>NC_135620.1:47557500-48160208 GCF_053574225.1 Canis aureus
AGCAAAAAGAACATGGTGGATCGAACAGTGCTGTTAGAGAGGTTCTACCTAAGTGCAATTCTATCATGGGCCTCTGAGAAGTACTGAAATATTTATGAGCAGCCCTTAAGACATCCATAATTTCTTGCTAGCAGTGTAACTTGGGGTATATTGCTTTACCTCTTTCTGCCTCAATTTTCTTTTCTTTGAAATGAGGATAATAATAGCACTTCCTTGTCATGAGGATTAAATGTGATGATACATGTGAAGTGCTTAAAATAGTGTCCAGCTTGTTGTTAATGCCATCTATGTGTTAGCTGGTGCTACTTGTAAATAATTAAAGTCTAAGTTACTGGTTTCATTCTTTCACATATTCACATCCCTACCTGTGAATCAAAACTACTAAAGATACCAGAGTTGGCATGCCTCACAAATGACATCTTGATAGAATTACTTACTGATCTTCTTTCATCTCTTATTCATGTGGGGACAGATATTTCAACCAGTGGTTGTTTGTGCTGTTCTCTTGCCGTATAGCTTAGCTTTCCTCTAAAAAATCAATTGTACTACAAATGGTAGGCTATCGCTTTTTTTGCAGCAGCATTTATCCTGCCTTCTGCATAAAATGGCATTCTAAATAACTGTCGATAATCCAAAAGAAAGGAATACATACCTATTTATTAGCTAGTCATGGTGTCCATTGTTGCCTTGAGAAAATAAACTTAACTACAAGGGCCACATTGAATATCTGCCAAGTCTGGCTTAGAAATTTTTATTCTCATTGTCTGGGTAGACTACCCTGAATAACTTATCACATCTCTAATGCTATTGGGAAGGAGTTGTCTATTTGCTCAAAGTGTTGTGTTCAGCATGTTTCATGGGGAAAGCATAGGGTTACCAGCTGTAGAGGCCTGACACTGCTTTCAGAGTTTATATCAGAAAGTGTTCTTCTCAAACTGGGCACTGATTAGGAAAAAGAAAAAAGAAAAAAAAAACTTTTAGAAAGGCTGCCTAGAATAAAAAATGGCCTCTATTCTAACAGAGAAGAAATGTGGTTTGGCATCAATAAAGGGATAGATAAGATGCAGTGGAACCAGAAACACCCAGCTTCCAGCCTCATCCTGTGATCAAAGCAAGAGTGAGTGTGTTTTTTTGTGAATAGCTCATTGCTCCGGGTGTTTGTGTTAGCACACCCACCAGGGGGCCTCAGTGATATTTTTCTCCCTGGGAAGGATGGTAAATAGTACTTTGATCCATCAGGAGCAGGTGTATTTACATGGTATCTCCAGCTTTTGCTCTCTAAACAGGGTCCCTCCATTCTTCCTAGGGCACTGCCAAAACCCAAGGGAAGCAGGTGCTTCACCTGGTGATCTGTGCCCTTTTGCTCTGCCCTGAACTAAACCTTAACCCTATTCAGCTGGTGGTGTCTATGTTGTGCTCTACTTCCTCTGGGATGCTGTAGCTCCTCTTTCTTTACTTCTCTTTCAGTCATCTTTTGTAACCTTTCCTCTGGCCATTTTGCTTGATCTCTACTAGTCTTGCTCAGATCTCATATTTTGCTTGTGTCATTCAGCTCAGCCGGCTGCGTATTATTTTGTTCTGTTTCTTGAGGAACAAAACTAAGGTAAACACTCAACCAGAGAAGGTGTGGGTGTGTCAGAGAAGCTTTTATTGGTGACACTCCCCTGAGTCCTGTAACCATGTGGTGCACCTGGACTGGAAGTTAGGATTAACTAGTCAACAGGTCACCCATTGACTGAGGTTTGATAGCCTGTCGGGTTTACATACAGCATTTTAGTTAACTTAGCAACCCAATGAGATGTTTACTGCTATTATTCCCTCTTTACAGATGTGGAAAAGAAAACCTGGAAAGCTAAGGGACTTGCCAAGGTCATGCCTGTACGAACCCAGAAAGTCTGACTTTGGAGCCTGATACAGACTGATTATTGGTGTTCTCCACAAAATTTCTATGTTGAAACCTAACCCCCTATGCAAGAGTATTAGGAGGTGGAGCCTTGCTTGGGGTGGTAAGTAGGTTAGGAGGACGGAGCCTTCATGAATGGGAAGAGTGTCCTCTTAAGAGACCCCAGAGAGCTCCTTTGGCTCATCTGCCAAATGAGGATCCAGCAAAAAAAGATGACCTCATCTGAACTAGGAAGGAGCTCTTACCAGACACTGAATGTGGAGGCTCCCTAATCTTGGACTCCTCAGCTCACAATGGAAGGAGAAAAGAAAGGAACACAGCCACTCTGAAGAACTTAAAGGAAGCTGTCCTCTTTCCTCTTGGCCTGCAGCCATTTGGTGATATAGTAGGCTAGAGGTTCTCGTGGTTTGGGGAAAATTAGAACAGACCTTAAATGCAGTCAATTAATTGATGCAAATCACTTTCCTTTCAGTAAGATTTAGGTAATAGCATATCTTAAATGACAAACCCAGCTGTTTGTCATTTTCACTAAGGGAAACCCTTAGCTGCTTTCCTCCAGTAAATTCCAAAGAGAGGCTGATAGGTTTCCCTCATTTAAATATAGCATAGATGCATTTTTAAGAACCCATTCCTTCTGAAGGGAATGGAATTGACAGATCTGGACCTTGAATGCTCATTTGATATACTGATGTTCTACGGAGCTTGGCAAGGCAGTTTTTCAGCCCACCCTGGAGCATTTTCTGTTTCCTTCCTTGGTTCTATTTTAAACTCTTACTTTACATAGTACCTGCAACCAAGGCCAGTGATTATTTTCCCCAGAGAGAAAGGTAAGAATATTTTTCTTCTAGAAAGTTGTGAGATCCTTCTCCCTTCCCAACCCCATATCCAAACCTAAACAATACTCCTATCTTGCCTGAAATATGTATACTTCTTTGCCCTCTGCTCATCTTCTGTGTTCCAACCATTGGGTCAACTTTCTTTTTATCTTAATCCTTAATTCTTTTTATCTTTAATCCTTTTGGTGAATGAAGCCTTGCCAGTGGTGGGGCTGGGGCCAGAGGTCTCTCTTTTGGGGCCATGGTTTCATTCCTGTGTTTACCTTTTAAAGCAATATCTTGGCCTTCAGGAAACAGGACCACTCACCTTCAGCCTCCTTTAGAATCTCTCTTCACTTTCATCCTTCCCAATTTCTGTTCTGTACCTTTCACTAACCTTTTTCTTTCTTTTCTCACTTTCCTATGACCCTCAATCAGCATCCATGAAGGAAGAGGTAAGTAAAAGTTATGTTTCCCACTGCCCTCTGTGCCCAGAGATAACTCATAGACAAGACACTTGTACCAAAGATTTCTTCCACAGATGTTCATCAGATCTCTCTGTGGAATTGAGACTGAATGCTGGGAGGCATATCAATGTACTGGGTTAAACATAAGCATTTTTTAAAAACTGAAAGCATTTCTCAACTTAAACATGCTAATATGAATCGTGAATTGCTAAGACAAAAGATAACATACAAATTTCTTTTTTTTTTTTTTCAGATACAAATTTCTTAAATCTATTTGATTGCATCTCTCTCTCTCTCTTTTTTTTTGTTTTTTGCAATGGAGCAGGCGTCTTAGTGTTCTGTGCAACACATTTTGGGAAGCACTGTTTTAGAATGTTTCACTTGTCATATTCCAAATGCTCCTTGGAGTTCTATATTCTTGATATTTTAAAATGAAATCTCCTTGCTTTGGGATCAAACAGTGGATATTCTAATGGCTAAAAAGACATGAACTTATGAAAGAACAGAAAGCATAGCCTAAATAGCACACTTTCTTGAAAATTATTAAACTTGCTTTGCTATATATTACTGATGTATTAAATGAGCTGAACTCAGTGGGAATACACACATGAAAAACCTTTTATTTCCTTGACTTTAAAATCATGACCTTAAAAAAACAAGAGCAATGCTGACTTGCCCACCTCTAAATATATTTTGTTTATACTCTGTAGCTTTCCAAGCACTTTGACTTAGAAAATTGTGTCATGCATGTAATTAAGACTATATGTAAAATATACATCTTATATTATTAATATTCATAATTAATCATTTATATTATCTGCATATTATTTATATCAGTAATAATTAATAATTGTATATATTTTTATGACCAGTCAGGCCAGTCTAAGCAAAAGTTCAATTTCACATCCAATTCAACCTTCTCCCCTCTCTCTAGCAGGCTTGAGTAGTAGCTTGAGGCCTTGTGATGGGGCATATGGCATGATCATCCTTACTACTCTTTGTTTTTTAGATTTCTCTTGTGAATCTTTCTGTATCTTATAGATTAAGAGGAAGGAGAAAGACTAGAGAAAAAAGAGACAAAGGTCTTCTCCCTTGTCATTAATGCTGTGTGTATATTTTGTGTAGCTATTATATTTTCCATGATAGGTGTCTAAATGCTGGCTTTTTTTGTCTGATGCATTGAGTCTTTGGAGGTTATGCTGGATCACCAGTGCTGCACGCAGTAAGGACAATGCACCCTCTAGATAATCTCCTCTGTCTTTTCCTCCTGTTCCTACTGCTGGTGGTGAGCCCAAGGTCTTGTACTCGTGGCCAGGGCACCTTCAAGATGGCCTATTTATCTTCCAAGGCATCTTCTTGGTTCTCAAGAAATTCATGCATCTTTGCTGGGTGGTCTGTTTTTGCCTTACTATAACACACTTCTTAAGCAGAATCCTGCCTTTAGAATTCTTCAGATAAGAGGCAGATCTAGTATTTATGACTGTGTATGTGAAATTTCAATGGACACATCAAACTCCTGAGAGTTCCTTTATCCTTCTTCACTCAGGAGGCTGCACTGGTTAAGAACTACAAGTGTC
Source organism: Canis aureus (assembly GCF_053574225.1). Lineage (NCBI taxonomy): Eukaryota > Metazoa > Chordata > Mammalia > Carnivora > Canidae > Canis > Canis aureus. The sequence continues at coordinate 47,562,263 of NC_135620.1, forward strand.
TGCAGCTCTGCAGACATCTAGGCAAGGTGAGTGATGCCAGCCTCCCTTCATTCAGGGGTATCACTCTATGGACACTTTCTTAGACCTTTCTCAATCAGTTTGTGAGTTGGACACTCTCTCTCCTCCCCAAGAGAGGAGGAGGGGAAAAAAGCCTTTGCACTTTTCACCTCCGAAAAATCTCCTGCCAATTCTCTTCTATCACATTCTGGAATTCCTAGTTTTCCCTTATTGAGGCTATTAGGTCAGTGATGGGGATTAATAATCATCAGGCTAGTTATGTTATTCTTGGCATGGATGAAGCTAGCATTCTTCTTTAGTGTTACTTACCATCTATTGAATTTCAGAAGTCAATAGGAAAAGATTCATTTAGCATTCTGTAACATATGGAAATTAATTCCTAAATGCAAATATTTTTCATAATATTTTGTTTTGTTGGTAGTATATAATTTCTAAAGCAATTCCATGGTTTGAAAATCTTGTTATTAGAGTTAATGCTGATATTAATACCTACCTTCATTCATATGTTACGTTCTTGTATTCTATTCCCAGGAGTTGCACATTGGTCAAAGGGCATTTCCAAGTGCCCAGCTCTTGCAACTTTGTAGTTAAAGCCTGTAGTTAATTACTGCTAAGTGTTTAGAAGTGAGTTGTTTTTTTTTTTTTTTTTTAGAAGTGAGTTTATGAAACTTTTGGATAATGCCACAGCACATATGCACAGGGGTTAGAATAGTAAGTGCTTAGTGGATTTTACATTTAATTTCAGTAATTAGACAATTCTCAGCTAATCATTTTTAATTTTAGCTGTATAAGCTGTATCCCCTTACCAATTCTGTGACCCGGCTGGGCTGGTTTCCCATACTTTGATTCTCTCTCTCTTTCTCTGTGTGCTCTCACTTTGTTGTTTGCTTAGTCACAAGTCTCCAATAGTGTCATCTCCTGCTGGGTTCTCCAGCTGTGAGACACTCCCTCAAACCCTTCCTCCTCTTCCCCAGCTGTCTCTATGGGCAACATCAAACTGCTGATTTTAACACATGTGGTTAGCATTTAGCAGGGGCCAGGGACTCCTGTTAGCTTCTAAAATGTGTTTATGATGCAGAGACACATTTTGCTCCTCATTAAGCCTTTCACTAAAGGGAAGAATAAAAGGGTATAGAGGTTTGAGATTCTCCACAGCCACCATCTCAGAAAAGGACAAAAACTAGTCAAATAAGTAACACAAGAGTTCAAAAGAACCTAAAGCAGACATCTCTGTTTCTCAGGAGCTGGGGGCTAACATACCTTGCCTTCCCTCAGGCTGGGCTGTCTACTGGGAAAGTGGCAGACATACCTGTTAGGCTCAGGAACCCCTGAAGTGGACAACACAAGAAACTCCTTTTATGAAGGCACCAGTTTTCATGTGTTCCAGTATCCTGGAGGTATGTTGTCATTTTTGGAACATTCACAACATGCAATGGCAAGAAAGAGACCCTTTGTTAGCTCCATTCAAGGAGGAAAATTGAGATGCAGCTGGGAGAAGCAGGAAACATCCAGTCAGCAAGATAGCAAGGAGAATTTATATTATATGACAGCCTGTGAACATGTTTGCTTTAAGACAGACACAGTGCAGCTATAAGCAAGGCAGGATGTAAATGATTTTTTAAAAACAAGTGTTGGCCTGGATTTTGATTCAAGATGGTGCCCTGTGTATCTTGGTATTCAGTAAAGGTATTCTGAATCAATGAGCAAGTCCCTAGCCCAAAGCTCAATGCAGAGTAAGTCCTCAATACATTTTTTCCTGACTTTCTTGCTTTCTGTTTTGTAGCATTCCTAACTTGGCATACATAGTGATAGAAAAGCTTTTGCATTGTCTTGATTGTAACACTACCTATAGCAAGATTGAAGGAACATCCATGGAGTTCTGTTATCGTTGGTAAATCAGCTCATCCCTGATCATAATGTGTCCAAAGAGATCCAAGAGCTATGACAGTTTCCAGTAAAATCTAGCACACATTTACCTCAGCTTAATAATTTAGACTCTACACCTCTCCTGAAGAGGGTCAGTTCATGTCCTCCTGGAAGTGGGTACTAAGACCAAGTTACAGAATGAGAGACTTATTATGAGAAATGCCTATGAAAGATAAAAGGGAAGGGGACAGACATAGTCAAGGAAAGCCTGAGACCTGGAAACTGTTTTGACATCTGTGGAAAAAGAGGGGAAAAGGAGAATTGGGTAGGAAGGGCCTCAGACTATAGGGTAGCCCTATGAAAGTCTTGACTATGCCAGTAGGGTGGCCCAATGCGAAGAGTCCTGCTTTTGGCAGGAGTGGCATGTCTCTAGTACTTCCCCCTTGCTAGGTCTGGCTGGGAGTCACCCCAGAAGAGTGTGGCCTTGGTCTGAACACTGTAGTGGACCACTAAGGTGAGGTAGGTGGAGGCTGTCAGCTAAGTGGAGAGTTTTCTTTAGCAGGGAGGTCTGAGCAGTGCACCCTCATGCTGCCAACCAAAACACCATCAGCTCCTTCACTATCAACCTCAAGATACTAATCCTAAAAATGACACTATCCCTAGAACCAGCCTTCTGCTGTACTCAGAGGTCATTAGACCTAATCTTATTATACCTCATAGGCCTGTTTATTTCATGCACATCAAAAGTTCAAGACTCTCGGGACATCTATATTGTCCAAAATTTAACACCCATATGGTGTTTCAAATCTTCTAATGGGAGTCTTATACAACTTTTGATCCATCCAAACCCTTTCACTGCTTTGTTTGAACTCTCAGAGCATTATGAGTTAAATTTCCCATATGTTCAACTTTTCTGGAAATGTCCTCTTCACTTTGTTGTTCTAACTAAACCTGGCTCATCTTAAGGACACTGCTTCCTTCTCAAGGAGTGGTTATATTATTTTTGTCTCATATGAATAGATAGTGGGTATGAAGGGGAGTAGAGTTACTCCTTACTTAACCACCTACTCCTCATTTCTTCTGATACATTTTTTCTTCTTCTTTCTGAAAAAAACATCTTCTTGAAAGAACACAGTAGGGAGAACATACTCCCTGCTTACCTTCCTTGTCCTCATCTCTCAGACTCTTTCATTCATTGAAGATTTAGCATTATTTTCCTCTTCACCATCACTTCCGTTATTATTGTTGGAAACTTTTACCATTCATTTAGCTAATTTATCCAATACTCTGACTGCTCAGTTGAATGAATTGTTGCTGCTATCTAAGGACAGCCTCCTCACTCAGCACTGGATCCTTCACTCATGAACTCATGAGACTGACTCTTGCAATTATCTCCTCTATTCTGCATTCAAATGTGCCCACTTACTGCTGGATTATTCCCTTCTGCTATTATATTTCTCATATTAATTACATGAGTAGTAATATTAAATATTTTTTATCCTAAATCCCTGCGTGACTCACACTTTACCTAGCTATCACCTTATTTCTCTGCCCCCCGTTAGAGCAAAATGCCACATTTATGTCTTTATGTTCTCATTTCTCTGTATCTTTGTAGCTGTTCGAATCAGGCTTTCATCCCCTTTATCAATCACTCATAATGATTTTTCTGAGGTTACTAAGGACCTCCATGTTGCCAGACTCCATGATTTCTCTCATCTTCTCTTGTTGAGCTTCTGAGAAAAAATTGACATAGTTTAGTGTTTCCTTGTCTTTGCAATGTTTCCTTCACATAGATGCAGGATCTTCATACTCACTGGTTCTATCTGTTCAGTAACTTTTGCTGGCCCCTTCTTCAGTTTTTCCAGCTTTTTTGAGATGTAATTGATAACACTGTATATGTTTAAGATGCACAACATGATGATCTGATGTATGTATATATTGCAAAGTGATTATGGTAAGATTAGCTAACATATCCATCCCATGATGGAACTTTTTTTGTGTGTGGTTAGAACATTTATAATCTACTGTCTCAGCAACTTCCAATGATACAATACAGTATTGTTAACTAATAGTCACATTGCTGTATGTTACATCTCCAGAACACATTCATTTTATAACTGAAAGTTTTTACCCTTTCACAAATATCTCATTTTTTTCTTTCAGTGCAACCCTACACACCTCTAACCTCAGCAACCACCAATCTGTTTCTGTGAGTTGGCTTTTTTAGATTCCACATATAAATGAAATCATGGGGTATTTGTATTTCTCTAACTAATTTCTCTTCATACAGGGCCCTCAGGGTCCACCCATGTTGTTGCAAATAGCAGGATTTCCTTCCCTTTTATGGCTGAATATTATTCTATTGTATTTAAATCCTCCTCCCTTTTTTGGTATTTAAATGTTAGCATGCCCCAGGGATTAATTCTTAGGCTTTAGGTTTCTCTCTTTACACTAACTCCCTAAATGATCTTAATCCAGACTCTCCACTGATCATTACATGCCTACAGCTGTCTAAGGACAACTCTACATGATGCATATGAAGCTTACCATAGCTAAACAGCATCTTTGATTTTCTTCCATCTTAACATGTGTGTGTGGTATGTGCGCATATCCACTCCCCCACCACACACACACACACACACACACACACACACACACATATACTTGCGCCTCTTGCATTCTTTCTTTCTGTAGGAAATGGCATAGTATTCCTTCAGTTGCCCAGGCCAAAAACCTGGGCCCTGCTTAATTCTTGACTTTCCTTTGCAAACCATATCCTTATGTTTCATCAGTATATCCTATTGGTTCTAGCTTCAAATTAAATCCTGAATTTGATCTCTTTCAGCCATCATTTTTCTCCTAGACTATTGTAACAGTCTCCTCACTACTTGTCCTTTTCTCACTTTGACCCTCATTATTGCTTATTCTCTGCATCACAAATGATGATTCTGTAGAACTTGGAGAACTTTGTACCCCTAAGTGGATCACTATAATCACTCCAAATAAGTATTTCAATCTAGTTGAAAGCAAAAAGTATTAAGCAAAAAGTGTTAAGTTTAATAAAAGTTTGCATTGATCTTTCCATTGTTTCTTTCATGTCTTTACCTGTGCCGGTGCTGTCCCTTAAGCCTTGACAGATTTTCCATTACCAAACCCACTCAGCCTTAATCTCAAACGTCCCAACTTCACCTGTCATTCTAGTAAGATTCTTCTGAGCACAGTTAGTTGCTGGATCATTTCTGCCTTACTCTATATGGTTTTTACCTCTTCATGGCCTCTGCAATGCTATTTTTATAAATTATTTTTATGTAAAAATTTTCTTCCCTTAGACTGTTAGCTCCTTATATAGCCTCATAGTTTAATGTGGTACCTGGCACAGAGTAGGGTACAGTATATGTTTGAAGAACAATTAAGTAAACAATTTGGCATACAAAGTTTCTGCCTCTATTATAGAAATAATATAATCAAGTCTGCATGAGACTGACTAGTTTTCTGAAAACAAAAACACAGTCCTTTTAGGACCAGTTACTAAGGGGACCAAAGGTTGCCACCTATTTATGAATGGAATCAGCAGAATGGGAAAGGAAAATACTCATGGCATCTAATCAAGGGTAATGTCTACCTAATAAGGAAATCCCAAGGTATTAATCATATACACTTTGGAATAAAGAAATAACTATAACTTTTTTAGCCTTTAAAAATAAGGGACACGAATCTGTTTGCTGACTTTTAACAGCTATTTTCTTAAGTTCTGTGGCTTCATTAATAACTTCTTTTGTGGTTCAGGGTAAAAATAAACCAAAAAGCAAAAGCCGTATGTTCGAAACAACCTTTCATTTCAAAATTATTGCTAAACTATAGACTCATTTTCCATCCATTTTTAAAAAACAATGTCTGCCATGTGTAGTAAATAGTATTTTAATCTTTTCTGCAGAAGTGTGAGTGGTGTGCACACTAAGGGGTAATTCTGTAGGAATAGACTTTTAAATTCAATTCAGCACTTTTATCGAGAATGGAGAAGCTTAAAAATTAAGCCAGCAGGCATCCAAAGCCTGAGAGAACACTACTGGATGCATTCTTAATTAGAGCCAATAAAGTGTGTTTTTAGGGAGTGCTTTCCCGCAGAAAACTCAATGGTAAAACTCAGAAGAAGCAAATTAAATTCTCTATATTAACTGCTTGGCATACTGCTTCTCAAGGAGTTATTTAGCCCAACATGTAAGTTGACAAAATTTCACTTTCAAAACTCCAAATAACCCCGAGATAAAGTACCAACTACTTACATATTTTACTGAAATACAAAACAATCTATATGAATTTCAAGTCTTACTAGGATCCTAGCAGAAAAGACAATGCTGCAGCAGTAATGATGAGTTGAATGATAGATTAAGTATCAAGAATCTTGAATTTTGTTTCTACCACTACTTTTTTTCAACCCTTAGGCATATTTATGTTATGACTTGGGAAATTTTGTGACACAATGTGTTTGTGTAAGCATTAAAATAAGATCAGGAAGAAGGAAACAACAGATTCCAAACTGTCAACAGTGATTGGATGGTAGGATTGCAAATAGGAAGATGAGATATTTCTTTTAAAAAATTGTTATTCTTATTTTTAGTCTTTGTGTTTGTATAGTATACTTTGTAATTAAAAAAAATAAACAAAAAGTTACCAGTTGATTTCTGGAAAATCCTATTCTTATACTCATTGGTACTAAGCACAGAAAGCAAATACACAGGCATGATTCACAGGAGGTTGGACTTCTGAGAGGTGCTGAGGACCGTATTTCAAATATGGTATAATAAGTAGATTTTAGTCTTTTTTGAAGTTAATATTAGTGGTGTTCACAACTCTGTAAACTGCTTGCTGAAATACTAAATCAATAGGAGCATTTCTTTTTCTCAACTGTGCAATGGAAATATTTTCAAGTCATAAAATACAAATGTACCTAATAATTTCAGTGTAAACTCATATAGGCCATTGTGTGATAATTCAGAATACTTAAACTATTTTAAGTGTAAAAGGCATTAAGAAATAGATTGAACTGACTGTGAGTTACTTGGGTGTATATCTCAACCATCCATTGATTCATTCATTCATACAACAAAAGATTTCTAAAATCTTATTCCTTAATTATCAACACTTTGCATATAAAGGGTGCTCTCCTGTCTTGTTAAACATATGAACAAATGAATAATTGTACCAGTCACTCATCAAGAGTTATTTTCCTCTAGAGTCTTCCTTAATCTCCTTCTTGAGGAGGTATATTGAGAAAGTTATTTTAGTATACCTCTGCTTCTAACATAGTCCTTTGCACTCCAATGACACTTAATGAATATTAGGGGGAAACCTCAAAAGTATTATCAAATGGGGACTTTTTAGAGAGGAGAAAGCTGAGGCTCAATAGCATGTAGGTCTTCAAATATATAGACTGCCTGTGGGAGAAGGATTAGATTTATATCGTTGGAAGTGGGCTTTTGTATTTGTTGCCATTTAAAGCATTATTAAACAGGGGCACGTTGGTGGCACAGTCTGTTAAGTGACTGACTCTTGGTTTTGGCTCAGGTTGTGATCTCATGGTCCTGAGATAGAGCCTTGCATTGGACTCTGCTCAGTGCAGAATCCGCTTGAGATTTGCTCTCCCTCTCCTTCTGCCCCTTCTGCTCCTGCTCTCTCTCTCTCTAAAATAAATCTTTTAAAAGGATAAAGCATTATTAAACAGCACCTTGCAAGACAATATGAAAATATAGTTGGAGGGGATCCCTGGGTGCCTCAGCAGTTTAGTGCCATCTTCGGCCCGGGGTGTGATCTTGGAGATCCGGGATCGAGTCCCACGTCAGGCTCCGTGCATGGAGCCTGCTTCTGCCTGTGTCTCTGCCTCTCTCTCTCTCTCTCTGTGTCTCATGGATAAATAAATAAAATCTTTTAAAAAAAAAAAAAAGAAAGAAAATATAGTTGGAAACTTGGATGAGAGGATCATTTTCTTTTTTTTTTAATTGGGTGAAATTGGTATGTAACGTTATATTAATTTGATATGTAGTTTGATACATACTTTGATATATAGTTTATATTAATTTGATACATAATTGGGATGTTTGTATACACTACAAAGTGATCACTTCAATGTCTAGTTATCATCTGTCACTGTACAGTTAACCCTTTTTGCCTGCTCGACACTCTTCCCCTCTGATAACCACCAATCTATTCTCTGTATTTATGAGTCTTATTTTGTTGGTTTTTGTCTTGTTTTTTAAAGTCTACATATAAGTGAAATGATATACTATATGTCTCTCTCTGTCTGACTTATTTTACTTAGCATAATACCCTCAAGGTCCACCCCTCTTATGTAAACGTCAAGATTGCCTTTTTTTTATGGTGAATAATATACACACACACACACACACACTATATATATATATATATATATATATATATATATAGTGTCCACTTATATATAAGTGTCCACTGATGGACACTTAGGTTGTTGCTGTATCTTGGCTATTGTAAATAAAGTTGCAGTGGACATAGGGATGCATATATCTTTTTGAATTATTGTTTATCTTTTCTTTGGATAAATACACAGAAGTGGAATAGTTGGATTGTATGGTTGTTCTGTTCTTAATTTTGGGGGGAACTTCCATACTGTTTTCCATAGAGGCTGCACCAAATTACATTCCCACCAACAGTGTATGAGGGCTCTAATTTCTCCACGTCCTTTCAACAACTGTTATTTCTCATCTTTTTATAATAGTCATTCTAACAAGCATGAGATGATATCTTATCATGGCTTTGATTTTCATATCCCAGATAGTGATTTTGAACGTTCATGTGCCCATTGGCCATTTGTATGTCTTCTTTGGAAAAATATCTAGTGCTGCTCATTTCTTAAATGGATTATTTGTTTTTTTGAGTTGAGTTTTTGTGTACTTTGGATAGTAACCTCTTATCAGATAAGTCATTGGAAATATTTTCTGCCAAAAAAAAAAAGGAAATATTTTCTGCCATTTGGTAGGTTACCTTTTATTTACTTCATTGATTGTTTCCTTTGCTGTGCAGAAGCTTTTTAGTTTTATGTAATCCTGTTTATTTTTGCTTTTGTTACCTTTGCTTTTAGAGTCAAATCCAAAACTTCAATGCCAAGACTGATGTCAAACTCCTTACCTTGCTATGGTTTCTTCTATGAGTCTTGTTTTGTTTTGTTTTGTTTTGTTTCAGACCTTCCATTCAAGTCTTTAATCCATTTTGACTTAATTTTTGTTTATGGTGCAAGAGAGTGGTCTATCTTCATTCTTTTGTATGTGACTATTCAGTTTTCTCAATGCCATTTATTGAAGAGACTCTCCTATCCCTACTGTGTATTCTTGGCTCCTTTGTCATGAATTAATTGACCATAAATGGGTTTTTTTTGGGTGCTCTATTATGTTCCACTAATCTATGTGTCTTGTATACCAACACCATAGAGTTTTGATTATTATAGCTTTGTAGTATAGTTTGAAATCAGGGAGCATAATGCTCCCAGCTGGGTTTTTTTTTTTTCTGAAGGTTGCTTTAGCTATTCAGGGTCTTTTCTCATTTCATACAAATTTTAGAATTATTTTTTTCTGCTTGTGTGAAAAATGCTGTTGGAATTTTGACAGAGATTGCATTGAATCTGTAGATTGCTTTCAGTAGTAATATTATTTGTTCTTCTAATTCATGAGCACAGAATATCTTTTCATTTATTTGTGTTGTTTTCAATTTCTTTCATCAGTGTCTTATAGTTTTCACTGTACAAGTCTTTTATTTCCTTGGTTAAATTTATTCCTAGATTTTTTGAAATTTTTGATGCAATTATACATTATAAATGTATTGTTTTCTTAATTCCCCTTCAGATGGTTTGTTATAAGTCTATAGAAATGTAACACATTTCTGTATATTGATTTTGTATCCTGTAACTTTGCTGAATATATTATTAGTTTTAATAGTGTTTTTTGGTGGAATCTTTAGGATTTTCTATATATGGTATCATGTCATCTGCAAATAGTGACAGTATTAATTCTTTGTTTCCAGTTCAGATGTCTTTTCTTTTCTTCTCTGATTGCTATGGCTAGGACTTCCAATATGTTGAGTAAAGTGGGGAGAGTGAGCATCCTTGCCTTGTTCCTGTTCTTTTTTTTCTTTTTTTTTTTTTAGGTATCTATTTTTCCTTGTTCCTGTTCTTAAAGGAAAAGCTTCTAGCTTTTCACTATTGAGTATTATGTTAGCAGTGGGTTTGGCATAAATAGCTTTTATTGTATTCAGGTATGTCCCCTCTATGCCCACCTTGTTGAGAGTTTTTATCATAAATGGATGTTGAATTTGTCAAGTGCTTTCTCTACATATATTGAGATGGTCACATGATTTTTATCCTTCATTTTGTTAGTGTAGTGTATCATGTTGATTATTATTTTTTCTTCTATTTGTGTTGTTTTTGTTTGATTTTGATATCAGGGGGTTGTTGGCCTCATAAAATGAGTTTGGAAGTATTCCCATTTGTTCAACTTTTTGGAAGAGTTTGAGAATAGGTATTAAATCTTCTTTGTAAGTGTGGTAGAAATCACCAGTGAAGCCATCTGGTCTTAGCCTTTTGTCTGTTGGGAATTTTTAAAATACTGATTCAAGCCTCTTACTAGTAATTATTCTATGTAGATTTTTTTTTTCTTCATGATTCAGTCTTAAAAGAACATACATCTCTAGGAATTCATTTCTTCTATGATGTTCAATTTGTTGGCATATAATTATTCATAGTCTTTTTTGGTCCTTCATATTTCTGTGGTATCAAATGTAACTTCCCTTTCATTTCTGATTTTATTTATTTGAGCCTTCTCTCTTTTTTCTTAAAGAGTTTAGCTAACAATTTGCTAATTTTGTTTATTTTATTTTATTTTTTTTTGAAGAATCAGCTCTTAGTATCATTGATTTTCCTCAGTTCTTTAAGTTTCTTTTTTAGTTATTTCTGCTTTGATATTTATCATTTCCCTCCTTCTACTAACTTTGGGCTTCAGATGTTCTTCTAATTCCTTTAGGTGGAAAGTAGATTGCTTATTTGAGGTTTTTCTTGTTTCTTGTGAGATAGGCCTATATCTTTTTTTTTTTAATTTTTTTTTATTGGTGTTCAATTTACTAACATACAGAATAACACCCAGTGCCCGTCACCCATTCACTCCCACCCCCCGCCCTCCTCCCCTTCTACCACCCCTAGTTCGTTTCCCAGAGTTAGCAGTCTTTACGTTCTGTCTCCCTTTCTGATATTTCCCACACATTTCTTCTCCCTTCCCTTATATTCCCTTTCACTATTATTTATATTCCCCAAATGAATGAGAACATATAATGTTTGTCCTTCTCTGACTGACTTACTTCACTCAGCATAATACCTTCCAGTTCCATCCACGTTGAAGCAAATGGTGGGTATTTGTCATTTCTAATAGCTGAGTAATATTCCATTGTATACATAAACCACATCTTCTTTATCCATTCATCAATCGTTGGACACCGAGGCTCCTTCTACAGTTTGGCTATCGTGGCCATTGCTGCTATAAACATTGGGGTGCAGGTGTCCCGGCGTTTCATTGCATTTGTATCTTTGGGGTAAATCCCCAACAGTGCAATTGCTGGGTCGTAGGGCAGGTATATTTTTAACTGTTTGAGGAACCTCCACACAGTTTTCCAGAGTGGCTGCACCAGTTCACATTCCCACCAACAGTGTAAGAGGGTTCCCTTTTCTCCGCATCCTCTCCAACATTTGTTGTTTCCTGCCTTGTTAATTTTCCCCATTCTCACTGGTGTGAGGTGGTATCTCATTGTGGTTTTGATTTGTATTTCCCTGATGGCAAGTGATGCAGAGCATTTTCTCAGATGCATGTTGGCCATGTCTATGTCTTCCTCTGTGAGATTTCTGTTCATGTCTTTTGCCCATTTCATGATTGGATTGTTTGTTTCTTTGGTGTTGAGTTTAATAAGTTCTTTATAGATCTTGGAAACTAGCCCTTTATCTGATATGTCATTTGCAAATATCTTCTCCCATTCTGTAGGTTGTCTTTGAGTTTTGTTGACTGTTTCCTTTGCTGTGCAAAAGCTTCTTATCTTGATGAAGTCCCAATAGTTCATTTTTGCTTTTGTTTCTTTTGCCTTCGTGGATGTATCTTGCAAGAAGTTACTATGGCCGAGTTCAAAAAGGGTGTTGCCTGTGTTCTTCTCTAGGATTTTGATGGAATCTTGTCTCACATTTAGATCTTTCATCCATTTTGAGTTTATCTTTGTGTATGGTGAAAGAGAGTGGTCTAGTTTCATTCTTCTGCATGTGGATGTCCAATTTTCCCAGCACCATTTATTGAAGAGACTGTCTTTCTTCCAGTGGATAGTCTTTCCTCCTTTATCGAATATTAGTTGCCCATAAAGTTCAGGGTCCACTTCTGGATTCTCTATTCTGTTCCACTGATCTATGTGTCTGTTTTTGTGCCAGTACCACACTGTCTTGATGACCACAGCTTTGTAGTACAACCTGAAATCTGGCATTGTGATGCCCCCAGATATGGTTTTCTTTTTTAAAATTCCCTTGGCTATTCGGGGTCTTTTCTGATTACACACAAATCTTAAAATAATTTGTTCTAACTCTCTGAAGAAAGTCCATGGTATTTTGATAGGGATTGCATTAAACGTGTATATTGCCCTGGGTAACATTGACATTTTCACAATATTAATTCTGCCAATCCATGAGCATGGAATATTTTTCCATCTCTTTGTGTCTTCCTCAATTTCTTTCAGAAGTGTTCTATAGTTTTTAGGGTATAGATCCTTTACATCTTTGGTTAGGTTTATTCCTAGGTATCTTATGCTTTTGGGTGCAATTGTAAATGGGATTGACTCCTTAATTTCTCTTTCTTCAGTCTCATTGTTAGTGTATAGAAATGCCACTGACTTCTGGGCATTGATTTTGTATCCTGCCACGCTACCGAATTGCTGTATGAGTTCTAGTAATCTTGGGGTGGAGACTTTTGGGTTTTCTATGTAGAGTATCATGTCATCGTCGAAGAGGGAGAGTTTGACTTCTTCTTTGCCAATTTGAATGCCTTTAATGTCTTTTTGTTGTCTGATTGCTGAGGCTAGGACTTCCAGTACTAGAGATAGGCCTATATCACTATGAACTTCCCTCTTAGAACTACTTTTGCTACATCCCATGATATTGTATTGTTCTTTTTCCATTTTTATTTGTCTTGGGGTCTTTTTTTGATTTCCCATTTGATTTCTTCATTGATCCATTTGTTGTTCTGTGGCATGTGTTTTAATATTCACATGTTTGTGGTTTTTCTAGTTTTCTTTTTGTAATTGATTTTTAGTTTCATACCACTGTGATCAGTGAAGATGCTTGATATGATTTCAGTTTTCTTTTTTTATTTATTTTTTATTTATTTATGATAGTGACACAGAGAGAGAGAGAGAGAGAGAGAGAGGCAGAGACACAGGCAGAGGAAGAAGCAGGCTCCATGCACTGGGAGCCCGACGTGGGATTCGATCCCGGGTCTCCAGGATGGCACCCTGGGCCAAAGGCAGGCGCTAAACCGCTGCGCCACCCAGGGATCCCTGATTTCAGTTTTCTTAAATTTATTGAGACTTGTTTTGTGGCATAACATGTTATCTATCCTGAAGAATATTGCATGTGCACTTCAAAATGTGTATTATGCTGCTTTTGGAGGGAATGTTCTTTATATATCCATTAAGTCTATCTGGTCTAATGTGTCATGTAAGGTGTCATGGCTGATGTTTCCATATTGATTTGCTGCCTGGTTGATCTAGCCATTGATGTAAACACAATAGTAAAGTTCCCTGCTATTATTGTTTTATGTCAATTTCTCTCTTTATGCGTGTTAATATTTGCTTTTTAGCTGCTCCTATGTTGGGTGTATAAACATTCACAAATGTTATATCCTGTTGTTGGATTGACCTTTTTATCATAATGCGGTGCCCTTTGTGTTTTATTACATTCTTCATTTTAAAGTCGACTTTGTCTGATATTAATATAACTACACCTCGTTCTTTTTTTTTTTGTTTCCATTTGCATGAAATATCTTTTTTCATCCTTTTACTTTGAGTCTGTGTGTGTCCTTAGTTTTGAAGTGAATGTCTTGGAGGTAATATATAGATGAGTCTTGCTTTTTTATCCATTCAGCCACTTTGTCTTTTGATTGGAAAATTTAGTCCATTTATATTTAAAATAATGATTGATAGGTATGTAATACTACCATTTTGTTAATTGTGTTCTGGATATTTTGTAGTTCTTACTGTTACCTTCTTCTTCTTCTCTTGCTTTCTTCTTTTGTAGTTTGCTGCTTTTCTTTAGTGTTAAGTTTATATTTCTTTCTTATTATCTTTTGTATATGTAGCATAGGTTTTTGCTTTGTGGTTTCATGAAGTTCACATATAATAACATATAGATAGATAGATAGATAGATAGATAGATAGATAGATCAGTTTATTTTAAATTGATAGCAACTTAAATTAATGCATTCTAAAAACTCTATATATTTTACTACCCCTCCTTCCATGTTTCATGTTTTGATGTCATATTTTACATTTTTATTTTGTGTGTTCCTTAACTAATTATTATAGCTAACTTAACTATTTTTGTCTTGTATCCTTTATATTAGCTTAATAAGTACTTAACCCACTCCCTTTATTATATATTTGTCTTTATCAGTGAGAGTTTTATATGTTTTCTTGTTATTAGTTACTGCTTTTTCCTTTCACCTTCAAGAAGTCCCTTTAATATTTATTGTAAGGCTAGTTTAGTGGTGATGAACTCCTTCAGTTTTTGCTTGTCTGGAGAACTATCCTTCAATTCTGAGTGGTCAACTTTGCTGGGTACAGTATTCTTGTTTGGAAGATTTTTCCTTTCAATGCTTTGGCTATAGCATGCCACTTTCTCTGGCCTACAAAATTTCTGTTGAGAAATCAGCTGACAGTCTTTAGTGGGTTCTCTTGTACATGGGAGGAGGTAAGTTCAGTATCTTCCTATGCCACCATCTTGGACTGCCTCTGAAAACATTTTAAGGAGGGCTAATGTGTGAAAAGCTCCAAGGAGATTTCAGTATATGAAAAGCTCCAAGGAGATTTCAGTTTATGATATTAAGGGTATTTTATACTATGTTGGGATACTAGAGTTTCTATTCACTAGAAGAACCTAACAACAGTAAGATAATCTGTTGAGCAAATTGAGGAAAACATTTCTGCATCTGATTGGAGTGGATGGTTTGTAAGGTTTTTTCTAACACTAGAATTATTTGGTTAAATAAAGAAAGAATATGTGATTCCCCCAATCCACTTGAGTATAAGCACTGGGTGCTTTTAAACTATGTCGTCCCATAATCTCTCTGGAAAGACTTTCTATTTTCCTAAAGACTTGGATATGTGCAAAATGAGGGAGATTATTACTTAGAAAAGGCACTAATTTTCCCTGATTTCTTATTAAAAAACGCTTTAAATCTGTCATGCTTTTGGACAGTTCCACATAATTTTAATTAGTACTACTCCAAAAAAAAAAATATGTATGTGAATGAGGTGGAGAGTAGAGATGATATTAAGGGTTGGGAAGTTCTTTAAGGGAGAAAGTGGTAAAAGTCAATTTATACTGGTTTTTCCATTTCAATAAATGAGTAGTCATATGAATCTAAGAGCTGTTGCTTTATTTCCTTGATGAAAGTGTTTTCCAGATATGCCTCTTTAAGCTCATACATATTAAATGGACAATAAAGAAAAATAATTAGTTTCTACACGAATAGAGAACTCACAGTCTTTTCAGCATTTCAGTCTAATGTTCTGGAGAATTTCACATGAGTTTGGGGTTAACTATTAACCACCAGTCAACTCTTAATGTTTAAGCTATAATTAGTTTGCAAATGATTTTAAGCAAAAACTGTTGTTTTTTCTTTTAAAAGGCAATGCTAAAGAGGAAATAACATTATTATTTATAACATTCTATTCAAGTTCAATTTCTATGTTAAATTGCCACCAAGGAATTTAAATCGACTGCATTTATGTTTATTGCTCAGCATAAACCATGTAAACAGAATAATACCATGTGCTTCAAAATAAGTACCTACTAACATAATAAGTACCTGAAGAAATATCTAATTATGTTTTATGAACTCATAATGGTACCTGTGGTATTTCCTTATTTTATTGCTTAAATCATCAATTATCCTTTTTCTCTGAAAATGAAAAAAAAAAAAAGAAAATCGATGCAGTTTCAGTGGAGAGCATTCAAAATTCTAGCTAAATTATTGATATAATGAGATCAATGAGTAAAATATTACAAAATTTAGAGTTAAAGGAGCCAAGATAAAGTAAATATAAAGACAATTTTGGAATTTTTCCAAAAGGAAGACAAATTAAGAAAATTTACAGCAAAGACCAATGCAGTAGGAAGGAAAAAGAACCACACGAGTCCCTGTGGTTTTGAGTAACTATTACATTGCAGATAGTTTGAATAAATATGCTAAAACACTTGGTAAAATCAATTATAGTAATCAAATATACATATGTACAATACTGGAAATGTATTGATAGAAATATTTTTATGTTTTATTTTCATTAGATTATATGTCATTTACTAAATGTTTTAATAAAAAATAGATTTCTGTCTTTGTGAGAAATATAATGAAAACATTCTATAAGATTTCTGTTTATAATTATGATGGAGTAACTTGTTAGAGATCGTTGCTATCCCTGAGGATAATGAATAAAGTTGGATTTTTAAAAATTTGTATGAAGACCTAAGAGAGCTATTAAACTAGCCATCTCTATAGGGGCCAAGACTATGTAGAAAGGGGAACTGGAGAGAAGTAAGCTGAACTTGTGTTGTAGCATCTGTTCTGGGGGCATCTGCTGATTGTAGGTACCCATGGTTTTCTTTGGCAGAACAGCTGTGTTGAAAGACAAAGTAACCAAGCGAGGCTTGGGTGGTCCTTTGGTGCTACTGAGACATAACTGGAGACTTTGGGGGTCAAGATCCCAGTGAGAAGGGAGGTATGGAGAAGAGACCCTGATAATGCTCATTTCCTCTTCGGGATATTTGTTGAATTTGGAAGTGACAGAGGGACAGGAGACAGGCCTTTCTCAGAAGGCCTCTGAGAAAACAAAGCAAGGTATTTCAGAAGCCTGAAGGCACTAATGTGGATAGGCTCAGGATTTACTAGGACCCAGGTGAAAGCTCCCAAATGGACACACCAATCTTGAGTAAGAAACCTGGGTATGTACACCCTAATAATAGAGGTAAACTAGAGGTAAATGGAACTTACCAGACTTGTTGCCCAGTTATGATTCAGTTTTGTCTCAGAGGTAAGTGTGAACTTTTTCTGAAGGAAGATAAAATATGGAGACTATATGTATTTTCTTATAGATAGTACCTGATATTCAATAATAATATTACTGGACATGCTAAGATACAGGGCCATAGCCTAAAATGGAAGATTATTAAAAAGCGTTTCACAGGTGATTCAGTTATTGGACTTACAAGCACAAGGACACCAAAGTAACTATAACTAATGTCCCCCAAAAGAGGGAAATGATGGGCAAAATGGATGAGGAGATGGAGGATCTATCACCAAAGTCTTAGGATATCTAAAAAACAATTAAATAGAATTATCAATTAAATGTCAGAATTAAAAAATATAATAACTAAAATTTAAAAAATCAGTAATAAATGGTTTAAAGAAAAGCCTGCATATGAGAAGACAGGATTAGGGAAGTCAGTGGAAACTATATTGAAGCTCAGGAGGAAAAAGAGTGGATAATTCAGGAAAAAAAAGCATCAAAGACATGTTTTTCACTTGGTGAAAAAGATTTCCACACATGAAACAGAAATCTCAGAGGGAGGAGATGGAGATAATGAGGCAGGAGGATGTTTGAAGAGTTACGAATGTAGCAAGGAAGGAAAATTACAGTCTAATTTGTCTCTCAGAATTTATTACAAACCAAGCTGAAGAGATTTGGTTTGTACACTTTTCTTTATATATGTTACCCTTAAATAAACAATTTAAAAAGGCCAAATGCATATCTTATTGCAGCAAAATTTGACATTTTATTCTACTGATGTATTCATCAGTGCTACTGAAATTCTTGCCATACTAGTATTTAACAGAAGAACCGAAATAGAATAGCAAAGATTTTTCATTTATTATTTTCTGACTAAAAAATTATTTGTTTAACATTTTACAGTATAAAAAGTACAGAGTAGAAAATGACAACTCCCTCTAAAATCCTATTATGTCTATGTGCATTTATATTTTTTGAGACAAAAATAGGATCAAATTACATATGTCTAAATTATGTATTTTGCATTAAATATATATCATGGATATCAAGTCATATAATTTCTTCAGTTTTATCAATAGATACATAATATTCTATAATGATTTGGACTGAAAATATTTTTCCAAAAAAAATATTTCTTCTTTGAAAAAAAATGCTGTTTTCTTAAGGAAGGTGAACAATATCTCCATCTTATTGGATGTTTTTACTTCCTCATAAATGTAATTTGTGGGTAGTTTTTCCTTGGTGGCAATAGCACATTTAGTTTTTCATCCATCCAAGTATATTTATTTATTAAATTAGTTCCCTTGTGTATCTCAGGCACTGTGCTAGATTGTAAAAATAAGAGTAAATGAAACAGATGCATTTGATGCCTCCTGAAATTTAGTGTTGAATGGAACACATACCTTGAACAGTGCTCCAGTGATGTATAGCAAGATCTAGTGTAAGGAGGGGCAGTGTCAGGAAGGCGTTCCCTAAAGAAGACTCAGAGTTTTAAGTTTTCATGGGAATAGGGACAGAGGATGGGTATGTGATGTTGAAAGATGATTAGATCAGAAATAGCTACTTCATATAACCTCAAAGTCTCCTACAGGAAAATCTCAAAAGGAAACTATTTTTCTAGAAATTTAAGGTGCCAATGTACATGTGTTGTTCTCCCATAGAAAGTTTACTGATGATATAAACTGGTGAATGATTTATATGTAATATGGATATAAATTTCAGTCAGAATAACATGTTCTTTTTTCTCCAAAGGATTTTGGAACATTTACTGATCAAAAGTCATAAGAACATGATGTCTTAAATCAAAAATTCATTTAAAAGTCTGACTTAAGATAGCCTGTTTTGAGAATAAAATTTCCAAATGTCCCCTTATTTTAAAATGTACTGTATTGTAGTCTATGAGGAAAATGAAAGTAGGAAAACTCTAACACTTAGGAGTAGAAGGCAATGCTCCCCCTCTTGCATTCTCAGGCATGGCCTGGATGGTTGTGGTACCTGTCCAAGTCTACAGGGCTGCACATTGTGAGTGCCAGTGCTGAGGCCAGGCTGTGCCAGCTCACTCAGGTGGTGAGCCACAGGAGAGCTCCATGCAGCTTGTATTCACAGGATCAGGACCTGGTTATAATGGCATGACAGCTCAACCCACAAAACTAGACAATCCCAAGCATTTTCTTATCTTTTCCCTAGAGGGAAAGCTTGAATAATGAAGTGCTTGCATCTGAAGTGCCTTCACTTAGAGTTGGAGAGATGCTAGTATTTAGCTGAAGGTCAAACAAGCATGCAGAATGGTGCTCTAGACAGTGTTGAAAAGGTCTATTCAGGAAGTGATCATAATAATGCAAATGCTCCATCACTGCTGTTTCAGGGAAAGGAATGAGAAATGGCAATATGGGAGGGAAGAGAGACCAGAAATAAGATGAAACTGCTAAGTAATAGGAGAATTTGTCTGTGAGACCTCTAATATGCATTCTTTGATCATTTATTTATCCCCAATGAGATTTTAAATAAACAACTCAGTGTGTGTTTGACACCTCTTATAAATTAGATCATGGAGCTCTCTATAGTAAGTTAGTACTAGAGTTGTTACCATTACATTTTAAAGAGCCAACTAACTTGCTTATGATTTGTTTTGTCCTTTCGTTTATTGAAGTGGTGAATTATATAAATTTTCGAATGTTAAACCTAGCACTTCTCGGCACTTGGTTATGATATATTGTTCTTTCTATATACTGTTGGATTTGATTTACTAATATTTTATTGAATATTTTTCACTCATTCTCATGAGGGATATTGGTCTATGGTTTTCTTGTAATCATGCTATCAGTGTAATGCTGGTCCCATAAATGAATTGGGAAATATTCTCTTATTTTCTGGAAGAGTTTATATGGAGTCAGTATTATTTCTTTTTTAAATACTTGATATACTTTTATTAGTGAAGCCATTCGACTTGGAATTTTTTGTTGCAGTTTTTAAGTGTGAATTCAATTTCTTTAATACAGGACTATTCAGATTATCCTTATTTATTTATTTTTGAGTGAGCTTTAGTAGTTTGTGTCTTTCAAGGAATTTCCCCTTTTCATCTAAATTGATAAGTTCATGCACATATAAAAGCTATTTGTAATATTTTATTATCCTTTTAATATCTTTGGAGGATTTTGTGAGGCCTCCTTTATTCTTTATGTTAATTATTTGTGTCTTTGTTTCTGGCTAGAGTTTTATCAACTTTATTGATTTTTTTTTCCCAAAAGCCAGCTTTCACTTTTATTTATTACTAAATTTTTCTCTTTCCAATTTCATCGATTTCTATTCTATTATTATTTCCTTCTATCTTCTTGCTCAGGGTTTAATTTATTGCCATCTTCTAGTTCTTAAGGAGAAATCATAGATAATGAGTTTGAAGTCTTTCTTCTTTTTTATGGAAGTATTTAATATTATAAATCTACCTGGAAGCACAGCTTTAACTGCATCCCCTACATTTTGACATTTTGTTTTACTTTTTATTTGATTCAAAATATTTGCTAATTTCCCTTGTAATTTTGTTTTTGACCCATGGATTATTTAGAGGTGGTTTAATTTTTCAGTATTTGCAGATTTCTGGCTATCTTTTCTACTATTGATTTCTAGTTTAATTCTATTGTAGTGAGAGAACCTATTTGTGAGATTTGACTCCTTTTAAATATGCTGAGGTTTGTTTGATGGATCAGAATATAGTCTGTTTTGGTAAATGTTTCATGTGGACTTGACAATACTGTATATTGTTGGGAGTATTCTATAAATGTCAATTATATCAAATTAGTTAATAATCTTGTTCAGTTCTTGTATATGCTCATTGATTTTTCTGTCAACTTGTTCTATTGATTGCTGAGAACAGAATGCTGAAGCTTCCAAATAAGACTGTGGATTTTTAAAAATTTTTCTTCCGTCAGGTTTTGCTTCATGTATTTTGAAGCTCTACCAATAGGTGTATAGATATCTATCTATTCTCTTTTATCATTTGCAATGTACCTCTTGATCCCTAGTACTCTTACTTGTTCTAGTGACTGTTGATTGTTTTTTGCAGTTTTGCAGTTGTTATTCTTTTAGCAGGTTATCAATCTGTTTATCTTGGTTTTCGTTTTTTCTGTGAGAGTTGTTTCTACCCTAGTTCTTTGCTCTGATGTTTTGGGCCTGTTCTGGACATGCACCTCTCAGATGTCCTGTGATCTGAGTTGTGGTTGGAGCCTTAGCTCTATTCTTAGAGCCCATGCCTTGCTGTTTGGGTTTCTCTCACACGTGGGCTCAGGGATGAGCTTGAGAGTTGTCTTCAGAATAAGAATATCCCCTGCTTTTGGTCTCAACTTTCTCAAATTCCCTGCATTCTTTATCCAGGCTCTTCATCCCATTCCTCTGGCCAGAAATATGGTGCTTCTATTGAAGTTTTAGTCACGTGAACAGGTCAATCTATATTTTCAGATTTACTGCTCCGCCACCAGGTGGTTTTCTTTTCCAACTTCTGACTTTCTCTCCAATCCACTGCCTTTTGGGTACTTTTCAGAGTCCTCAGGTAGCTGGTTTCTATCTTTTGGTAAGCAGTCTTAACTTGTAATTAGAGGATAATATAGGCTGCTGTAGAGTTTCCTTACCATGCTGGAGGGGAACGCCTACTTCCTTTGAGGCAGGCTGAAAATGCTTTATTACTATAGATCATCAAGAAAATAGAGAAGCCTTCCAGATTTGAAGAGGATTGAGAAAAATCAGGAGCTGTGGAAAGCCATATGGGCAAGAAAAAAAGAAGATGCAGGCAGAGCTCTGCCTTTAATTGCTTTTTCCTATTTTCCGCCCCCCTGCTCTAAAGAAGTTTACTGATTTTTGCCTGTAAAACTATTTGAAGAAACTCTAAACCCAGTATTTTCACAGAGGATGTAAATCTATTCTTTTGCAAAGTCCGTTGCCCAAATTTGAAATTGTTCACTCGATTGGTATATTGCCCCTGCAGGAGCACTCTTTCATTCTTAGGGTGGGAATTGATTTTTCTTCTCTTATTTTGTCATGTGAGACTACTAAGTATATTACAACCTCAGAATTTTCACACATTATTTAAAAACCTGTTCACAATGTGAGAAGGTCTTGCATAGGCTTGCCTATACCAATGTGTAAAAACTTCCAGCTGCCTTTGAAATTGTGAAGACAAGCTACATTCCTCATTAGGGGTACAGATTAATGTCTGAGGGAAGCAGGATCTTTCTACCAACACTGCAAAATTTTGAATTTTTCTTTATTTAAAGTAACTTCACCCTAACCTCTAGTTTATGCATGCAAATTAATGGGATTTTCTATCCATAATTATAGTATTTGCTTACCAAAAAACACATCTGGGCCTTTAAAATTAGTGAGTTCACCTAGTTGAAGTTTTTGATTTATATAAATTAGTGCTTTCTGAATAAGCAAATCTAAATATTTATACTCAAAATACTTGTTTGCACAAATCCTGCATACATTAAAGTTAGATGACCATTTAAAGACTGGTTTTGAATTTCTGTATCAGTTCTGGCAATTTTTCAGTGGAGTCTTTCAGGTTTTCTACATTGAGTATTGTGTTGTCTGTGAAGAGTGAGTTTGACTTCTTCCTTGCCAATTTGGTTGGATGCCTTTTATTTTTGTTTGTTGTGTGATTGCTGAGGCTGGGACTTCCAGTACTATGTTAAATAATGGTGATGAGAGTGAACATCTCTGTCTTGTTCCTGATCGTAAAGGAAAAGCTGTCAGTTTTTTCCCATTGAGGATGATATGAGCTGTGAGGCTTTAATTAAAACAGTAACAGGTCAGTCTATATTTTCAGATTTAGCTTTGCCACCTTTAGGTCTATGTTCTATTTGTTTACTGGCTCCCTCCATTCAGCTCCCCCACCCTTTGATTGTCCACTTTCAGTACAAGTGGGCGATTCAAACCTTTCTTTTTCTGTTAGTGAAATAAATAGAAATGTTTAGAAAGGAAAATAAAAAATAAAGTATGATAGCATTTTTTTTTAAGATTTATTTATTTTAGGGATGCCTGGGTGGCTCAGTGGTTGAGCATCTGCTTTGGGCTCAGGGCATGATCCTGGACTTCCGGGATCAAGTCCCACATCAGACTCCCCACAGAAAGCCTGCTTCTTCCTCTGTTTAAACCACCCAGTGTACGATATTTTTTAAAATAGTCTTTAAAGATTTTAGGCCCCATCTCTAAATACTATCACATTGGGGATTAGGTTTTAACCGATGAATTTTGAGGTGTCACATTTATTCAGTCTCTAGCAACTAACTTTGCAACTTTCCTGTAAATCCAGAATTATCCAAAAATTATATGTGTATTCAAAATAATATGGAAGAATAAGCAGGAACATCTAAAGCCCCTTAGAGCTCCGAGTTACATGGCAATCAGCTAACTGGGACTGGGGGCTCTCTTTCCCTTAGAAGGAGAGGCTGGTTATAACCTCAACTACCTCAACTACCCCAAAGGTCTCCAATAAATGCTATAAACCAACTGGCACTAAAGCCCAGACTATTTGGCAGTCTATTTCAATCTATATCTCCAGTGGCAAGGCAACTCTCACACTTGCTTCATAAAAATTTACAATAAGGAGGGTGAGGCCCTTCCTAAATTCTATCCCCAGGATATAGCCATCTGTGCCCACACATACCCTTTTAAGAAGACAGGAGATCAGGGCATCCTTCTTTCTGTGGATTCTTGTTCATACAAACCCAGCTTATGAATTATGCTATGAAAATGCATCACTGGGGCGCCTTGGTGAGTCAGTTAGTTAAGCAACTGACTCTTGGTTTCTGCTTAGGTCATGATCTCATGGATTGTGAGATTGAGTCCTGTATTTCATTCTACGCTCAGCAGGGAGTCGGCTTGAAGATTCTCTCCCTCTGCCCCTCCCCCTACTCACAATTCTCTCTCTTTCTCTCTCTAAAATAAATAAATCTTTTTTTTAAAGATTTTATTTATTTATCCATGAGAGACACACACACACAGAGAGAGGCAGAGACATAGGCAGTGAAAAAAGTGAAATGATTGGAAAATTCAGTCAGGAATATGCTGTGTTGATGCTTCCCTTTACAGATTTATCCACTCCAGGTGCCAGGTCTTGATCAGAATTATTGGAGGTCAGGAAGTTATCTTTATACCATCCATTGTACTTAGCACAGTGCCTTGTTCACTGGAGACATGCAGAACATGTTATGAAGTTAATGAACAAATGAATGTCACTCCCTGAAGCTTACTCATCATAACCTAGCTAATGTGTCAGCATATCAGTTCTAATTTATTTTTAGAATTCAGATGGTGTCCTGATGAATCTGTAGTTTCACAACAATATTAATTCTTATAGAAAAATAGAATATTCCATCTCATTTGCTAATAAACTATAACTTGAGCCATTATTCATACACAATGTAGATTCTGCTAGACATTACAATTCACCATTACTACCTCTTCCTCTTTTTATTTTTTTAAGAAAAATTAATTTTTTCAGTGAAACTTCAAGAAAACGGATGTTTAAGAGGTTTTACTTGGTCTCTCCACTTAAATGAATGAAGTTTGCTTTATTGAGTTCCAATGAGTTAAGTTACAAATCAGAGAAGATGACAGGTGAAGTAAGTTAGGATGATTGAAAGTAGTACTGGAATCTCTTTCTGATAATTAGGTATGTATATTTGTAAACTGTGCTGCTGACACTTCCCAAAGACAAAGATGCACACACATATAGCCTCTCCAAATCAACTGATCCGTCAACACATTTTGAAGGAAGCTCCTATTGACAAGAATAAAAACAAGGCAATGAGCACATTTAAAATTTTGTTTCCAATATAGAAGACACTGGCCACATATAACTATTTAAATTAACTAAAATGAAATGTAAATAAAAATTTATCTCCTTTATTGCATTAGTCGTGTTTCAAGTACTCAGTAACTGTATGCAGTGAGTAGCGACTATATGGGCCCTCAAGAACATTTCCACTCTCATAGAAAGTTCTATTGGCCACAAGTGCATTTAAAGCTACTTGTGAGGCATTTGGCACCATTTGAGGACTAAACTCAAATGACTGTGAAACCAGAAAATCTGGTTCATTTGGTTAGGTTTAAATGTTTAACTTGAATTCTGCCTAGATTCAATTTAAGCAGATATTTCTAATGGATATGAACCACTCTAACCAGTATTTTCTTTTTTAAGATTTTATTTATTTATTTTTTTGAGAGAGTGCAAGTGAGCTCAAGTGTGTGCATGAGTGCAGGGAGGGGCAGAGGGAGAGAGAATCTCAAGCAGATTCCCGGCTGAGCACAGAACTCACCATGAGGCTTGATGCCAGGATCCTGAGATCATGACCTGAGCTGAAATCAAGAGTCACACTCTTACCCGACTGAGCCACCCAGAGGGGGAGAGAACAATAGGAAATAGGTGTATGGATCTTTCAGACCCTGCCAGCACATTTTCCCATTATGATCCAGCCGTTTATCCTTACACTTTGCTGTAATAAATCTTAGCCATGAGCACAACCATATCTGAATCCCATGAATCCTTCTAGGTGAATCTCCAAACATGGGGTCGTCTTGGGGACTCTGGACACACTATCTTTAACAAAATGTCTGTTTTTTATTTTTTAAAAGAATGATAAAAAGACTTTTGTTGTGGGCAGCTAAGAAGTCCTACAGCTCAAATTTAGATAGACTTAAATTCTATCTAGACTATAAATGTTTTCCTGAGCAGGCTAGAGAAAATGAAATAATATTTGACATATATATCAAGGTACTTAGCACACAGTAGGAATTAAAATGATGTTAGCTGTATTTTTCTTTCTCTTATTCCCCCTACCTCAGCTCCATTAGAATTTAATGTTTTTAAGTGGGTGGACATTATGAGACATTTATGTTGCCTGTTTTCTTTCTCCTCTTTTCTTTGCTAGAAAGCACACAATATATTTAAAAGTTAGATCATTATCCAGGTTTGTTCTTTTGGCATCTGGTGTTTAAGGCAATTTTAGTTTCCACTCCAATTTTCTTCATCACATGTTCCTATCAATTGAATTTCACTTGTTCATTTTAAAAGGAGAAATATGAAACGCAGAGAGGGATCATT
Source organism: Canis aureus (assembly GCF_053574225.1). NCBI lineage: Eukaryota > Metazoa > Chordata > Mammalia > Carnivora > Canidae > Canis > Canis aureus. The sequence continues at coordinate 47,588,571 of NC_135620.1, forward strand.
TTATAGTTTCGAAGCCAGCAGGGTCAACCAGGAGAGTTCTTAATTGAAATCTAAAACGTATGTTTTTTCTTCTTTGCAAGCCAAAAAGAAAGGAAGAGGCTGTGACCCAAACCACTAGCACTTCTGTTGATGGAGAATGGTAGACACTAAGGCAATTACTAGAGTGAAAGTTTCAGGTCTGGGATGTGCATAGGCACTTAACCAGGGAAATAAGTGATTCAAGAAATTTCCTTTTCCTAACACTGGGCCCCGTGACTTAAGTTTTTATTATGAAATATACAGAACAAAAGTGCTCCTTAAGTTGGGTCACTGATCAGTGACCCAACTAGTGATCAAAATATTACAAATGATAAGGTCAAAGACATGCAGCGTGATGCTCATCTTTCAGAATAGGATATTCTGGCCCTCACGTGCACAGTTGACCAGTGACCCATCTCTATCTCCCTTCCTTCCCAAGTACAGAGACCTACCTTTGTTGTTTGAACTCGAGGCCATATCTTCAGTAGAGCCCAGTGAATACTTATATTCCCATGTGATAGTCCCTGAGCATCTCAAATTTACTGTATCCAAAAATGAATTAAATTCAGAGAAAAATATCAGCCTTCAGAGAATACCTTTTATATATCACTTGTTATGCTGAGAGTGCCTGCACACATGATCCAGTCCCATATCTGAGATATCATGTCATGCTTCTGTAGAGGCACTCGTCTTGGCGGTAAATACTGCCAAGTAAATAGGCAGTGAGAAAAACCTTAGTTAAGCACCTTGGGATGTTCCTTCAGTGGTCCACTGCCTCTGTAGAGGATTCATGGGTCACAATGGTGACTCTTGGCCATCTTCTACTTTTGTGAAACAGTCCCTTGTAGGAAATGGGAGGTCTTCATCTTTGCCATCCCTGAACAAATTTTAAGTACCTTGCATTCAGCAGGAAAGTAACTCAATCTAGCTTTCCATTTTCAGTGTGGTTTCTTTGATGAATGATACAATTATAAAAAGGGCCAGAAATACTCAAACTCAGTGCTGCAAATTCTGAGCCCAGCAAACACCCGGAGGCCATCTCTCAAGTCTGAGGCTGTTTATTTGATGCTTTTTGCTCCTTATCTGTTCCTCCTGCTGCTATTTCTTCTGGCTTCTTCCTTACCTGTCAATCGCATGTTGACCTTTCTGATGCTGGACACTTCTAAGCCCTATAGCTAACTTCAGACATTATTTTCCCTTCTTTGACTACAAAGTTATCAAACGTTCTGTTTCAAAAAACATTGGCCAGACATACATCTGGTTATCTATCATTTGCTCACATGTGCAGCTTGTAGCACATCATTCTCTCAGTGTAGACCTTTATTTTCACACATTATGATCCGCTGGCTCAAAGAAAAGAAGGGGGTAGATGCAGGTGCAGGAAAATTAAAACACACACACACACACACACACACACAAAAAAAACAGAAAAAAGTGGATACATGATTTGATGTAGCCCTGAACATGTTTACCATGAAATTCAAATTGTACATCTACAGGAGCTGTAGAATTTTTACAAACCATGAGTGTCACAGGATTCTGGTATACCTCCTATAGTCATCTGAGATGTGGCTGAGGTTAGATAGCTAGGAGGAGTGGCACAGATTAACATTTGTTGAACATCTACTGTGTTATTTCTTAGACTGTCCCAAAGGATGTGTGATTGGTGAGAGTGGTTATTCAATTTGATACTATCACCTGAAACACCTATGAAAATAAGTGTCTATACATTGGAAAAGGTGATACCATAGGTTAGGATGTCATTTTTTTTAAACAAGTGCTATACAAACATTTATAAATCAGAGGAATCTTTTTTCATCAAATTAAATAGTAGTCATTACAAAGTAAATACCACCAGGTGTGTTCTGGACATCCTCAGAGTAAAGATGGGGCTGATGCCTGATTCCCATCCTCTCTTCTCAGAGGACCCTGAGATCATACCCCAGGACCCTGGGGCTTCATGGAACACAAGATGATCTTGTAGAGAGAGAACAGCAATCAAGTTAGATGGCCTGGGATTTTGAATCACAGCTCTACTGATAACTACGTCTTGATCTTGACAATTTATTTAATTTTTCTGAGCATCCATTTTCTTAACTTCAACAAAATAGGGGGAAATACTATATATATTTCAACAGATAGTTATAAGAAGTGAATGTGATATACACTGATGTGGCACACAGTAGTTATTTAACAGATTTTGTCTTTCTTCCTTTAATTAAAGTCTCTCTGTAGCTTAGAATTAAAAGAGGAGCCTTTGTTAAAATGTAGGGATGGTATTTTGGAATGAGATTTTGAGCACTGCCTTGGACCTCTTCCACTTATGAAGGTTGGTTTAGATAGGCTGGCCTAGAGAAGATAACAGTGAGAGCTGGTCACTAGGTGAGGAATGGGAAGAGGACAGCTGGATGACAGGGAGCAATAGCTCATGGGAATCAACTGAGCTTAAGACCTGAGAAGGTCTCCTTATATTATGAGGTATGGGGGACAATGAAAAGTATCTGGACCAAAAAAGGAATATCTCAGATCAATGTTCAAGGGAAGGGATCCTGATTTAATAAATGTCACTATTTTGCATCAGATATCAAAGGGATAGACAAATTTTATCACAGAATCATAGGACTTCTGAGCTGATAGGGAGTTTATCTTTCTTCTGGTCTACCTGCCTTGATTTATAGAGGAAGAAATGGAAGCTTACTGTTAAGTGGCTAGCACAGAGTCCCTCTGTGAGTTGGTAAAAGGGTTACAGCCTGGCATGTGTCCTCTCTAATCTATTGCCTGCTCCTCTAGATTTTCCTCTTATTTCCAGGTCAGATTACATGCAATTCCATAGTCTCCCTTAGCAACTTGTTATAATGTTCATGATCCAGAATATAATTCTCAAATAAGAAATTCTGTTTTACATATATTTAAATCTCAGCCACTAAACATATTTTCTGATCTTTTCTAGGATCCAGTCTACCTATAATAACTTGATTACCTTAGATAAATTTAGTGGTGTGCTAAATGCAATAAACCTTTACAACATGAGGAATAAATTCATATAGATAAAAGGAGGGTGATTTGATAAAGAATAAAATCACATTTTGAACCCCTTGCTAAAGAGGAGCCAAAACAGTCTAATCAGGAGCAAGAACATTAAAATACCTCCCCAAATTTAGATGTAATTCAGTTGCAGTCAAGGAATATATTCTGGATAAGGCAGAAAAAGCACAGAGGCTACATGAAGTTTTAGAAGAGACTTGAAATTTAAAAAAGTCACATGAAATAAAAATACTTTGGTATAAAAACCACAGAGACTTGAAAATCATGCTTGTTATAGTTTGAGTAAGCAAACAGGAAGACCGTCCCTGGGGGGACAATAGGTTGGTAATACATTGATGTGACCACTGCCTTCTAGGGGGAGGTTATGAAGCTCTGGAGAATGTATTCATATAATAAAATTCATAAGCAACCAATGCACAAATCAGATGCCATTTTATTAATTTCTAGTAAAAAATATAATTGTCACAAGGACAATAAAACTTAAGGTTGTGTGTCATATGCATATTTTCAGTGTGAGTAGTCTATACTTCATGCCTAAAAGCCAAATAATAATTAGAAAGTGACTGGGAGCATGTACAGTCAGCACAACAAAAGCTATCTGGGTGATCTTAATGGCAGTTTCATCAAGCTATGATAATGTAATGAATCCATCTCCCTCCTATAGGGTTAGTCTCAATTTTGACCTGTTATCTATATTCATAGATAAGGGACCCTTTTTCCTGGAGGGTGCTAAAAACATACTATTAATATTGTTGTAAATTCTCAAAAGTAGAGCATTTCCTTTGTGATCAAGTATACATATTTCTTTCTCATTCATTGATTCAAAAAGTATTTAAGGAATACTTGCAACTTGTCAGGCATTGTGCTCGTGTTGGTCATAAAAAAGGGAGCAAGACAGACGTAGCCCTATGGAGATTCAAGCCTCCTGCCCTACAGAGATTAATGTCTAGGGCTTAACTAAGATTGAAGTTCTACAACAAACATGTTGTGACCACAGAGTATGAATGACACAGTAGAGGAAGTACAGAGTACTGTGGAAGCCAATAAGAGGGACATCTAAGATGGAGGAAGGCTTCCTCTAGGAAATGGTATCTACTCAGGATGTGGAGGTTAAGTGCCAGTTAGCTGGGTAAGGGGCAGAAAATGTCCTAGGCAGGGGACAATGTGAGGGAAGATCTAGAAATAAAAGAAAAAATACACTTAAACAAAGGAAACACAGTTATCTGACAATCGTGGTAAGCTGTTTTTTTTAAGATAATATACCTGATTAATTTGTGGATGCGTACTCTCATACATTGCTGATAAGGAGTATAAGTTGGCATGAAATTTGGCAATAATTTGGCAATATTATGCCAAAAGTTTAAAGCTATATATACATTTGTCACTGTAATTTTAGATATTTATTCTAAAGAAATGGTTATAGATGTATAAAAAAGATATAAAACATCCTAGGTCTTGGTTTTATAAAGAGAAAAATTGGAAATAATAGAGAAATGGTTAAATAAATCATAATATATGTATAATGAAATACATACTGTACAGCTAATAACAAATATCATTGTCAGAATATCTAATGTCTAAGTCAAGAGTTAGCAAACTACATCCAGATGATGGCAATGGCCTGCTGTCTGCCTTGTTTTTTAACTTTTTATTTTGTAGTAAATATGGATTCATAGAAAGTTACAAAGATAGTACAGAAAGGTCCCATGTATCCCTCACCTGATATCCTTCACTGGTTACAGTTTATATATAACTATAGTACAATGTCAACACTGGGAATTGACATTATTAGTACAATGTGTGTGTAGATCCCCATATTTGTGATCACAATCAATATATAGAATTATGCCATTATAACAAAGTTATATTGTGCTATTCTTTTATGGCCCTACTCACTCCTCCTCCCTTATGATTTCCAAACCTTGCTCTTTATCTCTGTAATTTTGTCATTTTGGGAAATGTTTAATAAGTGAAATCATAACTTTTGAAATTGTCTTTTTTTTTCCACTCAGCATCATGTCCTTGGATGCATCTAAATTTTACATAAATCAGTAGTTCAGTACTTTTTTAGTGCTGAATAACAGTCTATGGTGTGGATATATCACATTTTGTTTAACCATTCACCTATTGAAGGATATTATGATTGTATCCTGTTTTTGACTGTTACAAATAAAACTGCTGTGACAATTTGTGTATACGTTTTTGTGCAGACATAAGTTTTTATTTCTCTGGGATAAATGCCTAGAAATGTGATTGCTAGGTCAGAAGGTAAGTGTATGTTTAGCTGTTTAAGTAACTGCTAGGTGCCTATACCATTTTATAATCCCTTGAACAATGTATAAGAGATCCAGTTTTTCTGCATCCTTGCTAGCATTTGGTATTGTTATTATTTTTTATTTTAGCTGTTCTGGTAGGTCTATAGTAATAATGTCTATAATTATATGAGATTTTTGTCAGATGTATAGTTTGCACTACCACATGGTTTTTATTTCTGCAGCCTATAAAACATGTCTTAAAATTGGAAAGAATGATTTCTCCCACTATAGTCTTCTCTGAAAATTGTTTTAGCTCTTCTGTTCTTTGCCTCTTCATATAAATTTTAGAATAATCTTGTCTATATCTGCAAAAAGAATTGTTAGGACTATGATGGGAGTTATGTTAAACCTGTATATCAACTTAGGGAGAATTGGGATCTTTACTATGTTGAGTCTTTCAGTCTGTGAACACAGGATGTCTATTACCTGTTTTTTGGAACACTGTCATGCCTATTCATTTAAATACCATCATTTACATATAATACCTATTTGCACATTGCTTTCTTGCTATATATCAGCAGAGTTGAATAATTGTGACAAAGATTGTATGGCTCAAAAGTCTAAAATATTTACTCTCTGACCCTTTACAGAAAAATTTGCCAGCCTCTGGATCAGATAAATATTTGTGCTACATTATTAAATGAAAACAGCATATGCATATGGTATCATTTTAATTTTAAATCTAAATTTAATCACACATGTATATCCATGCAAAGTAAGATGGCTGAAAGAATATAAAACAAAATTTTAACCTTGGTTCTTTCAGGAAAGTAATATTTAAAAAAAATTTTTTTTTAAAATTTTTATTTATTTATGATAGTCACAGAGAGAGAGAGAGAGAGAGAGAGGCAGAGACATAGTCAGAGGGAGAAGCAGGCTCCATGCACCGGGAGCCCAATGTGGGATTCGATCCCGGGTCTCCAGGATCGCGCCCTGGGCCAAAGGCAGGCGCCAAACCGCTGCGCCACCCAGGGATCCCCCAGGAAAGTAATATTAATGGTGATTTCTAAAATTTTTCTTTGTGGTTGTGTCTTCCACTTTCTATCCTAGCTGGCTGAAAGGAGTTTATTAAGTTAAGGAAGAGTTCTCCTTTTAAATCTCTCTCACCAATATTATGAGACTTTTTCCTTTCAGGTTTAAAGAGAGTTTGAAATTACAGAAGATATGACAATCAATTGTTTATGTTAAAGATAGTGAATGATGCTTTTTCAAAGTGTGGATTTAAGCATACCCAACTAAGGTTGATAAGCACAGATAAGAAAATGCCATAGATATTAAGAGTCTTAATTCTTGGTTTATTTTTAACAATAGTAATGGAGTGAGCTCAATAAATAAATGCTTAAGATTTATTTACCAGTTACTACATGCAAATGCAAGATGCTTAAGCCTGACGCCAAGATGAGCAAATTGGTTACTGCCGAGTGACCATTTTAAATTATGGATACTGGCAAAGTGGACACTTGCATTTTTACTGCTCTAACTCTGTTAACTATTACTGATGGCAGATTAACGTGGATATAGACAGATTCAATGGCAAGTCACACCATGAGAGTAAGCAGCTATTTGAGAAACTGAGTATATGGCATAAAATATAATGATTATAGCTATGCTTTCATCCAGAAAGGGCTCTGATAAGGTCATGAAAGATCAAAGAAGTGTTTGGAAGGGACCCCAGTAACTGACAGGTTAATTACCTACTTCATGAAGTCACAGTATACCTCAGGTGATTTCATTTTGTTGCTGCGGTGATTATTTCTTAAACCCTAATCTTGGTTTTTAACCTTTTTTGCATCTACTCTGCAAGTATTCATTTATACGGTGTGAATTAAAATAAATTAACATTATTTTAATAACTCTAGGAATTATACATTAATAGTTCCCTCTTCATAACCACTGAAGAAAGTTTGTATGGGGAAAAGATATGTAATTCTAAAAGGCTCTGATCCTACTCAGAAACAGGCACAAATTTTCTTGAATAAAAACATGTTTATTACATAAAGGCTGCAGATGCTTGGAACAGCTTGTCATCCCTTTGCTTTTAGGTGATGCCCACACAGCACTAAGAACAGCAGAGATCTGGCAATTTTCTAATTAAACGTGATCAATATTGACAACCAAACGGCATCGTTCTGGCCCTGGAGTAGATTTTTAGGTCACAATTATCCTATTTGTCTGTCTACATTGCTCACATTAACTGGATGAATTGGCTGATCAAATCTCCACTTCTGTAATACCAGCCTGAAGGAGAGAGGTTCAGGGATTTGAACAACAGTAGAAAATGAATAAAAGGTGTTTATTTGTTCATCCATTCTTTTTTTTTTTTTTTAAAGATTTTATTTATTCATGAGAGACACAGAGAGAAAGAGAGGCAGAGACACAGGCAGAGGGAGAAGCAGGCTCAATGCAGGGAGCCCGGGACTCTGGGATCAATCACACCCTGGGCTGAAGGCAGGCACTAAACCGCTGAGCCACCCAGGGATCCCCCATCCATTCTTTTAACAAAAGTTGTTACTTTTGTTACTGCTCACTTCTGTGCTCTGTGTATGGAGCTTACAGTAATGAGTGAAGCATGGATCTCTCTCCACAATAAAATTAGAAATTATGATTAAAAAATAGGATGCATAATCATGAAAGTATAAGGCAGATATGTCATCAGGAATATATACATGCAGTAACAGGAATTTATAGGATTAAGGCATTATTTCTGTTTGGGGGGATTAGAAAAAGCTTTCTGGATGAAGTTTCCTTGAGCAGAGACTTGAAGGCAGGATGTAGGTAAGGCAAAGGTACAGATAGGGATGCAGAATAATTAACTAAAGTAAGTTTAAAAGAGGGGAAATTACTGTACGGCTCCAAGGGTGTTTTGGGGAGCTCAAAGGCATATATGGAGCCAGGCCTCAGGGAGAGATTGATGTCAAGGCTGGGAAGCAGTTAGGACCTCAGAGTTCTCCTTTTACTTCTGCTTCATGTTTTCTCTATATAGACTTTGCTTTCTTTGCTTCTCCATTCACACAGTAGACTACAACCATTCCCAACTCCTAATTAGAAGACAGCAAAGAGGGGCGCCCAGGTGGCTCAGTCCATTAAGCATTCTACTCATAATTTTGGCTCAAGTCATGATCCCAGGGTCATGAGACACAGCCCCACATCGGGCTGCTCTGGGCGTGGACCCTGCTTAAGATTCTCTCTCTCCGGGGATCCCTGGGTGACTCATCAGTTTGGCATCTGCCTTTGGCCCAGGGCGCTGCCCTGGAGTCCTGGGATCGAGTCCTATGTCAGGCTCCCAGCATGGAGCCTGCTTCTCCCTCCTCCTGTGTCTCTGCCTCTCTCTCTCTCTCTCTCTATGTCTATCATAAATAAATAAATCTTAAAAAAAAAAAGAATGTAACTTAAAAAATTCTCTCCCTCTGCACCTCCCCATTCATGTGCAAGCTCTTTCTCTCATAAATAAATAAACAAAAAATAAACAGCAAAGAGAATCTTTTTGCCCTACATTATGTCAGTCTCATGAACCACAGCAAAGAGAGTCAAGTCACAAATAAACATAGCTTCCGGGGGGAAGATCTGAAAGTTCTTATCTAAGGGAAGATGACTTGCATGCTGGTCAGCTATTCCCTAATGGGTTATCTACTGTAGGATTGTGGGGAATTGTAGAACAGTGCAGTTGGAATACAGGTTTGGAAGGGAAGTTGAACTTCGGGGAATCACTGAGAAGCGTAGTAATAAGAAATGAATGCTCTGGATAAATTAATTTGACAGCACTGAGTATGATAAAATGAAGTATAGATTTCCTTTTGTCTTATTTTCGTATTCATCGATCTTGCTGCATTATATGCACCTTTGTAAGCTGCTTTAATGTCTTTTGGAAACAAGATGAAAGATGATACAATAATTGCCGATTTTTTTAAAAAAAGAATATGGGTAATAAAAATTCAACTTAGAATTTGTGTTATCTACTAATTTGTTCTGTGATTATTCAGTGTCACTAAACCACTGGGATTCAATTTTTCTAGTTTTAAAAAAAAGTGAGTTTCAACTCTGAAAATGACTCTGTGTGCCCTCCCTTCCACTTGTCCCATCCATACAGTATTAAAGTTCTCGGGTCTTACCCTCTGAGCTTAGACTGGGCATCAGAATATTTCTCCATATTTCATAATTTTTCATAATATCATAATATCACAGGATACAGGTGGAACTTTTTGCCAACCCCCTTGTTTGATAGATGAGAAAACTGAGACCCAGAAAGAGTAAGTGATTGGCATAACATCACACAAGCTAGTAAATTATATCCTGAGATCAGATTCTTTTCTTAGTAATTTAAATGAAAAAGTGGTCTTTGATGATGTAATCCTTCATCTCTGTGATCACTGAGCTTTGATTTGGAATTGTTCTTTTAAATAATGCAAATGAATTCTGAGGTTTTGGGTTTTTTTTTTTTTTTTGAATTTTATGTTTTCTGACAAAGTGATGAGATATAACTACTTGAATTCACATTTTCAGGTTAATGAAATGTGATTTTTAGTGGACCACTACTGACATTCTAGAATTTAGCAATTAGGTGAAAGCCATGCTTTTAATATTGTGAAGTTGGAACTTTAGCTTGCTTATGAATTAATGGATGTCTTCTATTTTGGTAGTGCGTCAAAAAAGAAAAAAAAAGACATTATCCCTTAGTGAACATTACCTGGTATGCATAGCAATTCTGGGTATGTATTATACTTGGTGTTCTGCTATTCTTCTTTTCCTCTTTTTGCCTGTGTGCCCTGATTTCTTAGACGTTATGGGAGTGCAAAATTAGAATCCTAGAGATGTAAGATTTTTCAGGAGGTCTTCCTATCTGGTCTTTAGAGTCCAGGGAGATGAACTTCTTAGTCAACCAAGACAAGAAACTACCAAACTCATTCTGAATGAAATAACAGATGCAGACCAAATCAGGATTATAGATCCCCTTTGGTACAGACATTTGTTTTAGTTTAGAAACCCCTCTGTAGGTGACAGTCATTACTTCGGGTTGCCATTATTTGTTCACTGGTTTAATCTTCCTTGTTGGCCCATGAGGACAGGAATGTATATCTGCCATTGCTTAGAGTATCCAGCACATTAGGAATTGACAAATGCCCATTGTTCAGTGAACAATGCAGTTGCTCACTGAATTTTTTGTTGTTGTTGTAAAGCATAGTGGAAGCTCTTTTCTTTTGCTTTGCCCCTTCAGAGGGGCCTACATCTGCAGTGCCTCAGCACAGGGACTAATATGACATGACCAGTCAGGAAATGTTTGTTGAATGAAGAGATTAATAAAAAATGGCTTCACATCTCTTGAAAATTTCACTTGTTCGTTCTTGTGTTATCCTTATTTTCCCAATTTGTATTGATGTATTGAAGATATTTTTTCCCATATAAACCTGTTCATGCCCTGTTAAACTTGAAAATATTAGTCAAACTAGAATACATAATAGGCAGAGTATCCCAATTATATCATAGCTTCTTGTGCTAGGGCCTTTCCTTATACTGCCAATTAAATTTAACAAGCAATCTTGAACATCTCTGTGTCTAAGGCACAGCAGATGGGGCAGATTGTTAAGGAATCTTAGCAGAGGAATGACTTGACCAAGCACTTTGTTGGCCCTTGAATATGACCCATCTTTGCTACCTCCTTGACCATCAGCATGTTTTCTCCCATGCCTGGGCTTCCCTCTGGTGCTCTTGCCCTCCTGAGGCCTCCTGGCTATTGGGTCAAATGTCCCAAGTGTGAAGCCTGACTACTACCGCTACTACTACTGCTGCCTAGTTGTGTGAGGTTGGCCAAGTTACTTTATCTCTGTGTCTCAGTTTCCTCGTCCATAAAATGGGCATGCTTACACCTTGGACATTTGTTGGCAGGAGTACGTGAAATTATGCACATAAAGTGGCACACGATGACCACCAGTCGTTTTTATAATTAATATAAAAATGCTTTCAATTTACATTTTCTCACCCCCTAATCTGTCTTCAAGGCCCAGCTCAATCTTCCTACAGCTAGGAAGATTTCTCTGCTGCCAGCCAACCTTTTCCAAGGCTTTTGGTATGTACTCACCACACCTCACAAGCACTCCCTTGTTACATGGCAGTAGGCATAGTGTCCTGGTTTTCCAATGGCCTGCGGCACACAATTTAGCACTTGGATATAAAGATGTTTAATAGCATACTGCCTTGTTCATAATATAATTATTCCCTGACTTTGTCTTCCTTTCACATGAGGTTTAAGCAACTGTGTGAGTCTTAGAAATAGGACTGTGTAAGGTAAAACACAGAATCTTAGAAAACACTTACTGATTTAAAGGCTGAAGGGGCCAGGCTGCACCCTAGCTCTCTCTCTTTCTGATTGTTTTCTCTCCTTAACTCCTGAGTTCAGTTGGCTTTCTGATTTAAATGAACCCATTTTTCTTTTAAAATCCTGTTTCAGTTGATTTCTGGGTGTAAAACATTGTGACAATCACTGGTTTGTGAAGATTTTTTGGTGCCAGATTCCCCTGATTTCCTCAGTCAAAATGCTCAGCATTCTACACAGCTGTATGGAATTGGCATTTCTATATGAACCACATCAGATTAGCTTGGGAAATGGCCAGATCCAGGGTCTTTACCCATTAATTCAAACAGTTATAGGATGGGATCCCTGGGTGGCGCAGCGGTTTGGTGCCTGCCTTTGGCCCAGTGTGCAATCCTGAAGACCGGGGATCGAATCCCACGTCGGGCTCCCGGTGCATGGAGCCTGCTTCTGTCTCTGCCTCTCTCTCTCTCTCTCTCTGTGTGACTATCATAAATAAATGAAAATAAAAAAAAACAGTTATAGGAAAATAGTCTCAAGGACTCGCCAGCCAGTTGTGGGCTATGCAGGACAGAGTTGCCTTTCACTGAGTGGGGTCTTCATCCCCGTTTTTCTTGGCCCTCAGCTAAAGACAGCTTACCAAATTGTGGAGGGATGACACACACATATTTCAAATCGTGGTAACTTTTGGGGGTGGATGATGAGAGAATGGAGATAGGAAGTGAAAGTAAGAGAGGGACTTTCAAGTACAATGCTAATATTCCCTAAATTGTTAGTGGTGGCTTGCAGGTGGGTTGTATTAGTTATTTTATTATACTCTGCATTATAACAATTTTGCATGTACTTAATATACATTTTTTAAAAGTAGAAGAACTGGGAGTTATAAGTCTATGAATAATTTTTCCCTTGCCATCATTGTCCTGCATGCAAAATGCAATCCTCAAAGAATTCTCAAATTTAATATTAGAAACGTCATCTTGTGATGCCCACCTTGTCATATTAGTTTTCAAACTACTTACTCTTAGTATTCTGTTGAAGATGACTCAAGCACCTTCCTGAGGGGCAAAGGGAAGTCAACAGATGGAGTCTGGGCTCCTCACTCCCTTCAAACACATTTGATTCTGTCTTACATATTAAGATTCTGGGTTAGAAATGGTTAACAAATCAGGAGAGAGAGAAGAATAGCTATTTTCTGTTTTTTGAAATTAGACTGCAGGATGCTTGAGGCAGTCCCAAGTTTATGCCTTTCTGCCTGATGTCCCAAGGAAATTTCTGATGGCTCCTCCTTTCATACTCTGATGGTCTCAGTTTGGACCATACGTTGTAAGGTCATCCTAGTTATAAAGAATACTTTTCTTTCTTTCTTTCTTTCTTTCTTTCTTTCTTTCTTTCTTTCTTTCTTTCTTTTTCTTTCTTTCTTTCTTTTTTGGTAAGATTTTATTTATTTATTCATGAGAGACACACACACACACACAGAGAAAGAGAGAGAGAGAGGCATAGACACAAGCAGGCTTCCCATAAGGAGTCCAATGGGGGACTGGATCCGGGATCCTGGGATCATGCCCTGAGCCAAAGACAGACGCTCAAGGGCTGAGCCACCCAGGCATCTCTAAAGAATACGTTTCCAACAACTTTATCTAAGATTGCAAAGAACTAGTTCCCAAAGCTGAAGCAAGGAGTGAAATAAATGAAGAGGACTAATTAGGGAGCTTTCTTCATCAGTTTTTTTCAAACTTTTTTTTTTTTTAAAGCAGACTTTTTTTTTTTTAAACCATTTTTTTTTTCTCTCTCTCTAAAGGCATCTTTTGCAGATTCATTACCTTATTGGTCACTGCTCTTGGTGTGTTTCAGTTTTTTTTTTCCCCTGGAGTTTCCAGAAGAAAAAATGATCTTCCAAATGTCATCTATTCAGGGTGGATTAAAGACACTCTCAGGATTGTAGAATGTTTGTATTAAAAGGAAATAAAAGATCATCAAGACCATCCCAATCGGTTGGGAATGCAGAACTCTAGTGTCAGGCACCTATATAAGAATCATTAAAGAAATTTGCTTGTTATTAGAGATTCTTATTAGATTGCTCTGGGGTGGAACCTGAAATGGGAGGCTGAATTTTAGCAATCTACAGTGATTCTGTTGCTTGGACATTTAGGAGGAATCCCCAGGGAACCCACTGGTTTCTGAATTGTGGGTCATGACTTTCAAGAGAGGGTGGGCTATGTAATTATCTTAGTTATTCTAAATGCTGCCTTTCTTCTAATCAAGTAAATATCACTTGTCTCCCTCATATTGAATATTTATCACAGTAGATGCTATTGTAAGTAATATAAATACAAAGTGTTTAAAAGTAACTAATACAAAGTGTTTAAAAGTTATCTAATTCATTATAGCTATTTGTCTTCCCCTCCCCCAACAAGTAACAACCAAGAATACAAGCTATCACATATAAATCTGATACCTTGTTTTAGTTTATAGTTGGGTCCTTATACTCTGAAACAGTGAAGACTTAATACAATTCATTTAACTGTACAGATAGGGACAGATAAACCATATGTCACAAACCTAGGTCATGGCCAGTGTTGTGTGCTGGTAAATGTTTAATAAGCAACTCTCTGTAGAGGATGGGGACAGTAGGGGAGAGGGGTAGGAAAGAAAGCCCTGATTTGTGAAGTTTATCAAATTTCTGTAATATAAATACTTTTGCCATAGCTACCAATGTGACTTTATTCAGTTTGGAACTGGGACAAGATGCACATAATTGGCTCTTGCTGAGCTAGAGCAGGCTGGCTCTAGCAGACCATGGAGCTAACTAAAAATCTAGTTTTCATGACTCCTAACTTAATGTTCCTTTCATTACTCTGCAAATAAAGCTGGCATGTTAAGAAGCCCTGGTAGCACATCATTTTTGGAATTAGGGGCTGTCATTTTGTTTATGAACTCTGGAGCCACATAAATGTAAAATCATCCTTATCTGAATCCCTGTGGGGTTTCCTCTTGCCTCCATATCACACTGTTCTGACCTTACTAGTTACCGTTTTTGGTTCTCCAGAAAATTTCCATGGACTTCGTCTTCCTTCTTAGCCTGGTTCTTGTGGTACAACCTAATTTATCTTCAGGGTAGCAGCTTCCTAGATCTCCACTTTGGTGAGGGTCAGTCCATTTAACTATGATTTTAAGGTTTTATTCAGTCTAGTTTCACATGGTCATGTGGTGCCTTTGACAAGCATAGACTCTGTTAATTTTAATTAACTCTCCATAACATAGTGCTTTCTGAAGTAGATTCTAAAAAAACAATAGCTCTTAAAGATGTTCAGTGAAGAAAAGGATTTCATGGTTGGATAGGAATGGGAAATGAGATGTACTCTACTATAACTGTCCCCCACACCTTTGGAAAATCAGAATTCATATTCACAGATTAATGTCTGTGAACAATCTTGCAGACCCTCCTCCTTTTAATTATTGGTGATTTTGAATGTATTCTTACTGGGGTGTGGAGAATACTTAATTTGGTCTCATGTAGCTTTTCCAAAGTTTATTCAAACATGGACTCTTTCATCACTGATTGCTATTTAATTCCATGGATGATGCTTTGGAAACGCTGAACCAACAGTGTACAGCAGCATCTGTCCTATGGCATTTCAAAATTTACATTTCACGTTGGATTACTCTCTACTTTCCCACATCTGAATGATGGCTTCCTTTGAACCACTTGAATTGCCGATGGAGAAAGACTGACATAATCTGAGATCGGCGACACTGACCCAGCCCTTCTGGCCTCAGGGGCAAGCTCTCTGTCCATCTTCTAGGATTCCTTTTACTCCTCCTTTGTATGGATATCTTACTCTGCATAAGAGAATGATATTTTTAATATAAGAAACCATTTTTATATGGAAGAACTACCAGACCATACTTTTGTTTTCTTTAGTTTTATATACCTGACTAGAATGAGTGGCATAGAATGGGCAGATGTGAGTGAGGATAAAGGAGAGGTAGAAAGAAATAGGGTAATAGAGGACTTGACAGTCAGGTAGAGGAATTTAAATGTGAAGATGTTAAGAAACAGGAAATGGAACAGCTGTCCTCTTTCTTTTGTTCTTGAACAGACCCTTCAAGAGAAAGAGGTAGTGACTTTATTGAAAAAAGCTTATTTATAATGCATTTGTTTCTTTTCCTTAAATAATGACACGACTTTAAGTTTGAGCAACTCCTAATATGACCCAGATGGCTTCCATAAACCTGTGACTGCTATTCATTCTTGCATTGGTAATCCTTGACTTCTTTATCTCTTTCTCATGCGGTGCTCATGTGCTGGATTCACTGCAGCTGTGCTATCGGGTGCTCAGCCTCAGCTCCCATGGCAATAGTCATGAATTTCCTCATTGAACAAGGTGATATCCTTGGAGAATCAAACCTGCCCAAAAGGAACAATAAGGTTACTAGTATTTTTTTTTTTTTTCATGAGTGCCCAATGGAATTATATCATTGCTTTGAATTTCTCTCAATGAGACTTCTCCGGGGAATATGTATTCCACAATTGATTAAATCTATATCTGCAGGGAATAGAAATACTTTACCAACTATCGTTGCTCTGAATAAGTTTACCCGTCCCAAGAGCCAGAGAGAAATGTGCACATGTTTTAATGCTGCATCTTCCATTGCCTCGGTTGACCCATATCTGCTTTGAAGAAATGCTTGCTGTCATGAATTGCCCTACATCCTACCTCCTCAGCCAGCCTGGCCACTTGATGATTGCCAAACATTTCATCTGCAGCCTGCTCACTGCCAGCCTTCATATGTTAATTTCCAAAGCCTCTCCAGTTAGGTTTCTTTCTTTCTTTTTCTTTTTCTTTTTTTTTCTGTGTTTACCTGATCTTGCAATATAGTAGGGTCACAGTGTATTCAACTTTTTATGGGACTTGGAATTCGCTCTCTCACTCAAAGCAGATAACAGGTTTGTTAAAAAAACTTATTCTTTATAAGAGGCCACCTAATTTGGAGAGTAAATGTTGAAATCTGCTTAATCTTTTCATTCCCTTGTGCCTTAGCTGTTTCTAGGAACTCCCTATGGAACTTAAATGGAAACCATGGTTGGAGTTTCTAAATGATTATATTACGAACTGTTGAGTCTGGTACTCCCCAGGGTCTAGCTGTGCTGACTGCACAGGTGTACTCAGTACACAGGGCACACAGGTGTTTTGAGGAGGTTTTAATTATTTCCATGTTTTCTCTGTCTTCTTATCCCTGGTCTTATATTAACAACTGGTCTTTCCACCCACAATGCACCTGGAGGCATGAAGGGGGTTCCATTGGACACGTTTTTCCTGGTAAGAGTTCAAGGCCTCTTTCAAATTATATTGCTTCTTGTTTATCTTCTTGGTACTTGAATCTCTGCCTCTGTCGTTTGGGCTTACTATTTCTTTTGGGCTCCATGGCTTTTACCATTTGGACTTCTCTGTGGCTTATAAACTGTTTCCTATCCTAAGGTCACATCTGGGTATACTGTCTGACTTCCCACACTCTTTAAAATTTCAGACTAAAGATATTCATATTAGTCCTGACCCATGTGAAACTGTACTAGCTGGGCTGCCCTCCTTAACCTAGTGAGGAGGGAGTTTTGAAATTTTAGAAACAGAAGTCCTTAGTTCTTCACTTATTGCTATCCTAGGGATAGTGGATGACATTATCCAGATAACATGGGAATGCAGCTCATGCCACACTACGGTTCAGCTCAGGTTCAGCTAGCAGTAGTTCAGCACTCATGGTTCAGCTAGTAGAAATAAAGTTGGAGCCACTGAAGCTTCATTTGCAAACACTCTGGGATAAAATACCTACCTTGCCCAGACCCATACCGCTATTAATCTTGTTGCTAAAGAAGTTCAAGTAGGATTCTAATAGATTACCAGCCATCCCCCTAATTGTCCTCTGTTTTTTGGGGGTGGAGGATTGAGTAATACATAATTGCCCTTCAGTAGCCTGGGAGTATCTTTTTATGGCGTATATGGGTTCTAGCCTGTTGTCTTATTGACGTGGTCACTAGGCTCAAATGGAATTGAGGTGAGCAATGTACTTATCTAGCTAAATGGGAGGGAAGGTTGGCTTTCTTGCGACCCTTTATGTTCTTTTGTTCTGCTTACATCTTTAATTCTTTGTCTTTGGATAGGGTCATTTGTTGTTATTCTGTGTTCTCTTTGGCTTGAAGGATTTTTATAGGCCCCTTTATAACTAGATTATAAGTAATCACTTGCTTGCCATGGGAGGGGGGTGATTTGTAAATCTGGAGTTTATCTTTTGATGGATGGATGGTGGGCAATGGGGAGGACACATTTAAGTGGTGGCCTTGGTGCTAAGATAGCTAATGCACTTGGGTCCATCTAGAAGCCTATACTATACACCACATGATAAGGAACCTAGGAGAGAGTGAATATAACAGAGGACCCTCATTTGGGAACATGAAATACTCCTCTAACTTTTCTGATAGGTTCTTTAAATTATGGGGTAATGAGAGAAATGAGAGAAGTTCAATTGGGAGTAGATTACAAAAGACATTTTTCTTTTTAAATCAAAGTTTTTGCTTGAGATCATTGTAGACTGATATGCAGCTGTAAGGCAATGTACAAATAGCCCTTATAAGCTTTTCCTAGTATCCCCTGGTGGTAATGTTTTGGAGAATTAGAGTATAGAATCACAACCAAGATACTGACATTGATATAAGTAACCGATCTTTAGATTTCCCAGTACTACGTGCAGCCACTGTGTGTCTGTGACTTTGTGTGTATTACATTCCATACAACTTAATTACCTGTGCAGGTTTGGGTCTCCATCACAGGTAAGATACCAAACAATACCAATGCTATAAATATCTCTTCACTAGCCATACTGGCTTCTCCTTGTCCCTATTCTCTATCTTCCCCAGCCCCAGACCTTTTGCAGCTACTCATCTGTCTTCCATTTCTAAAAATTGGTCACTTCAAAAATGTCATACAAATAGAATCATACAGTATGTAACCTTCTGGATAAATATTTTTTGTTTCTAATTCCCTGGAGAGTCAGCCAAGTTTTTGTGTTTATAAATAGCTAATTCTTATTGCTGAGTAGTATTCCATGGTATATATGAACCAAGTTTATTTAACCATTCATCCCTTAGAGGACATAGGGGCTGGTTTCTGTTTTCATTTATTACAAATAAAATGGCTAGGGACATTCATGTGCAGACTTTTTATATGGAAATAAGTTTTTTTTTCTCTGTGATAGATGTTCACAAATGATTTTGTTGGGTTTTATAGTGGTTGTCTGTTTAGCTTTTAGCAAACTGCCAGACTTTTTTGTTTTTTCAGAATAACTATCATTTTACATTCCCAGTGCATTCTCACTGACATTTGGTATTGTCAGTATTTTTTATTGTAGCCATTCTAATAGGTGTGCAGTGATAACTCATTGTGGTTTTAGTTTGCGTTTAAATAATGACTAATGTTGACTATCTTCTTACGTGCTTACTTGCCATCTGCATATCTTTCAGTGCACTATCTCTTCATGTCTTTTGCACATTTTCTAATTAGATTTTTTTTTATAGTTGAGCTATGAGAATTCTTTACATACTCAGATAGAAGCCCTTTGTCACATGTGTTTGCAGATAGCTTCTCCCAGTCTGTAACTTGTCATTTCATGTTCTTCATATGGGTTTTGACAGAACAAAAAAAAGAAGTTTTCAATTTTGATGAGGTTCAATTATTTTTCCTTTTAGAGATCATAATTTTAGTGTCAAATCTAGGGATTCTTTGTATAGCCCTAGATCCTGAAGACATCCCTCCCTTTTTTATGGTTTCATAGTTTCAGATTGTAACAAGTCTATGGTCCATTGTGAGTTATTTTTTTTTATATAAGGTATAGGTTGAGGTTGAGATTTTTTCCCCCTTAGGGATATCCAATTGGTCCAGCACTATTTGCTAAAAAAAGATGATTCAAAAGAAAAAAAAGATGATTCAATATAAAAATGACCTAAGTTAGCATCAGCAAAATGTTGTTCTCTGATTTGGGCTTGAGATGTTGCTGTGCTGTTCATAGGTGCTCATGTTCATTGTGAGGTTTTTTAAAGGCTCATGTCCATTGTAAGATCCTGTAAAGGAAAATTTTGATTGACTCCAGCATTTCATGGAGGGCATTACTGGTAAGGGTTTCCAAGTGATTAGAAGCTCAGGCCTAATAACCATTCACTATAGAACATGATCCTTTCACTACAAGATTCTGTAGAATAAGATGAATCCTGGTTCTAATTTTAAAAGGCCATAAAGACCTCAGAGGTGACTGGATGATCAATAACCATGGTGAACAGACCTCCAGCCTCACAGCCTGTGAAAGTCTAGTTCCCCATCAAGTATTCTCTGGTGCAGCCTCCATGTCTCAGAGGCTTCCATGTCAACTGGACAGCTGAACAGCATGATCTAAGAGACCAGCCGACAGAATAAAAATATTCTCTGCAGGAATCTCCTTGGGCTCTAGGTTTTCTAGGATTCAACCTAGAATGAGCCTAATCTAGGATTTCAACCTAATGAGCATAACCTAGTATAAATTATCCTGGCTTATGTTACTTCCATTTCAAGGGTCTTTGCTCTCTGTTGTCAAGATAAAGGATGACAGGAAGGTATTTTTGCAACTCTAATGCTGAAAAAAATTCAGGAGGGGTCAAACCAAACACATACCATTACTGACTAAGAGTCAAGAAATACCTCTTCTTGGAAGATCTCAATGTAATTGCCTTTTGAACCACTGCAACCCAGCTCAGGTACCATGGGAGCAGTGAGCTGCATGGGAAGCATCAGCAAATTAGAGCTCACAGGTCCAGAATCTAGTCTAGGCCTCACTGTCTGGGGGACTTGAGGTAAAGCCCCTGACTCTGTTGTACTTGAGTTTCCCTTTCCAAAAAATAGCAATAACATTTGTCTGTCTTACTTCACAGTGCCATTGTGAGGCTCACATTAGATAATAAATGTAAAAGTTCTCTGAAAATTTGTAAAAGATGAAGATCCCTGATGTATACACAGAGCAGGCTTCCTTGGCTACTCAAGAACCCTGGCTACTGCTGCTTCCTCCCTCCTCATGCACTACAGCACTCTAATAAAAAAGAAAAAAAGGATAGCCCTGGTGGCGCAGCGGTTTAGCGCCGCCTGCAGCCTGGGGCGTGATCCTGGGGACCTGGGATCAAGTCCCACATCGGGCTTCCTGCATGGTGCCTGCTTCTCCTTCTGCCTGTGTCTCTGCCTCTCTCTAGCTGTGTCTCTATGAATAAATAAAATCTTAAAAAAAAAAAAGAAAAAAAAAACCTTTCCTAATTTGGGGGGAATATAAGTAAAGAGCTGAACAGTGTCGGGCAGTTAAGTGGTCAATAAATCATAGCTATCAGAATTATTTTGTGATCTGTCATTATACCTTACCATCCTCTGGATGACAGCTTGGTTGGGGGCTCTGGTAGGGGTGGCTGCCTGCTAGAAAGCTGTGTTGCTCTGCTGTAGCACACAGTTCTTGCTGAGAGATGCTGCCCATGCCCATCCTAGACTACATGTCCAAAACCCTCTTGAAGGAAGATGTGGCTGGCTGTGTAGCTGGATTTAGCCACAGGAATGTGGAAAATAGGGATGTGCACTCCTTTAAGAACTAGCTCTGAGTGCTTCCATGATGTAGTGTGCTTTTGTCCCCTCTGCTTGCCTGGAATGGTGGTGTTTGCTAGGGAGATTGGAAGCAACATAAAGAAAATTGCAGAGTGCCTGTCAGCCTCCCTGACATCCCAGGATGTCTACACAGAGTAGGAGTGCTCTGTCAACTGGGTCATGCCCGGGAAAGCTTACTTGAGCAGGAAATAAACTACTTTAATTGTATAGTTATATTTTGTGTGGGTGTTGTGTGGTTTTTAATTTTTTTAATAGCATTTGGCCCATCCTAAGTCATGGCTCATTTTGTTATTTTTTTTTTTATGTGAACATGGGAACGTGTTGCAGGACTTCAGGCATGTGACATGTTGTATTTTTCCTTTATTTTTCCCTTGTGACATGTGAAAATCTAATTACCTAGAACAGTAGGGTCTGAAAATCTCTGGTTCAAATAGGCCCATCAGAAATAACTTTTTAAAGTGTAGTTCTTTTAGGACCACATTTTTCAAGAGTTGACTTTATTAAGTGAAATGAGCATGACCTACAAATATTAGCCATACCATTTTTTTTTCATACCATTTTTTAAAAAGATTTTATTTATTTATTCATGAGAGACACAGAGAGAGGCAAAGACACAGGCAGAGGGAGAAGCAGGCTCCATGCAGGGAGCCTGATGTGGGACTCGATCCTGGGACTCCAGGATCACACCCTGGGCCAATGGCAGGCGTTCAACCACTGAACCACTCAGGTGTCCCTGCCATACCAATTTTTGAGAGGAGTGAGACAGAAGACATTTTATCTCCATAAGGAGTTTTATCTAATCAAATTTTCTTAATGTGACCTGCATCTGGTGTAGTCACAGAAACTATGAACTCCTCCATTTTTACTTTTCATTCCCCCTGGGTGTATCCAACACCATGCAAACGCTGGTGCTTTAGGTACCTTAAGTCTCGATTTGAACAAACAAAACCCCAGGACTGGAAAATGTTAACACATCACGTGGACGTTTACACAGTTGTCACCTCAGCGTTGGAAACCAAAGGGATCTAGGTTTTTGGCTCCAGCTGAACCACTGGATCAGTCATTGACCCAGTAAAACTGACCTAAGACCATTCCCTCAAAGGGAGGCAGCACTAATAATAGTACTCGCTTGTGTGGAATCCATGGCATTATACATACAGATGGCACAGATGCTCAAAACGTACCCAATAAAGTCAGCTATTCTGTTCACAAGCACTTTTTGTAAATAACTGCACTGAAAGCAATTTGAAACATTTTTGCCTCTTCGTTAAACTGAAACTATTTTGCTGCAAGTACTGTTACACTACGAGACATAAAACAATTAAAATTTCTACCAGGGAGACTCCTACTTGGATGATGATTAGTGAGAAAAATGACAGAGAGAGAGAGAGAGAGATATGAGGAGAGAGAGCCAGCAAGCTGGGGGAGGAGAGAGAGCCAGCGAGCTGGTGGGGGAGATGGGGGGTGGAGATGGGAGGAGAGAGAGAGGGGGGATAGAGAAGGGGAGAGTCGGGGAGGAAAGAGGAGGGGGGAGTCAGGGGGAGTTGGGGAGGAGAGAGAGAGAGAGAGATAGCGAGAGCACAAGCGAGCTGGTGGGGAAGAGAGAGGGGGAGACACAGAGAGTGAGAAGGAGAGAGGGAGGGAGACAGCGAGAGAGCCAGAGCCAGAGCGAGAGACTGTGTGAGCAGGACCCTGTGAGTGAAAAGGAGTAGAACAGAGGGAGCAGAGCAGGAAGTGAGAATGCAAGTACAAATTGAAGTCAATAGAACATGTCTGAAGTACTGAAAAGAAAAATTAAAACTTTTCAGCCTGAATTCTATACCCAAATGGATTTTACCATTAAAAAATGTCCATTTATAACTCCTAATTTTTGTGCAGGTGCAAGCTTTGACTTGGTACAGTATTCCTGCTGCCTCAAGAGCTTATCATACACTATAGGTTCTGACGCTGAATTATTTCAGTGTTGTATTAGTCTGAAAAAGTCTGTATTTTGGTGTAATTCTTGCTCAGTGTGGCCACACCAAGCACTCCACCTTTTGCAGTAGGATTAGGTCCCATCACTGCAACAGGGGTGAAAATTGCATTGAGGCAGGATGCTGCATATTTTACTGTACATGCCTTACTTCTCATTCCTTAGAATGCCAGACCCAGGAGGGCAGGAGTGCTCAGCACTTAGGGCAACACCTCCTGTTAGCCACCCTTTCCTCGGCAGCCACCATCTTACTTGGTGGCAGCTGCATCCTGGCCCTCCACTGGCCCCTCTGCCCCCACCATTACCTCCAGGATCTGTAGCTGCCACCCTCTGTCACTGCAGTCTTGTTGATGGAGGGTTAAGGTGACAAGGCTGTACTGTCCTATCTGCCCAGGGGCACAGCAGAACAGCCAGCTGTGAGAAGCCAACTGGTGGAGATAGGAAGTGATGGGGCAAGAACAGGACAGAGGTGGCCCTGGGCAGAATCACATCAAGTGTGGGCAGGATGACGTCACTAGATGAGCTGAGGACACCTAGGGCTTTGTGGAGGCAGAGGATGCCATTCAGAAGGAGGAAGTGGAGCTGAGGAAGGTGGTGGGCTGGGTGGGGACAAGGGTGTGTGTGTGCATGTGTTTACATTTAGTAGAATTCCTCCTGAGCTGATTGGTGGGGAAAACACTTCAAAAGAGTAAAGAACTATTTAGTAAGCAAAGTAAGGATGAAATTACTATATTTTAATTCTTTTCATTAAAGGAAATAATGTATACGCTGCCACAGTTCTAGTACTGTGCCTAGAACATGGGAGCCACACAGTGAATACAGTTATTATTAGCCACATAAAGATGGAAATTAAAGACTTGTCAAAATTGGATTTACCTGCCTTTCTAATTTGAATAAAGAAGGCTGCATATTCATGACCCCCTTGGCTCTTCTGGGGGTTTATCTACTCTATGTGAATTCTGTGACATTATTCCCGGAGTTTAAGTTCTAATTTGCATGCTAGCCAGACATAGATAAATGCACGTATAGAAAAGGCTTGAATAGTTTTCCAGAAATTCTAATTATTCATCTTAGTGATTTTGTTTCAAGGAAAAATTCCTCGAAGAATTAAGTATTATCACCACTTGTCAAAATTAAGTAAACTCTGAATGTTTGGTAGGCTATTGACTAGTATAAATAAAACGACTGTTACAGAAATAACAGAAAGAATAATTTATCCCATATTAAGTTGCCTCCCTGCTTCATATCTTTCCTTTCCCACAGTCAGCTTTTCTGCCTTACAAAATTCATATTTTTAGAGCACAGATGTGAGCATGTCTCCTCTCCAATCCGTGTCCTCCAGGGGCTCCCTGTTGTATAAATGGTGTGGACTGATGTGCCTGGCACACCTTTCTAGCCTCAACACTTACGGTGCCCCTCGGAAACCTTATGTCCTAGAGAAACTTTGACACGTTTTATGCCCTGTCCCATACTTTCCCGGTGGGAATCTTTAAATTCTACCCGTGTTTGAAGGCACAGTTAAAATGGCAATTCTTCTTTGAAGCTTTATGTAATTCCCATGCCTAAATGCAGGGTGATAATTCCTGTCTCAAAACTATCAAAGCACTTTATTTTACCTGTCTTGTACCAGATTATGTCTCCCTGTTTGTTTTCCTCCCCTGCCTCCTTTCCTCATTCTGTACACCTACTATGTCACATGCCATGCAAACATGCTGAGTATGCAGCAAAGAATAAATCAGGAAAGGTCCATGTTCATATGGATATGACAGGTTGAGGGAAAGAGAGCCACTGATCAATGAAAAAGGACATTTATAATTACAAAATGAATTGAGTACCAGCAAGGAAACTACAGAACACCATAAGCAAGCACAACAGAGGGCTGCATTTAGATTTTGTAGTTTTTTTTTTAAGGTTTATTTATTTTTTTATTAATTTATAAGAGAGAGAGAGAGAGAGAGAGAGAGAGGCAGGGACACAGGCAGAGGAAGAAGCAGGCTCCATGCAGGGAGCCTGACATGGGACTCCATCCGGGTCTCCAGGATCACACCCTGGGCCGAAAGGCGGCGCTAAACCACTGAGCCACCCAGGCTGCCCTTGCATTTAGATTTTGAAATGCAAAAAGAAATTGGGTCAGGGAAGTGGTGCGGACCAGGTGCTAGCAAAAGATACCAGTGGTCCTACTCTCAGATGTTCTAACCCCCAACCTATGGCTTAACAGTCCAGCTCTCCCAGAGAGTTCATAAAAAACTGACTTTTTCTTTGGTGTTCTTCCATCTGCTTCAGTGTGGAACACTTTGATTAGTCTTTCCCTTCTAATTATTGATTTACCCAAATTTCACTCACTGTATATGTGGTTTTCCCTTCCACCCTCTGCTTCTCTCTTACAAATCCTGATTTTGCTTTTGGTAAATGAAGTCAATTATTTACTAATTTATTATTGGTTTCCTCTGCATGTAAATAAATAACATGCAAATAGATATCTTCCTGTTAGTTGATTTTTGGCGGAAGTTTCCATTTACTGAGCTTTGATTAGTGCCGGGCCTGGTGTGAGAATTTTAAATACATTATCTCATTTGATTTTCACAATGAAATTCTAAACTCTGTGATTATTCCTTTATCATCAAAATGGAAACTAAAGCTCAGAAAGGTAAATTGAGAGGACCAGTATTTGGATCTAATTTACGTTGACTTCAAATCCTGTGCTTTTAACTATGGTGCCATACCATCGCCAGTTGTACAAGGTCCTTGAAGGGAGAGAAAATATTTCATCCATAGTGATTCCTGACATGTGAGATGGAAAATCAGGTAGAAAAACATACTTGATACTGTTATATTTTAGAAATATGGGGGCTTATGCTAATATTCTAAAAATGTGGCTCCCAATTTGATGGAACCAAATTCAAATACTAATTTTGAGTTCAAATTCAAATACTAATTTTCTGAAGTAACTAAAATAAGTCTAGTTCCTAAGCAATAATTCTATGTGATTTTTCAACGAACTGTTTGATTATATTGTAAATATATTTTTCTTTGTTTTCTCTCAGCACATTTTTTTTGCAAATAGACTAATCTGTTTTTCTGTCTATCCAAGTGTCTGCCCTCCTTCCCTTTTCTCTTTCCTTCTTTACTTTGTCCTTTTTTTCCATTTTCCTCACCTTCCTTTGTCCCTTTCTATCCATTTGTCATCTGTGTATCTATCTTCTTTGCTCATCCATACATAATTACGGCAACAGCCAAGTAGTTGAAATTCCCAGAAATTCATTGCCTTCAACAAAAATGGTTCTTCATGGATTAACATTCCAATAGCTGAGTTCAGTAGTTGGTATGGGAGTTAACTTATTTGAATAGTATAAGCATCTCCTGTTGAAGTTGATTCCTAACTCTATTAGGAAGGAAATTTTGGTTTCTAAAAACAATTCAAAAGTACTGCTTGTTCTCCACCCGAGAGAATTTCTAAAACCTTCAGAAAGCATTCCGCTGTGAATGAAAAATGAGGCTATCTGATAAATAGGTAGACCTTGAAACCTTGAACATTGAGATGCTTATCTGATCCTAAACTGTGCTTCAGTAGAATAACCTGATTAACTTCCAAGATTTGACATTTCCTGTTCCAGTCAAGCCAGAATATCTCTAAGGAATAGTCACTTAGCTGTCATGTTGGTGCTGTCCTTCAAAAACTCAGGATGGTGCAGACAAAAAATACTTTGGAAAATTTTGTGACAGGTACTTGTGGGTGTATATTCAGAGGTACACATGCAAGATTAAATTTAGACATGAAGGTATTATGAGCAGCCTAATGATGTGATCTCTCCTTAAAACAATATTCTTTAATGTTGTGCATGTATTTAGAAGTATAGGGGAGCATCTAATTTTCTGTTAATAAATACTGTATTCCTCTTTACATTCAGAATAAAAAACTTGCTATATGTATTAGATAATATTTTTAAACTTATTGTAACTGTGTCTCATTTGATAGTTTTTGTTATTCATAATTCAGTGTTTCTTGGAGTGCCTGGCTGGCTCATTTGGTAGAGCATTCAACTCTTGATCCCAGGATCATGAGTTGAAGCCCTACCTTAGGCATGGAGCCTACTTTAAAAAAAAATAATCTGAATGACCATAATTTAACATTTTTTCTCTTTTTCTTACAGCAAATCATATTTTATTTACCTATACAACAGATTTTAATTTTGATCTTTGATTTACATTTTATTTTTTTAATTTAAATTCCAATTAGTTAACATATAGTGTAATATTAGGTTCAGATGTACAGTTTATTGATTCAACACTTCCATACATCCCTTGGTGCTCATCCAGGCAAATTCTACCAAATATTTAAAGAAGAATTAAGACCTATTCTTGTCAAAGTATTCCAAAAAAAAAAAAGAGAAAAGGAAGGAAAACTTTCAAATTCATTCTATGAGGCTAACATTACTCTGATAACAAAACCAAATAAAGATTCTACTAAAAAAGATTACAGGCTAGAATGCCTCATGAACATGGATTCAAAAATTTTCCCACCAAGTAGGGAGCCCAGTGCAGGGCTTGATCTCATAACCCTGAGATCATGACCTGAGCTAAGACCAAGAGTCAGACACTTAACCAACTAAGCCACCACTCTGTTGTGTTTCTATACACGAATAATGAAGCAGCAAAAAATAGACATTTAGGAATCAATCCCATTTACAATTGTATCAAAAATAATAAGATACCTAGGAATAAACCTGAACAAAGAAGTGAAAGACCTGTACTCTGAAAACTATAAAATATTGATGAAAAAAATTGAAGATGACATAAAGAAATGTAAAGACATTCCATGTTCATAGATTGGAAGAACAAATATTGTTAAAATGTCTATACTACCCAAAGTAATCTGCACATTTAGTGCAATCCCTATCAAAATACCACCAGCATTTTTCCCAAAGCTAGAACAAACAATCCTAAAATATGTATAGAACCACAAAAGACCATGAATAATTAAAACAACCTTGAATAATTTGTTTCTTAGTTGCATTCACTAAAGATATAAGCAATGTATGACTACAGGTTTGTTTAAAATACTGAGTTTTAAAATATTCTTTTTTTTTCTGGTTTCTTTTTGGCTAAACATTTCTAATTTTACTGTGGTTCTAGTTTTACATTGTTGTTATATGAGAAAATTTATTGGAAAACATTGAAATTTTTAAAATTTAGGCAAATAACATTTCACTATAGCCTGCACTGCGTTATACTTTATGTTTCAGGTTTTTCTTTGATTTTATTTGATATTCAACTGACTGCTCTCAATGTTGGGGGCTTGGCTTCATGGACATGGAGTAGATGATTGTTCTACCTATAGATTTATAGCAAACAATGGATAGATTCTTGAGATCTGAGTTTTTTCACTAATTTGAATTAATTGGAGATTGTTTTGCCAGAGCTGAAAGAAATTTTCACATTTTTCTCCTTCACATGGTAGAGAACTTTTTAGGCCTATGGATTTATAGAAAGAAAGTTAAATCTGACAGGATCCTCAGAGATCATATGATCAGGCTCTTTTGTGTTTCAGAGCAAAAGAAACTCAAGCTCAGGCCGGTGAAGGAAGCTTCTCAAACCTAAAATAAATTGTCCTATTTTATATGTGGAGGACACTGGTTGTGTAGTGCTCCTTTTGGGTTTTTTAGTTTTCATGCTTCAGTGGTAGCCAAGGACATTTTTGAAGTATTGAGAACCTTTTGAATACCTATTCTTTGTCTTATCCTGATGGAGTACCTACCTTGCAGTTTGAGAACAAGGTGTGGGAAGAGATAGAAATTAAACAAAGTTACTCCAGGATTATTTATATTATTACTATTAGCAACATTTCTCCTATGAAAGAGAAGTAGAGTATTATGAATATGTATATTTAAAAAAGAGGAGCCTGACCTTGTCAAGTGGAGTAGGGAAGGTCTTCAAGAGGAAGGCAAATTTAAGCTAAGCCCTGAAGGAAAATTTGGAATTGTCCAGCTAAGGGAGATAATTTTATTAATGATAGTATCATGAAAAACTTTGAATAGTACTGGGAATGTAAGATTTGAATCCTTGGGTTGTGATAAGGACTGCCTGAGGGAAATTCTCTCTTTTACCAAGTCTGTTTCCATGAACAAGACATTGAGATTCTCTGTTCCTCACCTGTGTTTTTCTGTAAAAATGAGGATAATGATGCTATTAATATATTATACTGTTAACATATTATGAAAATCCCATACAAAATAATGCATATAAAGTGCCTTAACATCTGCTCAGCACATAGTAAACAATGGCAAATAGCTGTCATTATGCTAGCATTTTGCAGATTACAAAACACTTGAATTGGAACCCTATATCCTTTGATCACCATTGCTTCCCTATAGTACTCAGTCCTCAGGGCAAGCTGGTACTACCCTCTGTTAGTGGTACTGTGATTCTCTTTGGAGAAAATAAGTGAACTGCTCTTTACTTCTATCAGGGGCCAGGAGTATCCCAGAGAGAAAAACACATACATAGCCTGAGATATTCCTGAATATTCTTTGGAAGTTCTTTGGAATATTCAGGAATCCTCTTATCTAGACTGGAGGTTGTTATTACTTAAAATGCTAGTAGTAGCTCAAGAAGAAAGGAAACACACATTTAAAGGACTAGGTTACGTGAAAGATTTTGACAACATGACATTTATTATTTAAGTGCCCCTCAGGAATCATGTCCTTGAACTGTTCAATAATGATGTAAGATGGCTGAGCAAATAATTTAAGTGTTACTCTGAAATAATCTCAGCAGGAGCACAATATTGTAAATAGTCATCTCCACATCCCTGTTCTGTGAAGTAGCTGTTCATTGTTGTCCATTTCTTCCTTTACAGCTATAAGTCTTTGACCAAATCACTTAGCATCTCCTAACAATTCTTAAAAGATCTTCTAAAGAAATCCAGTGTAAGATGGTGTGACTATTATACTAACTGTAAAATAAAGGATGCCATTTCTATTGTACAGAGGATCCTTTTGCACCGCACACATTTAACCTTTTATCTGGTGTTGTGACTCTTCTGAGGGTAGAGATGGTGGCATTTATTGTCACAACTCTAGAGCATTTAACCTTGAGAGAATTTTTGACAGTTTGCAAAATATTTAATCCATTTAATCATATGTGATTTTTTAAAAAATTTATTTATTAGAGAGAGGGAGAGAGCACGAGTTGGGAGGGAGAGGCAGAGGGAGAAGCAGATTCCAACTGAGCAGGGAGTCCAATGGCCGGGCTTGATGCCGGGACCCCAAGATCATGACTTGAGTCAAAGGCAGATCGCTTTACTTACTGAGCCACCCAGGTGCCTCCATCCCCAGTGTGATTCCTAGAACAGTCTTTCCCAATTTTTCGTTAGTTAAATTGAGGATCGGAGATGTTCAGCAAGTTGTCCACATTCATATAGCTGATAAGGGGCAGAGCCAGGACTTGACCTAAATGTTTGTATCCAAAGAGAGTGCTCTTGCCACTAAACTTTGATTTTTTTTTTTTTTTTTTGCCTTGTTTTCAAAGCTTGTGCACAAAGACAAAAGCAAGTATTTTAGAGTTGTGAGATCAGTGAAACACGGAAGACTATCTTTCACTGGTATGTCACTGAGGACAACACTCAATATAGATTCAATTCTAAGGAAATAT
The DNA here is from genome assembly GCF_053574225.1 of Canis aureus. Taxonomy (NCBI): domain Eukaryota; kingdom Metazoa; phylum Chordata; class Mammalia; order Carnivora; family Canidae; genus Canis; species Canis aureus. Next base: position 47,619,534 of record NC_135620.1, read on the forward strand.
TAGGGCTTCAGAGGGCCCGGCAAGAGGATGTCACTGCTGAGCAGGAGAGACAAACTTGAAGCAGCCAGTGCTGCAACTAAGTGACCCACTGAGAGAGGACTCTTGGTTATATTGACTTAGACTTGGCCACCCTTTTCTGCTATACTGTCTACATTTGAGAATTCCCCAGAGGTCATGGGGCAAATGTTCTCCTGAGGCCTTTGGAAGATTTCCAGCCCTACTGAATAAAAAAGGCAACCTCCAACCATTTCTCATTTAAGGCAGCCACTGACAAGTTGCTAATGATTCCCCTAGGGTCCCTCACTTGAGGCACTTTAAGGATTGTTTCACTTGAACTTGAATCAGGATATTTTTAAAGGAAAATCCAGCTTGCTTTTTACCACCCTCCTTTGGGATTAAGCTAAAGAAACTAAAGCCATTATCTGCTGTGGCTTTGCTGAATCAATGAATTTTACTCACTATAAACCCACATGAAGTAATTCTTTTTCATGAAAAGATAGCATAGGCAGTTTTGAGCCTTGAGTTCTGAAGAATACACAGAAGGCTTTCTCATATTGATAATTAGAGCTAGCATCAAGGCAGAGTACATGAGCAGTGGAGGGGCTTTTGTATATCCAACATATTGAGAAACAGAGGGACAGATTCTGTTTAAAGTGAAATAACAACAAAAAAGAGGGTCTAGATGAAGGAGGGATTAATAACATTTGGAAATCACAAAAAATGGTTCTCTGAATGTGATTCTACATTGTACCTTCCTTCAGTTGCTTGAGGTACCTGTTGTTCACAGTGTATACAGATTCAATGATTTTGCTTTTCTGGGGCAAACATAATGGACTGTGTACATGGCTTGGGCGTATCTACCATACATTCTTAAATCTACAATCTCATTGATTCTAATATGAACTGTCTTATGTTAATGTATCAAGAGAAAAAAAAACTATAGCAGCCGGTCATACCAGTCTCTTCTAGTTTGATGTATTTCTTGTCTTTTCTGATGGTATTGGTTGTGTCTCCTGCCTTCATTCTGTTGCTTGGCACTTGAGTGGTACATACGTGTCTTTTGCACATGAACCAATGACAAAAATAGCACAGCTTCATCTACATCTTGGTTGTAGCTTCATCTAAAGAACTTGTTTGCCTAGCAAGAAAATAGGGAGTTTCAATCATTATTTTGACAATAGGCATTTACTTCATGAATAATAATAAATTTACTTGTGGTGGCTAATTTTAACAGAATGACTCAGTTTCAACAATGAACAATAGTGTAGGCTTTTGAAGACTGACCAGTAATGCCATTTGGTATGTCCTCACTGCCACTGGCCAACAGTAATAGTGAGACACCATTGATTATAAGACCCATCCCACATTTGAGAAAGTTAGAATGTGAAAAAAAAATGTGTGATAAAGAATTGAAGAACTATGGTTGTTCATCAGCCAAAATTGTCAAGAGATGAGAAAACTGTCCAGCTATAGGAATTTCAGGTCAAATGACAAGAAGGAACTAATGCAATAAGCTGTGAACAAAATCTTAAAGTTTCCCTCAGATTGACTTAACTTTAAACATATTTCTTCACGACAGTAGGCCCCTGACACCCTTTTTCTTACTGTATTTACTTTAGAAAACTTGAAGTTATAAATTCTTTCTCTCTCCCTTTGAGTTGTAAATCTTCTACAACCTCAGTTTGTCTTGTCAAGGACTATCCCTTTAAAATGGAATCATGGCAGGAGGTAGTCCCTCTATCTTCTAGTATCTGGGAAGAGAGAATCTTACTTCCATGGGGACCAGTTAGCAAACACAGATGGCCTGGTCACAATGACCAACCCTCCCTGCCAGAGTCCTTCAGTACCTTTCTGCTAGCTTAAAAGATTAGTTCTTGAAAGTTCTTAAAAGATTCCCCAACTGTTGTTTTAGTAGACTTGAGTTTGATCTCTCTCCTTTATTGTAGTAGTCTAGCATAAAGTCTTCCTTGCCTATTTAACTGATCCAGTGAAATTGTTGTGTTATGCTAGTAACCCAGTTCTAAAGAAACGGCCTGCATTAAAATATCCTTCATACATACTTAGTACATCCTACTTTGAATTGCTTTATTTTTCCTTTATTTTTTGCACATTCTCTGGTTTCCCACATAGCTTATGCTTTTCTGAGAGTAAAATCTCAGTAATGTATTTTCCTCTGTAGTATTTCTATGTTGTAAATGCTGAATGTGTGTTGGGAATTATAACTCAATAAGTCAATCGGAGAAGGACAAGCATTATATGGTCTCATTCATTTGGGGAATATAGATAATAGTGAAAGGGAATAGAAGGGAAGGGAGAAGAAATGGGTGGAAATATCAGAAAGGGAGACATAACATAAAGACTCCAAACTCTGGGAAATGAACTGGGGTGGTGGAAGGGGAGGAGGGCAGGGGGTGGGGTGAATGGGTGATGGGCACTGAGGGGGGCACTTGATGGGATGAGCACTGGGTGTTATTCTGTATGTTGGCAAATTGAACACAATAAAAAATAAATTTATTGTTAAAAAAAACTGGTTAGAACTGGTCATTTTTAGTGTTTCAAAACATAGGAGTTTAGAAGTGAAAAGCTCTTTCTAATCCAAATACCTAATTTTTCAACCAAATATTTTATGGCCCAGAGATTAACACTTTACTCAGGATCACATGGCTAGTTTATGGTTGAATAATAATCTAGTTGTGTCCACTAGACCAATGATAACCAATATTGAGCCATACATTAGACACCTTAGGAGCTTAAAAAATGCTGATGCACATTTAAAAATCAGAATCAGGGGCACCTGGGTGACTCAGTGGTTGAGCGTGTCTGCCTTTGGCTCTGGTCATGATCTTACAGTTTTAGGATCAAGTCCTGCATTGGGCTCCCTGCAGGGAGCCTGCTTCTCCCTCTGCCTATGTCTCCGCCTCTATCTGTGAGTCTCTCATGAATAAATAAATAAAATCTTAAAAAAAATCAGAATCAATTTATTCAGAATCCCTGGTTGTGGGCCTAAGTATTTGTGGTTTGTAAAAGCTCACTCAGGTAGTTTTTGTTAGTGTTTCTAAAGTTCATCTAACGTATAGCCAGGTCTGAGAAACACCAGAATATGCTATGTCACATACTATGTAACATACTAAAACCTAGCAAGAAACTAATTACTAGTTTATATCCTGTACAGAGGATCAGAAGGCCAAATGTTGAATTTTTTGTAGCATTTATATACTCACTGATTATCATTTTACAGCACTTGACCCCTTAGTTATTCTTTCCATTGCTTTTTTGCCCTGGATGTATATAAGGTTGTATGTGGTACAACTTTTGACTGGTGGGAACCTGGGAAGGTGGCCTTTGTACCAAAACAAATAGCACTTGATGTAACTTTGAAGTTGGCCTATTTGTAGATGGGGCTGTTGGGCACAGAGGGAAAGTTTTCGGTAAACATATCTGTTTTACAAATCTACTAGATGTCTATACAGGAGATAGGATATTTTTTGTGAGTGAGATATGCTTCATGAGAATGTGAGCTCCTAGGAAGAAAGGAATTGTATAAATGCAAATGATTATTTTATTATGCAAATAAATGAGCCTAATACAGTAATAATTGCAATTAAAAAGAAAGCTAAAAAATAAAAAATAAAAAAAATAAAAAGAAAGCTAGGTCCCTATGCCCTGGAGAACAATATCTTTGTAAGGAAATTTAACAAAGCCTTTTATAACTATTACTACATGACTTAAGTGCAAGGTTTTGAGTAAGAAGCAAACTTTTAAGTGGGCGTTTTTTTTTTTAATCCATTAGACATAAATTAAACCAAACCAGTAGATTGAAGTGTCTCCTCCTTCTTCCTCCCACACCACTGTGGGCCTAACCTTAATTTGCTGATGTTTGCAGTATTTGTACAAGCACTGCTATCTTCTGGAGCAAAAGCAATGCTACTGTGATGATTCAGGGAAAGGATTAGAAACTATATATTTTTAAAGTTTTCCTTTTATGAGCAATTTAAATTGGCAGGAAAAACACAATTAAGCAATTTCAAAGGTGTAATTTTATGGAGATTTAAACACTACATCTCTAAACAGTGCTTTAAAAAAAGAAATTTGTAATTAAGTTTTCTATTATTTATAGTTCTAATCGTTGTGAGACAGTGTGAAGAAAATTGCCAAGAATGTGATTTTTACTAAGTACACTTTAGAAGTCCTCAGCCTTAAATGTTGAAACAGAAGAAAAATGAGAAAGACTAGGGATTTCACATGTGGAAAAAAGAGATGGCCCCTTGGCATCACTCTTGAGTTCATTAAGGAAGTCCTATAAACTCCATCCTTCAGCAGCTGATGGAAAAAATGTCTTACCTGTAAATTAAGAGAGATCTGGCCACAGATACTGTAGAAGGAACAGGAAATTACCAGATGTCTTTAGCCCTTCTACTTTTTCACTTTATCTTTGAAAACTTCTAATGCAAGATTTCATTTGAAAGTTATCTCTGACAGCATCAAGATCTGCTTCAATTACCTAGAGTGTGGGGAACCCTTAGTTTTTGAGAGAGTCTGTTCCATTACAGAGCTTTGCTTATTGTACAATTCATTTATTCATTCTTTCTTTTCTTTCTAGAGAGTAGGCATGCATGAACATTGGTGGGCGAGTGTGGGAGAAAGGAAGAGGGAGAGGGAGAGAGAATCTTAAGCAGGCTGCACGCTCCGCTAGGAGCTGGATGTGGGGCTTGATCTCACTACTTTAAGATCATGACCTGTGCTGAAATCAAGAGTTGGATCCTTAACTTACTGAGCCACCCAGGTACTCCCCGAAATACATTAGTATATCAATAAAAATTTGTTTCCATTTTTTTGTTTTTCCTGAAGTTGCCCCTCTTTATAAGTCTGCATTCAATATCATTAGGTTGGAGGTTGAAACTGCCCATAGTGAGAATGTTTACTCAGAGAAATTTGCCAAGACCATTCTTCATCAGGAAATCCTTGGAAAGCCAGTTGTTCACTGTTTGCCAGCACACCACAACCTCTGGAGCTGAGTTGGGTAAATCAGCTTCCTCATTTCTGCACAGCCTTTCAGACGTTTGGAGATTTCTTTTCCCACCCCTCAGACATCCAAGCCATGCACAATAGGAAGGACCATGGTGGGGTCTCTTGCTAGGTGTCTTTAATCCTAGAAAGGTATATGTGTGCTTATCTTTCTGTTTATCCTCCTCTAAGAGGTATTATTTGTATTATTTAATTGTTTCTGGAATTAAACAAAATGATGTCTGAAAAATGCTTAGCCCAGAGCCTTGCACATAGTAAGATGTTGGGTACTGTTAACTGTTACTACCTTTAGTTTAAGGGTTTATTGTACCAGAACAGCCTTTGCTCACACCCCTCTCCTAGCCAAGAAGGTTAAGAAATAGTGCAACCTAAAAGTAGCTTTTGCTTTTTTCCAGATTTTTTTGATTTGACTAAAATGCATATGTTTCCTTAGACACCAAGGCTAGGAATACATTTATTTCTAAGCTCAAATTAAATACAGTGTCCAGTTAGGAAACTTGGTGGGTTTTGGGGATTCTCATCCTGGGAGTCTCTCTCTGTTCTCTTGCAAAGAGAGCTCCAATCTCTTAGAGAATGCCTATTCTAATATAATCTCCAATAATAAGAGCATAATCCCTGGTCTGAGGAGAGACTGAAGCATCATAGTAATTTCCTATACTGTTCTTTCCTGACTTTTCTCTCAGAGTGTATAAGCCTCTTGGCCCTCTGTCCATGATGACCCACCTTTCTCAAAGTCCTTGAGACTCGAGCCATTCTCAGCACCAAAAGGGGAACCTAGCTGTGGTTGATGACATGCTCAATGGCCCCCAAGTTTTCTTTGCTTGGGGTCTCTTATATAATCCTCTTCCATTGAGTGTTGGTGTGACCAAGATTATGATGGGATAGCATCTCCATGATTAGGTTATGTTACCTGGCACAGTTGACTTTAAGAAAGGCAACTATCCTTTGTGGACCTGGCCTAATCAGGTGAATCCTTAAAAAGTCTGTGCTTTGAAGTCTGAGATTTGAAGCATGCGATGGATTCCATGTGATGGAGATCAACTGTAGCTGACTTTGAATATGGTAGGAGCCAATATTCAAGGGCCTGAGAATAGTCTTCATGAGCTGAGAGTGACCTTCGGCCAACTACCAGCCAGAGGACATGACTGCAGATATACACCATCATAGAAACGAATTCTGTCAACAATCTGAATGAGCTTGGAAATTCTTCCCTGAAGCCTCCAAAAGAGAATTTAATTGACGTGACATCTCGAGTTTGAAACCCTGATCAAACAACCCAACTTAGCCAAAATGAACTTCTGACTTACAGAACTTTGTGACAATAAATACCTATTTTTTTTAGGCTGCTAAGTTGGTGGGAATTTGTTATGCAGCTGTAGGTAACTAATACAGCAGCTGTCATGGGTCTTTATAGTATTATCTTCAGTCTGAACAGCTTCAGTTTGGTCACCTGTATTGGCCAGGTTCTCTCCGGAACCATGGGTGTTTTCTTTTGGATTTTTCTTACTTCCCCAGCATTACCTCTACTATGCTGTAGAATGACTGCATTTAATCTGCATTACATCTAGCTCTGGCCACCGATCACTCTATGCCCGGGTAGGGCATGGACTAAAATGATCCAAGAGATATTCCAAAGTGCAGTAAATAAACAAAGAAAGACAAAATTCTGAAGAGGCTTGTACAAGTTAAATCAACATGAAAAAGTGTAAGTCTTTTCTGAAACAAGGCAAGATAGGAATAATTGCATAAAAAAGCCTCTGGCTAGAAATTAGACCCTTCTCTCTACAGGGGCATTCTTGGCACCACCATGTGATAATTTTCATGTTGATCTATTCTGTGAACTCCTTGTAGATGAGGAACTGTGTTCTATTCATCTCTAAGCTGCAAGCATATTACTCAGTATATCATATATGCTCACTAAATGTCTTCTATGTTCACCTGAAGCAGAAACATTTGCAAATGACAGGATTTACATCTTGCTGGGATTAGTTGAAGTTTTTCTCCCAACTTGAAAAGGAACAAAGAAAACTATCTGTTCAGAAAAGATGTGAAGGGCTGAAGAATGTACCAGAGAGTAAATGCCTTTTCAGAATCAGAAAGCAATTTTTATGAAGCAGGAGGTGTTGGTGAGCTCTTTCCGGGTGGGAGATGAAGAATTGAAAAGAAATAAAAATGAGACACCTCAGAATTTGCCACAGAACAACAAGACAGGAGGTAATAACAGTGGTAGTTTAGAGCTGCTCTCAAAGCATATTTTGTCTCGTTGGGGAAGGGCACTGTCTCTCCGTTGAGAGAGACTGGGTTATACACACAGACATAGCCAGGGGGATTTGTCCTCAGTAAAATAGCCAAAGTAATATTAAGAGAAGAAAATCCACTCACAGCTGAAAGATAAATGGAACAAAGAGAAAGAAGCCAAAGTGCTCCAGGCAAGTCTAGGCTCCCCTACAGGGAACCCAATTAGTACTTCCTTGACTTGGGCTAACAGTTTCTCTGAGCACAATCTGGGGAGCATCTGATGGAGGCAGGGATTGAGGAGTAACAACCCAAACCAAAATTGATGTTGTTAGTTGCAGTATATGCTGCACACCTCTGGGTAATATCAGTAACAGTCTTACCATTCCTTAGTTGGGGAGACTGGGGCTCAGATGGCAAGTTACTGGCCAAGGGTTGCAGAGCTGATAACTGATAGGGAGGAATGTAACCTACTACAAGCTTTTGAATCAATCTCTGCATTCTTCAGAATATTAAATTCTCTCTCCAAGGAGGAACAGAGAATAAAAAAAAATATTTATGCATTTTGAAATTTAATACTTCACCTCATCAGGTCTGCTGTGAGAATCAGATGAAAGGATTATGTTCTAGGGAAACTTATCTAATTTCTCTGGGAAAAAAAAAATCCAATAATCTGTTTGATTCTGACAATCTCTGATTGCTGGGCTCCTATAATCTGAGCATCTAAAATTATCAAATGCCAGGACTGGGACATTACAGGAAATACAGAAAATCTGAGACTCTTTGCACCTGCATATTCACTTATTTAACAGACATTTAAAAAAATACTCTTTGCCAGGCAGATACTAGGAAATACTCCACAAGATTCTAGGACATTTTCCTTCATCAACCAATTAGGCAAAGATTTTTTTGTAATTTGGCTCACAAATTCCCACTTCTCTGATCTGATACCAGTCCTACAAATGTCCTGTTCCTACAAATAGATGTTCTCTATTTTCCAAATTTCCTTTTAAAAGCAGTTGCTTTCTCATCCACTGTTGAAATGTCACATTTAACTTGAAAGTAAAGATCATAATTATAGTTTTTCACTAACTGCTGTGTAATAAACCACTGACCACCACTTGTTATTACAGAAAATATCAGTCATTTTGAGACATTTCTTTGTTTTATATTTTTGGGAAAATGAAAAATGTATTATTCACCTTTGATTAAAAATGTTGCCAGGTAATTAACAGTGAATATCTGTGTGATAGGAGTTGCTGTGATTACTTACTATCTCATTACAAAGTATCACATTGTTTCTGTTGCCAAGTATTGTATCATTTGAGATAATGTAATCTACAAATCCATTTAATTAGGCAGAGTCCAGGTGTAAAACTGTTGAGTATGCCAAAAGTGAACAAATGAAGATGCCACTCACTGTCATCCCAATCCTTCTGGCAGTATTCTCAGGATACTTGGATTGCTGTAAGTGATACGTATTTCTCTAACATAAGAATAAGAAGTCATACATAGAAGTTGTAATATTTTCTCTCCTTACCCTGATGTATCAACTTGTTCCATCTTATGCCACCATGCTCATCACTGCCTACCTGCCATCATACTCCCTCCTCCCAGGTGACAACAGCTCATTTTGGAGAGCACCATTTAAATAATACATGCTGATTGCAGAAAAACTTAACACATATATGGGTAAGGAAGAAATTAATCCTAACCCATAATCCACCACCTCAAAATAAACATAATTAACATAGTTGAAATTTTTGTGCTCATGGTATTTAGTTGGGGTTTGCGGGTATGTTGCATCTATATATGCAGCCTTTAAAAATTTTTTTATCTCAACACTATTTTTAACTGATATAAAGAGAAGCTACTTTTAATCATTTTATACTTATATTTATTAAATTTACATTTTATTTAGCATCTTACTAAGCTTTCTTGTTACTTCCAGGTTTGTTGTTGTTGTTGTTTGTTGTTGTTTTTAACTGAAGCTGCTTGAATTTTCCTGGCATACAGTAAAATCTGCAAAAAATCATTTTTAATATTTAAACCGATTGATAAATTTTCTAGTCCTATAGCATTTTCTAGAGCCTCCAAGGTAAAATTGAATGAAATAAATATATTTAGCAATTATAGTATATTACTAAACTGTTATTATCTGTGTACTGCTTGGTTCATGGCTTACGACTGATTCCTTTATATTTCATCCTCTCCTATCTTTACAGAATCCCTCTATTTAGCAGATAACTTTTAATATGCATGAACTGAATCTGGTTCCTGACCCAGTCTAGTTTTGTCCTGGTTATGATTTTTGTATGGTTATTCCTTTCTCTTGATTGGTGACAGTAACATGGGAAAGTATTGTGTGGTCTGATCATCTGGTCTCTGTAGTTGAGTGGTCCAGCAATAGGGAATCTGGTATCAAGAGTCAAAAAATCTGGATGTCTCTTCATGCTGTGATTCTTGTATGTCTGCAGGGATGATCCTAGTATCACCTGAGTTCTGAGTCCTCCATCTCATTGCTGCTAAACTGACTACATTTATTCAGATCACTGGCTGGTGGTTTGAGTCACAGGGTTGAGAAGTCATGTGTCACTTCCTACACCACTGACCATTTGCTCTTCCATCACTGATAGAATTCTTTGTGTTGTCTGTCATGTTTGTATGCACTCCAGTAGTCTAGATATGGTGTTCTAGCTGTGATAGCACTGTTTGTTTATGAAAGTCTATGAAATCTTCAAAAGGCAAAAATCAAGTAATGGGCACAAAGTGTATTTGCTTTTGACATGATTGTGAAACTGAAGCTATTAGTTTCTCTGTCTCCATATCTATAAATGAAGAAAGCAAAACCAGATTTTTAAAAATCCTCAAACAAGCCTTGTTCATAGTCTCTTTATATTTATAGCACTTTTTGTATTTATGGCCAGATCCCTGTATCTCTGTATCACTCTCCCCCAGGACCTTTTGAAAACTAGTTACTGTGTGATTTTTTTGTGTACTTCAGACAGATCTGCCATTCATTCATTTATTTTTTTTAAGTGAGCTCTGGGCCCAATGTAGAGCTTGAACTTCCCACCCCAAGATCAGGAGTCATATGTTCTATTGACTGAGCCAACCAGGTGCCCAAAGATCTACCATTTAAAGAGAAGAGAATTTTATTCTGAATTCTGAGTTTTGCTTTTTTTTTTTTTCTTAACACTGTTTATATAAAAATTTGAATATGTATTGAAGAGAAAATGCAGATTGAATGGGAATTACTAGTTTTGGCTTATCTTAAGTTTCATGTCTCCTCATTAAGACCTGAAAAACCTGAAGTATTCTGAGTGCATTTTTTTTCTCATCTCTCTTGAAAGTAATAGAACAATTTTACAGAAATTCACATATGAACTAAATCAAGATGTGAGGAAAACCTTTGAGTGGCTTGAACAAAGTGTAGACAGACCTCAGGTTAAGCCCTTATCTTAACTTGCAATCCCTCTGGACAAACGTTAGAGAAAACAGCTTCTTGTCTGAAGGGGTGAGAAACAATGAACTTCTAACAGTGAACTCCTTATACTAGAGTTAGGAAATTCTGTTCCTATGCTTAGATGCCTACCCAAGAATTAGGACCAGAAAAATGACTCTGTACTACAGAGAATACCTGCTTCCAAATTTCCCTACCTTTCCCAGGATACTGAGACTATTCCTTTACTGTGTTTACATGGTTTTCTAAGCAAATAGGTTGAAATACATTTACCTATTTGGAGGAGACTAATAAGCACATTTTAAAGCCTCTTAAATTAAAAAAAAAATTCTTATTCAGGTTGATCTATAGGGTATATCTAGTGCTTTTATCTGTATAGAATAAGAGAATTCAAGAGTTTCTAAACCTAAGAAACTTAACTTCTATGCTCTAAATGCCCTGGCTTTTTAAGAAAGCTCCAGACTATTATTGAAACTACAATTCAGAGAGAGAAAAACTTAGCTATGAGTTAATTAATAGATATTATTAGGTTGTTGTAAGTGCTATCCATCTGGTTAAAAACAAAACACTAAGAGTTTTAGTATTAAGACTTAATTGCCTTTTTCTTGATTTTTATTTAATAGTGAAAAGTGAATATTCTTGTCCATAAGACTTGGGACCATTTATAATACTTTTCTCCCTCCTTTTGTTTTTTTTAAACCAAATCCCTTTATTTAAATTCTTCAAACTCTTGGGGTGCCTGAGTCACTCAGTTGGTTAAGTGTTTGCTTTCAGCTGAGTACATGATCCCAGGGCCCTGGGATCTAGCCCTTCATTGGTTCCCTGCTGAGTGGGGAGTCTGCTTCCGCCCCCCCCCCGCCCCCCGTGGCCCTTCCTCCTCTGTTTGTGCTCTGTCTCTCACTTTCTCTCTCAATCAAATAAATAAAATCTTTAAATAAGTAAGTAAATAAATCCTTCAGACTCCTTAAATGAGCTATTTCTAAGTAATTTCAAGATTGGCAGCTGTCTTTTCAACTCTTGGGTTTGACATCTGGCCTCAGACTACTCTGGTGAGGTTCTTATAGCCTCATGTATAGCTATGTTCCCATTTGCAGTCAACACAGCTATGTTCCCCTTTTGTAGTCAACACAACAATTAACTGCTATTGTTAATATTTTACAGAGCTTCAAGGAAATTCAGAGGAAAGGGACAGAAATGAACATGGAATTAATGATGCAAGCTATGCAGAAATCATTACAAGATTTATTTAATTTCACCAATTTGTATATCCTTTACCATAGTCACACCCATTAAGACTAGAGAATAGTGGATAGCAACTGTTTATCATAAATAGCACATTTGATTGTTTTAAAAATGCATATCTCAGGGGTGTATGTTTGTGTGCTTACCATATCAAAATATGACCTATACTTTTGATTGGGTCATCTTCCCTTCCCATGTTTTTGAAGATAACCACTCCCCTCCAGATATTACTGATTTATTTAGTGCCTGATAATAATTTACCAGGATGCATGTGAGATACTGGATATCATTAGTAAATGTGAGGATTTCTGCCCTGTTTCAAAGTTCCCATGCTAGAATGTCCAAACCACAACTTAAGGCTGACTAGAGCTCCGATAGCAGTGAGGTAGCTCAAACTTTTAGAGGCCCAACTAACCAGCAGAAGTAGTTCAGATGACTGAAACACCTTCTTGTGTCTGGGTAAAAATTTAGGAGAAAAATGAAACCATCATTAACTTAGAGAAAAGGTCACTTGGTTATTTAAAGTTAGCTGCCATTATCCATGGGATTTCCTTTCCTTGGTTAGGTCTAGGCTGAAGAGAAAACTACATACAAGTTGAATTCCAGGTTTCCTAAAGAATTTTTGATCTCCCTTCTGCTCTTGGACTTCCTCCTCTCTCTGATATATAGTTACTTCTATGTTACTCTGCAGCCAATATCCCAGGTGGATCCTTAGTTAATGATACAGAATCAAGAGTAAAGTCCCCATGTAAAGAGTAAAGTCCACCTGGCTCATGTGGGATCTGAGTTAGAAATAAAGAGAAACTGAAAACTCAAAAAGAAATACTGGGTACTTAACTAAAATTCCACGGATAGGCTACCAGCAGCCATCACTGATTTATTATTATTGTTGAGACAGACACATCATACCTCTGAAATAGCAGTGTTTCTTAGAAACTCCTCAAATAATGGAATTCCTCTTTCAACGACTCCATCTTACTGCTCAAGGACTGTTTTCTTTCATAGATTTCCTTTCTTTTTTATGGCTGAGCAATGGTGTATGTGGGTGTATTTCAACTTCTTTACCCATATATCCATCTATGGACACTTGGGTTGTTTCCATGTCTTGGCTATTATAAATAATGCTACAGTAAACTTAAGGGTACAGATATCTCTTTGACATAGTGTGTTCATTTCCTTTGGATATATTTCCAGAAGTGGAATTGCTGGATCCTGTAGTAGTTATATTTTTAATTTTTTGAGGAATTTCCATAATGTTTTCCATAGTAACTGTACCAATTTAAATCCCACCAACAATGCACAAAAGGGTTCCCGTTCCTCCACATTCTCACTGACATTTGTTATTCTATGTCTTTTTGATGATAGCTATTCCAACAGGCATGAGGTGATATCCCATTCTGATTTGATTTCCATTTCCCTGATGATTAGTGATGTTGAGCACCTTTTCATGTATTCGCATTCATGGAATCATCTTTAGAAGAATATCTATTCAGGTCCTTTGTGTATTTTTAATGAGATAATTTTTTTTTTTTTTGCTATAGAGTTGTGTGACTTTTAAAAATATATATATTTTATTTTAAATACACACATAGACACGCACACACACACACATAGGATATTAATCCCTTACCAGATATATGGTTTGCAAATATTTCTTTCCCATTATGCAGGTTGCCTTTTCATTTTGTTGATAGTTTCTTTGCTGTGCAAAGGTTTTTATTTATTTATTTATTTTAGTTTGATGTAGTTCCGCTTGCTTATTTCTTATTTTGATGCTTCTGTTTGGGTGTCACATGCAAAAAATGCTTGCCAAAATCCATATCTAGGAGGTTTCCCCCATGTTTTCTTCTAAAAGTTTTAGGGTTTCCAGTCTTATGTTTAAATCTTTAATTCATTTTGAATGAATTTTTATAAGTGGTATAAAATAGAGGTCTAGTTTCTTTCTTTTACATGAATTACCCAGTTTTCCCAGCACTGTTTATTGAAGAGACTGTCTCTGTCTTTTCTACATTGTGTATTCTCAGTTTCCTTGTCAAATATTCATTGACTGTATATACATGATTTATTTCTGGGCTCTTGATTCTGTTCCATTAATCTACGCATCTGTTTTTATGCCACTATCATGCTGTGTTGGTTACTATAGCTCTATAATTTAGCTTGAAATGAGGAATTGTGATGCTTTCTGCTTTGTTCTTCTTGGTTGAGATTGTTTTGTCTGAGGATTTTTGTGATTCCACAAGAATTTTGTTATTTATTTATTTATTTATTTATTTATTCCACAAGAATTTTAAAATTGGTTTTTCTACTTATATAAAAAATGCCATGGAAGTCTTGATAAAGATTGCATTGAATCTATAGATGGCTTTGTGTAGTATGGACATTTTAATAGTACTAATTCATAAACACAGGATGCATTTGGATTTATTTATATCTTCTTTGATTTCTTTGATCAGTGTCTTACAGTTTTCGGTGGAGATCTCTCTCCTCTTGGGTTAAGACTATTCCTAAGTACTTGGATGCTAAGTTATTGATGCTATTATAACTAGTTTTATTTCTTATACAGATAATTTTTTGTTAGTGTATAGAAATGCTACTGAGGTTTTTTAAGAATTTTTATTTATTTACGTGACATAGAGAGAAAGAGAACAAGCAGGGGGAGCAGCAGGCAGAGGGAGAGGGAGAAGCAGGCTCTACGTGGAGCAGGGAACCCATTGCAGGGCTCTATCCCAGGACCCTGGAATCATGACCTGAGCCAAAGGCAGGTGCTTTTTTTTTTTTTTTTTTTTCATTTTTTTTTTTTTATTGGTGTTCAATTTACTAACATACAGAATAACACCCAGTGCCCGTCACCCATTCACTCCCACCCCCCGCCCTCCTCCCCTTCTACCACCCCTAGTTCGTTTCCCAGAGTTAGCAGTCTTTACGTTCTGTCTCCCTTTCTGATATTTCCCACACATTTCTTCTCCCTTCCCTTATTTTCCCTTTCACTATTATTTATATTCCCCAAATGAATGAGAACATATAATGTTTGTCCTTCTCCGACTAACTTACTTCACTCAGCATAATACCCTCCAGTTCCATCCACGTTGAAGCAAATGGTGGGTATTTCAAAGGCAGGTGCTTAACGGACTGACCCACCCAGGCGCCCTGCTACCTGTTTTATATATTTATAGTTTTTATATTAATTTTGTGTCTTGAAACTTTCCTGAAACCATATTGATTAGATATAACATTTTTTTGGTGGAGTCTTCAGGATTTTCTCTATTTAAAATCATGTCATCTGCAAATAGAGGAGATTTTAGTTCTTTATTTCCAATTCTGACAACTCTTATTTCTTTTTCTTGCTGATTGCTCTGGCTAGGAATTCCAATACTGTCTTAAATAGGAGTGGTGAGAGTGGTCACTCTTTTCTTGTTCCTGATTTTAGAGGAATGTTTTCAGTCTTTTACCATTGAGTATGATATTTGGTGTGGGCTTGCCACAAATGAAGTATATTCCCTTTATACCTAATTTGTTAAGTATTTATAATGAACAGATGCTGAATTTTGCCCAATGATTTTTCTGTGTCTTCTGAGATGATCATATGATTTCTTTTATTGTATTTATTTGATGTATGAGATTTATTGATTAGTGTATTTTGAACTACTCTTGTATTCCAGGAGTAAATCCTACCTGATCATGGTCAATGATCCTTTTTAAGTGCTGCTGAATTTGTTTTGCTAGCATTTTATTGACACATTTTGCATTTATATTTATCAAGGATATTGTTTTTGTTTTTGTTTTTTTGTTTTTTGTTTTTTTTTCTTTTCACTGCCCTTTCCTGGCTTTGGTGTCAGGGTAATGCTGGCCTTATAAAATGAGTTCAAGAGTTTTCCTTCCTTTCCAATTTTTAGAAGAGTTTGGGGAAAAATGACACTTCTCTATAAATGTTTGATAAAGTCCATAGTAGAGCTATCTGGTAATTCCTTCATTGGAGTTACTTGATTAATGATTCATTCTCCTTACTAGTAATTGGTCTGTTCATACTTTCCGTGTCTTCCTGATTCAGTCTTGGTAGGTTGTATGTTTCTAAGAATTTTTCTATTCCTTTTAGGTTATTTAATTTGTTAGCATATTATTGTGTTAGAATAGCCTTTTATGATTCTTTGCATTTCTGTATCATCAGTTAAAATGTCTTTTTTTTTTTCATTTATACTTCTAATTTGTGTTCTTCTTTTTCCTTGGTTAGTTTATCTAAAAGTTTATCAATTTTTACCTTTTCAAAGAATTAACTCTTAGTTTTGTTAATATTTTGTATTGTTTTTCTGTTCTCTATTTCATTTATTTCCGGTCTGATCTTTATTATTTCCTTCCTTCTGTTAACTTTGGGCTCAGTTTGTTGTTCTTTTTTGAGTTCCTTATTAAGGTGCAATGTTAGATGGAGATCTTTCTTGTTTTTAATGTAGGCATTTATTGCTATGAACTTTCCTCTTAGAACTGCTTATGCTGCCTCCCATAAGTTTTGCTATGTTATGTTTCTATTTTCATTTGTTTTAGTATACTTATCTCCCCTTTAATTTCTTCTTTGATCCATTGGTTGTTCAAAAGAGTGTTCAACTTCCATATAATTTGTGGATTTTCCACTTTTCCTCTTGCTACTGGTTTCTAGTTTTATATTTTGTGATCAGGAACTTGGTATGATTCTTTTTTAATTTTCTAAGGCTTGTTTTTGGACTAACCTATTGTCTACCCTGGAAATGTTTCATGTGTGTTTGAGAAGAATGTTGTATTTCTGTTGGATAGAACATTTTGTATATATGTCAGTTAGGTCTGTTTGGTTTATAGTGTATTCAGATCCACTGTTTCCCAATTGATATTCTGTCTGGATGACTGGATCTTTCATTGTGCACTATTAATGTATTTCTGTTTATTCTTTTAGCTCTGATAGTTGTTGCTTTATATATTTAGGTGTTCTGATATTAGGTGCATAAATATTTACAATTGTTATATCTTCTTGATGGATGAGTACCTGTATTAATATAATCAGTTTCTCTGTCTCTTTTTACCATTTTTAATTTTTTTGTCTGATACGTATGTGTACCTGCTTTTACCTACCCCTGCTTTTGTTGTGTTGTTACCATTTGCTTTAAGTGTCTTCTCCCATCCCTTCACTCTCAATCTATGTGTGTCTTTAAAGTGGATTTTCTCTCCCGCCTGGTCAGAATGGGAGAGCCAGTTCAAGCAGCCTCCCAGATGTTCCTGCTCAGGTTTTTTGGTTTGTGGGGTGGGGCACAGGCAGGAGCTACACTCAGCTGTGGATGAAGCTAGGAATTGTCTCCCTTGCCCTTTTGGACCAGCTACAAGCATCCCTCTAGGTGTTTCTGGTAGAGAGTGTGGGAGCTATGCTCATTAATGGGTTATAACCTGAAAAGGTTCTTTTTTGTGGCCTTGACTCAAGCTGACCTGCTCCCCAGGTCCCCTGGCTAAACTGCCACTGGCTTTGTTCTTCACACTATCTTCTCTGCCTACCATAGTCTCTGCTTGAGCATTGCTGGGCTAAGCAGCTTTCAGGTGTTCTGGTTAGCCTTCCTGATAAGGTAGAGCCAAGAGCTACACATAGCAGTGAGCTGTGAGTCAGCTCTCCTGTTTGAGTGGGGGCAAACCCGGCTCTAGGGCTGGCAAGGTTTTTTGCTTGAAGATCCAAATCAAGCGGACCTACACTCTGTCTAGTTTCTTGGTCAGACTGTGCCACTGTCTTGGCTTTGCAGATGAGCAAAATTGGGACTGCTTACTTGGGTGTTGCACATAGGAATGTGGTTTGCTAACATCTACATGCCCTTTGTTGCCAGTTTCTCCCTTTTGCATCACAATCAGATTCCGGTGGTCAAGCCTGACAGATTCCTCTGAGATCTCCATGAAGTGAGACCAGAGTGGGGGTTCCCAAGAAGTAACCCATATGCTGAGGGAGGGGAACATCCACCGTGATCTGTTTTTTTCACTGGAGGAACTGTAGCCTCAGAGGAGACCTCTTGGTGTGCTGCTAACCCAGCCTGAGGACAGGCAATGTGTTAATGTGTAGCTATTCCTCTCATCCTTCTAATGTAGCCTGTCTTGGTTTTTATGGTGCAGGCATTGTTTCAGCAGTATGTTCTAGAATTTTCTCAATGGTGTCTTGCCCATGAACTATAGTTAATTCTTTTCGTGAAGATGACCAAAGTCAGGAAAGTGCTGTTACCATCTTGGTGATGTTACCTTTGTTATTTACAGATACTGAAATTTGTTTTTCATATAGCCTTCTGTGTTATGAAACACTATTCTTCTTTTGATTTATTTTTAACCATTTAAAAATGAAAAAAAAAATTAGTTCATGGACCATAGAAAATCAGAAAGAGGCTGAATTTGGCCCATGGGCTAACGTCTGCTAAGCCATGCTTCAACTGAGTATTTCTGAGTTGTTCTTTGACAAGGTGTGACATGCAGAGAAATATAGTGAAACAAGAGGAACTTAAGGGGAAAAATCTCTAAAATGAGCAGATTGTGTGAAAAGAGGGATTGCTGCTGGGAAATGTTAACCCTGAGGACATTCTTGGCAAAACTACAACAACAATAACAAAAAACAAGAAATGGGAAGGAAATGAACTGCAAGATGAGTTAGATACATTTCTTATTTCTCCTCCTTTTATTATTTTTTTTATTTGATGGATTTCAAGCTTCACAATGGAAACTGCTATCACCTGCTTATCTCATAAATAGGCTGCAAAAGAAGGAGTTAGAAATATTATCTTGAAGTCATCCAGCTCCTCTGGTATACACACACTATAACGTATTTATATTTTCACGATGGGCTTTTCACCTCCCGTGCTAATAGTGAATTACATTTTTGTTTCAAAGAAGCAGAGCAGCAAGAGATTTTCTGAAGAATGGAGACAAACAGTGCCAATGTCTTGGTGAGTGATTTGGTCAGGGATCTTGTAGGAAGAAAAAGGAATAAATGAACCTTTTTGGGTAGCCACCATGAACCAAATATTGTGCTAATTTGTGTCAAATGCTTTGTATTGTGTTTAGCACTGAGCCAGAATGAAATACATCAAATATAACAATTATTATCACATAGCCTCTTCTTTGATCTTAACAAAACAATTGTGTGCCTGAAGTACTATTATGTCTGTTTTGCATTTAGGGAAAAACCAATGCTTGTGAAATTAAACAATTTTTCTTGTGTGACATAATTAGTAAGTTATGGCACTGGGTACATAGTACACTCTCCATAAACACTTGTTAATTTTTTGTTATCATGGTAAAGATACTTAGCATGAGATCTTCCCTCTTAACAAAATTTTAAGAGTACAGCACAGCATTATTAACTATAGGTACAGTGCTGTCCAGCAGATCTCTAGAATTTAATCATCTTGCATGACTGAAACTTATACCCATTGAAGAGCAATTCTTGCATAGGGAGATTTTTAATTTTTAGATGAGTGAATCTACTTGATTTGAAATCAGTTATTTCTAATTTGAAGCTTTCTTGCTTCTACATGACACAGGATGTCGTCTATCCAGGTGACAATCTTAATGCTAAAGTAGCTCTTTGACGTGCTTTCGAGGTCATACCCAATGAATCCAAGAAAAGAAATTCATTAGCAACTAAGGGAGAGTGAACTTCTTGACCCAGAGTAAATGATGCTGTTAAGGGATTAGCAGTGCTATGCATAGTGTTATGATTAGCTAAATAATTGGTGACACTTAACATAGGGCTTTTGCCAAGAGGGGAAAAGAATAACACTATTTGTTGTTCATATAATTAGATTTTTCACCTCAAGTGAAAAAGCAAATTGAGCACAAGATGCAGGCAGACCTTGAAGTGGCTGCTCAAAGGTGATGTGGGTCTTTAATTACAGGACTCATCAGATGTAGGACTTTAAACACACCAGGCAGTGCTGCTGATTTGAATTAAAAAATGTTAAAACCTCTGAGACAACAGATTACTGGTTGGCTCTGCAACCACTCTGGCCACCAGGAAATGTGAATCATTTATACTGGCACTTCATGAGGATGTGCAATCAGATTCCACTTGAGGTGCCTTTAAATAATTCTGCTTTGCCCTGGAAACTTCTGTCAATCAGTAATCGGGACTGTCCTTCTTTCCTGCTTGTTTTCTCCAGCGTGGCAGCAGCTAAACCTTTGTGGTCAGAGATTTGCTAATCTATGGACTCAAAGGCACACATTTCATGTTTCCTGTGCCCTCTCATTTCCTCTCTCTCAAGACACTACCTCTCTAAGGATCCATTTCAGTGTTCCTCATAATTGCCCTACTCCTGAGACAGTGACTATGAGACTGGCCTCTCATTTTCTAAAATATGATCTCTTATTGCCTTGTGTGAGTGTCCTGAAAAATCATATCTTTCCTTTGCAGTACGAGCACCCAAACAGAGAAGTGAGAGATGAGGAGAGAGGGCAATTTTGTACTTGGGGAGTGAGGTGAAGGAAAGGAGTGTTTCGTGTTTCTTTAAAATAGGGTTTTAATCACTACCAATCACACACAGGCATCATTTCCTATAGCTTCTAAGTAACCATGTATTTTCAGAGAGACCAATTTAATTCCAACAAATCACCTTTTTCAAGTCTCCTAACTAGAAACTAAAGAGTACATTCTTTTTGCTGACATAAGTGATACTCTTCTTTATACTGTTGCTGAATTTCTACTTTTTGTATTTTTAACTATTTTATTGTTTTTTTTAAAAAACTCAAGAATCCTTTGTTTTTTGTATTTTGATATTTCTTAACTTTATCTTGTGAATATATGCTCATATTTTTACATGAGCTGCTTTAAACACTTTTTGAAAGTGGGACTGAATAAAGCACATCCTTAAAAGGGTAAATCCCTCAGACTAAAAGAATAAGATCTAAAGATTTAAAATAGATATAAAAAGCCCTTCTCTGGTTCTGCTTTAACGTTATTTTTCATGGTCAGCTCTGACTGGTTTTTGAATAGTGGGCTTATATTTAACAGCAAGCAGATACATCATAATTTGGTTTATATAATCCTGAGTGTGACTTTAAAGTGCTGCTATTTGTAGGTGTGAACATAGGGGAGGTTTGGCCTGGCAGGGTCTTTTCATCAGAGAAGAGCCTTAAGAGAAGTTCCTGAGCCACATTGGTTGAAAAAGTCTTGAGGATGTTGTCAGAGAGGCCTAGGTGGAAGAGTGGCCAGCACGTGGCCCTCTCCCCCAGCGCTGTTGGAGGAGGGGGGTCACCTGAGCCAGGCCTGCTTTAGGAAGTGTCCCTAAGGGGAGAAGAAGTTATTATGAGTAATATTGCTATAGCTATTTTATCATAAAAGTGACCTACATATATGGGCCCCAGTTGGGAAGCGGTTCCTTAGGAGTGACTGGTGACATTATGAAGTAGCAGATCTTAGGAGGATAGGAAAAGATTTTCTCTCTTTAAATTTGGTATCCTGTTTCCCCCTTGATTACACTTGGGTTCTTTATGTCACCCTTTCTTTTAATTGTGTTGGTCTTACGGATTGCCTGAGCCATCAGGTTTGCCTTGGAGAGGTGTAGTTTATTACTGATGTCCTGGTCTAATTATGAATAGCATCTGCTTTCACTTTCAAGGAGTGGCTGGCACACCTCCACCGTTCAGGGAGAAGTGGCAGTTGTACTGAGAAATGGGGTCGGGGTTGGGGAGAGGAGGGACAACCACGGTATCACACGTGTCAGTTGGAGTGTGCATACACAAGAGTGCTGTCCTTCTTAGCAGTGCCTTTGAGTGGAACAAAATCCTACAGTACCTCTGCATCGACATTATAACTTATTATTTAAATTTTAAAAAGGGTGATGGAAGAATTGCCTTATTTACCACAAATAAATCATATTCAGCACCTGCTGGTGTACCCCACCTTCTACTAACTCTTGGCCCTGGTTGTGTCAACCTGCTGGGAGTTAGGAGCACTAACAAGTTGTCACTGTTTCAGCTCAAGCAGTCATCACTTAAAACCATGCTCCTTTGTCCCCTTACTCCTTCTTTTCCAGTATTCTCCAGTGCTGTAGCAGAGGGAGAGGGAGAGGGGCTGGTCTTTGCTGGGTCCCGCATACAATGACTTAAAGTCTTTCACCCAAATATAATTTCATTTATTAAGAGAGGCATGAAATGTATATAAAGACGTACCCCAGGAAAACATTTTTTACCATATACCCATTAAAGCCATACCCATTTTATTGCCATGTAGTTCATGTTTTATAATTTGACAGATGTCAAAATCAAGATTATGGAATATTGTTAGGACCTTCCACTTAAAACTCTCAAACTCTGAAAAGGAGATTTTATAATACTGCTCTGGTCTGGTATGCTGTTAAAACATGTTTACCGTGAACATTGCCTTGTTCTTAAGACGAATTCACACAAGAAATAGTAAGTCTGTCTGGCTTATAGCTATCTTCCTTCAGAAGCTGTTAAGGCAGAGGGGTTTTTTTTTCTTTGTTTTGTTTAAGATTTTATTTATTTATTCATTTTTTTAATTTTATTTACTTATTCATGAGAGACACACAGAGAGGCAGAGACACAGGCAGAGAGAGAAGCAGGCTCTATGCAGGGAACCTGATGTGGGACTCGATCCGGGGTCTCTAGGATTGAGTGGTGCTAAACCGCTGAGCCACCCAGGCTGCCCAGGCAGAGATTTTCTTTTTCTTTTTTTTTTTTTAATTTATTTTTTTATTGGTGTTCAATTTACTAACATACAGAATAACACCCAGTGCCCGTCACCCATTCACTCCCACCCCCCGCCCTCCTCCCCTTCTACCACCCCTAGTTCGTTTCCCAGAGTTAGCAGTCTTTACGTTCTGTCTCCCTTTCTGATATTTCCCACACATTTCTTCTCCCTTCCCTTATTTTCCCTTTCACTATTATTTATATTCCCCAAATGAATGAGAACATATAATGTTTGTCCTTCTCCGACTGACTTACTTCACTCAGCATAATACCCTCCAGTTCCATCCACGTTGAAGCAAATGGTGGGTATTTGTCATTTCTAATAGCTGAGTAATACTCCATTGTATACATAAACCACATCTTCTTTATCCATTCATCTTTCGTTGGACACCGAGGCTCCTTCCACAGTTTGGCTATCGTGGCCATTGCTGCTAGAAACATCAGGGTGCAGGTGTCCCGGCGTTTCATTGCATTTGTATCTTTGGGGTAAATCCCCAACAGTGCAATTGCTGGGTCGTAGGGCAGGTATATTTTTAACTGTTTGAGGAACCTCCACACAGTTTTCCAGAGTGACTGCACCAGTTCACATTCCCACCAACAGTGTAAGAGGGTTCCCTTTTCTCCGCATCCTCTCCAACATTTGTGGTTTCCTGCCTTGCTAATTTTCCCCATTCTCACTGGTGTGAGGTGGTATCTCATTGTAGTTTTCATTTGTATTTCCCTGATGGCAAGTGATGCAGAGCATTTTCTCATATGCATGTTGGCCATGTCTATGTCAGGCAGAGATTTTCAAATGTTCAGGGTAAGTTCAAGTTTTTAGGATTCCATGGAGATAGCAAACATCAAGGGATTGAAATCATTGAAATAGATGGCAATCAGAGTATCTTTAACAACCTCCTATCTACCTCAAGCAAATCTTAGAGTGTGCTTTCTCAGTGTGCTCGATTGTGATACTCTGATTAAAAGTAAATTGGGTTATTAGTTAGTTAAAATGAAGACTTAGTACCTCAAAGGAGTTGACTGCATTCCAAAAGGAAGGAGAAGAAGAACACATTCAGAGAAATTTACCTTGGAAAAGTTGTGTTTAGTCAATAACTTAGTCATTATTACCTGGAGTCTGAAATCTTTGAATCTAAGGGCATTTTTCCCTTAAGAAATCACCAGAGCCCCCTTTTAAATCTGGTTAACTATTCAGCGTTTTTCTTGAGAGGTTTGCTTGTTATCTGTGCCTAATTGAGAAAATTTCTAAACTGAAGTGATTTATTTAATGTAATAATCTCAAGCAGAAGAGTTTATTTCTGATTTTACCTTCGATTATGACATCTTTGGGGATGGATGGCTCAAGCATGTAATGATAAACCGGTGATTGCATTCACTAAGCAAAAAGATCCTTTTTCACACTGGATTAACATTTATTGAAAGAAAACTGGGACGCCTGGGTGGCTCAGTGGTTGAGCGTTTTGCCTTTGGCTCAGGGCATGATCCCGGAGTTCTGGGATCAAGTCCCACATCAGGCTCCTCGAGGGAGCCTGCTTCTCCCTCTGCCTATGTCTTTGCCTCTCTCTGGGTCTCTCATGAATAAGTAAATAAAATTAAAAAAATCCAAACCATACATGTCAGGATCTGTGTTTAAAAAACACTGTAGTACAAGGTTAAATAAGTGACACTCCCTACCTAGAAGGATATTATTATAGACTAGGGGAACGGGGTGGTTAGAACTCGAAACACAAGATACAGCCATGTGTTAAATGCCCTAACAAAGGGCAAGAACAGAAGCAGTGGAGCTCAGGGGATGGAAGTACTCATTCTGTCTGAGGTAGTAAAGCAAAGTTCCCTTGAGGGGATAGTGGTTCACTGGCCCTTCCTAAAGGCAGAAAGGGAGATAGAAGAGAGAGAAGGGGAGGGAAATTCAAGGCAAGGGGAGAATGAGGGGCCAGGCACAGAGCACTTAAAGGGCCTGATGGGTTTCATTACAACAGCGATGGTGGTTTCTGGACCAGAGATGATGGTGGAGGATAAGATGGGAGCTCTTGTTAGCCAGGCTGGGGAGTTTGGCCTTAGTCCTCTGTGTGACCAGAGCAATTGCTTTCTTCTTGAAATATAGCCAGGAAATGCTCGTTGAGGTACATTAGGAAATATCTTAATTCCACCTTTGTCTTCTAAATCTGCTCTAGTTCTCAGTCTAAATTGAGATGATATCATACTTTTAGTCACTTTGAGTTATAAATGATCAGAATCTCATTAGCCTAATGTGCTAGGAGTCAAAATTCCCATGTCTCATTCAACTGATGACATCTTCCTTGACCCAGGTGCAGAAGGGGGGTAGGCTGGTCATGGTCTCAGAGCCTGGACTAGCATGAGTGCCTCCTTAGATGTGCCTCACCTGCCTCACCCTATCCCAGCTCCACATGTTTTAAGTTTTCTTCTGTCTCTTGCTCTGTCCTCTTCTGTTCACTATGCTGTTTCTGGCTGTTTCAATGTTGGGAAAGGGGAGGGAGTGACAGAGGGGCACACACATGCTTTTTCACTTCACTAGTACAGTTCATCTTTCTTGACTGTTCATGCCCTTCGTCATAGTTGATACCCACATGTTCTTTCTGGTGTAATTTGGTAGATCTTCCAATACCTCTGGACCTTAGAAATGGACAATTTTCAGATGTGCATTCATCATTTTCTAGCTGGCATCTTTGACTCCTCCTCAGTTCCTATGCCAATTACATAACTCACATAGGGAAGAGGATTTACCCTAAAGCTAATGATGCTTTAGCCTCAGGGCTCCTCCTGTGCATAGGCTCCTACCAAGGCCTGGGGAAAGCCCCTAGCAGTGTGTTCACACAGTTATCTGCTTTTGTAAAATTTCTAAGAGTAAGCTATTTTAGCACGAGCAGTTAAGACTGAAGCTTCTTTCCATTCTGATTTTCCCTTGGAAATATTCACCTTATGTCTAATAAGCTCAGGGTGTTGTTGGAATTTGGGGGAGCTAAGGGAAAGTTTGGTTTGGGGATTCAATTAGCCAGGATTTAATGGGATATATTTGTGTGGTTCAAAGGCTATGAGATTTTGCTAGCCATCCAGGGTGAAATGGCTTCTAGAAATATTTTAATCACACATGGTGACAGGAAGGTGCAGGGACAGAGGATGGTATTTTTTTTTTTTTTTAACTTGAAGTGTCCTGTGACACCTGGCCTCAGAAGCATGTGGGTAATAGAGAAGAAGCAAGATTTGAAACATGTAAGGCTCAGAGCTAGCATGTGTGAAGTTCTTCCAAATATTAAGAGTAGAAAGGAAATGGGTTAGTTTTCCAGATTTCATGACATCATCAAAATAAGGTTTAAAGCAGAGAGCTTTCTTAACTATCACAAATTAAAGAAAAATAACTGAACCATACCTAAGGAAAAGCTAAATGATTTTTAAATTTTCTATTGCTGTCATATGGAATAGGTATCAAAAATATGCAACCAAAAATTTTTGGGAAAGAATTATTATAGATGAATGTCAGATAATTAATAAAAATATTATTTTCTGGATTTTGGGGTTTCTGACATTTTTTAGCTTTTAAAAATTTGTGTTTTATTATTTATTTTCTAATTCTAAATAAACTTTGGCTTTTGTGCCTAATTTTGTATACACCAAAGACGACCTCCCAAATTACATATACTTGAGGTCCCACAAAACCTAGAATAAACCTTTTTCATTGACTCATCTTCTCATGTGGGGGTCCTCTTGAGAGGTATGCTTTCAAGGTGTCTTAAACTCTGTGACTTTCCATGTCACTTGGGCCCCACGAAATACTTATATCCCTGTCTTACTGAACTTGAACTTATTTTTCCTCAGCTCTGAGAGCCAGACCAATGAGTGCATGTGTTCTGCTCATCAAGCCTGGAGCCAGGTTGGCTGGAAAGCAGAATGCCCTCTGGCAAGGACTCTCTTATCCCCAATTGCATCCTCTACATACACAATATTATTTTTGACGCCACTTCTGCTTACCTGAAGGCAAAAGGGAACAGGGGATGGGAAATTCTTACATTCACTCTCCTAGGTCTATAACTAAATAACTCCAAACAAATTTGTCCTGATTGTTCTCCAAAAGGATCCTGTGGCCTCCTCAAATGTGCATGTTGGACAAAGAACCCATAACTGGTTTGCCTTTCTCTGATAGGCAAGTCCTCTAGGCTATCTAGCACCTCTTGTTAGAGAACGAAGGTACTTGTTACAGTTCATCCTCAGTTGCAATTTCAAGGGAGACAAATTTGGAGGCAATGACTTTTGTCCAAATATGCACTCTTACTGTAGCCCAAAGGCTTTATAAGTTTTCCAGTAATCAGGTCAGAAGTCAAGCCAAATAAAGAATTCCAGGCAGATGATTAGAGCCATGCTAAAGTATTAAGGACAGAAAGAAAGCAGGCTGGCCCTGCAAGCCCTGGGCTGTTGGGCAGCTGCCACAGGAGGCATATGAGATGAGGTAAGAGAGTTAATGTTTGCTAAGTGCCATCTTGTGACCTTTCTCAGGATGTTTCATTTTTTCCCCAAAGGATCCATGATAAAATCTGAGGCAACATGGTTGGACATAGAGGGTATTATGCTAAGTGAAATAAGTTAGAGAAAAACTAATGTATGATTTCACTTGTATGAAGAATCTGAAAAAAAAAATAAATGAACAAACAAAACAGAAATAGACCCAGGCAACAAACTGTTGGTTACCTACCTACCCAGAGAGGGGCAGGATTGGAGGCAGGCTATGTCAAGGGGAAAAATTAAATAAGTTAAA
This sequence comes from Canis aureus, assembly GCF_053574225.1. Classification (NCBI taxonomy): domain Eukaryota; kingdom Metazoa; phylum Chordata; class Mammalia; order Carnivora; family Canidae; genus Canis; species Canis aureus. The sequence goes on from NC_135620.1 coordinate 47,646,956, forward strand.
AAAAAAAGTCATGGAGGTGTAATGTATTGCATAAGGAATATAGCCAATAATCTTGTAAGAACTTTGGTGACAGTAATTAGAGTTATGATGGAGATCATATTGTAGTGTATAAAAATATCCAATCACTATGATGTGCACTCAAAACTAATAGTATATTGTTTATTATACTTAACAATTTACTAATTTTCATCTTCCTTTCTTTGTACTTTATATGTTTATATACTCCCTTTCTTTTCTTTACACCCCTAAAAGTATAATTTTATACCTCCTCAGAGATGTCAGGAATCTGCTTTCATCTCTTTGGGTAATTGATAGCCAGAACATATTTCTTTGCACCCTGAATCACTTCCCCTCCAACTTGTCAAGGGCTTTTACTATTTCCAATGCCAAACATCTTTCTCTTTATGAAAAGATTCAGTGGCAGAGGGATCAGGAGGCACTTCATGGTCACTTATTTATTTATTTAAAGTCAAGTTAGTTAACAGTATAGTATTGGGTTTAGGGGTAGAATTCAGTGATTCATTACTTACATATAATGCCTAGTGCTCATCCCAACAAGTCTCCTCCCTTACTACCCATCACCCATTTAGCCCATCCTCCCACCCACCTCCTCTCCAGCAACCCTCAGTTTGTTTTCTCAACTATGGAATCTCTTATGTTTTGCCTCCTTCTCTATTTTTATCTTATTTTATCTTTTCTTCATGGTCTTTTAAGAAAATACTAAGAATGGAATGAGGAAATTGGGATTATAGTGATGGATTTTTCTTTCTTGTACTATCTTGGAATGCCACTCTCTGTACTTTGGTTTGCATTCTCTTGGTTAAAGTTCAGAATATCAATATAGTTGTTTGAAGGCTGAAAGATAGTGGGGAAAAAGGCTTGATCTTAACACAATGCTCTTTTCAAAATGTTTTACTTCATCTGATCTCCTTGGATTTTCACAATAAGCATGGGAAATAGGATTCCAGCTATTACACATGTAGTCGGTGGGACAAGGATAGGTAGAGTAAATTGTCCCAGGTCACTCAGCTAATTAGGGACAAGGTCAGGACCATGATTCTAGCTTTCCAATTCACTTTTCTATGTGATGTTCTTTCCCTGGAAAGCCTCTGGACAAGGAAACAGAAGAGATCAGAGCAAATGGAGAGAATGAGGAAAGTAGAATGAGGACAGAGCCGCATTGTTGACTAGCTTGCCTTACACTACTGGGAAGACCTTGCGTAGCTGGGATCTGCGGGTGCCATCTTTAGCCCACAGGAAGCCATTTGGAAAAACAGTGGGTATAGGTCAACCCACAGCAAGTCCTCCCTAAATGAGACAGTAGAGATGTCTTCTAAACAGAACAGAGGAAAGGACATCCAGCATGAGATTTTTGCTTTCACTTTTCTTTTCCTACCAGTCTGTTGGGTCAAGTGACCCACAACTAACAAGATATAATGTGATATAATTAGGCGATTTTTTGAGACCAACATTTGGGGGCATAACACAATATAAATGGAGGTTTTATTTTGACAAGTTAATGCTTTAATCACTCTCCAGGTATTTATTTCTTAGCACATCTATCTAGTTAACAGTCCCAGAGACCATGAAGACTTAGCATCTTTGAGATTATGTGACTGTTAATGTCTCTATAGTTCTACTTTATAATTATTAGTGTGCAAACTTAACAAATTACTTTTATTACTTTACTTATAAATGTCTGAAATCAAGTTTTATGGAACTGAATTTTTGCTATTATGCAAAGGAGGAGTAATTTATTTTCTGTACTGGCAAGAATAATGCTATTACGATGCATTTTCAGTATTTATGGTAAGTCTTTTTTATGGAAAATGAATGTCCCCAATTTTGTATCATTAGTAATATTTTGGTCAGTCAGCCTACAATATTAGTATCATGACTAAAGTACAGCAACATATGCCATCAAAGTTTTGAGTTGCTTATTTGTGCAGTGAAAGCCAGTATGCACATACCAATATGTAAGAGCTGGGAGATAGAAAGGCTGAAGACTGCCTATCCAAAGGAATGCTAACTAATAGAAATACAGGGTAATGGGAAGGGGGCTGCTTCTCTTTACTGTTAAATAATTGGATAATACCAATGCTTTCTCAATAGGCTTGATTTAACAAATAGCTTTATGCACATACCACCAGAAAATGCCTTCATTGGGACAGTAAATAGTCCAGGGTGGCTTGGTGTAGAATGCATGCTATATGTCATAAGAATAGTGGGTAAAATTCTGTATAGAATAGGGCCTAATGATATGGGATTTTGGACATTTGGACTTTATTCTAAAGGTAGTGCAGAGCCACTGAAAGCAATGAAAAGGACATAACAAGATTAATTCAGAATGAGGCATGAGGTAAATTAGAGCATGGTAGAGGCAGGAAGTAGAGACATTAAAAGTGTATTAACATACTTTTAAGGCAATAGTATAGTAGTTTAGGCCTCTAGGAAGCAAATCCAAGAACCAGAACAGGAACATAAGTTTTGTGAATTGAAAGATTTAGGTGGGAGATAAAACCAAATAAGTAAGTCCAAGGGATGGAATGTACAGCATGCAGACTACAGTTAATAAAATTGTATCATATATGTGAAAGTTGCTGAGAGAGTAAAGCTTAAAAGTTCTCATCACAAGGAAACTTTCTAACTGTATATGATTGTGGGTATTGAATAGATTTAGTGTGGTGATCATTTTATGATATATACAAATTTTGAATCATCATGTTGTACACTTGAAACTAATACCATATTTTATGTCAATTTTATCTCAAAAAAGAGATTAAAGGAGGAAGCATTTGAGGAATATAGCAAGTTATGGGGGTATTCATATAAATTTTCATATAAGTGGGTAATGTGTTATTTGGAACATGGTGAAGAAGATTGGACAATTTGGGTATATATTTGGGAATCATTTGGAGACATTTATGGGGTGAAAGAGCCCTGGACTTAAGTGAGAGGGTTGTTTACAGACTTTGTCACTTTTTTTTTTTAAGAATTTATTTATTTATTTATTTATTTATTTATTTATTTATTTATTTATTTATCTGCTATAGTTTTATTTATTTTTTTCAGCATATCTTTTTTTTTAAATTTATTTTTTATCGGTGTTCAATTTACCAACATACAGAATAACCCCCAGTGCCCGTCACCCATTCACTCCCACCCCCCGCCCTCCTCCCCTTCTACCACCCCTAGTTCGTTTCCCAGAGTTAGCAGTCTTTACGTTCTGTCTCCCTTTCTGATATTTCCCCACACATTTCTTCTCCCTTCCCTTATATTCCCTTTCACTATTATTTATATTCCCAAATGAATGAGAACATATAATGTTTGTCCTTCTCCGATTGACTTACTTCACTCAGCATAATACCCTCCAGTTCCATCCACGTTGAAGCAAATGGTGGGTATTTGTCATTTCTAATAGCTGAGTAATATTCCGTTGTATACATAGACCACATCTTCTTTATCCACTCATCTTTCGATGGACACCGAGGCTCCTTCCACAGCTTGGCTATTGTGGCCATTGCTGCTATAAACATCGGGGTGCAGGTGTCCCTGCGTTTCATTGCATCTGTATCTTTGGGGTAAATCCCCAGCAGTGCAATTGCTGGGTTGTAGGACAGGTCTATTTTTAACTCTTTGAGGAACCTCCACACAGTTTTCCAGAGTGGCTGCACCAGTTCACATTCCCACCAATAGGATCCAACAGCACATTAAGAAAATTATTCACCACGACCAAGTAGGATTTATCCCCGGGACACAAGGCTGGTTCAACACTCGTAAAACAATCAATGTGATTCATCATATCAGCAAGAGAAAAACCAAGAACCATATGATCCTCTCATTAGATGCAGAGAAAGCATTTGACAAAATACAGCATCCATTTCTGATCAAAACTCTTCAGAGTGTAGGGATAGAGGGAACATTCCTCAACATCTTAAAAGCCATCTATGAAAAGCCCAAAGCAAATATCATTCTCAATGGGGAAGCACTGGGAGCCTTTCCCCTAAGATCAGGAACAAGACAGGGATGTCCACTCTCACCACTGCTATTCAACATAGTACTGGAAGTCCAAGCCTCAGCAATCAAACAACAAAAAGACATTAAAGGCATTCAAATTGGCAAAGAAGAAGTCAAACTCTCCCTCTTCACCGATGACATGATACTCTACATAGAAAACCCAAAAGACTCCACCCCAAGATTGCTAGAACTCATACAGCAATTTGGTAGAATGACAGGATACAAAATCAATGCCCAGAAATCAGTGGCATTTCTATACACTAACAATGAGACTGAAGAAAGAGAAATTAAGGAGTCAATCCCATTTACAATTGCACCCAAAAGCATAAGATACCTAGGAATAAACCTAACCAAAGATGTAAAGGATCTATACCCTAAAAACTATAGAACACTTCTGAAAGAAATTGAGGAAGACACAAAGAGATGGAAAAATATTCCATGCTCATGGATTGGCAGAATTAATATTGTGAAAATGTCAATGTTACCCAGGGCAATTTACACGTTTAATGCAATCCCTATCAAAATACCATGGACTTTCTTCAGAGAGTTAGAACAAATTATTTTAAGATTTGTGTGGAATCAGAAAAGACCCTGAATAGCCAGGGGAATTTTAAAAAAGAAAACCATATCTCGGGGTATCACAATGCCAGATTTCAGGTTGTACTACAAAGCTGTGGTCATTAAGACAGTGTGGTACTGGCACAAAAACAGACACATAGATCAATGGAACAGAATAGAGAACCCAGAAGTGGACCCTGAACTTTATCGTCAACTAATATTCGATAAAGGAGGAAAGACTATCCATTGGAAGAAAGACAGTCTCTTCAATAAATGGTGCTGGGAAAATTGGACATCCACATGCAGAAGAATGAAACTAGACCACTCTCTTTCACCATACACAAAGATAAACTAAAAATGGATGAAAGATCTAAATGTGAGACAAGATTCCATCAAAATCCTAGAGGAGAACACAGGCAACACCCTTTTTGAACTCGGCCACAGTAACTTCTTGCAAGATACATCCACGAAGGCAAAAGAAACAAAAGCAAAAATGAACTATTGGGACTTCATCAAGATAAGAAGCTTTTGCACAGCAAAGGATACAGTCAACAAAACTCAAAGACAACCTACAGAATGGGAGAAGATATTTGCAAATGACATATCAGATAAAGGGCTAGTTTCCAAGATCTATAAAGAACTTATTAAACTCAACACCAAAGAAACAAACAAAAGACATGAAGAGAAATCTCACAGAGGAAGACATAGACATGGCCAACATGCACATGAGAAAATGCTCCGCATCACTTGCCATCAGGGAAATACAAATCAAAACCACAATGAGATACCACCTCACACCAGTGAGAATGGGGAACATTAACAAGGCAGGAAACCACAAATGTTGGAGAGGATGCGGAGAAAAGGGAACCCTCTTACACTGTTGGTGGGAATATTTATTTATTTTGAGACAGAGTGTGCAAGTGGGAGGAGGGGAACAGGCAGAGGGAGAGAGAGAATCCCAACCATACTGCACACACTGAGGGTAGAGCCTCACTTGGGGCTCAATCTCACAACCCTGAGATTATGACCTAAGCTGAAACAAGAGTTGGATACAACTGACTGAGCCACCCAGGTGCCCCTAGACTTTGCAACTTTCTACCTTTGAGACCCTGGGCCCATGACTTACATTTGTCTGAGTCTCTGTTTTCTCCTCTGTAAAATAAAGATCAGTAGGTTGTTGGGAGCATTAAAGGAAAGGCTATATACATTCTGTCAACTTCTAGACAAACATATTATGGGGAGAGAGCTGATGGTGAATGAGTGCCAGGATTGCTGATGATATTGCCAGGGGACTGAGAACCAGGTGACTGGATGGACTCTTTGGGAATGACTATACAGAGGGGGTCTGGAGAAGAGCCACTGGCAAAAGAACTGAGAGGAGTAGTCAAAAATGAGGAATCTCCTTAGTGTCTCCTAAGTCAAGAGTTTCAAGAGTAAATAGGAGGTCAAGGCCACATGATATCAAAGAAGGCTTGGAGGATCCTATTTAATAACTTGATGGTTACCAATGATCCTCAGAAAAACTTTTCAGTGAAGGTGAAACAACAGAAAACAGGTAAATGAGTGGGAGGTGAGGTCACCTTTGACACTCAGCATTACCATAGATCCTTAGTGCTTACATGGAAGCCAGGATGTTCCTTATTCCTCTCTAGCACTCTCTACCCTGATATCCTCAGTAGCCAGGTGAGAGATTCAGGAGAGATGGTGGGAGGAGAAACAAAACAAAAGCTTTGTAATTGCTTTTCCTGCAAATGAATATGTGACGTCATTTCTTTTACCTTTACTGTTGTATCCATGATTACATTCATATGCTGTTTACTTCTCCATGTAAATAATCATTTCAAGAGCCAAGGGTAGAGTGTAACTGAAATAGTCACTTTTATTTTCTTTCTTCTTTCTTTCTCTCTCTTTCTTTCTTTCTTTCTTTCTTTCTTTCTCTCTCTCTCTCTCTCTCTCCCTTTCTTTCTTTCTTTCTTTCTTTCTTTCTTTCTTTCTTTCTTTCTTTCTTTCTTTCTTTCTTTCTTTCTTTCGATTTGAGAGTGAGCTAAAGCAGATAGTGGGGGGAGAGGAAGAGAAACTCAAGTAGACCCCCACCCCCTGCCCCCCACCACTGTGGATGCAGCTCGACACAGGGCTGGATCACATGACCCATGGGATTATGACCTGAGGGCCCCCCCCCAAAAAAAAGAGTTGGAGGCTTAACCAACTGAGCCACCTGGGCATCCCATATTTTAGTCATATTCTTTACCACACTCCTACGCTATTTTCTATATGGCAATAGTTCTTTATATTTTTGAGATTAGTTCTTATAAGCTCCCAGATCCTAATAATCTTTATTCTTATTCTTCATGCCTCTTAGTCAAATCTGAATACATTACAGTCTGTGTGTATTTGTGGTAGTAGTAGTTGCAAATAGTTTCATGGGAGGATCCACTCTACCTTCCTCATATGTTTCTTATTCTTCTCATGAAAGGATTTCCTCCTATTAAATCATAGTCCTGGGTGAACTCAAAAGTGAGAAGTCACCATGTTCCTTCTGGCCAAATTGCACCCTAATAGAGGAAAATGAATTCTAGTTTTTGAGAGTTCCATAAGGATTATAAAAAATTGCTCCTACTTATAGTATGATTTTAATAGCATTTTTTTTTTGTCTTATTAGACTTTTATTTTGATGGGTCCCAACGTTCTGTGACAGATTTTTGGCCAAGTTATTTCCATTAAAATACTGAAATTAAAACTGCCACATACACACACAAGAACAAATGGTCCACAAAACATTCTCCTTACAATGCATTATCATTAACCAGTCTTTTACTATTAAACTTAAATGCCAATTGACACAAACAGTTCTGAGACCATTCTTCCACCACTGATTAAAACTGAGGTGGCAGGTATTGGGGATAATATTCACTTAGCCTTCTGAGCTTTCTGGGCAGACTTGGCGACCTTGCCAGCTCCACTTGCCTTCTTGTCCACTACTTTGATGACACCCACAGCAACCATCTATCTCATGTCATGAGCAGCAAAACAGCCCAAAGAAGGATAGAGAAGCTCTCTACATACATAGGCTTGCCAGAAACCATATCAAGAATGGTAGCATCACTAGATTTCAAAAACTTGGGACTATCTTCCAGCTTTTTCCAGAACGATGATCTATTTTCTCTTCAGCTCAGCATATTTGTAAGCAATGTGACCTGTGTGACAATCCAGCACAGGTGTATATGGCCTGGTTGGTTCAGGATGATCACCTGAGCTGTGAAGCCAGCTGCTTCCATTGGTGGGTCATTTTTGCTGTTACCAGTCACATTGCCATGTCAAACATATTTGACAGATACCTTCTTGACATTAAAGCCCACATTATCCCCAGGAAGAGCTTCACTCAAAGCTTCATGGTGGATTTCAACAGACTTTACTTCAATTATAACATTGACTGGAGCAAAGGTGACCACCATGCCAGGCTTAAGAACACCAGTCTCCCCTCAGCCCACAGGGACAGTACCAATACCACCAATTTTGTAGACGTCCTAGAGAGGCAGACACAAGGGCTTATTAGTTAGATGGATGAGTTCGTGGCAGAATGCAATCCAGAGCTTCAAGCACTGTGGTTCCACTGCATTCCTATCTTTATGGGTGACTTTCCATCCCTTAAACCAAGGCATGTTAGCGCTTGGCTCTAGCATGTAACCATTCCAACCAGAAATTTGCAAATGCTACTGTGTTGGGGTTGTAGCCAATTTTCTTAATGTAGGCGCTGACTTCCTTAATGATTTCCTTGTTTCTCTTCTGGCTGTAGGGTGGCTCAGTGGAATCTATTTGTTAACACCAACAATTAGTTGTTTTACACCCAGTGTGTAAGCCAGAGGGGATGCTCATGGGTCTGCCCATGCTTGGAGATATCTGCTTCAAATTCACCAACAACAGCAGCGACAATCAGAACAGCACAGCCAGGTGAGATGTGCCTGTAATCATGTTTCTGAGTATCCTGGGGCATCACTGATGGTCACATAATACTTGCTGGTCTCAAATTTCCACAGGGAAATAATCAATAGTGATGCTGTGTTCACATTCAGCTTTCAGTTTATCCAAGACCCAGGAATGCTTGAAGGAGCCCTTTCCCATCTCAGCAGCCTCCATCTCAAATTTTTCAATAGTTCTTTTGTCAGTCCTACTACATTTGTAGATCAGTAGTGGTAGACTTGCCCTAATCTACATGTCTAATGACGATGATGTGAGTCTTTTCTTTTTCATTTCATTCGGTGGTTTTCACAACACTTGTGTTCTGGTGGCAAACCCACTGTGAAAAAACTTAATAGCCCTTATGATGAATAAAGTTTAAAAAGCTTATGTTCTTCTGTTCTGTTTATGATGTCTTATTAAGTATTGGGGGTCTGTACTTTGAGAGCTATGAGAAGCCAAAATTCATTTTCATGTGAAGAAAAATTGGAATTTCTGTTGAATTTGTCTTTTTCTCCTCGTTATGGATAGATCTCAAAGAGGAAATTAGCATGGTAAAACACCCGGTGTTAGGAATTTCCTTCTGATCACGTCAGTGTCCTAATAATGTTTAAGATTCTACATATGTTGGTAATTTCTACTATGGTTAAGTCCCTTATTGAAACAACTATAAAAATATCCATTTTGGAGCACAAGTTCGGCAGGTGAACCAACTAACGTGCATATGACAGATATTGGTCTTATCCAATCACATGCATTATCACTGATTTTATTAGTTCATAGGCCAAATAAATGTTATCTCTGATAGTATATTGTCTCTGCTTATCAAGTGTTTGCCTTTATAGTTGTTTGTGGCACAGATCAAAATGATCTCATATTCTTGGAAGGAATAGGATACTAGAAGAGATTACCTAAGGGCTTAAATATCACATCTATGCTGACCCAACTGTGTATGTGACCTATGGCAAATCACTCCACCTCCTCTGGTCTCATTCAGTTTCTTCAACTATAAAATGAAAGTTTGACTAGATCATCTCTAAGGCTCCCTGATGCTTTTGTCAGCCCTGGGCTTTCTTCACAGAGAGTGCCTACAGGCTGGAGCACTCTCATCTCAACTGTTTGAACATCTCCTACATTTTTAATATATTTTTTAGCCCTGGTTTTCATTAAATGAATTAAGTCACCTCAAGTGGCTATGAACTATATGTTTCCCCCTACACCCAGTGATCCCTCAGATGGCCCTGTCCAGATTGCTGTAATTCAGGAATACATGCTAATTGAACCACTCAGTTCTTTTGTATTCTTTCCTACATCTAAAGAATATTTCACAAGAGGATGTTAATTCGTATACAAAATGGTTTTATTCATTGCTATCTCAGCTTAATATTCTCTTATTTACAGGTCCTTAGGCCTCTCCAGTCTCCCAGTCTCCTCCATCTTCCATTTGTAGTCTTCAAGAGACTAATAAACTCCTCCTTCTTCAAAGGTACAGCTGCATTTCTTTCCTCTTGGAGCTGGTATTGCCATAGAGGTCACCAGAGCCTATGTCCTTTAGCATCCTTATTTCTGCTGTAGGTAACCCACTCTTATAGAGCATCTTGGGGTCTGTTACAATTGAGAGTAGATGCAAAGGGAATCAGATAATATGCAAGGGATTCCTAAATTCCCTCTCCAGACCTGCTGCCTTCACTGTTTGGCATCTTAGTTGTCAATATGCATTAATTTTTTATTAATTCAAACCACAGTTTAGTCTTGTCTCCAGGGGAAGCTACATTCTTTCCCTATGAGCTCTGCTGTCTTTCAAGTCTCTGTTACTGCAAGGGAACCAAGAGGAGATAGATACTCATTGAATGCAAAAAGAAAAAAAGCTTTCCCCAATCTTGCCAAAGATCCCCCAAAGAAGTCTTCTAAGTGCTAGAAATCTCATGGCAGATTCTGCCTTCTGTCACCTCGAAATGGAGCAACTTCATGTGTTAATCACACTCTTCAGTGTCTTATCTGCCAGCCTATATCCACCCCTTCTCCAAATTCATGTCCTGGGTTTTCAACTGTTGATAAAGAAGAAATTTTTGCACATATTTTAATGACCACCTCCAAGTATGGTCATGAGTTATATGAAACCATATTTCTAGATCCCAATAAGGTAACAAAAGCAGAGAAACTCTTCCTTTTTCGTCTCTGAAAAGAGCTTACCTTTCTGATGATCTCTTTTGAGTCTCCCTTTGTTTAGTTTGGACTTTGCAACGCAGAGGTGATTGAGACAGTTCCTTGGAAGGCAGCCATGCCTGGTAAATCAATTTATGGGATTATAATTTACTCTATTTTTGTTTTTGTATCCCCTAACCTTCATTAAGTCTTAGATCTTCTTCAGCTGTGACTCCATTGTGAAGAAAATCACTTCTTCTCTCCAGAATGTTGGAAGGGAATCAGTGCCACTCTCCTATAGTTCTCATGGTAGTGATGGTTATTAATGGTAAAAGTTTTAGGATCATTTATTACCTAAAGCTGTGTGCACGGGGCACAGGCATGTGTGTGCACATGTACATATTGGGACAGGAAGAGAAATCCAAGGATGAAATACATCTTATTCATGTGAATATGATTTTTCTAGAAGGTAAATAAAATTTTCATGAGATTCTTGAAGAAATCCATGTGCCCAAAAAATTCAGATCCAGTTACAGCAGAATATCAATGTGAGAATATTGTGCTAGGTTATAAGATCCACTGATATTTTCTCTTATGGAACTTTTCCTTTATTACAAACTATAGAACATATGTTTCTACTTTTACTAAGAATGGTAAAAATTTATGCCTACCGTCCCTTGATACCTTGGCCAGCCATAATGAGAGTTGGTATCTATATCAATTCTAGTCAGCAAAAAGGGACCTTAGTTGGGTCACTCGACTTGTTTCTTGTTTGTTCTGCTCCCTGCCATCCAGGTATGTTTTGAGGCAACTTGGAAAAACTTAAAAAAAGCAGGAATTTGTAGACTGGTAATAGATCTCTTAGAAACCTCCAAAAGATAACACATAGGAGGTAAGAATTTCAGTGGAACTTTTACCTTCAAGGGCAACTTTTAAGAAGAAAGTTGATAGTTTTCCCTTCTTTGTTTTGTCACATTTGAAAAAAAATATAATGGAAATTAACCAAAATAACTAACTTCTTTGTCAGGCTCATTCTGTTTTTTTCTGTTTTTGTCTCAGGTCATGACTCTATTGGTAAAGAGAAATAATTGCTGTGCTATTGCTTAGGCATAAGTGAAAAATGAAGATCAAATGTTTCTGAATGTATGTTTAAGCAATAGGGTCTCTGATGCCATTTGAGATCTTTTAAGGTTTCTTAAGGTCCAAAGAGAAATGTGCAATTGATAAGAAGCAGCTTTTGGGGCAGCATCATGCCATTCTGTATCCTTCAAATGGAAATTGTCTTGGCTCCCAGGAAGCACGTTTGTTAATTCTCTAGGGAAAAAAATCATTAGCTGTATATATTTAATCTCTACAGAGGATTTAGAAATTTAAAAACAATCTAAATCTCTCCTAGGCTCCACAGTGTGTTCTTCCTGAGACCCTCAAAGAGTTAGAACTTCATAAGCCTGATTAATAAGACTGGTCATATCAGAAGTTCTAATCTGGCCAGAATCAGTGTGTAGTTACCTTAGGTCTTATTACAAATAGCATAAGATTAATACTGATGCTAGAACATATACCAAACCTGTGCAATTTAATCAAGGTGGTAGTCTGATATCCTCTTTTGATCACCTTAAAGCTTGAACCAGATTTGGACAGACTTAGAACTGTAAAGCAAGTTCATTATATTCAGTACAAAGTGCAACTACCTGAGAAAGCACAACTATGAAATAGATATGTGCTGCATAACTCCCAGAGCTTTCACAGGGTTGAGAGCATTTGAATTTGACCAGCAACAGTGGAAAGACTTTGTAGAACTTGGGGCTTTCAGTAGGGACTGAGTAAAGGATTATGGGGTAAACTATTTGTCATAGGGGTAAACTGTTCTTACAGTGCTATTTTAGACCTGCCTTTTAAGGTATTAAAATAAGGCTCAAAAATATCAGTCAGAAACCTGTCTTGCAAAAAAAGTAACCCTCTTTAAAGGAAAACAACAAAATCCAGATGCTCTGTAACATACAATATACAATTCCTAGCATATAATACAAAGTTACCAGATATGCAAAGAAACAGGAAAATATGACCTATAACCAGCAATGAATACATTAATAGAAACAGAAGAAGAAATTACAAGGATGATGAAATTATCAGATGAGGACTTTAAAGCAGTATTATAAAAATATTCAGTGAGTTAAAAACATGGATAGATGAGAAATAGAAGGTATAAAAAATAACCAAGTGTAACTTCTAAAGCTGAAAACTGCAATACCTGAAATAAAAAATTCAATAGTTTGGTTTAATAATCTATAAACTCCAAGAGCAATAGACTATTCAAATCAAAGTGGTCACACACAACAGGCTTTAAAAACAAACAACAACCTGTATACAGAGTCTCAGTGACTTGTAGGATAATGCTAAACAAGCTAACATGCATGCAATTGGTGTTCCAGAAAGAAGTGTCAGAGTAAATATTAAAAGAAATACTGAGAAAAAGATTTCTTTCTTGATTAAAACTATACACATAGAACTCTGCGAAGCTGAAAGAATCTAAGAAAGGAACACCTCCACCCAAAATGATGGCACATCATGATCAAATTGTTGAAATGCAGTGATATAGAGAAAATATTAAAAGCAGCCAAAGTGAGTGGGAGACACTTTTTATAGGGAGGCACAAAGATAGGAAATGTTGGTGATTTCTCATTAGAAACCATTCAAGCCAGAAAACAATGGAATGGCTTCTCTACAGGCCTGAAAGAAAGGAAAAAGTCAAACTAAAATTCCATATTTGGTAAAAATATATAAAGGAAGGCTAAAAGACATTTTTAGACAAGCAGAATCTGAGAGAACCTAGCAGAACTGTACTATAAGAAACATTAAAGGAAAATAATATGAGATGAATATCTGGATCTACCAGAGATGAAGAGTACTAAAATGGTTAATGTGTAGATAAATAGAAAAGTCTTTTTCTTTCCAATATTTTGTTTCTTTAAATTGTAATTAAATCAACAACAGTGTATTTTGGGGTTCACAACATGTAAAAATAAAAAGTATAACAACACAAATGGTGGTAGGTTTGGGTTATGGAATATACTGTGACAAGTTTCTTCCGTTTATGTGAAGTGATACAACGTTAGTGGAGGAAGACTGTAGTGAGTTCACAATGCATATTATAAATCCTAGAGAAGTGACTTGAAATAAAAACATTAAGTTGTATAGCTAATAAGCCAGCAGATTAGATAAAATGGAATACTGGAAGTACTCAACCTGGTTCTCCTCTTCTCACTCTCTCTCCCTGCAAAGAAAAGGCTGACAAGGAAGAAGAAAAGCAGTAAGAAAGTCATGATGTCCTCTCTTTTCTCTGTGAATTTGGAATTCTGCTGTTAGTTCATCTGCTGAGAAGTGAATTCACCAGCTGGGACTATTTAAAAAAAGATGTTAAGAGAAATGGAAAGGGAGAAGGTTGCATTAGTAGTAATGTTATTCCACATCTTGTACCTTTTTCTCCAGTGATTCTTAGCCATTTGGATGAAGGGAAGGGTTGGGAAGCCAGATGATTAGGCTGATAGAAGGTTAGCATGCTAGAGCATCTGGGTGGCTCAGTGGCTTAGCATCTGACTCTTGGTTTTGGCTCAGGTCATGGTCTCATGGGTTGTGGGATTGAGCCCTGTGTCAGGCTCTATATTCAGTGGGGAATCTGCTTGAAGATTCTCTCCTTCTATCCCTGCCTACCCTCACTGTCACTCATTCTCTCTCTCTCTCTATCAAATAAATAAATAAAATCGTAAAAAGAAGATTGGCATGCTAGAAAGCACAACAATAATGAAATTATAGGAGTTGATGACTTTGAATGATGGGTGAGATCTGGGCTAAATATGTGAGGAAATTTCTTCACTATGGAGCTCAGAGTTTGAGAATAAAGATCTCATGGTGCTAGAAGTTGTAATAGGGTCAAAGAATTATCATAATAGAAGCGATACAATGAAAAAAGTGAGGATAGAGAGATTGAGAGTAGGAAACTAAAGTTTAAGATTTCAGTGGTGAGACAGTTGTGGGTGAGGTCAAGAAGTGAAGAGAAAGTGTCTCTTGGTGGATGAGGTTATCATTGATTTTGTGAGGCCTGTTGGTGAACTGTCCACAGACATGTGGATATTACTTAAGATGGTGATGAGACATAAGATGAGGTGAATAGAAAGACTGGAAACCAGGTACCAATAACCTGTAATCAATAGTAGATATTTTCAGGGCATAGGAAGTATTTTTATTTTTATTGTAAAATTAATTTTATTTTTAGGTTTATTGAGGTATGACTTACATATACAAAGCTTTACATATTTAATGTTTATCAATTAAATTTGGGAATAAGTATATACTCTTGAAACCATCACTACCAAGGCTATAAACCCATTCATCATCTCCCAACGTTTCCTTCTGCCTTTGTTATTATTACTTTGGGGGATAAGAACATTTAATATAAAATTTACTCTCTCAGCCAACTTTGAGTATACAATATAGTATTGTTGGCTCTAGGCACTGTGCTGTATAGTAGATCTCCAGAACTTATTTGTCTTTTGTTATTGAAACTTTGTACTTCCCTCCTCCTCTGGTAACAACCATTCTACTCTCTGCTTCTAGGAATCTTAGATTCCACTTGTGAGAAAATCTAGTATTTGACTTTCTGTGTCTAGATTGTTTCATTAGCATAATGCCCATTAGGTCTACTGGTGTTGTTGCAATGTCGAGGTTCCCTTGTTTTTAAAGCCTAGATAATATTCCATTGCTGTATGTACCACATTTTCTTTATCCATTCATCTCTTAGTGGGCATGTGAGTTGTTTCTAAATCTTGACTATAGGGAATAATGTTGCAGTGAACATGGGTGTGCAGAGATCTCTTTAAGATCTTGATTCTAGTTCTTTTGGATATACTCTGAAGTGAAATTGCTGGATCATATAGTAGTTCTATTTTTAACTTCTTGAAGAATTTCCAGGCTGTTTTTTTCATAGTGGCTGTCCTAGTTTACATTCTTACCAATAGTGCACTATGGGTTCCCTTTGCTCCACATCCTAGGAGCCCTTTTTTATGCCTAATGAGGTCTATGGTTTTGAACTCCCTGTTCTTTGATCTAGTCAGCTGAACTAACCAGCTGCAGATACTCAGTAAAGAGTGAATATCTATGATGAAATAACAAGGAGAAAATTACTAGAAATTTCTTTATGGATAGAATTCAATAGCTACTAATGCTTATCTATACTCTCTTTCCAGTAGTGTGTTAGGAAGTGTAAAAAACAAATGAATCACTTCGCCGTATATTATTTAGAAATTGTATAAGACAGGATTATGAACACCAAGACTTGCACTTAGATATTACATTATAAGGAAACTTGGGGAGGAGCTCCAATGTAGATTTACCATTGGCTAGAATTATTAGGTGATATTCTTTCTCTGTTTGTTTAGTGGGGTTTAATTCTTTGCAGATGAGGAAGCTGAGGCTTAGAGCATAGATTGTCCTCTCCCTGCATTGTATCCAGCTGCCTTGCAGAGAACTGAATCGCTTTTCTATCTGGAAGAGATATCTGAAAAAATAACTTCAACTTTGTAATAAAATGGGTAAAATTGCTTCTGCTGAGATCTGGGGCTTTTATTCACCCTTTTGGTCAATGCAATTAGAGGACTGCAGAGTGAAGGGAATTATTGATAAATTTGGTAAGGATCTCTATAGCTTTAAGACCTTGAGGTAATAATTTCTTTTTACTCTCATTTAAAATGTTTCCCTAAACTATGTAGAATAACAAAGTGACAATTTGGTTCTGATTTCTGATCTTTTCCTATATGTATTTTATTTTTTGTTTCTTATTGATTTGGACCCTGTTTATTTTTCACAAACAATATTAATACAAACTTGTGGTTGCTTACTTTGGTGGTTGGCTCCATGACAAATACTGATTGTTTGCCAGTTATTTCAATAATCAATATCTGTCAAAATGAGTTGTTCATTTTGATTTTGTTCTTGCATTTTTGCATATAGATAATAAACCATAGTAATTTATAGAAACATTTTGTATAGACAATATTCAATTTGGGCCCAAATTTTCTTTAGAAAAACTTTTTGGATTAAACTGTTATATCCTTTTATGTTTACGACTTAACTGTAGTTCTTAAGCAGTAAGCAAAATCTATGTCTCACCTGCATCTTCCTCTTTTACTGGAGCTCAGTATTTTGCAACAGGAGAGGATATGCCACTCATTTCTTTCTTTCCCTGGCCTTTGCATTCAGACCCATATCTTCTCCAAGGCAGGGCTAGTGCTCTTCCCTCCTCTATCTTTAATACTGTACTAATAAGCAAGATGGCCTGTGTCCTTGTTCTGAAGAGTAGAACCATTGGAGATGGGCACTAGGGAGGGATGTGAATTATATATCTCTGGTTACTGTAAAGAATAAAAGGAGTAAAGTTAATGTTTATTGAGTTGATATTTATTATGACACTATTCTAAGTTATTAACATATATCTCATTAATCCTCATGTCAAGTATGTTCTGTATTATCTTAATACTATTAGTGAGAAAAACTGAGGCTTGGGGGTATCTGATTTCCAAGCACAGTTTTTTCTATTATACTGTATACTCTAAAATAGTTTGTAGCTGAATATGTAAGTTTGGAACTGAGTGAGATTAAGATTGAGAGCCCTAAGAGAAAAAAAATTAATGGAAGATAAAAGTTGACAATGTGAGCATAATAATACGAAGAGCAATAATAATATAGCATGAAAGATAAGATTAACTAAACTGCATGGATTTCATTAAGGGATTAGACATGGTTCTCAAACTTTAATGCGAGTGACAGTCACGTGTCATGTTTGATCAAATACAAATTCCTGGGCCTGACTCTAGACCTGCTCAATCAGAAACTATTGGAATGGATCATTGATGATGATAGTCTACATTATATATTGAAAAGACACTGGAATATAGCAAAGAATAAAGTTAAAAAGGTGAAATTGATTTTTCAGTTTACTCATCAAATGTTGAATAAATTGAACCACTGATGCTCTCCTGCTCAGGCCATGCTTGGTGCACTCCCAGTTTTTCTGGGGCTTTGTGGTTAGTGAAATCAGGAGTCTTATTTTTCCTTGGTCACAGTCTCAGTAGACGACATGGCCACCTGGCTCCGGGCCTCTGCTGCCCTCTCATGGCCAGGTGCAGTACTGTACACACCTTGACCGTGTGGGCAGGAAGCTGTTGGTCTGGCTTAGTAGTAGAGACCTTGAATAATTGGACTAAAGTGATAAAGCTGCAAATAAACTTTGATTGTGTTTTACAGAGAGAAGTAAAAGAGAGTAAATGATAGGCTTACTGTTTGGGGCTGGTGGTGTAAGAACCTATGATGAGATAGAGGCCTTGTCATTCAAATCTTAGATCTTTATTTTTCCTCCATAAAAAGTGCATTGCAAGAGAGATTACCTAACTAACATTATTTAAAAAGTAGAGTAGAACAGGACCACAGGACCACCCCAAAAGGGTTCAACTTTCCTGATCAATATTAAATACTCTAAGAACATTGATGGAACTTTGAGGAGAGATGCCATCAACAATGCTGTTGATCCTGAAGATAGAGGAAACAAGAAAGGAGTCAGGAATAAAGTTGGGACCATGTACTCCTGATTTTCAAAAAAATAAATATAGGAGACTCTGGAATATTACATAGTAATGCTGATAGGCCCCTAGGAAAAACTTCAATAAGATTCTTAAAAGTTGTTTGAGGTCCACTTAAAAGAAAGTGATGATCACAAACATGAGTGTGTTGGAAACAAACTAGGTCAGGTTTGTAAGTTCACTTCCTTCTTTTGTAAGACTACTAAATTAGTGTCCAGGGGTGTGTAGATCTGTGACCTCTCATTTGAATTAAAGTCTTAAAAGCCATAGTCCATAGAAATTTTAGACACCTGTCTTGGTTTACTAAATTCCCTAATCTTCTATCCATCTTCAGTTAGATCAAGGGTTGCATTACTGAGAAAGGTAGAACGTACACAGGGCAAGTGACCATTGTGGCCTATTTCATATGCCTGTCTGTCAAAACAGAAAAGTGCAAATGATTACATAATTACCAAATCAGTAGTTCTGGCATCTTTAGTAGGAGATGTGAGTGAGGCTCTCCTTAGATGAACTAGTACCATTTCATAATAGTTTCTTAACTGTGACATGCTTCATTTAATTATTTGTTCCTGTCTTTAAAATAAAATTAATAGATCTACATCTTTTAAAAAGTTAGTTCACAAAAGTATGTAAGTGCAAAAAAAATCAATGGGCCTTCAACCTATAGTTCCTTCAAGAAACACTGCTGCTACAGTTTTTTTTTAAATTATTTATTTATTTATTCATGAGAGACTGAGAGAGAGAGAGAGAGAGAGAGAGAGAGAGAAGCAGAGCCACAGACAGAGGGAGAAGCAGGCTGCATGCAGGGAGCTCGATGTGGGACTGGATCTGGAGACTCCAGGACCACACCCTGGCCAAAGGCAGACGCTCAACCACTGAGCCACCCAGGGATCCCTGCTGCTACAGTTTTAAAAGCTTTCTGAAATAAAAAATAGGTGCTTCCCATATCCTTACGCACATTAGATCACATGATCTGTATGTAGTCTTTTACATCTTCCTTTTTTATATTAAAGAATATAAAAAGATATATCTTTTCATATTGATACATAAGAGAATTCATATTCTAGCATTTAAATTTATGAAATATTCTATACTTGTAGTGTTTGGTACTTTAGCCACTAGCTCCATAAGTACTTGAAATGTGGCTAGTTCAGTTTGAGTTGGGCTATATGTACAAAAGATATAATGGATTTGAAAGCTTTTGCATAAAAATATATAAATATTTCACTAGCAATTTTTATAGATTGATTACCTATTGAAATTATGTTTTGGATATATTGAATTACACAAAATGTTATTAAAATGTTCCATTTTTTTTTAAATGAAGCTAACAGAAAATTCAAGATTATATCTGTGTCTCACATTTGTGGCTTGTATTAGATTACTATTTGGAAGTGCTGTTATACAAAAAATAATATATACTCTGCTATAAGGAATAAAAGACCATCATATATTTAGAGCTATTTATTACTCAGGTGGTAGGCATTAGTCTGACTGTACTTACTGATTGTTGAAATGTATCCACACTGGCTGGTAGTTGCTACTGATCTGAGCCTCCAAGTGCCTCTCCCACCCCATTACCCCAGCTGTTTGGATCTAAAACTCTCCAAGGTTCACTTCCTAAAGATATAATGCCTGGAAAGCCTTGGACTCCAATAAAAACTATAGCAGTTGTCCTTTTAGATTTGCTAAGTAGTCAGACCATTCAGATGATTGCATATTTTGAAGATCAAGCCTAATTATATTTACTACCTAATTTAAGAAAAGATTATTATTTCTGAAGCCCTTTATGTAACTCTCTCATTAGTATTCTCACTTTACTTCCTCTTCCCCTCACATAGGGTTAGTACTTTTTCTTCATAGCTTTACTATAAAAGTTGCAGCTATAAATGATAAATTATTTACCTTCATTGCTTTCAAATCTGTATATGAATGCAATTGCAATGTGAATATTCAGCTTGCTTTTTTTATTTGATTAACATGTTTAGAGAATTACTTATGTAATGAGTTTTATTTATTTTTGTTCTGTTGAACAGTATTCTACTTTATAAAACCATTGTATCCATTTTGTTATCACTGAACATTTTTTGTTATTCCAGTAGTGCTACTATGGACATTCTATTCCAGTAGTGCTTATCTTTCCATGTGTTCAAAAATTTCTTCTGTGGAGGGGCTCCTGGCTGGCTCAGTCTGAAGAGCATCTGACTCTATCTCAGGGTCATGAATTCAAGCCCCACATTAGGTGTAGAGATTGCTAAAAAAAATTAATAATGGATTTCTTCCATTTTTATTTTATTACACAAGTCAGTGTGAAATACATTGTATAAAGCATAGAACCCACATGCATATATGCATATGTGATTTATCCTTCTCTCTGCTCTTTTCTCCTGTCCTTTTCTGTTCTCATTTTATAGTGAGACAAGTTCAAACCACACTCCTCTTTGAGTGTGTTGGCAATTCTTGGCCTTTCATTGTTCTACATAAATTTCATAGTAAGTTTGTCAACATCGATGGAAGTCCTGGTCAGGATTTTGATTAGAACTGAATTGAATGAAAAAAAAAAAAGCATGAAAAAAAAAAAAAAGAACTGAATTGAAGGTACTGATTATTTAGTGGCCAATTGATATTCATATTCTTCAGAAATTTCTAGGAGTTTTTTTCTCAAATAATCAACTGTTAGTTTCATTGATCATCTTAATTTTCCTTTTGTCTTTCATTAATTTCTTTGTTAGCATCAATTTTTACTTTTCTTCTTTGCTAACAAGCATTTAAGGCTTAACTGCATCATTGAGGCTACTGGTGCCACGTCACAATACAACCACGTGAATCTCCTCACCTGAGTCTTAAATATTTTTTCCAACCATCTGCCAAACTGGATGTTCCAACAAAAAAACATGCTGGAGTGTTTCCTTTACTTAAACGTGTGTCACACAGTGTTTTCCTTTGTCCATCTTTTGTCTTCCTCTTAACTCTCACGTTTCATTTTTTGCTGAGAAATACTTGGCAATTACTTTTGAGCTAGCTATCTTAAGTACATACTTTAGTGTTTTAATATAGTGCTAAAATTCTTTTAAAAAATAATTGATGTGTCCTTCAATATCAAAGTGTATTTTTATTAACTGAAATTGTCAGTATATCTCAGCCTTGGAAGTGGTGTGTATTTACATTCAAAGGAATCTCAGGTATGTGGAAAATTCATCATATCTGTAGCACTCTGCTTTGTATTGGTTAACAGTATGATATCTTTTTCTGAGGCTGTTGTTCAAATCTGAGTGTTGTCACCATGGGGGAAGAAAGAGAGCCCTTCTCCGTCTTCTTTATGATGAAGTATTTTAAACTGCTCATCACTGGTCCTTTGAGGGAACAACGTCTCTTGATATTCGGATATATTTTTTGAGCAGCTGCTCCTAATTCATTTCAAATGGTTTGAAATTCTGTATCAATTTGACTGTCAAAATGAAAAAAAAAATTAGTGCTGAGGTTGAGCTTTGAGTACTTTGAGATTGAATTTTAGTGTTCAGTGTTATATAGTAGGTGCTTTACATACCATGTCTGGAGTAATTTAATTCTCCTAGCAGCCCATAATTTGGCCCATTATTGAGATATTGAACTATATTTTCAGAAGTTAAATTATTTGTCTCAATTTGCATTCTTGATATGGTTGCTAGAATAGAAGAAAATCATGTATCACTGAACTGGTAAATCTTAGTAGACAGTTTTAACTCTAATTATGAAAGCTCTTAAATTGGGCCATCAAGTAATTCTTTGACAGTCCATGTCTATTGAACATTATTGGGAAAGAAATAATGATCATTGTGAACTTCTTTAGGCTTTCTAGAAATAGACAGAAATAATCAGATTTATCTCATAGGCTGTCATTCAAATTTGATCAAATGCTTTTCTTATTGATTAGGATGACTGTTCTCTGTGGAGTTATCTAGAAGACATAAAATTCTCAGTTCAGAACTTTCACATTGATTTCCACGTTTGGCATTTGAGTCATCCAAAATGATCTTGTCAGTAAATGAGAACTAGTCTAGCTCTATGATCTCTTGATCAGTATCTCTACCAGGGTTATCATTTCTTTTTTTTTTTTGGATATGTATCTTGCAGTGAGATGGATTGGAACCTCTTTTGTTTCCAATTAGTTCATGTATTCATGTCATTACTAAATGAGATAAGGATCAACATCAATTCTATTCCTGTTTCATGTCTAAGAAATATGATTTACTGAAAAGGAGATGGGAATGGAAGTTTTATTATAGCAGCATCACTCGCTTTAACATTCTTTTGAGATATATGACAAAAAAATCACATAATAATCATCAAAAATACTTTTTATGAACAGCTGTCAACTGATAAGTTCTTCAATCAATCTTGAATGCAAAGTATTGGGAACTCTTTGAGTTACAAAAGAATTTTTAAAAATTCAGTCATTGGAGTCATTCATTTTCTCAATACTAATACCAATATTTAAATCATCCATTTGTTTGACATCCTGGAAACTGTTAGAATTGGGGCAATGAAATGTAGTAAAATTAGAGATGGGTGAGTGACAAGACTTTACTAACTTTTTTGAGCTTCAGTTTCTTTCTCTGTAAAAATTGAATAACAAAGTGCCTATCTCTTATGATTATTGTGAGATGTACATGAATAATGCATCTATCATAGTAATGATAAGAACCTCTCAGTAAGTGGTAACTGTTATACGATGAACTTGGACTTAATGTAGGTGGGCAGTTTTATTTAAGGGTTAGTGCAGTACAGCATTGAGATTTTCAAGAACAGTGAGTATATAGAAAACCATACCATCAAGATATTTAGTTTATATCACATTTGGAATAGAATTTAATCTAGTAGGAGCATCCAGTCCCTTTGGGGAGATTTGCAAAAACACGTTGGGACTCAGGAGTCCAGAAATGTGGACTTAGGCTAAGGGAAGAGAGGCTGGCTAATTTCCAGCAAGAACAGAGTACAGGGGAGAAAACAGAGCCAGAGACTCAGATTTAGAGATTTGACCAACATGGCAGCAAAGTGTGGAGGTTTAAGAGATTGCTGTAGATAGGTGTACAAAGCCAGGTTTCATCTTCTCCCTATGCACATGCATGCATGTGATACAGAGCCTAGGAAAGGGAAGGCAGATAGATGAGTGTTATCTTTGGTGCCATTTCCTATATATCAGTAGGGAGTTTATGGAATGATAAGAGTTTTGAGGCCAGAGAAGGATTTATTAAAGATAAACATCCTGGTGGATGGGATAAGTTAGCATTTCGACTTCTTTGTCATGCCAGGCCTATAGCAATAAAACTGTTTGCTGATGGTGGTTATCTTCCTGATAACTCTTTGTTCTGCTTAGAACTGGGTTCAATAACTGTATATGATGAGGTTCAATGAAAATAAAAGAGCTTCTTTAAGTTCTAAATTCCTCAGGTGGGAAGCAGTATAGTATTGTATACATTTTTTTTTAATTCCTAGTAGTTCTCAATTCATAGAGCACAAACTGATCAATGGCTATCACTGATTATATTAGCTTCCTAGGGCTGCCTTAATGAAGTATCAAAAGGCGAGTGGCTTTAAAAAACAAAATTGTTTGCTCACATTTCTGGAGGCTAGTACTCTAGAATCAAGGCATTAGCGGGTTTCATTCCTTCTGAATGATGTGAGGGAAAATCTCTTCCATGACTATTTCCTAGTGTCTAATACCCTCAGGTATCCTTCAGCTTGTAGACAGCATTCTGTTTGTGTTGTCACATTGTCTTCCTTCTGTCCATCTCTCTCTCTCTGTCCAAATTTCCTCTATTAGGACACCAGTTGCCTTGGATTAAGGTACACCATGATGACCTCATCTTAACTTGATCATCTTCTCTATAAAGTCCCTATTTCCAAGTAAATTAATATACACAGGTCCTGGGAGGTGGGACTTAATCATCACCTTTTTGGAGAATGCAATTCAATCTATAACACTGATAGATTTTTGAGAGCTAGGCAAATCATACAGCCATAAAAACACCCATAGGTTTTTCTAGAGAGTGGAAAAACACTAATTAGGAATTAACTTTTGTTTAATCTCCACATTTTTCACTTGCTGGCTGTAATACCTCAGCAAATTCTGCAACAGTTTTAATCTGTTTTCTTATCTATACAATGGCAGGAATATTTCACAGTTTTGTTAGAAGTTTTATAATAGATGAGAATATATAGGTACTAGTGACTTACAAACTGTTATACAAATACTGTATATAATTATAGCTATTGTTAAAGCATTAATTTTGTTCTATCATTCCTACATTATTCTAAGTACTAAGTAGAGAAAGTTGTAAGTTGTAAGGTAGTTTAAAAGACAAATAGAAGTAGGGACTGTTATCTATATAATTAGCTCTTGAATTAGCAATGAATTTCATTATAAGCGTTAACATGGTTTGGTAACTGGTTATCATAAACATAATTTAAAATGTATTACATGTTTCACAGTTTCTTATATAAAATGATTTTCTTTATTAGTATATAGGATATTGAGAGCCAAAAAAACTTTAAAAATACTTGAGGTTCTTTGGAAGAACAATAATGTATTAAACACCCACTGTGGAAAGTAGTATACCACATTGTTTTATATAAATATATATATATTTCCTCTGTCAAAACAATATTGGTATAAGAATGTGCAGAGTCAAACTGGGTTCTAACTGCTATGAGTTAAACTTCTATTTTGGCTAAATGAATTTCCTCAGCCTTTTATTCTGCATGCTTGATAAAGGTTTGGAGGGCTGACAGATTGCTATTATGACCACTGCCGACATTGAAGAATGACTTAGGAGAAACAGCCACTGCCAGGGAGAGACAAATAGCTTCTCAGGAGAAAGATTCATGCAAGGGGTCATTAGCACATATTCAACTACTTGAACCTCAAATATGTGTAATCAGTTCAGTATTTGGCAGAATCAGTACAGAAGTTACTTTCAAATCCCTCCTATTTCTTCCCTCCCACTCCCCCTCCCTTCCCTGATCCTCATACAACTCCCTCTTCCATCTCTTCTCTAGGCACCAAACAGATAGAAATCATGAGAAAATGAGCACAGCTCATTACTTAGTCCCTGGATCACATAACTTTATCAGCATGGTCTGTGTTTTTTTTTTTTTTTAAGATTTATTTACTTATTTATTTATTTATGTTTATTTATTTATTTATGAGAGAGAGAGAGAGAGAGAGAGGCAGGCAGAAACACAGGAGGAGGGAGAAGCAGGCTCCATGCCAGGAGCCCAACGTGGGACTTGATCCTGGGACTCCAGGATCGTGCTCTAGGCCAAAGGCAGGCACCAAACCACTGAGCCACCCAGGGATCCCCGGTCTGTGTTTTTTTTAAATGGATAATAACACACATAACAATATGCAACACTACATAGTGTCTATAGGTGCCTACTATATTAATTAGTTGGCATTCAGTAAATATTTAATGGGTGAAAACTATGCCAGGCACTAGCTTAAATCCGGAAGGTAGAGCCAGAAACTGGACAAATACCCTTCAAGGAATTTATGGTCTTAGTGACTAGACGACAAGAGTGTACTAGGATAAGGTACACTAAGTAGACAATTATGATAGGACATTAAAATTGCAACAATTGGGGATGTACTGGGTGCAGCGGGGTAGAGGAGGAGTACCTACCTAGACTGGGAGATGAGTATAATGATGGGTAAGAAAGATGTCCTTCAGACACATTTTCACTTGCACAGTTTGTTGAAGATGTTAGCCTAGCAAACTGTATTATCTCTCTCATTATGTATAGAAGGAAAGGAACATTCAGTTTTAAGTGTTATAGAGAAGAAATATTAGGTCTTAATTTGTTTATAATTTGGACATATTCTCAAGGGAACCACAACTTGGCTTTGTCAGTACATTTGCCTTAGCAGCCAAGTTGAGGTTATGACCGGTGTATAGGAAACACAGTCTTCTAAATCACTAGGATATTTTTGTAGAGTTGTCATACATGTCTTGGCTCAGATTTCCACTTAAGAAAAATCTCTCAACATGGAGTATAATAAGCTCACAACTCCATGCTTCGAAAGTAGACAGGACCTAAAGTGTGAGACAGTTCATCTATTTAAATGTAAGAAAAATCAATAAATGTAGGAAGGAATATTGACCCTCAGAAACCCAAAGTCCCATTGTGTATCTTGATCATAAATGGATTAAAGTCTAAAATGACTTTCCATTTCTGGATATAAGATTGTTTTCAAAGAATACTTTTCATTCACAGGGTACTCCAATAAAAACTGTATTCCCCCTCTGCTTGAAGGATTTCTCCTGTGGGATTGTCAACCCTGGGTTCTCTTCAACCACAGTCTTTGTCATGTATGCACCCAGTTTGTACCTTTACTTGTTAAGAAACTACTTTAATATTATGGTATGCTATTTGGGTGAAGTCAGCCCTCAAGTTGTTTACCCTGCAATGAAAAATTATTGCTAGTGACTTCTCTTGCCCAGAAATACTTGGAAGTACAGAAAGGAGATGTCTGTTATAAAAGAAATTGTGGGTGACTGGGTGGCTCAGTGGTTGAGCATCTGTCTTTGGCTCAGGTCGTGATCTTGGGGTCCTGGGATTAAGTCCCACATTGGGCTCCCTGAGGTGGGCCTGCTTCTCCCTCTGCCTGTGTCTCTCTGTGTCTCTCATGAATAAATCAATAAAATCTTTAAAAAAAAAAAAAGAACTATTATAAAAGAAATCGTGGTACCCAGAGAAAATTTGCTAATCTTTTCCTCACTTATTCAGAATGTCACTTTTATATTAATACATATTTTTCTAAAAACAGACATATATATCTGACCCTTCTATTTTCATGGATTTATCTATTAAACCAATAACACATCTTTAAAAAATATTGTGGTTTTATAGTATGTACATTTTCACATTTATAATACATCCAAATTCTTTTTCAAAGGGGATATTTTCGACTTATACTTTTACAGTTGGGTGTGAAAATTATTGCTTCTCTATATTTTATCCCACAGTTGAAATTAACAGAGTTTTTTGTTATTGCCAACCTGATGAGTAAGACCTGATAGCATTCATTATTTTAATTTGAATGTCCTTTATTACTGGTGAGGCTAAAGATCTTTTTATCTATTTCTTTTCTTTATTTTTATTAAGAATTTATTTATTCACAAGAGACACAGAGAGGCAGAGACATAAGCAGAGGGAGAAGCAGGCTCCCTGCGGGTAGCCCGATAAGGTACTTGATCCCAGGACCCTGGGATCACAACCTGAGCCTAAGGCAAATGTACAGCTACTGAGCCATCCACGTGCCCCTATCTATTTATTTTCAATTCAGATTTCATCTTCAGTAATTGATTTGTCTTTCATATTCTGCCTTTAAGAAATTATCTCATTTGCTTTAAAGAATTACTTTGTATTTTGATCACAATCCTTTATCTTTTAAATATATTGTAAACATCATCTTTCAATATGTTGTTTGCTTTTTAATTTTGAACATAGTCCTTTTTGTAGCAAATAAGTTTTTAGTTTTAATACAGTCAAATTCAGGAGTCCTTTTTCTCTTTCATTTTCCTTTCTCTCTTTTGCTTTCTGTATCTTGTTAATTTTTTAAGACATTTAGCTCTTTAGTAAGGAGGTAGTAAACAAACTTTCATGTCTTGTTTAATTAAGCACTGTGAAAGATAGTTTCCAAAATGTTCTAATTTTAAAGTTTTGTTCTTTTGGCTATGTATTTTTTTGTGTGGTTCAAGATTGGATATATTGGAAACTTGAAAATGTTCATATATTATGACAGGGCAGTTCTTACAGGAATAGTCTCTAATGACACCACTGTACATGTACACAAGGAATCATGGGCTCATTGTTTTGTTTATTTTATTTTTATTATTTAATTAATTTATTTATTTGAGAGTGGACATAAGTGGGGAAAGAGGGAGAGGGAGAAACAGACTTCCCACAGGGAGCCAGACATGGGCTAGATCCAAGGACCGTGAGATCATGACCTGAGCCAAAGCCAGATACTTTAACCCACTGAGCTATCCAGGCACCCTGTGGACTCATTGTTTTAAATAAAACAATATTTTTAAAGGGAAAATAACAGAACAATGTAAATGTCAAAATGGAATGAAAAATTATGTGTGACAAATTCATGTGCTGGAGTAGTATACAGAAATTATGAGGAGAGAAAATCATCAATGCAGATAGATTTCAAAAAAATAGTATGGTAAAAAGTAGTCAAAAGCACTCTATGTATGAAACTTTTAAATTAAGTTTTTGTTTTAATTCCAGTGTAGTTAATATGCAGTGTTATTTTAGTTTCAGGTGTTCAATATAGTGATTCAATAATTAGATACATCACCTAGTGCTCTTCATGACAAGTGGATCCTTAATCACCATTATCGATTTCACACATCCCCCCCCCCCCCCGGCAACCATCATTTAGTTCTGTATAATTATGAGCCTGTTTCTTGGTTTATCTCTCTCTTTCTTTTTTTCCTTTCCTCAGTTATTTTGTTTCCTAAATTTCACATATGAAAGAAATCATATGGTATTTATGTTTCTTTGACTGACTGACTTTGCTTACCATTATACTTTGTAGCTCCATCCATGTCACTGCAAATGGCTTGATCCCAGGACCCTGAGATCATGACCTGAGCTGAAGGCAGACACTTAACTAACTGAGCCATCCAAGCACCACAGAAACTTTTTATTTTGAGGTACCTCCAAGAGTTTATTTTTGCTTTTATTTCCTTGCTTCAGGAGACATCTAGAAAAATGTTGCTATGGCTGATGTCAAAATAATTACTGCCTTTGTTCTCTTTTGGGATTTTTATGGTTTCAGGTCTCACATTTAGGTCTTAAATCCTGAATTTGGTTTTGTGTATGGCGAAAGAAAATGGTCCAGTTTTATTCTTGTGTATGTAATTGTCCAGTTTTCCCAACACCATTTGTTAGAGAGACTATTTCCCTTTGCATATTCTTTCGTCCTTCATTGAAGATGAATTTATCATATAATTGCAGGTTTATTCCTGGGTTTCCCATTCTGTTTCTTTGATTTATGTGTCTGTTTTTATGACAGCACCATACTGTTTTGATTACAACAGTTTTGTGTATAACTTGAGGTCTAGAATTGTGATACCTCTAGCTTTTCTTTCTCAAGATTGCTTTGGCTATTAAGAGTCCTTTGTGGTTCTATACAAATTTTAAGATTGTTGGTTCCAGTTCTGTGAAAAATACTGTTGGTATTTTGATAGGGATTGCATCATATGTGTAGACTGCTTTGGTTAATATAGACGTTTTAATAATATTTGTTCTCCCAATCCATGAGTGTGAAATGTCTTTCCATTTCTTTGTGTCCTCTTCAATTTCTTTCATCAGTGTTTTAAAGTATAGGTCTTTCATCTCTTTGATTAAGTTCGTAGGTATTTTACTACTTTTGGTGCAATTGTAAATGGGATTATTTTCTTAAATTATCTTTCTGCTGCTTCATTATTACTGTATAGAAATGCAACAGATTTCTGTACATTGATTTTGTATCCTGCCTCCTTACTTAATTTATTTATCATTTGTCATAGTTTTTTTGGGGGAGTCTTTAGGGTTTTTTTTTTATATATAGTGCCATGTCATCTGCAGATAGTTTCACTTCTTCCTTACCAATTTGTAGGTATTTTTTTCTCTTTGGTGTCTGATTGCTTTGGCTAGGACTTCCAGTACTAGGTTGAATAAAAGTAGTGAGAGTGGACATCCTTGTTTTGTTCCTGACTTTAGAAGAAAAGCTTTCAGATTTTTCCTCTTTGAATATGATGTTCGCTGTGTTTTTTTAGTAAATGGCCTGTATTTTGTGGAAGTCTGTTGCCTCTAAACCTGCTTTGTTGAGGGTTTTTATCACGAGTGGATATTTTACTTTGTCCAGTGTTTTTTTTCTGCATCTATTAAAATGATCATGTAGTTTTTATCCTTTCTCTTATTGATGTGATGTATCATATTGATTAATTTGTGAATATTGAACCATCCTTGCTTCCAAGGAATAAATCCCACTCAACTGTTGTAAATGATTTTTTTAGGGTATTGTTGGATTTGGTTTACTAGTAATTTGTTGAGGATTTTCACATCTATGTTCATCAGAGATATTAGCCAGTAGTTCTTTTTTTAGTGGTATATTTATCTGATTTTGGTATTAGGGTAATGCTGGCCTCATAGAATGAATTTGGAAGTTTACTCTTATAACTGTCTGTATTTATATGGTGTTGGTTGTTACTTCTCCTTTCCTATTTGTAATAAGTCTGTCTAGAGGTTTATCAATTTTATTAATTTTTCAAAGAAACAGCAGTGGGTTTCATTGATTCCTTTTGTTTATTTAGTTAGTTACTTATTTCAGTTTCTATGTCATTCATTTCTGCTCTAATCTTTATTATTTCCTTCCTTCTGTGTTTCGTTCTTGTTTGTTGCTCTTTCTAGCACCTTTAGGTGTAAGATTATGTTGTTTGAGATTTTTCTTCTTGAGATAGGCATGTATTGCTCCAGTGTTCCGTGCTAAAACCACTTTTGCTGCATCCCAAGATTTTGGACTGTTGTATTTTCAATTTCATTTGTTTCCATGTAATTTTTTATTTCGTCTTTGATTTCTTGGTTGACCTGTTCATTGTTTATTAACTCAACGTGTTATTTAACCTCAATGTATTTGTGGTCTTACAGGACTCTTTTCTTGTGGATGAATTTTATTTTCATAGTGTGATCCTCAAAAAAGATGCGTGGTATGACTTTGATCTTTATAAATTTGTTGAGACTTGTTTTGTGGCCTAATATAGGATCTATTATAAAGAGTGTTAAATGTGACTTGAAAAGAATGTGCATTCTGCTATTTTAGGATGGGATTTTCTGAATATATCTGTTGAGTCCATCTGGTCCATTGTGTCACCAAAGCCGCTGTTTCCTTTTAGATTTTCTGTTTGGTTGATCTGTCCATTGATGTAAATGTGATGTTAAAGTTCCCTGCTACTATTGTATTATTATTGCTTAGTCCCTTTATGTTTGTTATTAACTGTTTTATGTAGTTGGGTCCTCTCATGTTGGGTGTGTAAATATTTATAATTGTTACATCTTCTTGTTAGGGTGTCCTTTTTATTATTATATAGTGTCCTTCTTTGTCTCTTGTTATAGAGTTTTTGAGGTCTATTTTTTCCATTATAAGTATTACTATCCTGGCTTTCTTTTGACATCCATTTGCATGATAAATGTTTCTCCATCCTCTCACTTTCAATTTGTAGGTGTCTTTATGTCTGAAATGCATCCCTTGTGGGCAGCATATAGTTGGATCTTGTTTTTTTTTTAATCCACTCTGTCATTCTAGGTCCTTTGATTGGAAAGTTTAGTCCATTTACATTCAAAGTAATTGATAGATATGTATTTATTGTCATTTTGTAACTTGTTTTGTGGTTGTTTGTAGTTTTTCTTTGATGCTTTCTTCCCTTGCTCTCTTTCATGGATTGCTGGTTTTCTTTAGTTTATTCTTTAGAATAAACCTAAGTTCCTTTCTCTTTTTTTTTCCTTTCTCTTTATTCTTTGCATATCTATTAATTGTTTTTGTGGTTATCATAAGGTTTGCATATAACCTCTCCTATATACAGCAATCTTTATTATGTTGGTGGTTACTTAAGTTTTAACCCATTATTTATTCCTTTCCTTATGTTTTAGGTATGTGGTGTCATATTTTACATTCTTTTATTTTGTGAATCTCTTGACTGATTTTTACAGATATACTTATTTTTCATACTCTCATTTATGGTCTTTCCTTTTCATCCAAAGAGTCCCCTTTAATATTTTTTTGTAGGGCTAGTTTAATGATCATGAATTCCTAGTTTTTGCTTATCTGAGAAGCTCTTTATCTCTAATTCTATTCTGAATGATAGCCTTGATGGATAGAGTATTCTTGGCTATAGATTTTCCCTTTTAGTGCTTTGAATATGTAATACCACTTCTTTCTGGCCTCCAAAGTTTCTGCTGAAAAATCACTGATCGCTTTATGGGAATTCACTTGTATATAATGGTCTTCTCTTCTTATGCTGCTTTAAACATTTTTTTCTTTTTCTCTGCTTTTCACCATTTTAATTATTATATGTCTTGGTATGGACCTCCTTAGGTTGATTTTGTTGAGGGATCTCTGTGCTTTCTGTATCTGAATATCTGATTAGGGAGTTTTCCACCTGTTATTTCTTCAAATAAATCTTCTGCCCCTCCCTCCTTCTCTTTCTTTCTTTTTTTTTTTCTGGGATCCTTTTAATTCTAATGTTATTAGACTTGACAGAGTCACTGAGTCCCCTAATCTTTTTTTTCATTTTGCATGATTCTTTTTTTCTCTTATTTGCTCAACTTGATTAATATCCATTATTCTGTCTTCCTGGTCAGTAATTCATTCTTCTGCTTTCTCTAGCTTGTTACTTATTCCATCAAATGTATTTTTAATTTCATTTATTTTGATCTTTGTCTCTGATTGTTTATTTTGTTATTTTTATTTTTTTTCTGATTTTTAAAAAATATTTTCTTTCTGTTAAGTGTCTCACACAAATAGATTGAAAATGAGAGGGTGGAAAAACAAATTTTATGCAAATAGTAACCAAAAGAGAACAGGGATCACTATAGTAATATCAGGAAAAATAGACTTTAAATCAAAAGCCTATTTAAATCAAAAGATAACAAGGGACAAAGAAGGACATTGTATATTAATCAAAGTTGTATACAGCAAGAAGATACAATAATTACAAACATTTATGTACATAATACACAGACTACCAAAAAATATGAAGCAAAATTTGACATAATTAAAGGGAGAAATAAACAGTTCTATAAGAATTGAAAATTTCAGTACCCCCTTCTCAATAATAGCTAATTATTGAGAAAATTTCAGTAACCCATTCTCAAGAAAAACCAAGTGCAAAAAAAGTAAGGAATTAGAGAACTTGAACAAAACATAAACCAGTTAGACCTAACTTATCCTGAACATATTACACAATCCAACAGCAACAAAATACACATTCTTCTCAAGTGTACATGGGACATTCTCAGGATAGATGATATATTAGGCCACAAATTAAGTCTCAATGGATTTTAAAAGTTAGATATGACACTGTCTTCTCTGACCACAAAGGAATGAAGTTAGAAATAAATAAAGAAGGAAAACTGGAAAATGCACAGTTTTGTGGACATTAAACAATACTCTCATATAGCCAATGAATCACAGAAAAAATATCACAAGAAAAATTAGGAAATATTTTGAGAGAAATGACACCAAAAATATAACATACTAAAACTTATGGGACACAGTGAAAACAGTGCTCAAGGGAGAAATTTATAACTAAAATCCTTACTTTAAGAAAAGAAGAAAGATCTTAAATCAACAATGCAGTTTTTAATTCCCAAACTTTGCAACTTAGGGAACTACAAAAAGGGAAAACTAAACCCAAAGCTAGCAGAAAGAAGGAAATAATAAAGATTAGAACAGATAAATGTAGAATAGAAAAATCATAGAGAAAAATCAATAAAACAAAAAATTGGTTCTTCATAAAGGTCAAGAAAATTGAAATTTAGCTGGATGGACTAAGAAAAAAAGGAGAGAAGCCTCAATTACTAAAATCAGAACCAAAAGTGGGAACCAGCAGTTAGGTCTGTGCCAGTTGCATGGGCCTGTCACTTTTCTCCAGCTTGACCATCTGGTATGCAGCCCTGGTAACAGAAGTTGAATCTGCCTCTGCTTGTCATAGTGTTCCTACTCTGCCTGGCCCTGCTGCATAGCTCAAGGCTGCTTCTTTTAGTCCTTAACACTCAGCCTTTTAAGAATGTAACTGAAGCAATGTGGAAAACATAAACATCTGAAGGTTCTATTCTGGATGCATTTGAGAGTGGCTATGTTATGTGTGAGGCAGAGAAGTGTGATGACGCTATAAGTTTTGAAGGAAGTCCTGATGAATTTGGAAAATCCATAAGATGGGATTTGCTGCTACTGTTACAACTACAAATACTATAAAATTCAAAACACATGGTTGAATGGGAGATTCGCCAGTATCTGGAGCTGGGACCTATGCTGATGATGGTACAGGGACAGCCTTGGCTCCACTAGGGATGATGGTACATTGATGTGCTTCCTACCAAGCTACCAAGCTGTAGAATATATGAAAACAGGAGAATGTCTAGCCAGAACTTTCCAAAAAGTGATTTTAGGAATTCATAAATATTTTCCAAACTTCTCTAGGGGCTGTTATATGTGCTGGTGTAACTGCAAGTTATAATATTGCTTAAAATAAACTTTCAACATTTACTTGGTTTAGTTTTAGAGTTTACAATTCTCTAAAAAATCAGTCAACTGAGGAAAAAGTATATTGCATCTAGTTCATCTTTTCTGTCAGCAAGTATATTTAAAGAAACAAAGCCTTAAATGGTTACATGATATCATCTTATAGCGTGCCTCAATTATTTTATGTTCCTTGTGTAAAATAAGGACAAAATAAATTTAACTGAAGGAAGAAAAAATAAATGAAATGAGGACATTACTACTGATGCTATAGAAATAGAAAGGATTATAAGAGAGTACTGTAAACAATTGTATGCCAAAAAGTTGGATAATCAAAATGAAATGGACAATTTCCTAGAAACATGAAACCTACTGAGACTGGATCACATATAGAAAATATGAATAGATGTATAACTAGAAATGATATTAAATCAGTAATAAAAAGTCACACAATAAAGAAAAACTATGGGCTTGATGACTTCACTGGTAAATTCTACCAAACATAAAAATAACAACACCAATACTTCTCAGATTTTTCCAAAAGACTAAAGAAAACACTCCCTAACTCATTCTATGAAGCCAGCATTGCCTTGATCCAAAGCCAGACAAAAACACTGTAAGAAAACTATAGGTTAGTATCCTTTGTGAACATTAATATAAAAATCTTCAAAATGCTAGCAAACCAAATTCAGTATATTAAAAGTATCATACACCATGACCAATTAGCTTTATTCCTGGAATGCAAGATTAGTTCAAATATGAAAATCAATGAATATAATTTACTACATTAATATAATGTATAAAACAATACAATCATCTGAATTAATGTAGAAAAATCATTTGACAAAATGCAGTAGCCTTTCATGATAATAACATTTAATAAACTAGAAATAGAAGGAAACCTCAGCATAATAAAACCATATATGAAAAATCCATGGCAAACATCATAGTCAATGGAGAAACACTAAAAGATTTTCTTATAAAATCAGGAACAAAACGAGGATGCCCACTCTTACCAATTGTGTTCAACATAGTACTAGAAATTCTAACCAGAGCAATTAGGCAAGAAAAAGAAATGAAAAGCATCCAATCTGGAAAGGCAGAAGTAAAATTATTTCTATTTGCAAAAAATACAGTATTATATGTAGAAAACCCTAATTATTGCACAAAAAACCCTGTTAGAAATAATAAATGAATTTAGCAAAGTAGCAGCATACAAAATCAACTCACAAAAGCCAGTTGCATTTCTATAAGCTAATAATGAGCAAATATTAAAAGGAAATTAAAGAATTATTCCACTTAAAGTAGCATCAAAAATAATAAAGGGGGCAAAAGACTTATACAGTGAAAACTACAACACATTGGTGAAAGAAATTAAAGTCATAAGTAAATGAAGACATCATATATTTGTGAATTGAAAGACTTAATCTTATTAAGATGTCAGATCTGCAAAGTATGATCTCTACCAAAATTTCAATAATATTTTTGCAAAAGTAGGAAAAAATCCTAAAATTTATATGGAATATCAGGAGACCCTGGATAGCCAAAATAATCTAGGAAAAGAAAAACAAAGATGGAGGGCTTATATTTCCTAATTTCAAAACTCACTACAAAGTTATAGTAATCAAAAAAAGGGAGGCACTGGCAGAAAGACAGATATGTAGAACAATGGAACAGAATGGAGAACCCAGAAATAAATTCTCATATAAATGTTCAAGTGATTTTTTTAAATTTTATTTATTTATGATAGTCACAGAGAGAGAGAGAGAGAGAGAGAGAGAGAGAGAGGCAGAGACACAGGCAGAGGGAGAAGCAGGCTCCATGCACTGGGAGCCCGACGTGGGATTCGATCCCGGGTCTCCAGGATCGCGCCCTGGGCCAAAGGCAGGCGCCAAACTGCTGCGCCACCCAGGGATCCCAAGTGATTTTTAACAAGAATGCGAAGATGATTCAGTGGGGGAGAAGACAGTCTTTTCAACAAATGTTTTTGAGAAAATGATATCCACATGCAAAAGACCGTAGACCCTTACCTAATACCATGTACAAAAATTAACTCAAAATGAATGAAAGACCTAAACATAGAGTTAAAACTATAAAATGCTTAGAAGAAACAGAACAAAAGCTTCACAACATTGATTTAGGCAGTGTTTTCTTGGATATGACACCAAAGGCATAGATAGTAGAAGAAAAAAATAGACATATTGGATTTCAGGAAAATTAAAAACTTTTATGCATCAAAAAAATTAACAAAATAACATCCACAAAACAGGAGAAAATATTTGCAAATCATGTATCTGATGAAAGGTTAACATCTGGGATATATAGAGAATTCCTAAGATGCAAAAACAAGAAACAAACACCCTCTGGGAAGGATTTATGTCACGATTTAAAGGGATGTTAGTGAAGCTGGACCCTCAAGGAACAGCTTCTAGAATATTCAAACTCCTTTCAGGGAAGTACTGGGAGATATGACATTTTTGCTTATTTCCTCTGCACTGAGCCCCAGGGGATAGCTGTGCAAGTGTTCATGCACCTGTTTAACAACCGCTTCTTGTTTGCTATGGTCATTTGTGACTCTTTAATGCAAGCTCTACTGGCTTTCAGATCAAGGTCCCTTGGGTGACAGCTTTGAAAGTTTTGGTGCTAGATATGTGGTCCAAACCTTTTACTCCTCAGGGAGAAGATGGGAATTGGGAGTTCCCTCCTGATGGTATGGCGCTGTGCTCATACTCAGTACAGTCTATCAGTTTTGATAAGGGTATTTTCTCAGTTGCTCAATGTGTAGGAGTCCGACAACTAGTTTCTGGATTTCTGACAGAGGGAATTGCTTCATGTGTAGCTGTATATTTCGTGTATCCATAGGAGGAGGGAAATTCAGGAACCTCCAGTGTCTTTATCTTTGTCCCTGCTAGACTCTATTTGAAGCACTTTAGAGTGATTAATTTAAATTTCACAAGAAGCCATCAGATAAGAGGGCTAGATGGACAGGGAATATACAAAAATGACCTTCAATCATAAAGGAAAGAGATTATGGAGACTAAGAAGTCCCATGTTATGCCATCTGTAAGCTGGAGACCCCCCCCCCCAAAAAAAAAACAATGGTTATAATTTAGCCCAAATCTGAAGGCCTGAGAATCAGAGGAGCTAATTGTTTAAATCCTATTCTAAGGGCCAGAGAAGATGAGATGAGATATTCCAACTCAAGTAGCTAGCCAGGAAGCAAAGAGGACCACTACATAATTTATATTTATTGTTTATCCCTCTTTGTAAATTTTACTGGAATATATAATTATTTTTTTTAAATAATTTTTCATAATAATTTTTATAAAGTTTGCCAAATAAGAGCAACTTTATTTCATGGACCAAAACATTTTCTCAACAGTACTAAACTTAGTACCATCAAATAATCACACCAAGGGCTAAATAATGTTATGGTGAAAGTATCCGTAAGAGGAGGGAGTGGCTAATAGAGAAGTTTTCCTATATTCCCAGAATGGCATAAATGTGGCAAAGTTTAGAGCTACATAAATTAAAATGCATATACTGATCAAAACCATTTCTACCATGAACTGTGAGAATGCCACATATACCATTAGTCCAGAAATTGTGGGTCTATGGGTCTGAGGAGGCAGCAGGCTGGATCAGCTTCACAGTGAAATAAAGTCAGAGGTAAAGTCTGAGATGTCAATCTAAGACATTCCTACAATGTTTAAAACATAATTGACACTAACAAATTAACTAATTGCACACCAAGAAGGGAAGCAATAACTTGCTTCATGTATGCCTGGATGTGGGGTGCCCATTCACACAGGAATATGTGTTATTCAATATTATCAGGTAGGAGATGTTATTAACCTTATCTAATCTTCTGGTACAAAAGGATATTGGCTAGTTCAGGAATTCAGATTAATTTCCTTAATGTTATGCCCTCCTCCCAATTTTTTCTTTGCTCAAGATTTTGCAAAATAATGTGGAAGGACTAGAACCCACAGAATGAACTGAATAGTGTATGTTAAACAGTTAATAAATCTTTTATAGTGCGCAATCGCATGGTCCACTCTGCATTTCCAGTTCCTTCTTACCAGATTCAAGCGGTCTTTTATTTTTAAGCAAACTGTTATATAATCGTTATTTCAATCCTGGTTTTCATTGCTTTTATTCCATTGCAAACTAATTTGTGGTAGTCATCAATATTTGTCACAGAATATATCCAGCTTCCTACCTTCCTGACACTGGTAGAATGTACTGTTTGGCTTCTTTGTGGCTAATAGGGATGTTAGGACTCTGATAGGGATAATATGGCCAATTCTTTTGAAGGAGTTTTAAGTAGAGGTGACAAGTGCCACTTTGAGGAGGAGTTTCTAATTACCTGTGGGCAGTTCCACAAATTGTTCTTTTTTCTTTGGGGTGGCTGTTGGATTGGCAACACTTGATATGGTGATTATGGTGATTTCTTCATCAGATTACTTCTCTTGGTGTTGAGTCTCCTTGCAGATCCATGCTGAGTGTGTAGTATGAATAAGTAGTAAGTCTTTTTTTCTTTAAGCCATTAAGAGTTGGGAGATTGTTACTGAAACACAATCTAGCCTTTCTTGACTAACATCTGTGGAGTTTTACCTTTTATACTACTGGACACTATTTCTTACCAGATAGGTAGACATGTATGTATTAATTATGAGGTATTCTCAGTCTTTACTACTCTTTTGAGTTCAGTCTTTAAAGTTCAGAAACAGGACTGAGGGTTTTCTAGAAGATTCTCCCATTCCTTAGAAAACCTTCTCTGTCTCACATAAATTACCTCTGCTATAGCTACTGGTCCTGGCTATCTTATAACAACAAAAAAGTGGATTAAATACAAAAGTAACATATTATGAACAACATTGAAAGGAATTTCAAAGACCCTCCAATCTTCTTGATCCCTGTAAAATCTTGCAGTTGTTTCTTACTAATCTGTCTTTGCTATTTCTTTAGACATCCCCAAAGCACTGGGAAATCATCTTGTGCATCAGTGGTTATGTAATGTTGAGGAACTAAGGATTGCCTCTTTTGGGAGGAAGAAGTCTTGTACTCTACAGAGCTGATTTCCACCAAATATGACATCAATAGAGAATTTCAAGGGTGCAGTGAATACTTCAAAACATTAGGAATTATCAAAGTAAATAGAAGAAAAGGGACCAAGACTAGTAAGTAAAAGGGAAAAAAGGTGAATGCTACATATACATAAGACTACATAAAATCTCATGGGATGGTTTTTAATCTAAAAGTAGCAACAAAAAAGCCTATGGAACCTTCATTTATGTAAACACCAATTGTAGGTCAAACATGAACACTGCGTTAGCAGAGAAGCAGAACTAACAGGAGAGATTGAAATACAGGTGTAGAAGAAGAGATTGACTATAGGAATTGGCTCATATGATCATGGAGGGTGGGATAAGCTGCAGTGCAATCTGCTTTCTGCAATATGGAGAAACAGGAAAGCTAATGATATAATTTAGTCCAAGTTAAAAGGCCTGAAGACCAGAGGAGCTGATGATCTAACTCCCAGTGGAAAGCTGAGGGCCTGAGAATGAGGAAGGGTAGGTCCCCAGTGTTAAGTCCCAGATTCTAAAGGCTCTAAAGCAAGATCAGATGTCAGAGGGCAGGGAAAATGGGCATTATAGCTCCTGTAGAATGAGAATTTGCCCTTCCTCTGCCTTTGTTACTTGGGTCCTCAGGAGATTGGGTGATGCCTACCCACGTTGGTAAGGGCATATCTTCTTTACTCAGGCTACAGATTCAAGTACCAATCTCTTCTAGTAACACCCTCACAGACTTCGAGAAATCATGTCATAACAGCTGTGTGAGCATCCCTTAACTAGGTCAAGACAACACATACAATTAACCACTATAAACACCATCCCTTAAAATCCCCATCAGATCCATTCCTATGAAGCTTCCATTTTTAATTTGTATCAACATTAGTGTCTCTTGTTGTCTCCTACAACCCAGAGATGATATCATCAGCTGCTTGCACTCTCATCATTCTTTCCATGTATGAATTTGGTTTACATGCGCCAAACAGAATCCAGTGAGTTTTCCACAATTATTAAGAATATGCCTATCTTTACTAGAGTGTTCCTAATCCATTTGATAATAAATTATTTTCATATACTTTAATTTTATTTCTAATTGCTTAGCATCATGAATCAAATTAGCTACTCTTTAGGTACACAACTGACATTTCATGCTGACCGCTTACTTCTCTAGGGGAAGACTTATGGAAACAATTTTTTTCTTTTAAGATTTTACTTATTTATTAGAGAGAGATTGGACATGAGCACAAGCAAGGGTGAAGCAGAGGGAGAGAGAAAAGGAGAAGCAGACTCTTTGCTGAGCAGGGAGCCCAATGCATGGCTCATTTCCAGGTCCCTGGGTCATAACCTGATCTGAAGGCAGACATTTAACCAACTGAGCCACCCAGGCACCCCTATGGAAACAATTCTGACAAGTTCTACCAAATCATACCTTTTATTTATTTATTTATTTATTTATTTATTTATTTATTTATTTATTTATTTAATTTTTTTCAAATCATACCTTTTAGAAAAATAATAAAACTCACAACCATTTCATTTGGGGGACTATATTTTAATTATTTTGCTTATAATAATTTATGTAATTTACATGAAGAAATTAAAGCTGATTTGGTCAAGTGATGAAGCTAAATTTTCATCTCTCCATTATTTTTGAGTATTTCAAAAGTAGGAGGATTCTACAATGAATCTTGAAATTTCTTTTCAATTTTGTTCACAATGTTTTTACATATGTATTTAATCCACTTTTTTGTTATTACAAGTGAACCACAAGTTTTAGATTATTAGAGTGTGAGGGGAGCTTTGATATCTTCTAATTCTTTTCCCTTATGTAATTGATAACTGTTTTCTTCCTACAATATCTGTTTGGATAATAGCACCATGGACTTCATTTGTTTGGTGAGCATGTGACTCAGTCTCAAGCCAAAGTGATATGTATTATCTTGGTCACATTTATGGGTTCAAGAGTTGATGTGAGCTCATCAGGTCAATTAAAGCTTGCAAATACCAGCTCTAGGAGTTTTGCAGAAAACTGTTGGGAAATATGTTCTCTTTTCCGACTATTGTTACCCAGCAGAATGGCAGTAAGCCTGTAGTTTCCAAAGACCTTGTCTCTCCTTGAGGAGAGCCTTCCTACGAATGAAACCAATAGAAAGAAACACTAAACAAAGGAGTGAAGACAGTTCACTGTTAGACTCCTGAAGCACCTAGTTTCAGCCGTTCCTGAGATATGCTTAGATATTATTTGAGAGAATTCGATTTTTTTTCTTAAAGTATTTATATAGAGGCTTTAAAGTATTTAGAATGAGGTTTCTATCACCTGTAGGCAAAATAGGTCTGGTTTATATACTTTGTTATTTATACAAGGAAGCTAAGACCCAGAAAAATAATGTGATTTGCTTTAGGTTCCCAACCGTGGGTCAGAATCTAAAACCGAATCCTTCTAATCCAGAGCTCTTTCCAGTTCACACTCTTCCTCTTTAGAAGGTGACTGTTACATTCCCCATTTGGAGAGCTGACAATTTTCCTTCTCATCGTATGTTCATTTTGCATTCACTGAGTATGTCAGCTTTCTTGTGTCACACACAGAATAAAGTTCCCAACTGTCCATGCTCTTGACACAGAAGGTAATAGATTGACAGATTCAGAAGGAATAAAAAAATGTCTTGTCTTTCTGGATGTTTGTCTTGTCAGAAATAAATAAGGTTGAGCTTTGATAGGATGCCTTGTAAATAATTCTTAGGTGGAATATACAGAACACTCACTTTGCCAAGTCTATGGCAGTTATAAATTGAGAGGATGTGCTTTTTTCTACCTAAATGAATTTTTTAAAATCAAGTGTTTAATCTTTCTTCTAATATGAAGACTTTGAAAACTCTCCCTTAAAAATTCCAAAGGAAAGGAATTCTGTATGACTTACTTTGATGAGACTATGATCACTATGTCTAATAGTCTAATTCTAAATTTAGGAAAACACAAGATCCTATCCTCCAGGTAAAAGGAATCTGAGGCACAATTAAAATGAATTTTTGGTTTTTCTTCATGGTCATATTCTTAAATGAATATTGATTTAGTCATTTCAAGCTGCCATCAGGCCAACTCGAGAAGAAAAGTATTCAGTCTGGTGTTTTAAAAAGTTGGCTTTCACTTGGAGATAAATATTGCTGAGGATTCTTGCTGCTGAATTTGTGATCTATCAGAATATTTGGGAGGTACACAGAATATTAAAGTGAATTTGTCTTTTATAGTGCTTGAGTTTGTTTAAGCCAACAGCTAAGGTTACAGTTATAGCATTTCCTATTGGCTTTCTGCCCTTATAATATCATAATCTTTAAGGTCGTCCAAGATGGTACTAGTGTTGAAATGAGTCAGTTGCCACTGACTTCACCAGGAGTGCCCCAAGCAAAGATAAAAATCACACAAAAATGAACATACAAAACAAAAATTCTGATTTTAATTAAGAACTTCTATTTCTCATCCCATGTATGAATGATGGAAGGAAGAAATAGTTTTCCTTATAAGAATTTTCCTTATACATTTGTGAATAAAGCTTCTGCTATTTATTTCAAATGTCATTTGAATTCTTTTAAAGATGAATGATAATTGGTTTACTAGTCACTGTTTTTAAAACATAGCTGAGGCCATTCTATTTTGAATGAATTTGGTTTTTATAGGAATGGTTTTATTCTTTGCGAACTAATATGTAAATTTTATTTTCTGAGTTGAATGTGACACTTGAGAGCTGGCAGTTGGCTGGTAACAACTGGGGAATCACCTAAATTACCCAGATTTGCAGTCATTGGCTGGGCAGACTCAGAGCTAGCCACATTGCTGATGTGTTAGGTTTGTGTGATCTATGTTTTAGATCAAAGTGTACTTTCACTTCACAGATAACTCAGTCCCACATACAGTTTCTTGATACTTCTGTTTTCTGTATTGTGACCATCTTCTGAGTACCATTTGGAATAAAAAGTACAATAGCTTTAGGATTGACCTACATCCCATTTGGACTATTCAGAATGAAGGAGAAAAGGGTGCTTTCATCAATTTTAGAGTCTGAGGAGTAATGGAAATACGTGCCCTCTCAGATTTGACTAACTGCTTTTTTGAGCTCTCTCAGTAGAAAGGGTGGAATTAAGGAGGAATATTTCATGTCATTGAACTCACTTGGGAATTAGGAATTGCTGAAGTGTGTGTGTGTGTGTGTGTGTGTGTGTGTGTGTGTGTGTGTGTGTGTATTTGTGTTTTATGATATACAGTGAAGGAATTTTGGAAGCAGATATCACCAAGTCTCTTAAAATACAGCTTTATAGTTACCATTTACTGAATGGTACTTAGCTCAAACACTTGTGAACAATTTCTCTTTTTTCATTATTTTTTC
The DNA here is from genome assembly GCF_053574225.1 of Canis aureus. Taxonomy (NCBI): domain Eukaryota; kingdom Metazoa; phylum Chordata; class Mammalia; order Carnivora; family Canidae; genus Canis; species Canis aureus. The sequence continues at coordinate 47,690,987 of NC_135620.1, forward strand.
CCTCTGGTTCATGTTGGTTCCCTAAAACCTTAAAACACTCTGAAAATATTGATTTACTAATAACAGAGGTGGGATACTGATGTACAGAAGGGAAGAGAACCTTCTTTGTCACTGATTGACTTAATAGATAAGCCATATAAGAAGCTACACTCATTGCTGAGAAGACAAGAAGCAAATATGCCCAAAGAACCATCTTTTATAGTCTGGCCATCTTGGGAAGGGCAGACCCTATGATGCATAGCACCAAACCTCAAACAGAACAAACAAAAGGAAATGTTTCTTAAGTCCCTGAGAGAGGACTAGTACAGATCAATTTTGCAAAACCTGACAAGTAGGTTTGCTCACTATGACACATCATTTTCCCAAAAAAATGTTGATTCGAGAGATACTTTGGAGAGTGCAGGAGGCAGAGTCTGTGGCTTACAATGAAATCAGTTGATCATTCAGGCTCTAAAGGTTTAATGAGATCTTTAGAATGCCTTTCTTTGGTTTGGGCACAGTGTTGCTGAAAATTATCTTCAGCTGTTTGCTGATATATGCAGGTCTTTGTTAATTCTGGGTAGCTGGCATCATGGCAAATTGGGAAACTGAATTGCTGTAGTAATTTAACATTTTGGCCAACTGTTAGACACCTGCTTTCTCCCAACATTAGGATCACCTCTGTGTGTGTGTTTGTGTGTGTGTATTTGTGCATGTGTGTATCTTCCTCTCTTCACTGTCTTCACTTTTTCTTTAAAGTTTTCTCCTTGGATGTCCATAGAGAACAAAGACCCTGAAAGGACAAATTTGCTTGAATTTTGACAAGGACACCTTGCAAAAATGTAAACTGTATATTTGGTAGATGTTTTAGAGTCCATTTGTGGACCAGAGAAAAAAATAGGTCAAGCAGAGTTGTTCAGCAGTCAAACAGTCCAGTTGTAGACCAAGAAAAAGAAATATATCAAGCAGAGCTGTTCAGCAATGGAAAAATTATAGATGATTGTGAGTGCTCCCATTCCTTGGATGTTCAAACAGAACAAGTGAAGCATAGCTGTTGATAACATGGATTTTGGAGACAGACTGCCCTGCTTTAAAACTTTGGCTTTACCCCATGACAGCTGTGTGACTTGGGCAAATTGTTCACCTCAGAAAATTCAACCCTCGCATTTGTAAAACAGAAACAGTAATACCTACCTCACAAGGTAATCATGAATATTAAATAAAAGAAATAAATAAGGCTCCCACTAAAGTGGCACATAGTGTGAGCCTAAACTGCAATTGTTAGGGCCACCTATTACAGATATTGTAGAAAGAGTCTGGCTTCAGCACTTTAGAGTCTTTTATCCTACTGTAATGTTCTGCTATTCTTTTAGGAAATAATTATCCTTCTGATACTGACTTTCATTGTCCTATCTCAGGAGTTTCTTCTAAGAACCCATGGTAGTACTGTCTCACTACTTGGCTAACAAGGAATTTTTTGGAAGAGTTAGCCACCTAAACTTTCAGAGTTAGAGTTAAGAATTAAGTGAGAGGCAGCCCTGGTGGTTCAGTGGTTTAGCGCTGCCTTCAACCCAGGGCCTGATCCTGGAGACCAGGGATCGAGTCCCACGTCAGGCTCCCTGCATGGAGCCTTCTTCTCCCTCTGCCTGTGTCTCTGCCTCTCTCTCTCTCTCTCTCTCATGAATAAATAAAATTTAAAAATATATATATATACAATTCTTTAAAAAAAAGAAATAAGTTAGAATATGAGAAGTGAGAAGAATATGTTTTATTGTCAAGTATTTTCAATTTGATAGAAAGTTTTTACATGTGATTTTTTTCTAACATTTCAAACATGAACAAGTTGAAAAATTGTATGCCATCAATATTTTACTATGCTTACCCCATCACATATCCATCTATCAATTTTTGATGCATTTTAAACTAAAATATTAGTACATATATCCCTAAATATATCAGCATATGTATCATTGATTATAGTTCAATATTTGTTTACAGTGCTTTTATTTAGACAAAATTTATACACAATGAAATGTTACATCTTAAGTACACTATCCTATGAGTTTTGACAAATACATACACTTGTGTAGCCTCCACCACAGTCAATATATGGAACATTTCCTTTACCCCAGAAAGTTCCCTCATGCCCCTTCCCAGTCATGGGATTTCCTCCATAGGCCTTCTTTGTCCAATATTTTGTTTATTATATTTTCATTTGGCCTGTTCTAGACCCTCATATCAATGGAAGCCAAAAGTGTGTACTCTTTGTGAAATGATTCTGTCATTCAGTATAGTATTTTGGAGACTTCTTCTTTATCACTGTGTAGTATTTCATTGTATATGAATATACCCCTGTTTAAAAATATTTTCTATTGATAAACATCCATGCTATTTATGCTTTTTGGCTGGGTTGAATAAATCCATGACAATTCTTCTATAAGACTTTCTGGTGAACTTATGCTTTCATGTCCTCTTGGTTAATACCTATAATTTATAAGACTCACAGTTGCTGTACTTGCTCTTCAACAATTGGAGTTATTAGCCTTCTTATTTTTAGCCGTTCTGGTAGATGTGTAGTAGTATCTCATTATGGTTAAGTATAAATTTCTATTGACTGATAGAATTTTTTCCCTTTATGCTTATTGTTCCCTGTGTCTTGTTAAAGAAACATTTACCCATCTTTAAGTGGCACACAGGTATTAGAGCAGAAGCCACATTTTCTGACTATAAAACCAGTGAATACTGTTAATATACCATGGTGAAATTGTGCACATGGAAGTGCTGTGTTCACTATCAAGCACCACACAGAGGAATGTAAAATGTAGATCTTTTTAGGAATCCCTGGAATGTAGCCGTTTCAGGAGGGTACCTTCCAGGAGGCCACCAGGAGGTTAGGAGTTGTGCCCTCAGCAGCTGGACACTCCTGCTGTGGGAGATTTCTAATCCAGGTGCCTGGCATCTATGAATGCTTGCAGCCTTTTTTGACTGCCAGGGCAGGGTCTCCAGTGGCAGGTGCTAAAAGATGGTCATTTTGCTCTCTCTCCATTCTAGTTCTGTCCCTCAAAGTCTCTACCAGTTCATCAAACACATGGTAAAATGTATATGTGTATGAATGTGTGAAGCAGAAACTTGGATTAGTGTGCTCTCCTCCATCAGAGGAGAGAACATTAGTTAGATCTGGCAGTGGGATACTGGGGTAAGACAAAGAGAAGGTAGATTGAGAACAGCCTTCAGTATACAGTTCTTACACTGGATTGGGGGTGTCAGTGTCTAGTTTCCTAAATTATTGTTTAGCCGAGAAATGAGTTTCAGGGTTTTTTCTGCCTGATTTAGAAGTATACTTTTTCCAAATGAAATTTTATAGAAAACATTAATAGATAACATCGGACCTGCTCTGTAAAACAATTAAATGGCCTAGGGATGCCTTGCACAGTCTGAAAGGTTAGCAAAGACTATTTATTGTTAATTTTGGGAAAGAAATCCAGTTAAATCTACACTGTGGTATGTTCACATAGTTGGATGAGCCACTATAAAATAAGCATTATATTTCTGGAAACATAACAGAAGAGATTGATAAATTTACTTACATAAAAGTTTAAAATTGTATGGTGGTGAGAGGGACATGAGGAGAGAGAGAGAGAGAGAGAGAGAGAGAGAGAGAGAGACTATAGCTATCTAGGAACCAGATTTTCAACATAGAAGATAAATGACAAACTCCATTAGTTCACTGTATACAAATACAAATCAGTACTTAAATGGTGGGAAACCTTAAAAAAATAAGGCAAAGTACATAAAAGTTTGTAGAAAAAAAAAACAAATGCATAGTAAAAACAAAAACAAACTGAAAACATGAAATGAAGCTCTACTTCATTCATAATTTCTCCCATTAAGAAATGCACATCAAAAATGGTGAGATAATATTCCCCTTCCTTCCCATCAGATGGGAAAAAATTAATGTTTAATAGTATCCAGATGGTAAAAACCAAAAATATTTAGTGGTGAGAGGGTAGATAATAGGAACTCTTATACTTGGTTCCTGGGAGGAAAGGGGTATGACCTAACAGAAGGGAAATTTTACAATATCTGTGAAGCTAAAAATGACCTAGATGTCCCTTTGTTAGGAGTTTATTCTATGGATATGCTTGCAAAAAAATTACGAAGATACATCTTTGGAAGAGAGCGGGAATCTTTTCTTCTGTACTCTTGATGCTTTCTCCTGTGTTGGCAGGACTTCTACCAGTATCAGACTAGCCTTGTCTTTGCTCCCTCATTTACTCCTGATGGGTAGTGGAGTAACCTCTCCGATTTGTGAGTTCAGAAGCAGGGACAGACCTATGTAGTTTTGCCTCATCCTTCCTCCCTTCTTTTGGAAGCTGCCTGCCTGCAAGAAACACACATTCTACTCTACCTCTCCATGTTGTAGCTCTGGGGTATACATGTGTGTAGGGGAGTAGCTCTCACTGGGTGGGTAAAGCCTGGGCTAAATTATTAGAAAGTTCTGTTGTAGACCATTTTAAGACATATCCTCCCATACTAACTTTATAGTGATGAAAAGAGTCTTTTGTCTTTACTGTCTCTCTTTTACTTGGTTGAGAACCAGCATGGATAAAAAGGATGAGCCTTGAGAAATGTAAAAGGAATGGAATTCCAAGGATGAAAGGAACCATTAAGATTTTTACCTCGGTAGATTAAATATGGCCTTACATTGGATAATGGCCATGTTACTTTTCTAGGGTTTTGCCTTATTTTTAATGGCTACAAGTGGAATCTATAGGTTGGATTTTTTTGTTTGTTTTGGAATCCATAGGTTTTAAGACTTTTTCCACATGGCATTTTGACTTTAGTGGGATGAACCAACTGGTGGCATCTTTGTCTGCTAGCTAATGCTATTTTTATATAGGCTATAGCAGCCTTACACAAGTGCTCATGGGTACTTGGAAGACAAGGGCCTCAGTAACTGTGGCAGCCTCAATGATTCACACACACCCCTATACCCACAATCCCTCCACAGAGCTAGTTTTGCACAAGTGGGATCATTTTTGCAATTAATGCTGACTCTCCTACAGACATTATCAGTTGAGCACCTATCTGGATATTTGTGATCTTGAAGGAACTGTAGGGTATGAATCCTTTGGTCTTGGTTGCTAAGGGATAATAAATTAACACGCACCCACCAGAAACCCTCATTCATTCAGTTATTTATGTGTCTGAGGTAGAAGTAGAAATAAAGTCTAATCCCTATCAGAGGATCTTCTTCTCTGACGGGGTACTCTTTCTTCACCCATTATCTATGCCTGTGCCTCGTCAGAGCACAGGAAGATAGGACAACGCCACCATAATTCTTGTGTCAGTGCTGTTGCTCTGTGTGTGTAACCACCCTGCCTGAATAGCCTTCTCTCACTTCTCCCTGTCCATACTTGTCACAGTCTTCGAGGTGCAGGTGATGTCCTGTCTCTTCCTTGAAGCCACTCTTCAATTACTAATAGTTGTCATCTTTCTTCTATGAGCTTAGAACCTTATAACAATGAGTCTTGCTTTGTTTGCTAATGTTTCTCAATGCATGTACTTTAACTTATTACAGACCAAAAACACTGTGAGGGCAGGATTTTACTTGTACTTCTTATTATCCCGTCCTTCTGCTAACAAATCAGGGTGTTGGGTAGTTTATAATTTTCTAATTGAACAGGTTATGAATCAGTGATATTAATTACTATTTGAAGAGTAAAATTTTAATTTCACTAACCCTTGCCAGAACTATTTTTACTTTCCTTAACTGTACTACTAACCTATCTTTCTTTGGTTGCCAGTCTCATTGCAGATCTGCATTGCATGTTGCATTTTGAATTCTACTTTCCCCACCTTCCCATATCCTTATGACTAACTCCATATATCTATATAATCTTTGAAATTATTATTTTAATTGTTTGCATAAGTTTTTAGCTTGTTAATGGGCCATAATTACTGTGCCGTTTTCTTACTATCAGGAGTAAAGATTGTTTTCAGTTTCTTACCACAATGAGCAATTAACATTTTCAAATGTGTAGCTTTTTGTTTTTGTTATATTTTGGAGATAACTTTCCAGGGTGTTGGCTGGTACATAATAGGTGCTCAATAAATGAATGCCATAAATTTTTGTCCCTAGACATTTTTGAGTAACTTTACTCAAAGTCAGTATAAAAGTTCCTCGTTTTTCTTTGGTTAACAAGTTCTACCAAAAAATGTGCTTGCAAAGACGTTTTTTTCTAAGCTCTAATGTCTAGCTTCTTTGGGAAAAGTGGAGGCACTAGAATCAATTTGCCAGGATGTATGTTTTTCCCTTTGGAACCTCAGAACATCAGATGTAACAGCAATAAAACCACCCACATTTGGCTTGCAAGAACGAAACTTTCATACAGAAAATCTTGCAACCCAAACGGCATTGTCTCTGGGCACATGGTGAGCATAGCAGCGTGTCCAGGGAAATATGTATTGGTCCCTCACACACCTTCATCTGTAGTTCAGATTCTACTCTCCATAAAAAAATACAGGAAATTATGTTGGAATTTATCATGGGTTTACCAGCCTACCCTCCTTTACAAAAATAATCACAAACTATAAAACATGCAAGGATTGAAACAGAGTGTATGACACTCATATAAAGATGGTTGTGATTTAAGAGACAGGAAATGTAATTATGTGCTGCTGAAGTTCTTGTCCTTGCTTATGCAAGGGCATAGTAAATAGAAAGTTGCCATACCTTAGGCAGTACAAAGTGTTGCTGTAACTTGTCAAAGAGATCTCAAGAATCAAACTTGAAAACCCCCTTTCCTAACATAGCACTTTGTGAACTGCCACAGATAGATTTGTATTTAAGTGTATGTTGCTGAATTGATGAATAAAAATGAGTAAGAGCCAGAGATGTCCATATCTAAAACTCACATAGAGGTAAAAGGATATCTCTGTCCTTTACAGGATTTCTCGGTAATGTCTCTTTCCCATTTTGTTCTGTTATGAATACACCTCCATATTCTGCAACTTATGGACTAAATGGGAAAGAAAACCACCTCAGGCATTTTTTATATAAGTAGTAAGGGAAAGGAAGAGGGAAGAGAAATATGTAAGGACACATAAGTAGATGTACTACCTAGTTTCTCTAGTGAGCCATGAGGCCACAACTGCTGTTAGATATTTTTATTTTGCACTATTAACCCTTCCACATTCTCCTTTTCTCTATGTAGTATTTCAGATAGCTAAGGTTTCTTGACTGGCATGGTAATCTGAATATTATTTCTGAAAGACAAAGTCAGTAGTGGTTCTATTTAGGTGTAGTTTGAGAGACTCTGCCCTTAACATTAGCAGGGTGATATAGGAGGGTTAGGGTATCCTCTGGGCTCAAAATCCTTGTGGCCCTCACTGTGTAGCTACATCAGTATTTGCTATAATTGTTAGTGTTAGTTACCCTAGCCAAACTCATGACCTCCTTTCTCGCGTAAGAGATCTAGTTCCCAAATGTCCATACTGAGACTCAGCTTTCATTTAGTGGCAATATTTTCTGTGCTCCAGTAGAAATGTCCCTCCCATAGGTGTCAAACCTGTGGCCCAGTGGAGTGCTGAGCATGGGATCAAGCTGCAAACATTTTGAATGTGGACTATTACGTGTATTATCAAGAGGTACCATCCACACTTTTACTGTTTGGTTCCCAGATGTGTTATTTTGGTTGTGGTTAAGAGACATGATGTCTTAGCCATTAGTTCAGGTATATACATATAAGACATCTCTCCAACTTTAGAAGGTATTTTCAGCCAGCTAGGACTGTATCTACATTCAGTGACCTATCTTAATATCCTTCAGTATTAGCAACTTTTAAATGATGAGGTACATAACAAGATCTCTGGCTTTAAGCAGAGTTTAGGATCAAGAGTGTGGTTGTCATAAAATATTCCTCTAAAGAATTTACAATGAAGTTGAGAGTTAAGTCCTGGGAAGACATGTGCCAGGTGAAGGGAGGAAGGGGCAAGAGTATTGTAGGCAGAGGGAATAGAATATGCAAAAAAACTTGTGGTGGGAGGAAGGGTAGTATATTTGAGAAATCTATTAGTGGATAATAGGAGAATAAAGCACAGAGATTGAAAAGAGAAGTATGAAATGAGACGGGAGATAGAGACAGGGACCGGAGCATTCAGAGCCTCAAAAATCATGTTAAGTATTTTTGGCATTTATCCTAAGAATGATAGGGAGTATAAAAAATATTCTCTGTGTGTGCACATGTGCACACAGAAGGGGAAAAGGTTCAACGTAATCAAATTTGCTCTGTACAATGTTCATTGCCACTATGGCATGGAAAGCCCATTGTAAAGGTACCAAAAAGGATATAGGGAGACAAGTTGGCAGGGGTAGGAGGGGATCACAACAGTGGTATGAAAAAAAATTATGTTAGATTGGTGGCAAAAAAGGCTGGGATGAGTATTCTCTGGAATACTCTGAAATTCAAGAATTCTCTGGAATATTCTGAAATTCAGGAATTTTCTGGAATTCATGGTACTTTCAGAATATAATTGACAATGTGGAAATAGATGTAGTTATCCAAGGAGGAAGAATAGAGCGTAGGATTAAAGGGCTAAGTTTGGGACTGAGAGGACTGGAAGACCTGATAGTGAACTGGAGAAGGATAAACCTGGAAAGGAGGCTGATAAAAGAGATCATAGACAGATTGGAGAGACTTGTGTCATGGAAGCCAAGGGACAGAAGTGTTTTAAGTGATGGGTATGGTCAACAGTGTGAAATGCCAGGGAGAGAAGTAATATAAGATGTGCACTGAAAAATGTCTCTTGGATTTAGCATTTGAGGGGCACTGGTGATCTTCAGCATGAGCTGTTGGGGTGGATAGATGCAGATGGAGGAAAGAAGGTGGGACATGAGGAAATAGAAACAAAGGGATAGCAACAAATTATTTGAGGAATTCTGTGAGGAGGAGGAGGTGGAGGAGGAAGAAGATTAGCTGCTGGGATGGGGGTGGATATGGGTTAGTGATAGCAGTTTAATGGGAGATTTGTGTGAGAAAGGGTATTTGATGGTGTAAATTAACTGAAACAATGGAAGGATAGTATTTAAATAAGGAGGAGCTGTTCAGCTGGACAACTCCTCTTCTGTGACAAGACAGGTGCATTAGATGTGGGAGTACTGGGAATTTGGTAGTGAGGGAACTGAGGGGTTCCCATTTGATGGCTTCTAATTTCTTAAAGTGGAGGATATCTGCTGAGAGTGAAGAGAAATGGGGAGAATATGGAAGATTTGAGAGGAGGTTTGAAATTGCTGTTAGGGAGGATGAAAGAGTGAGATGATCCTAAAAGGAAACCTAGCAGGACTGTCAGGCATCTGAACAGGTAGGCTGAGGGGGTATATTATGGAGGATCCAGGGCTAAGTTCAAATGTATGTATCTAGGTTTGTGATTCTCAGACTGTGACTAGCAGGTCTTATGTCAAATACTTAAGATGGGAATACATATTGAGCTAAAAAAAAAAATGGAAAAAACCTGAAGGAATTCTGCCCATTATGTCTCTCACTGGGAAATTCACAATGTATTTGATTGTGCTGCGTGGTCTGTGAAAAGTCTGGAAGTGAGTGAACTTGCTAAACTTCGCTTCAACCAACCCCGGCCCCAAGAGAGGTCTTCAGGATCTGGCTTGAACCTGCTGACCTTGCCACTTGTCCATCTCCCAGCCTGTTGCCCTCCCTTCCCCATTCTCCTGCACTGCTTACATTTCTTTAAGATCCCAACTGGTGTTTTCTAAAGTTCTTTGCCCAGAATGTTCCCTTAGCCTGCAACATCCTTTTCGCTACCCACTTTTCATAGGACTGTCCTAGGATAGAAGTCTCTTAGGTCAGAAATTCCTTGCTTAGAATTGCCTAAGCCTGTGTCAGCTGTGTGTATTTAATCTGGGCTCCTCTTCTCAGATCATAGCATCCTAACTCCCTGTGTACTTGCAGTCTCCCCTCCCCCCCCCCAGACTGTAAAGAACTGGAAGCAAGGAAATCGGCCTTCTCGAGCATGTCTCCCCAGCACTGAGCGAAGGTTCATACATAGTACATGCTCTGTGAGTGGCTGGAGACCCAATGATACTTAGTCCTTCCGCTCACCTTGGGCAGGGGGCAGGAAGTGCTATATTGCTAGGGGTGGTACTTCAGGTGGGTGTGGCCTGAGGTGAAGTCACCAAATCAGCAGGCTTCGTGCTGGTGCTGGAGCCTTCCATTTCTCCAGTTTGCTTCTGCTGTTGTTATCGTACATACAGTTACATATTTGCCTGTACCCGCACGTGCGCCCCTGAATGTATGCAGATGTCTGTATACACAGATGTGCACACAATTTGTATTCTCTCTTTTCTCTGCTTTTACTTCTATCTCCTCCATCTGCCCCAGATTCCTTATGGAACTATGGTTGTTTTCATGCTCTTCATATTCGTCTTGATCTCTTTCCCTCCCCCTGTAACATTTCCCATATTCATTCCTCTGGGCCTTTCGCCCTTTCATTTTGTCTTTTATTCCTGCTGCTTCTTGCCAGGCTGCTTAAAGTGCCTCCCAACAGACTTTCAATAGGAGTACGGAGGATCGCTTTGGTGGTGCAGATGTTCTACAATGGTAGTGTACGGGGCCTTTTTTTTTTTTTTTTTTTTCCCTACAGGGACTAGATGCATACAGTGTTTCACTGCTCACTCTTTGTAATAGTACTGCACAGGCAAAATGTTAATCAATTATAGCAGCAGAACTAATTAAAAGGCATGCATTATACATCTTGTGGACACATTCCTCATTAGCATAGATTCTCAGCATTACACATTCATGTCAGAGGGAATTAAAAGGAGAAACTTAAAAATAAAAAGGATGTACATACAGAGAACAAGACACTTTGGTTTTCCCAAGACTTTGGCTGAGTGTGTGTCCTTGTGGATTCAGAAGTCCTTTTAATTTTGTGCGTGATTTTAAAAGAAACATACTGTGTCCTGTTTTCATGTACTTCAAAAATCCAACGATCCTTAAGATGATAAAGTTAATCCCACATTTACTGCATTGAAAGCTTAAATGATATCCAGCGCACAGGTTGCTAGAAATAGAAACAAGCTGTTAGCTCTTCGTTAATATTTCCTAATAGACGTTTGATTATAAATAGCTCAGTAACTAGACTTTCAGATTTTCAGGGCTGTTGCTTTCCATTCAGTTCTTATTCTAGAGGCCAGCTTGGGTCAGTAGCAAGACAAGCCAAGAATCAGGGAAAAAGGGAAACTCAGAATTTTCCTTGTAGTCCCACCTGTGATTTGACTTCTTTTCTAAATATTAAAGCAATATTTAGCTTTCTGTGACAATTGGGGCTTCACAAACACCTCAATATATAGGCCATATATCATCTGTGCTGGCAGTGTTCTCATGCAGTAGTGATTCTCATAAGTTGTTCATAAGTGGATATCTTCACATGGAAACCAACCTGAGAGAAATCGAAATGGTAATATTGTAGGACAATGACATAGGGTCAGGTGGAATCTAAATTTATTTGATAGAAAAGTGACAATCTTTGTTACAGGTGCTTATCAAAACCTATAGAGTATTTCGTGAGGTTTCAGGGAAGAGTCCTCTTTGACCTTACTGTTCAGACTCTAAACCAGTCCCTCTGTGGTGTCACTATCTATCAAAAGCCTCAGAAAGTTGCATTAATTTTCGACTCAGCGATTCCACTCCAGATAATTTAGCATAAAGCGACAATAATGAACATGAGTAAAGATTTAGCTCCAAAGACCTCTAATACACTGTCATTTGTAATAGGAAAAAAATCAGAAGCGACCTAAATATCTTACAACAGGTATTTATACCTGTTGATGAATTATAGTAGGATTAGACAATGGAGTTCTGTGCAGCCATTTATGGTGGAAAGAGATTCACAGTAAAATGCCAAGTGAAAAAGAAGTTCATGAAACAAGACACACCCATTAAAAATCTGTATGTACTATACAGAAAAATTGGTTTAATCTTATGTTGGTTTAATGACATAAATATTAATATTTTGTTATCTCTGTTTGAGTTATTAGAAATTTTAGGTTTTCTATTTTCTGTTTTTTAATGGTCCTATAATGGGCATTTATTATTGTGTAATTAAAAATATTCACCTGTAATACCCCACAAGAAGTGAATGGTTTTTTAAAAAGTTTCATGAAGGTAAGCTCCTACTCCTTGTCTGTGAATATGCTTCTGCAATGATGTGTCCTGTCTTTTTAGGTTATATTCCCATTTATATGACATTGATTTATTGAACACCTACTGTACACCAAACTTCACATCAGGCCATCCCTCATCCATGGGGATATTAACTTCCCACCCTTCTTCATCACCTTTGTAAGAATTTCCTTGGGACAGAGGAGAGACTTTGACAGAGCATTTTCTCTCTCTCTCTCTCTCTTTTTTTTATTTTTTAAGATATTTCTAAAATGGGAAGTGTTGTCTGTATTAGTCCAATCCCGAAGCTTTTCATTTTGGACAGTCTACTCTAAAGAGCTTTTTGCCCAGAAGAGATGGTCCTTGAGAGTAAACTTGAACCTTTGGCCTGCAATAGTTTTTGTCTGAGGCCTTTTCCTCACTGTGTCACTGGACTCTGTGCCTGGCTCAGCTTCCCATGACAGAGCTGATACACGTTGTTTTCCAGCTTACAGGGTGGACAAAGGCAGGAATAAAAGACACCCTGCTGAGAGACTTCCAGACAGACTGGTGGCTACAGAACAGACACTGACTGGCTATCTCCTTTTCCAAGTATCTGGTGTAATGCAGCATCCCCAGAGCTCAGTATCTTAGCGACACAGAGTAGGTTCTCAATAAATACTTGAGTGAATGATTTACAAAGAGACCAGATATCAGCTCCCTTGTTCCTAATCTCACTGAAAGCATCCAAGAGTATAGAGTCCTTTCTCTGAACATGGGACAATATAAGGGATTTGTGAAGAATACTATGCCTGCAATAACTCTGACAAATGAAAAGTATGTTGCAGCAAACTGACAGAGATGAGGAGGCACACAAATAGTCCACATTGCATTGTAAAGATTGCAAAAGCACACACACACACAATGACCCTTGTCCCTGGTTAACATGCAGGCATTTAATTGGAAACCTAAGTAATATATTAAGGATTCTGTGTTGGAATCACTCTGTGTCATTCTGCTTATCTGTCCCTGAATGAGATGAATTTCCAGCGGCATGCTTAGATTGCATTTATTCAGCACTGGCAGGCAACCACTGTTAATGATCTTTCCTGGTAGTTGGAAGATGGTTTTCAGATGCGGGTGGTGGTTGTGATGTTTGGGTCAGAGTTGCCGCCATGTCCATCTGCATCATTAACCTCTTTCTCTCCTTCCCCAATTAGCAGGAATTTCCAGCCTTACACAACACTCAGTGTTCCCAAATTAGGCAAGCATGCTTCAGTGTTTCATTTACCCCATGATTTATCTTCCTTCCATTAAAAAATTGAAGTTCTGTGGAATAGACCAAGATGATTTCCTTTAAAAAGCAGATGAGGTGTTCTCTACCTGTGAGTGGCACAAACTACTTTTATTTCTCTTCTCTCTTCTCTTCTCCTCTCTTCTTTCCTCTTTTCTCTTCTTTTCTTTTTGTTACATAACCAATTTTCTAAACTAATAAAAAGCTAATAAAAAGAGGTTTTATTAACATGAGGGCAGACGATGTTGGAAGGTGAGGAGCAACAATATTTTTCCCTGTGGTGACTGTGAGCACTAACATGGGGAGGCACTTCAGAGGAACAAAAATGCTCCTTTGCCCATTAAGACAGTCAAGATTTTATAAGCAGGCAGCAAAGAGTATGCTGTACTATCATTTCAGGTAATTCCAAATTACAATAGCATTTTCAGGGCATTTCTCATTAGATCCACATTAGTAGTAAGAGAGTTCACCTGGGTGAGTATTATTGCCTAGAACATCAGGAGAATGAAAAAGGGATCCAATCCAGGGTGGCTGGAGGTTGGTGGAGAGCACAGCACCAAAAAGAAATAAATCTCATCTAAAAGCAAAGGGAGCTTGGAAACCTGAATGTTGTGTGTATGGCAATGACAATCAGATAGTTGTGTGTACGGCAATGTGAAATGACTAAGGTTTTGTTCTACTTAGGGGAGTTTCAGAGTTAGGGGCAGCATGGCAGAGTGGAAAGAAAATGGATTTTGGAATCAGCATCAGGTGAAAATCCTATAAAACAAGAAAGATAGCACCCACCTCTAGGACTTCCGGGAAGATTAATGTGCTTATTTTTTGTTAAGTTCCAGGTACCCATTATTGCCTCTAGTTGTTGGCTCTGCAGATTTCTCAGAGAACCATATCGACTGGCCCAGGAGTAACTTTCTTTATGAAAATGAACTTTTAAAGATTCAGCTCCCATCATGATTACTACAGAGGGTTTTCTCAGAACCCTTTCCTGAGGTCCTAACTGGGAGAGTAGGTAGGTTATTTCTGCTTTGGGAGCTATTTTGTTGGCAGGTCACAAGAGGCCCTGAAATACATAATGGAGGGAAGGAGCAAGAAGAAGAGAAGGAAAGAGGTGGAGGAGCAGAAGGGAATTATGGTGGTAGCAGTGAAACATTTTAAACTGCTATTTTATGAACCTAGCTTATTACGTTGGAAATACCAAAAGGAATTCCCCAATTAGCAGGAATTTCCATTATCATTTTCTATGATAATAGCTGTGCTTTTGAAAGATGGAAATATAAGACTTTTTCTCCAACCTCTTTGTTTTCCACACTATTCTGCAGTGAGTAAGTACCTACTACTTTTATAATTAGGAAAAACAAAATGACCCCTTGTGAATTACTTCACTGTCCTATATGTCTTTCTGGACCTTTGAAAGAATAATGTTTGAAGAGCTTCAATAACCAACAGTCAGATGAACACAATAGAATGGAAGGGGCTAAGAAACCACTGTGGCCTTGATCCCTTTAGTGCTCATAAGATGCAAAGGACACCATGTTTCCTTTGAGGGTATCTAGTTTAGTAAACACAAATCTGATCTTTGAGAAAGTAAAGTGGTTTCACAAGAAGATTTTGTTTTTCTCCTCTAATGTCTTCTCGATTTCTGGAGCTCTTTTATTCCAGTATGGGACAGAATCCTTGCAACACAGCCTCTGGCATAGCATTTTGGTTCACTAGGAGCACCAGTGAGCATAAGTATATTGGACAAACATTGGCTTATCACCTTGAGCCTGGCATTCGGGTTCTATAATGTCTGCAAATCCAGCAGGAACAGCCATAGGGGAACAGGTGGGCATCTGAGCAGCTTTTAGTTTAGGGAGTTCACTTCTTCAAATACATAGTTTGTGTTTCTACATTTTATTCATCAGGACTCTTCAGGTCAAGCAAATGGTCATAGCAAATGCTGTTGTGCTTGTTTAAACAGAGC
The DNA here is from genome assembly GCF_053574225.1 of Canis aureus. NCBI lineage: Eukaryota > Metazoa > Chordata > Mammalia > Carnivora > Canidae > Canis > Canis aureus. The sequence goes on from NC_135620.1 coordinate 47,706,381, forward strand.
ATTTTGATTACCCTTTCCACACTAAAATAACTATTGAGAACAAGCAAATAGGCCATCGCTTGGCTCCCATGTGTGAACCAATATTATCTTGAAAATGGTACAGGTGACCTGGAGTATGAGTAAATTTTGGATCATGAAAATAATATTGTCATATCTTTTTCCTTGAAATAGACTCTGTATAAGGCTTTTTTGAGTGGATGGAGAGGGAGGTCACAGTCAAAATAGAGGAGCATCAGACAAGGGATAGGTATTCCAGAAACAAGTTAACTAATGGTATCATAGAAGAAAGAAATTTAAGAGATTAAGATTTTTGACAAATGGTAATAGAACCCTGAGGGTATTGTGAGAAATCAGAAGACACAGAAGTCTTGAAAAAGTTTGGTGCTATAGAATGAGCAGTCATATGTGATTGCAGAAAATAACAACTAGACCAGAGTCTTGAAGAGTCAAGGAGTAGTAATGTTAAGTAAAACAAGGAAAGGAATCTTTGCTAGTAGTTGAAATCCTTTTTCAATGCATCTTGACTTGTTTATGTCAACTTTCCTAACTTGCCTTCCTAATATTATATATCATCTCTCATGCTCATGATCAAGAAGGGTGATGTAGCACTTTGATTAATGTGCAGAAAGCAACTGCTGTGGACTGAATTGTGTCCCTGCTCTCCCCTCCCAAATGCATATGCTGAAGCCCTAACCCCCAGTATGCTGTATTTGGAGATAGGAGGAATTTAATTTTAATTTAATTTTTTGAATTTTATTTTATTTTAAAATTTAATTTAATTTAAATTTAAATTTAATTTAATTTAATTTTTCCTCTAGGAGGAAATTAAGATTAAATGAGGTCACAAGGGTAGGGTCCTAATCTGAGAGAATTGATAGGCCTTATAAAAAAAGAGAAGAAGGTATCTTCCTCTCTTCCAGTGCATGCACCACGGAAAGGCAGGGTACCTGAGGACACAGTGAGAAAGTAGCTGTCTGTGACCCAAGGGGAGAGCTCTCACCACACTGGCCCTTCCAACACCTTTATCTTGGACTTCCCAGCTTCCAGAACTGTGAGAAATAAATTTCTGTTGTTTAAACCACCCAATCTATGATACTTTGTTGTGACAGCCCAAGCTCAATTTTCAATGTGGTTTTGGGAGAGGTATTACTCTAAATTATTATGGCAGAATTACTCTAAATTATTATGGCAGAATCTTGGCCCAGAGATTTTTTTTTTTAAATCAAGCTCAGTTATTTTCATATAATTTTCAAGAGTTTCCTGAGTGATAAAAATAATATTTCCTGGTTATTTTCTATTACTTGAAGTAACATTTTCCACTGGCGGGGAAAAAAATAGGTCATGTTATCATACAGCTTAGAAGGCCTTTCTTCAAACCTGCTTGTCTTGGGTAATTCCATGGTCGGCCTTGAGTAGCAGATCCCTGAGAATGGGCTCTTCTTGATTTCTTTCAGTTCTAAATCTTGAACAATTTTATTTTATTCTTTCCCAACTACATATAAAAAAAGAATTGAGAGATACCACTGAAAACAGGAGAAGGCTAAGCTTCATTATAATACGATGAATAATGAAACACTATTAATGAAACATTAAAAGAGGAATAAATGCTACTTTGGAACATTCAAGAACAAAATACAATCTTTTTAGGAAATTATTTTATTTTTGTGTCTCAACAGATGAAATTCATAACCTTGTTTTCTGATAAGACAATTCAAACATACAAATCAATTACAACAATGTGCTTATCAGCTCCCCCCTCCCACCCCTGTGTTTTAAAGCAACTGACAGTTAGGAAGGACACCAGGACAATAGGGCTTAGCTAATAAACAATACGGCAATTAAAAATGGCCCTCTAAGAAAATAATTACAATAGTTTTTGAAAAGAATTTGTCCTTTGAGCAAAACAGACTTCATTAAAAGAATCATCACAAAACAAGGAGGATTATAGCTTCCCTTCCACTGAAAGGGAAAAGGGGATGTATGTTAAGACAATGGTCCAGAAAGCTGGGGAGTCAAACTAAAAATAACAGTAAGCCCTAGGCAATACATTTCTCCAATAAAATGCATCCCCTGGAAGTTATCCATTCAAACTTTTGTATCATATTGAAATAAATAACTGTTCCCCCACCCCCAGCACCTGGAAGTGAATCATTTTATTCTCCTTTGTTAAAATTAGTTTAATCATTTTCCCAAGCCAGTGTCTCTCAAAGAGTGGGGTTTGCGATAAATCTTGTAGAGCTTATATTAAAGATAAATAAAGCCAATTGATGGTCCATGCCATTTTAGAATCTAGTGTAAAAGGAGTTGACATAACCTGGCAGATCTGGGGACTCCCAGGGGTAGAGGGGTTCATACTCAAAAACTATCCAACCAACTCTAAATCCTGTAGCACCTTTGTAATATGTCTCCAGTTCTACGTACCACTTCCTCATGCTTTCATGGTAATCCTCACAGCACCCTTGTGAGGTAGGTAGGGTTATGGTCATGTTGAGAGATGGGGATGCAGAGATGTTAAGTAGCTTGCTCATAAAAAACAAAAACAAAAACAAAAAAAAACATGAATCCGGTGACAGAGCCCTGGGGACTCTTACCCCCAGATCCTTGTTTTTTTAGTACTTAACTATTCTGACTCCCTGAGAGTGGATCATTAAAGCAGGTAGGTCCCTAAAGCCAGATTAGTACCTGGCCAGTTGGACACTATGGCCCATCTCTAAACCACATGATTTGGATGATAGAATGAGAAATAGGTTGTGATCACATTGGAAGTCAAGAAGTTAAAGTGGAGAAATGCAGGAATAAAGTTTGGACCACAGTTTGATAATGACTTTATTCATTGATGTGCTGTTAAGTTACTATGATAATGCATACTCAGTAGCTGTTGCATGATTAGATGGATGGATGGATGGACAGATGGATGCATAGATGGACAGATGGATGGATAAACAAATGAAAGGAGATTGTGCTTGGATAAATGGAAAATTAAAATTCCTAAATATTTTAAAACAAAAGCTGGAGAAATCTGATTTGCAATTTCTAATCAAGGATAAAAAGGAAAGAGTTAAGTAGATTCCTGAATTTCCTGTGGGCATGTATTTGAGTTGATACTGGCAGCATTTAAAAGGATATAAACATACATTTAAAATAATTTTTAATAAAGAATTTGTGTACTTATTAGTTTGGAACCTGAATTACGAAGACGAGTATTAGAGGCAGTGATACATAAATATGATCCATTTTCCTTTGAAGTTAAATTATCTTGTATATACCTATTTTCTCATTGCCATTCATTTGAAAAGCGTGTGCTATCCAGATCTTATCAAATGCTGTTCTTAAAATACATTGAACTAAATGAACTAGTCTTCTCTAGACTAACCAGCCAGTAAACACTTTTCAGTTACTTTGTGTCTGTGAACTAATTTATTATTTTTTTTACCCCAGAAGACTCAGGATTGGAAAGAGCTTCCATGAATTGAAGCCAGCCCTGCATTAATACCTTATTAATTTCTTATTCAGTGCCATAGAAGGCTCTTGAGACCTGAAGCAGCAGCAACTGACCCTGCAGGTGTTGCTAAGATAGAAGAGCTTATATAAATCAAGATGGTGGAGCTGACTGGGTAGTCACTTTGCATTACATATTTGTTTTGTGCTCAGTGAATTCATTTCCAAGAGGATGTTTGATATACATTGAGGCATAAGAAATTCTGGATGCCATGGTATGGATCTGTGTGTGTGTTTAAGGATGTGTTTAACTTTCATGAGAGCCCTGCATATACATAGGAATAATAGATGTAATCTATTAGTCTCTTGTACATCCAGCTAATAGCCCAGGGCTAAAGGAATTGGTTAAATGTAGTGAATTGCCTCCATGCTAGGTGCTAGCATGCTTGAGCTCTTATGCTTAGGAAGAATATGAGCAGTGATGCTGCAGTTAAATAAGGCTCATATCAATGTTACCTCTGCCTCAGAAGTGGGGGAGGGAGGTCTGGTAAACAAATTTATTTCCAAATGTGACAGTGAACAAGATTATTCAATATATTGAATATAGATGTCACTTTTGCAATCACATATAAGATTTGGATCTTCCAAGCAAAGAGGTAATCTATAGAGGAGTATATTTTTTTTTTTTTTTTATGGAGACTCTGCTTGGATTTTCATCTCTCAGACCCTGACTTCTTAGTGATTGAGTTCTGTTCTTAGTTTTCCTTATTAGAGGCCAAGGAGAATGGTGAGAATCCTCAGATAAGATACATGTTTTCTATCTGCCTTTTATTATTTCTCTTAGTTGTATGTGTGTGTATCTGCTTTGAAATATATGTACTACTTAGATTTATTGACAGGTCCCAACATTCTGACCTACTCAGATCAGAGTATTATGCAATAAAACAATGTCTACATAGTTATACCAACAGGTTTCCTTCTCAGTCCAATTTTTTGATAGAAGGATATACTTTTGCATGTAGTTGTCTAAAAGCACTGATGAAAAGCACCACAGTGACAAGCTCTAGAAACCAGTGTTTTCAGGTTTTCTACCAGTTAGTAGCAGAATTTCTAGGTGAATTTCCTTTTAGAAATTCCACTAAGGTTTCTCAAATCCTCCTTTACTTGGCCTTATGCCACCTAAATCTGCATGTCCTAGGTTTTAGTTCTGACAACAAGGTAATTAAGAGTATTGGTTCTATAATAAACTTATCTGCCTTAAAGGGAGTAGGTAGGAATCAAAGTATTTATTTTGACTATATTAAATGACAGAAAAATTAACATCCAGCCAGCTAGAGCAGTATGCTCATAACTGAGGAAAATGGAGAGGGAGGGGCGGGGAAACCTCAGAAAGAAAAAATCTATGATGGGCTTCCAAATTTACATAGCAGCGCATGGCCAGAGTGTCTTTGTAAGTAGAGCCAGAAGACGGGCTGCGTTAAAAGTACATTCAGTTTTCATTTAAAAATCTGACTTAGTGATGTTACCTTCTTCCCACTGTAAAAGAAGTCCCAAAGTACTAAAATCATCTTCTCCCTTATCAGTGTGTTTACTGGCCAACCTAACTTGTGATGTATTCATTGGCAGAAGGGTATGCTCAACACGTTCATGAAATTCTGTTCATGGATAATTTATTTTAGTCACATAGTCACATAGTTTAATAGTGTAAAATGAAAGTCACATTGTCAGGATGGGACTCTTACCCAAGCAGCTTTGGCATGAGTAAAAAATCTTCAGGGAGAAGGAAATCCCTCTCTGGTGGCAAGCTCTTCATTTTTCAATTAAAGAAGCAATTCACCTGCTTCATATATGTGAATCTTGTCCTATATCAAGACTTCCAGGTACTAGTCCTATCAGTTTGGTGCCTCCTCCTCCACTTACTCCTTCCCAGGAAGGTATCTAACAAGCTACAGAGCAAGAAGGTGGTATCATAGGATGATAGCTACCTGAGCACAGCTCCCTGAAGCCCATTCCCTTAAGTACTAAAGGTGAGGAGAAACAGAGAGAGAGAGAGAGCCCCTTTGTGTTCAACAGAAAAAGTGCCCAAGTGCAGTTTCTACATTTTTAATTCTTTCACTCTTTAATGCTAGACAGCCTTCTCTTCCCTTGTTACCAATTTGCCTGAAGACGAGTGATCTTTCTTTGTAAAATTTGTTGTGCCTTCCTATCTTATAGGATAGTGTCTTGAATCACTGATAGTTGGCTGAGTGAAAAGTAACTGAGAAAAACTAAATGTTTTCATGCCTAAAGTCATGCCCATTACTTGCTCATGTAACCAAGTCAAATGAATTTGATAATTTTTCAAGTGATACAGGATTTATCTTCACTAAAATAGATTATTTTTTCTAGTGTGTCAATATTACTTATATTGGGGTATCCAGCAGACCAAACCATGGCCTCTTGGTAATTTTGCATAGGAAGAGCCTAACAGCTTGGTTTCTGATTTTTGCTCTGAGTGGTGTCCACCTACCCTGGCATTAGAATCAGATTCCACTGGATCTGCTTCTTCCTTAACTGAAGATTATTAGATTATTCGATCTAGTAACAGTGCTAAAGATAGGTAAGCAACCTTGTGTTTCTGATAAGGTTTATATAACCTGCCTCTCTCAATAAGGAAATTTTTTTCTGATGTATGATTCCAGTTGCCTTTTACTACATCTGTTAATAATACCCGAATGGATTTAACTGAGATGTCAGATGCTTAAGCCCTTTACATCCATAAAGAAAACATGTTTTCTTAACTTATTTTACGTATTAATAAAATAAGTTAATTTGTTTTACATGTTAAAAAACATGCCCACAACAATAAATCAATAATAGTCAATAAGACACCAACCTAAATTGAGATACTTTTGTCATGAGCACTAAATTTTGAGAATAAAAACTGTCAGGCATTTAAAAACACCAAAAAAGTTTGGTAGGTTATTAGTAGCTTCCAATCATGGGATGTTCCAGAATAAGATTTTGATAAAAAAAAAAAAAATCAAAGAAAAGCACAGACACACATTCTGTTTTTTTTTTCTTTTTCCCTCCTGCTCAAGCATATCAGTTTTTAAAACACTTATATTTTAAACACTTAAATCAAACCACCCTCTCCCACATATTTATATATGTATATATAAACAAAAGCTTTTAAATTTTGATTTTGGGCATTCCAAACAGGGAAAAAAACAAGACAATTGACTTGCATATCAAGCAACCCATGTGTTTAACACGCCTAATTTTATAACTACGGAGGAAAAGAATATGTTTTCTTCCAAGTAGCCTCTAAACAAAGTTTGTGACTCAGTTCCCATCTCTTACTATCACATAAATTTGTATATGAATCAGTGCCTTGCTAAACACATATTGTTACAAATAATATGAGAGGTTTTTCTTCATCTTTGCAAGTTAATCTCCTGCTTAGTCCTTATTGTTGATTATGTGATATTATGGATTGTACTGATTATATTGTAGTGGAGATTAAAGAATTAAAGCAGATTAGAATAGGAGGTGTGCACCCAATGAAGAAAGTTAAAATGGCAACAAATTTCTGGATTTTGTTGTTGTTGTTCCTATAGAGTAGACATAAAATCTTTGACCCATTTTCAGTATAGAAAGTTATCTTTTGAACTTTACTAGAATTAATACAGCTAGCCAATTTTAATAGAATGTAAATTTGCATTTCTGTTGTCTTCTAATGGCTACTTTGCATATTAAAGGTAAAGCCTTCCTTAAAATATGCAATACACTCTTGATTATGCCAGCTCTTTTCTCATTCTGCTAAGACTATAAATAAAGCTTCTATTTAGGGCTGGCATTATATCAACCCACCTGCTTCTAGAAGAGAAAAAAAAAATAGAATCACTCAACCTGCAGAGTGCTGTCAGCTTGTGATTATGTGAATGGTAAGGTTTAACTATAAAGTGTTATGTGAGATAGGCTGGAGCTTTTTTATTTATTTTTTATTTTTTTAAAGCAATTTCCACTTTAACAATTACCCTAAAATTTCTGAGTACCAATGAAGGAAGACATCCCTGGAGAGAGAGCATTCATTGATGAGGTGTGACAGCCGCAGGGAGATGACACTGCAGAGGAGGGCAGAGCTGGAGAATGAGGGATTATTTCAATTGTGGTCTCAGGAAAGGAGGCAGGAATGGGGGATACCAAAGCTTTCCTCTTTGTGGGCTGTCTCAGGGGACTGTGTAGTCCCTGCTCTCTTCCTCCTTCCCATTCGGGATCTTCTCCAGGGAGATGGGGGCGGAGGAGGGAAAGGTGGTGTTAAAGATCTTGGCAAACCGAGAAGGGCAGTCCGCGGCACATGCATGTGTGTCCTGATCAGATTCCCGTATTTTGAAAGAGGAACATCAGCTCCAGGTCTGTTTTAGGAAAATAAATCTCTTACAAACCTCTTCATCTTATATATATATAATATATACTTATATATCTATTTGCTGCAAACATTTTATCATAGGCAAAACTAACACATGATGAACGGTTTTCATTCTCTATCATTTGTTTGAGAAGTAGAGCCACATTGCTCCCAAAACAGACCAACCAATTTCAGATTTGAAAACCCATCATTGTTGATTTAAAGTGTAGTTTAGTTGGTGAAACCTTGCAAATCTAGACTTTTACAGCCTCTAGACCCAGTTTTGTTACCTTAGCTGAATATCACAGCAAATCAGCTATCATTTTGATCTTATAGACTTAAATTGTGAAGTTGTCCTTTCCCTGTCACCATACTTTCAGTGAGAATGAGAGTGCTCTCTTGGGAATGGCTTTTGAAGGAGCTAAGGGGACAGTAAAAGATTCATCAGGTGTTTGCCAAAACATCAGGCAGGTGCCTAACCAATGAATGTAATTCTGAGATCAACAAGCCAGATAATACTTCATTCCTCAAGGCTTCCCACACAAAAAGGCAAAGAAACTTTAAAACTCCTCAATCAGAAACTATCAAGGATTTTAGCAAAAAGGACAGAGCTCCCAAAGACAATGGTGGAAAATCCATGGAAATAATCAGGCATATGATATACTAGTCCAATGGGGAATGTTGCTAGAACCTAATCTTAGTAATAAAGAATGATGTATCTTTACCTAAGTACCAAATAGAATGAATTAGTGTATCTTTACCTAAGTACCAAGTAAAATGAATGACTTTGGCCCCAAAGGTCCTGTTACTCGATTCATATGCTACAAAATCCATTTGGAATAGATCGTATGAGCTACATAAAGGTGACCAGTACATCGGAAACAGGGATAAAACAGAACCTAAATTTAAAGACGAACATGATTTAGGGTTCTTTCTCAGAAGATAGTAACTATAAATTTTATCAGTAGAGGATATGGAATTAAAATGGATCCAAGTATCTCCTTCTAACCTTTCTTTAAACCCTCAATAATGTCTTTTTGTCACGTCTTAGTCTTCTATGCTGAAAATGATGTATTTTTTTTCCTTCCTAGAAAGCATCATGACATATTACCTGTTGCTGAACAGCTTCTGAGCACAGTCCCTGAAGTTAAATGTTTTGACCCAGAGAGGAAGGGAGAACCTGGAAGGGTAAGTTAATTTACATGAGGCTGTACTCAATTTTTTCTTCTCCAAGATCATATCCTCTCTTTTGTACTTTCTAAAATAGAAATATATTTATTCCTACTTGAGTCATGGAAAGTGACAAAAGTCAGGCTTCAATGCAGGCGAGATTTAAATAATCTTTTTTTTTTTTTTTTTTAAAGTCATAGAAGATTATATAACTTCTGGGCTTCTCTGAGAACTGAGGAGAAAAAATCCTTGACAGAACAATGAAAAAAGAATTCATCCTTGACACTGTAGAGCAAATCTGAATGCCTTCATACTACTGGGGAGTTGTTGATGATAAAATTTCTGGGAAGCTTGAGCAAAACCAGAAATTTGACAAATGTCCTCAGGAACTAGGATGTGTAAATCTTGGCAATTCTTGGTTTTCATTTTCAGATTTGGAGATTATTTGGAAAGCTCATAGTTATAAATGCAATGAAAATGAGATGAAGTTTTAAAAAGTGAGTACTAGGAGAATTTGGACAAGTAGAAATCCCTTACTGGGGACACTAAACCAGATTGTTAGGTGAATTACCTTACTCTGGTAATAAGCATTTTAGGCATTTGGAGACATGGACCAATTCTCTCAGACTTTTAGAGCTCTAATCAGAGAATTTGTTCTTCTAGAGGTTTAATGCCTAGAGAAAAATAAACATTTATGTAAAATGATTTATTTATATATGTGTATGTATACACACACACACACACACACACACAACATTCAACACACACACCGGAATTGGTCAACACAGAACTAAGTGCTGAGCCAAACAACTGTATTTCTTCTTGGGATACTTTAAGACAAATCTCCTGGAAAGAGGTTGACTCAGAGAGGTCTACCTAGGAGAGAATTTAGCCCATGTTCTCTCTGAGCTGTTATTCTCTACCATGGTCCACTTTTGCCATAACAAAGAGGTAATTTAAAACCATAACGGAACATTCTTTGTGTATAACTACGTACTAACCCCTAGTATTAGATAATGGAACCCATGGTTGAAGCTTTACAGATATACAAAGGAACCCAAGATCTGCACTCCTAGTGAGAATGGAGAAAATTAAGTAACCATTTAATTACTATAAGTCCATTACTGTGATGTTTCTGGCGGAAAGTAGCAGATTCTCCTAGAAATACCTGGCCAATACATTCTTATGATCAGATCACTTGTGCAGCTGATATATTTTTTTGGAATCTATTGGAGCCCGATTCACATTGTAATTTTACTCTTCAGTGGAAACACTAAGTTTAGGAATATTTCAGAAGAGCATTATTTTAGTCCAGTGTTGACCAAACTGGGTTTGACAGAACGCCAGTTTTTTGAGATGTTAACAGTTATATCAGAAAAGGAAGAGCTTTGCACTCAAATAAATTATAGAGAAACCCTAAGGTGAGCAATATTAAACAGAATTCTTTTTTACAGGACTTTTTTACAGAGGATTAGGCTCATGTATATTTTGAGTGTCAAGAGGTGGTTAAAGAACACAGTGTTTTCCCAATTTAGTAGTCTGTCCAATCTCTTTTTTGGAGGAGTGCTTATTAATATCTTAAATACCTGTTCCACAGATAAGAGTATGGAAGCCCCTGAAAGAATAGTCTCTCTTCTAACAATGGAATAATCACAAAATCTCTTAACTTAATCTTTTCATGGACAGGTTAACTTTAATTCAATTTCATTTGACTAAGATATTTTTGGTCAACTTTTATTTTAACAGAAAATAGCAGTTATCATCACAAAGCCCTTTTTATTAATTGCTTGATGTTTCTCTTATTGTTGGACAATTAGTTGCAAATACAATGTTGCAAAATTAAGATGAAATATTTCCTATTAAGTTCTGGAAGACTAGCTCTCCACTTTCTCTTTTCTGTTTGAAAGACCCCATTCCACCTGCACACAAGAAATAGAAATTGCAGAGAAGTCTTGATTTGTATTATTGGATATGTAATATAAAGTAATTTCCATAAGTGGAAAATGAATTTCTAAAAGATCTATGATAGTCATTAGGAAAGTCAAATGAAAAATGACTTAAACAGGCAATTCTTCAATCTTTCTGTCTCAATTCCACCCTTTATTAAGGGAGAAAGGGGCTTAACTGTGCTACTATCCAATTGGCAAAACAATTTCTGGACCTGTCACTTTTTTATTGGGGTCAATTTAATTTTATCAAAGCTCCTCAAAATTTCAAATGCTTAAAAAAAAAAGCCAGCTTTTTGAAAGTCAAACCCCCAGGCAGATCTGTCAAGAAACAAACCTCAGACACTTCCCATTCACTGTCTAAAAGAGGGCTCCTTTTCAGGTACCTCTCAAAATGTACAAAGTATAGACATTTCCTATCTGTCCTTTGCTGATTAAATAGATCACATTTCTTGAATACATTCTGTATTCAGTGCTTTTTCAGATCATATGAATATATGCCTTGAAAGCTTCACCAAACATTTATCTGAATGGAATTATGTCTTATTTGAACCACGTCACTGGTGGTAGTGGCTGGATGCCATTAACAAAATGAAACAAAACTCTATAATGCTTTAACTTTGAGTAACAATCGTTAATACAAATTGAATTGGACAGATCCTTGGGTCAGAGAGGTAAAAGTATCTGCACAATTTAACCTATTTGTAGGGCTCTTGAAATTAGTTTTTTCCTCTACTGAGTAGAGAAAAAACTTAAGTGCTTTTTAATTCACCTTGTTCTCCTCACCTCTTTAAAAATGAGACAGACTCCTGTGTACACAAGATAATTTTTAAGCTAAAAAGAAGGAAAAAACTCTGAAGTTACCTATTCAAGGTAATACTGTACATACAGTAAATATTTGAATAGAAAACATCAGAGTGGTAGCTGGATATTTCCTTTGGCCATAATCCAGCCTTCAAGCAACTATCATTATAACAGATCCTTGGTTGTGTTAATATCACGTTGTGTCTGTATCACCTTGGTTTGTGTCAGCATCTGAGAAGGACTCCTTTTTATCCACAGGGCTTTTATACATTCCAATTCTTGATCTCCACTACAAGGTAAATATTACCCTATAAGTATGTACAACAACTATGTGCTCTTCCTATTAACCCATTAGTAGCAACTGATGAAAGTAAAACCAAGTTGTGTTTAAATGGACCATCTTCATCATTAACACCTACCTTGCATTTTACAGGTACAACTAGTGGCATATAATCTTCCAGAGAAACCGAGGGCTTTGTTACAGTAAACTGGTCCAGTGTGATATCACAAGTATAAAAAATATTCCATTCTGTATCAAAACTAGGCACATGCCTTTATTTATAGTAACAGAAGTTAACAGAGTTGAGCAGTTTTTCCTTGGGCCCTATTTCTTGGCTTCCTACATCAGACAAATGCATCATTCTGCATATCTCCGCCCATAGCTCCAGGGATCTAGTCTCAGGGTCATCTCTATGTAAAGGAAAGTGAAATCACACTTGGATCTATAATGGTGAGTAACTAAAAGCACAACCTCTCATTCATATTGCTTTAAAACATATACAGCATATATGTTTCAAAAAAAGAGTAAAGAATATATTGATTTCTTTGTGGTGCTGAATCAACAATATGGTATGATGCAAGGCTTTAACAAATGAGAATCATAGATACAAATTTTTCTGTAGAGTATGTTTTAGACAAATGCGTCTTTTTAATATGTAAATCCTACATTGTAGGTTGTTCCTTTTTTTTTTTTTCTTTTGTTTTTGCAGTGGTAGAAAATGTTGAGTAACTGTCCATGAGCATGAGCCAAAGGTTCAGGTTCATTACTGAGATCCCCAGAATGCCAATATTTGCAATGCAAACAATTAGTATCCCACTGTGAAGGGCTCTGACATATGTCTGCCTGCCTCTAGGTGGAGAGTCTCCATGAGAAGTCCTCCTGCTTCCATGGACCCTGCTTTGACACAGGGTCAGCTGCACGAGGCCACCTTTTACCCTAGTACTTTACTGTGCCAGCTGTCTCACTGGTTACCAACGACGACACAGAAACAAGTGTGTGAGTAGTAGACCCTCAGATCATTTTCATGTTGAACCTCCTGGGTCCAGCCACCTCCCCTTCCACAACAGCACCATTGTTTTTTCGGGGCACGTACTCGAGGTCAATGCTGTTTTTGTGCTTGCCTTTGCCTCGGCTCCACACAAAAAGGAGGAGGAAACAAAATAAAACCACTCCCAGGAATGTGAAACAGCCCATGGCCGTAGACACCAGTATTGTTTTAAGGTCCAGGGAAAAGGTATTGGCATTGGTGCCATTGGACATGGTGTCATTGGAGTCCGTCATGTACATAGGGGTCCTGTTGGCATAAAGGAAGCGGTCTGAGGTGAATCCTTTCACCGTTAGAGAGGCCGTGAAGGTGTCATTCCCTGCAGCATTGCTGGCGATGCAGACATACATCCCGCTGTCTTGATCCTGGGCAAAGCGGATTTCCAAGGTGCCATCGCCCAACACAGTGGCTCTTCCATTGGACTTGGTGGTGATAAAACGCCTCCGAGGTGTCACCCAGGAAATCACAGGCTGAGGGTCTCCATCAGCGCTGCATTCGAGCTGGACCGTCTGCCCTTCATCCACTAGCAGATGCTGCAGCTTCTTGTCACGGATTTTGGGTTTTTTGCAGGTGAAGTAAAAAGAGAGGGCAGTGCTGTGGAAATCCTTGAATGATCTCTCACGGATGGTGTCAGGGCCGGCACACATGGGCTGCTGGCCCCCAAACTGCAGTGTGGGATGCCGCTGCAGGATCCAGAGGAGACGGCAGTCACAGGCCAGTGGGTTGTTATTGATGCTCAGGACCTCCAAAGCCCTAGGGGAGGAGAAGACATTCTCTTCCAAAGTTTCCAGTAGGTTCTGAGACACATTGAGCACACGAAGGAAGCGGAGCCCTTGGAAGGAGTGAGGCTCAATGGTGCGGAGCTGGGCGCCCACTATGTGCAGCTCCTGAAGGCGGATCAGGTCAGAGAACATGCCAGCTTCGATAGTGCTGATGGGGTTGTAGGAGAGGTTAAGGTGGGTCAGATACACCAGGTGTTTAAAGGCAAGGAAGGGGACTGTGGACAGGTTGGTATTGGTGATAGAAAGGGATGTGAGGTTGAGACCATAGAGGCTATTGGCAGGCATCATATCCAGTAAAGGCCAATAGTCAATCTCTAGATGTTTCAGGTGGAACAGTCTTTTAAAGGCATACACGGGCATATTGTTGATATTGAGATGCTTCAGATGTAGGCTAATGAGGCTGCGGAGGTGGGAAAGGGCTTCTGTTGGTACTGCTGTTAGGTTGCATTTCTCCAGGGTGAGCTGCTCCAAGCTCAGCAGCCCACTGAAGGCTCTGTGTGATATATAAACCAAATCATTGTCCCCCACCTCTAGAGACTTCAGGTTATGCAGGTCCTGGAACATGTAGTCGAGTAAAATGACAATCTTATTTTCACTAATGTCAAGCTTGGTGAGGTTGGATAGTCCAGTGAATACTCCCAAAGGGACCAGTTTCAGGCGATTGCCTTTCAGGCGGAGAGAACGAAGGTTAAAGAGATTGTTAAAAGCCCCTGGCTCCACATTGGCAATGATGTTGTCACTCAAATCTATCTCCTCCAGCAGAGGATAGGATATGAATTCCTCAGGGTTGACACTTTTCAGCCTGTTCTTGCTGAGGTCCAAGATTTTGGTCTCAATGGGAATGCCCTCTGGGATGGCGATCAGCCGCCTTCTGTGGCAGCTAACAGATTTGTTCTGGGCAGAGCACTCACAACGAGCAGGGCAGCCAATGGTGGATCCCATGAAGATTAACACCACAGCCAGACCCAGGAATGGCTGCCAACATGATATGGCCGTGTGAAGCATGACTCCACCTCTTCGTCTATACCTTGGTCACGGGCCTGCAGGAGAAGGCAGGAAGAGAAGACGGGTGAGGACATGGATAGGTAAATAAACATAATTAAGGAAGCAAGTACAATGGAAAGGACCCTGGACCAAGAATCATGCTGATCTGGGATTAAACCCAAGAGCTGCCCTTCTTAGCAACATGGGGTAAGTGGTTGCGCTTCCTTGTACTTTGGTTTTCTTGGCTGTAAAATGAGGATGACAGTAGTAACAGCATCCTAGAATTATGGCAATGTCAGCATTTAACAATTATAAGGAGATTAATGCAGTGTCTGGCACAGAGTATGAGGCACCGAGCATACATTTTATGAAAGGCTCTATTTTGAACTCAGACTCAAGCAACAGAGGTCAATGGCTAAGAGGAAACCTATTCAGTTTGTATCAGTGTCTGTGTCTCTGATGTTGGGATATCATCCTCTGTTCAGAATGAAGCTAATAGAAGCTTCATTCGCTGTCAGGCTCTTAGGTTCAAAGTACAAACCAAGTTACATTCAATATAAGAGGTTGAGGCTTTATTTCTTTCATATATAAACTTTCTATTAAAAGCTTTCAGTTAGAAGGTATACATCCTTCAGAATTCAGTACATCTTAACTTATGAAGGAATTTTCGTTTTTGAGGTAAGCAAAAAGATCCTTAAAATCTCTTTATATTCATTGTGTTTGTTATAGGAAAGAAACAGAATCAAGGCATCATAGTGGATATAATGACGAAGATGCTGTAAGAATGGGAAGAGTTGTAATTTTAAGGAAAAATGTTTTTAAACAAAAATGAACTATCCTTTCATATTTAAATTCAAACCCAATGAACATGTTCAATTGAACTTAAATAGGTATCAAATGGTATTGGAAAGGAGGATGCTTTAACTGTAGATAATTAAGCAGACACTGAACTTACTGAATTGTTCAACTGAATAGTATGAGGTGTGTTGTTGAGCTTTGCTTCTTGACATGAGATCCTGAGGGGTACAATTCATCCACAAATGTCATATTTTATACAAGTCTCAGTAGTGTAAAACAGTATTTTTAGATAAAAAGGTATTTGGTCAACTTCAGTATTCACTCCTAAAAGAGCATTTGAAAGTGCAATTCTCTATTCAGTGTTTACATATATGTCTATGTCCACATGTAAAGCCATATCTTCATCTAAATAAATATATCCATTAAAAAACAACAATAACTAGGATTAAACCTAATGGTGAATCACTAGAGAAATGCCCCCAAATGTGTAAGAACAAGGCAAAGATTCAGACAGTGCTAGCAAAATCCATTATACAGGAACATAGGAGTTGGTATTATGGAAAAGATGTGGTAAAACTAGCATTGTTTGTAGATCAAACTAACGTCTAAGGAAATTACCTGAAAAGTTATTAGAATAGAGGAATAATTAACGTGGTACAAAATAAAAACATCTAGAAAATATCATCACAAATGATTAGTCATGGCATTTCTGAAAAAATTAAATTCCTTAGAATAAATTTAATGAGAAATACACAGAATATAGCAAATACTCAGTCCTAAGAAAACAAAACTTATCAAAAAGAGACCTGTACTATGTATTTTAATAGCTTCGGTATTACTGACATTGTTTTTCAAATTCAAAAATATTATCTCTTTGATCTGTGTATACAGTGAGAAATTCTAAAGTTCATTTGAAAGAAGATAAATACGAGAGTAATCAGAAATATTAAACAATAGTAATGGCAACAGACTTACCCTACAAGATATTTAAACATAAGTTGCAAAATTACATGGTACATGAAAATACAGTCAGTGAAACAGAAAGTAAGGAATTCACATATAAATATATTTGAAAAGTTAGTATAGGTGAAAGGTGGCATTTATTCAGTGAGAAAGATATAAATGATTGGCTAGATATTTAGTGGGAACAGATACACAACTTCACTCAGTCCAAAAAATAAATTCCAGATGAATTAAGAGCTAGAATGCATGAACAAATAATCTATTAGAAGAAAATTCAATAATTTTGTAATAGAGTTGAAAAGCATTTTCTATGAATAAAGCCAGAAACCATGAAAGAAAATGATCTATTTGATTATATGCATTTAAAAAATAATAGCATAACAAGCAAATAAACAACATACATATTCAACACCCAAAGACAATTGTCAAATTGGAGAATATATTTTAGACTCATAATAGACAAGGAATTAAAGATGGCACTAAATCAGCAGCTCTTATTAACAAGGAAAAGAAGTAAATGTCAATAGAAAATAGGCAATGAATGTAATAAACACTGAAAACAGTTAATATATGAAAAGATGACCAATCTCACTAGAAAGCAAAGAAATGCAAATTAAACAACAGGAGCATATCATTTTTACCTTCGGGATAAACAAAGTTTAATCCTTATTTTTACCCAGAATTAACAAGAGTAGAAGGAACTGATGGAAGAAATAGAAATTGATACAACCTTCAGGAGGTTCCAGGACAACGTAAGGAGATTACTTGATAAATTAAACTAAATATATCTTAGTTCAACCATGTATGTATCCCTTTGAACCATTTTCCCCCCTAACTTTGAATTTTTAAAAGCTACTTTATTGAGGGATGATTAACATACACAAAACTGTATATATTTAATGTATACAAGTTGATGAGTTAGGAGATAAGTAGACATCTGTAAATCTATCACCACAATCTGTGCCATAAACATATCCACTGCCTCCAGAAGAGGGTGGATCTGATGAGCTATTTTTTTTTCCAAAAATAAAAGGAAATAATTGAACTAATGTGCATAGATGTGTGCTACAGGTTCATTGGGATTCAGTTTCTTTACTTTTCTTATCTTCCTAAGGTGGAGACCTAGATCATTGATTTTTGGACCTTCATTTCCAATACAAGCTTTTAAAACTATAAATCCATGCATTGCTCAGTTGCATTTCAGAAGTTCTAATATATATACACATGTGTGTGTATATATGCACATATATATATGTATAACTTATTCAGTTAATACATTTTTATAATTTACTTTATACTTCTTTTTTTTGACTGATGGATGGTTTAGGATTGTGTTAGCTTATTCCAAGTATGTAGTTAGATCTTTCCTAGAGTCTTACTGTATTTTATTATTTAATTCTGTTATGGTCAGAGAACTATTCTGCAACATTTCGATCCTTTGAAATCTACTGAGATTGTTTTACAGATCTTTTATCACTAGAAAGAGTCCATCTTTGTCTCTAGTAATACTCCTTGTCTTCAACTCATTTTGAATGATTACTGTGGCCACTCTAGCCCTCTTGAGCTTAATGTTCTCATGGTATATCTTTTTCCATCCTGTAACTACAGAGACACAAATATGTTGAGAATTAAAGAGTTTATTTTATATCCCGCATGTGGCTAGTTTTTGCTTTTCAGTCTCACAATCTCTGCAACCTCTGCTATTTGTTAGATTGCTTTATCCACTTATACCAAATGTAGTTAACTAAAATGATTGCATTCTGGGGTGTTATTTTGCTCTTTGTTGTCTATTTGTCAGTCTTTGATTTTTTTGTTCCTTGTCTTTTTCTAGTTAATCTGTCTTTAGTATTGCATTTCAATTCTTTTGCTTCTCTCTATATGTTTATGTACATTACTGGTATTTGTTGCTCTAAGGATTATACTATACATCTTTAATGTATCACAATCTACTTCAAGGTGTCATCAATTGCTTCAGGTAAAATACATAGTAGCCTGGCAACAGTGTATTTCCATTTTTAGCCCCTAGCCCCCACCATCATCCTTCAGGGAGAGAGATATATCGAGTTATTGGCAAAGAAAACAGGAGTACAAAGGCATGGAAGCAATGGGAACCCTCTGTGATTGGAGAATTAAAGTTGTCCAGACTGGATGGAGCAAATACAGGAGAGAAGTGGAAGAGAGGTTGAAGAAGTAATTAGAGAAATGATTTACAAGGGGCTTGTAAACTGTAATAAGCTGTTTTCACTCTATCCTGAGGGCAACAGCAAACCATGAAAGTGTTTTATGCAAAAGAGTGATATGATCAGATTTATATTTTGAGAAGATTAATCTCATTGCAGCATGAAAAATAGATTTGCAGGAGGGAAAAAGTTGAAACTCTTGCAGCTGTTGTATTAATTCCAGCCAGAATAAAAGTGGTCTCCATTAGGTTCATAAAAATAGGGTTGGGTAAATGGACAGATTGAAGGTGTGTTTTGAAGCAGAAAAGAAATGCTTTAGTTATACAGGGGCAGTAAGGGATGTAGGAGAGGAAGATGCCAAGATGATTTCTAGTGTTTTGTCAGCTGAATAAGGCTGGGTGTCATTCACTGAGATGACAAGCTTAAGGGTAGGAACAGGATGAGGAACTCCAGGTTTCCTCAAATGTCCATCAGTGGAACAACATAGGTGGGTTCTCTGGGCAACTTAATGATGTATTTTACTCCTTAACAACAATATTTTTCAAGTACTTTTAAAGTATTCCTTTGGTAGAAGAGGGAAAATATACTTTCTGTTCCACTTATAGAACTCTTCATGTCCAGGATAATAGTTGGATTACGCACTCTGTACCCCTTAGTTTATTTTGAATTGATGGTAAAGAGTGTGTTATTTTTTTTTAGAAATTCTACTGGAGAGTTTAATCTTCTCTGGCAGAGTTTGTCCAATCTGCATATCACCAGCTAGATAAGGAGGTAACTGGCATCCTCCTTCTGATTTATTTCAGTAATGCTTTAGGGAAAGTTTATTTTATTGCTTGGATCCCTTAATCTGGCTGAGTGTGTCTAACATATGGAATGACAGTATCTAATTCAGTCATAGCTGCAATTTAACGAGAAAGGAGTGCGACTAAGAGGGATAGTATCTGCAAATTTTTCCTTAAAAATTGTGTTTTTTGTTTGTTTGTTTCGAAGTAAATGACCATCACAAAGAAGGATGGATAAGTACTTAACAAGCAGGCAGCAGACAAGCTCCCTTCAGACCTAGACTACCTTTCCTGTTCTGCTACTGGCTTTCTATGAGGCAGAAGTAGATACTTTGGGGCCATATCTCATCATAGTTCTTTTATGCACTTTGAAAACTGTGTAGGAAGGTTGTGCTTTATTGTTCTCATCACAAATATTTTTCATTTTTAGTCTAGAAGGGCCAACTGCTGACTCCATTTAGCTTTCACTGTCGGCAGAAGCCTTACAATCAAAGCTTTCTTGTCATGTCTGACTGTGACCAAGGTTTGACAAGATGAACTTTGTTTCATTAAGAATAAAGCAGGAACTAAAATCTGTAGGGAGCTGACTAGGGCCTTTCTATTAATTCTGATCAAAGGGGCTCTCAGGTACAATGATTATACCTTTCTAAACCTAGTATATGAAGTTGGATATTTTCATACTTATCCTTTTTGTGTGCTGGGTATTTATTTTACTGCTTGTCCTATTAATGTAAGAAAACAAAAACATCAGGAAGTAGACTTAAAGAAGGAAGAACAGAAATAGCAAAAATTTGGACCCAGAAATACCTGGCTCCAAGTCTAGGTTGGACTTTTGTTAGCTGTGGGACATAGGTAGGCTGATGATGGCTGTGATTCTTAACTCCTCTGTTAATTTGTGACAGTAAAGCAGAATAAATGCGAGGATTAAGGATGGTACATGTAAGCTGCCTACTACATAAATAATAGTGGTCATTATCAATTTCTTTAATGGGATAATGGTTTGGTTTGTTGAGAAAGCATGGTAGAGAAAGACATGGATTTCCTCTGAGTACAGATCAGGAGAATATTGGAGAAAAATGTCCTCAAACAGATGACACAGTGATAAGAAGAAATGGAAAGCTTTAAGCAGCCTTCATTTAAAAAAAAACAATAAAAGAAAGGGATGATAGTTGTGTGTGTGTTTTTTTAAAAAAAAAAGTTTAAGAGAGAAACAGTTGTGTTGATAGATGATAAGGTAATGATAAATTGCTTATACTGGGAATTCTATGATTAATTTAGTTCTCTGACTGGCAACTGAAAAGGGAACAATACAATAAATGGAAAGCACAGAAATCTCTAAACCTTCAAACTAGCTAATTTTTTAGGATAGGATTTTTTTTCCCAGTAAATCTATTTCTCAGTGGGGAGAGGTAGATGATGAGGGAGGTGGGGAAGAAAAAGAAAAGATGTAATGAATAAAGGTGTCCAAAATACAGCTAAGGTGATAACTTCAAGGTGTCTAAACTATAAATTCAGGAATACTGGTCTGTGCTAAAATAAGATCCCAAAGAGTTGTGAAAGTTGTTTAAAACATTTGAGAACTAAGAAATCAATTTTAGTGTAAATCTTGAAATTCACCAGGGTTACCTTAGTTCTTTGAAGGACCCCAAGTGAACTTGAGATTGAACCCCAAGGTACCTAACCTGGCAGGAAAAATTGGATTTGAACTTTCTACAGAATAAAATTTGTCCTTCTACAAAATCCAAAGCATTGTATTTTTATCTTTTTCTCTTGACTCAATTTTGGTAGGGTGGAAATGGAAGCTTTTTAATATTGAGGCTCAATCTGAAGAGTATTCAAGGAGGAAATGAAAAAAGGCAACATGAAAGCCAGATTTGAAGGGCATCCATGGGGTTTTATGTTACAAGATACTATTTTTTAAACAAAAATCACAAACATAATGATTAAATCACTCCGTGTCTCATGCTGGTAAGTGAACAGTTACCCACCATTGTAGATACCTCTCAGTTTTAAGCAGATTACCAATTCTGTAAATAGCTGAAGATAGTATTTTGATCTCCATTTGCTTGGGTAGAGACTGTTAGAATCTCACATTATCTATCTAGGCTTCAAACCAAATGATAATTGCAAGTATCTATCTGTATGAAAATTAGCCATTAATATGATTTAATGCAATGAAATTAATATAAAATGGTTATTCAACTATTAAATTGAACAGGCAGGATTCAGATGTAGTCAGATAGGATCTTAGTTGTTTTTTTTTTTTTTTTCTTTCTCTCTATTGTCCCTTTATAATTGATTTAAGAGAGTTAAGGAGATCAGGAAACTTATTTAACGGGGCTTTTAAAGATAACCTATTGTCCTCTGGGACTGGCAGATTTTAAAACTGGTTCCTTTTATGGGGCAAATTCTGGAGCTCTTTGGGACTCACATGATCAAAGGATATCTCAGATGTAGTTCCCTTGATCTGGATGAATGAATCTCTATTCTGGGCTGCTGAGTTAGTCTTGCCACCATCCCTAGGGATAATCACCTCAAGCTAGTTTTTGCTAAGGTCCCATTACGTTCCCAGCTGGCATTCTTGAAGGGACTTCAGACAAGCCCTGTACTGGCACGCTTATGTATGTTGCCCTCATTTTGCATAGGAAAACTCACTTGCCCAGAAAAACCCTGTCAATGCAGAATAATCCCAAGCAGCAGCAGCAGCTTCCTCTACTCTGCCATGAAAGAGGCTGTCTAAGCCTAATATTTATTCTCTATATTCTTTATATTTATATGTATCTCTATATATCTCTTAATCTATATTCTCTAGATTTCCCAGGAAGAAGTTGGAAATCATGATGTACCATTTACTACAGGTGGAAGACCAGTAAAACATTCTGTTGAAGCAGTTTTGTTTCCATTTCAGGGGAAGCACCCTTCTTGCTCCTTGAGT
Organism: Canis aureus; assembly: GCF_053574225.1. Classification (NCBI taxonomy): domain Eukaryota; kingdom Metazoa; phylum Chordata; class Mammalia; order Carnivora; family Canidae; genus Canis; species Canis aureus. The sequence goes on from NC_135620.1 coordinate 47,728,878, forward strand.
CATTTGCTGAAGGTCAGATAGCCCTAGTCAATAATAGAGCTGCTATTTCTATGCAGAATTTTTTTAATTTCATGGACAGAGCTCTTAACTCTTATCTTGTGCTCCTTCTATCCTTTCTCACTAAATACAACTCATCTCAGATAGCAACTATTTAAACAACTAAAAAGTAATGCTTCCTTTTAAAATTTCCCCATCTTTCCCCTGGGCTATGCTTTGGTATCTCTTTTCATGGTTCTGAATCTGCTTTCCACTGGACTGTATCTATTTCAAAACATGAGTTCATTTTGTATTCAAGTGACTAGTAAACAATTAGCAGAGCTTGTCCTAAGTCATTAATTAATAGTTTCTGTTTAATCTTTTCTCAAATTGGAGAGCCCTCTGTTCTTGTGATTATTTTCATCTCTTTGAAATGCAAATTATTTGCTCTTCTCCCACAGTTCTGAGTCTTTTGGCCTACATACTTGGACATACAGAATATGCACATTCTACTTAAACCTTTTAAAGATGAAAGTGCTTTTTGTCTAGCTTTGAGATCTCTCTTTGAAATTAATATTATTAAAGTTGGCTTACAATGCTGAGGGCCTCGAAAATGTGATATGCAATACTTCAGATCTGTAAGGCAGTATAAGGGAATGGCTAAGAGGATAGATATGTAAAATAAAAATGTGTTTAAGTCTTAATTCTTATTCTCACTTTTCTTACCTTTAAAATGGGAATTAAAGTAAGTATCCTACAGAGTCATTGTGAGAATATCATAATGCATATAAAATCAGAGTTCCATATATGCTGGCTATTATTACTGTTATTTATTTGGAGAAAGGGAAATATTGCATATACTTAGACATACAAAATTTCTCAGCTGAAGGGAGCACTAAAAAATCTTTCCCTAATGGATACAATCACCTCAAGGGATAGGCTGTCAGGAGGCACTGGATTAGCCTGTTAGATAGGTATTAAAGTCTGTTAACTATCTTGTTATCACAAATGAGAAAACTCAGGTAACCATAATCCAGGCTAAACAATCCTGCTAATAAGTCACTTAAGTCTGTCTCAAGGTACTGTTAGAAAAAGCTATGAGATGCGTGCCTCACTTGGAGTTAAAAACAAAAAGAGGGTCACCTGCCTTTCTGCAGTGACTGCTCAGTCCTCAAGATCCACTCAGGCCATCCTCAATGAAATGGATGACCACAGAGGGCCACTACTACTCTCACTACTTCCTAAGATTATTAAATTTTACTTGGGAAAAGAAAATCAAATGGCAGAGAATTGTGTTTGGTAGTTCAGATTCTCAAATTCTATCCAGTGCTCTATGAAAACCCGGACTCTTTAGAAGTGTGGGTCTTCATGAATGAAGGGGAGTCTGACTGGAGATTACCTGGTTTTAATTAGTTGGTGCTGAAGGCACCTAGACATTTTCTTTCTTATTTAAAGCTGTTCAGACAAGATAGCTGTCTTAAATCCCATCTGGAACATTCTGGATATGAACAAATAGAAATTTCTGTTGGCTTTTGTAACCGATAAACCTAGCAATCTCAGGGACTTAAACCAGTAGTTTATTAGTTCTGCGCCATTAAAACACTTAGGGACTTGTGCCCGTATGTTTTATGTCTCCCCACTTTTCTTGCTCTTTGAAGTCCTTTTCATTCCATAAGGAGAAAGGAAAAGGACTATAGGTGAGAGAGCCAGACCTGACAATAACACTCATATTTCTGCTAACATTTCATTAGCCAGAACTTGGTCATGAGGGTATGTCTAATTTCTGATAACATTTCATTAGCCAGAACTCAGACATGAGGGTATGTCTAACTGCACAGGAGGCTGGCAAATGGGTTTTGTAAGCAGGCAACCATTCTCTCCTGAAAACAAATATAAACTGATATTAAGTATCAATCTAGTATGTAAGGCTATATTAAAATTTCTATTATTTGCTTATTTATAAGTTATTCCAGAAAAGATTTAGGCGTTTGGAAAATTACTTCGTTATACTTTATCATCTATCTAAAATAATTGATGCAATTTTGCATCCAGCTGATTTTTTTTTTTTACATATTAGCAAAACAAACATAATCATGTCCTGACACACTAAGGTTCAACTGTGGCATGTACTGATGTCTCCATTTTTGTGAGAGAATTGCATCTAAAATTTCCACTTACCTCTTAATTCATACTAAGTAATTATTAGGTTCCTAGGTGACAGGAATTTTATCATGTTTCTAGCTACTTTCTAGATGAGAAAATGAAGACAAAATGCAGCTTTAAAAAAGCTGTACAGTATACAGACTAAGCAAGAACATGTAATTTTTATATCCCAAGACATTCATAACAGATTTTAGCTTCTAAATAGGTATTTGTAGACTTTCTTATTTTAGCAACGGATGACTGCCAAGTAATTGCTTAAAATCCCTCCACGAAAGAGTGGGAAATTATCAAAGAAAAAAGTATATTTAATTCAACTCAATAAACACATACTAGGTACCTTCTTTATGCAAGGCAGAGTTGGGGACATAGGAAATGCAATTCTTGTTTTCAAACAGTTGGTAGTATAGTAGGGAAATTTTGTCCAGTAAACAAATTAATGATAGTAACATCATTCTCCCAAGTTGGAATCAAATTATAACCTTAAACATCAAAGATACATTTTATTACATTATTTAAAAATAAATTGAAATATCGCATAAAACCATGTCCCGTCATGGAGAAATAATTTGCTTATCTGTGATTCATCTTCTTAAATTGACCATTTATTACAAGCATTAAGACTATTGTTATGGGAGATATTTTACTTGAAAGCTTTTTATATAGAAAACGTAAAGTGAAAAAAGTGGGATATGAATTTTTATCTGTATTATGACTATAATGAAGGGAAAAATACCCTTATGCATTGAAAAAGTGTTAAGTGTTAGAATATCCTTTACTTGTAGCACAATCCATCAATTCTGTTTGTTTCTTGTTCAACAGATGTTTTCCATGTACATTATATTACACTACTTTGGAAAAAACAAACAGAACATAAAAACATGATGTAAAGGGACGCCTGGGTGGCTCAGCGGTTTAGTGCTGCCTTCAGCCCAGGACATGATCCTGGAGACCCTGGATCCAGTCCCACGTTGGGCTCCCTGCAGGGAGCCTGCTTCTCCCTCTGCCTGTGTCTCTGCCTCTCTCTCTCTCTGTGTCTCTCATGAATAAATAAATTAAATTAAATTAAAAAGCATGATGTAAAACCTCTGAAATTCAGTCACAGTAAACTTCTATGCTGGTAGGCATGACCTGCTATGCCGTTCTTCAGTTATTTAAATGGCCACCTTCTAAAGTTAGGGCAGAATGTAAGTCCCATTTTGGTTAATGTTTCTATTTTCACCATGAATATGCTAGTGCTTCGTCCCCACCTTAGGCTTTCCCACTGTGTATTAAGTATGTGCCTGTTTTTAAATTATTTATTATTTATTTATTTATTATTTTTAAAAAATTTATTTAAATTTATTTATTATTTATGTGCCTGTTTTATCTGCTTTAGTAGAATCTATGTTCTTGGAGTTGTACCTAAGTGCCTTCTTGGAATAGCAGTTCTTGACCATGGTATCTCCAAACTGCATGTATGGAGTAAGTTAGTGAGAAAGGACTCCAAGTTATGGATGCTAGAAAAGGAAGTACATATAAGCCTCAGCCTGATCTGTGCAGTAGCTCTTTTTATGTATGAATACACATTGTATTGCCTAAGAGTCTTCTGAAGGAAGAAAGGGGGAGGACAGTGTTCTTTTGTCCAGCCCAGTACCTTGAGCAGTGGAAGCGGCATGCCTCTGCTGCTAGGTGAGAGCACTAGCACAATGTTTCCAAATGTCACTCCTGTTACCACTGTCATCACTTTTGTTGATTTAGAGTGTCACTTGTCCTATTTACTGTACAATTTTAAATAGAGAATCAGAATTGAAATTAATAAATGGAAAGGCATTAAAACATTTCTATGATGGAAACAAAGTAATGTTATGTTCTAGCTAAAATTTCTTATCTTCCAGAGCTCTGCACCAGAGACCTGCTCTCCATTTGGGAATGCGGAGTTAGGTGTTCATACCGAGTCTCCTCACTGTAATCAGAGGATGGACATTAAACTTAAAAGGGAATAACTTTATGCTTATTAATTCAGGGTTACTAACCATTTTGTGCCACCTTAAATCAGAGCCCCACATTGGAATGCATCTCACACTTTGGGAAATACATGAAAGATTTATGAAACAGGCTTCTCGGTTTTGATACTGCACTTGTCAGGATTCTGTAAGAGCAGTAAGGGAGTCAAACATCTAACAAATGTTGGAATAGAGACTCACACTCAGCCCTCTGTCAGCGGCACTCTCAACCTTCTACCCACCCATCTTCCTCTGACTCTCTCTTTCCACTGCAGTTCTGGGCATCTCTTTTCATCTTATTGCTTGGCATCAATTGCTACAGATAGAGTATTAGTAAATATTCTTCTTTCATTTGAGTTATTTCTAATGAGAGAACAGAGAAATTACAACTTACTTGATTTATTGGTTGCTTTCTTTCAGTTGAAAATATATACAAAGAGATGAGATGTGTGTGGTGTGTGTGTGTGTGTGTGTGTATGAATACATGTGTGCATTTGAGTTGATACTATGTATCTCTTTGGAGATTATACACACATACATGCTATAAATATTATACACTATACATGGTATATAGTATATATAATATAGAGTATTGTTTACATACATATATATACCTTGTGTATGTAGTCACACATATCAGAGAAGTTTGTATTTACCAGTTTATTTGTATTTTGGTAAACATTTCTAGAATTGTAGGGAATCACATTATCTTAAATATTATATTTACCCTCATGCAATATACATGCTAATTATCCTCATCTGGATAAATTGTCTTGAAAGAAAACTAATAAATGGCTTAGCAAACTGAAATTTTCATGCAAAAAGTTGCAGTCAAAAACAAAGTATGAAAGAGCTCAGCGTATAAAAGAGCTTACATAAGGTAATGAATTTTAGCAATTCTAACTTCGCTTTATGGAAAACAATGTCATTTGAGGTTTTAGCTCAAACATTGCAGGGGTATAGTTTACATGTGAAACCTTGAGTATCTATTTGAAACCTTGAGTATTTAGAATCAAGTGAAATCTTAGTTTGGTTTTTGGATAAGAAATCTAATTTAATAATTTACCTAATAATGTGTGGCCAGAAAAAAAAAGGCAGCATTAACTAGATTTCTGACACAAATTATTTATAGGCCTTATTAAGTATTGTCCTATTCTATAGTTCAAAATAATGATAATAAAAAGTCTGACATGCTTACTTTCATATGCATTATATTATTCATTCCTCAAAACAACCTCCTCTGTGATAGGATCTGTTTTCATTACCATTTTATATAAATGGGGAAACGGAGTCTCTAGGTGAATTTACTTGTAGAGAGTTATACAAAAAGAAGCAGTAGAAGTAGGATTTAAACTAAGGTCTTTCTGGCTCTAAAGCCAGAGTTACTCTGTTAAAAACAACTCTCGGTGATAAGTGGTATTATTTCCTTAGCTGAATATGCAACTGGAACTTAGGAAAGTCTGAGCAACTAGATAAAGGCCATTCATGTAGTGAGTGGTAGGGCCAGGATTCTAGCCCAAGTCTGTCACTGACTCCATAGCCTCACTGAACCTCCTCTACCCATCTCTACGCAGATATACAATCTGCCATAGCAGAGGAACAAAGAACTGCTCTCTCTCAACATCTCTTATAGATTAAATAAGTAACACTCATTATGTAATTTATTGGTTTTAGCTTTGCTAATATCCTATAATGTTGTATTAATATTGCATGTTCTCAGCATGACAAAACTCAAGGTGGGAAATAAATCCTAGGTTTCCTACAGATTGACCATAGAATATACCACCCAAACTGGGACACTTCTATGAAGGGGTGAGAGCACTCTTCTGAATAATGCTGGGCACCATGTGAAAAAGCTAGACTGTCCCAGGCCAAGGCAGATCTATGATCACTGTCCTGGGAGCATGTAGATTTCCCCCCTTATAGTTATATGCTGGTGTTTTCCTTGGGTTCTAGTGTTTTGCTATAACAGTTTTTTTCTAGTTGATGCTGATCTCAAAACTAATTGAGTACTTTCAACAAAAATCTGGAAAACAATATTTCTTTTATCTTAATTGATATAGTTTTAGAAAAAAAAATTGTCAATGATCAGTTGAAAGATCTGGGGTTAGAATCAAGCAAATTCTCCTATCTTTTGAGAGCTAGGCTATCTTTACAGCCAGAACATTATAACAGTAAGGAATTTGTATTTTATCCCCAACAAAACATCACTGATTTTTGTGCTCTGTTTTTGCTCTGAGAAGAGTGATACTTAGGCATTCTGTTAACCCTTGAGGAAATATGTTGCTTTGACTCTCAATTGTTGTTCTGAAGTCCAATGTGAAAACTTTTGTATAGTGGGCTGTGCTATTTTCATATCAACCATGTTATAATTAGGGGCTGAGTTCATGCTCAAAGACTTGGAATTCACAACCAATCATCAAGAAATCATAGACATAATGGTATGCCATGGAAACAGAGACACATCATGGAAACAGCATGGAAAGGCTCCAATGCCTGATCTTGCAACTGCTGATTAACTACGTTAATCATGGCATTTAAACTCAGGGAGCCTGTTTCCTAAGGTCAAGGATAATACGTGTTTTTCAACTATTTGTTGAGATTTTTAAATGAGTAGAAGCACAGAACATAGTTGGCATGTAGGAAGCCCTTAGCAAATCTTGTTTCTCCTTTTCTTTTTACTTAGAATAGCAGAGTCACCCCCTAAGTTTTATAACTACACCATATAACTGCATTTTTCACATCAATCACATAAAATGTCACTATCTTTTATTTTCCCTCCCTCCATTTTCCTTTTTTTCTTTCTTCCTTCTCTCCCTCCTTCCCTTCTGAAAGATTTAAGGTAGCCAACATGTCATAAAATGAACTTACTATACATGGAAAATTCTTGGACAGAATTAGAAATTTGACCTTTTAAAAATCATTAGCTAATTGGTATGAGTCACGTTTGTAATGCCTTTGGAGATAGATTTCAATGACCACATCTCACTTAAAGAATCTGCAAATGGACAATATTTTTTCCTCTGGAGGATAAAATTCTCTGTAGCAAATACACACATGAATATTAACTTTAGATAAAATGCTCTTCAAAATTAGTTTGATTCTTTAAAAGCAAATAAATATTAGGGCATGTAAATATTTAAGTCCTTTACTATCCTTAGATGGAAACTTCTGTATTAGTGTTCATGTTTGTTTTATTTTCTTGTTCTTCTTCTCCTTCTTTTCCTTCTTTTGACACTCACCCTATGGCCTTCAGTGATGGGTCTTAGAATAGAACCAAAGTCACAAAAGGATTTATAAAAAGGGAATAAAGGTATGGAGGTAAAAGAAAGATGGAGTAGTCAAAGAATCAAATTCCTTTGTCTTAGGTTAGGAGATGATGAGGGCATTTAAGGATTTATTGTATGAATTTGATTTTTCAGTACTTTTTAGCATCAGCAGCTGGGTTCCAGTAATTGAACACTGATTACTGTGTAAAGAAGTGAAAAATACATGTTAATTAGATAAAATTGCCTGAAGAGAACAGCTACATCTGAGAAACCTGGGACACAAGAAAGACTTTCTACAAGTTTAACAAGAGAATGTTCCCCTTCCTCATCCCAAATCCTCCTTTCTCTATCCATTCAAAAATCCTCCTAAAAATCCTCCACCAACCTCTGTCTGTCGTGAGCAAGTCATTGCTCCAGAGTACATCGCATGGAGTAACCACTGACCCATACAGGATGGAAACCTTGTGATTTGAACTTGATTCACCACTACCACTTATATCTTTTCAGCAATGAGGTCAATTTAAAGAATGAAAGCCTTTACTGTCTTGCTTATGCAATTGGAAATCTTGGTATTTCCAGGGAGAGACTTGGCTTTGTACTTTCTGGTCCCAGGCTGCCATGGTGAAGATTCAGAGGAGATGTTGCCCAGAACTGTAGAACTGTAGTCCTCAATGATGAACTCCATCTGGGTCTCTTTCCATTATTCCTGGGATTGAGGAAAACAGCACCCATGGGAGAGCTTTTATTTCTCTGCAATTTTGAGGTAGGAGTTTTACAGGTCTTTAGAGAAAGTTTTTTGGGGTCTTTTGAGTACTGATGGTGGGCAGCATCAGTATAGTTTTGTAGAATGACAGCAATGTGTGAAAACATAGGGCAGAGTCAACTTCCTGTTGTGTTACCAAAGGCCTGTAGGTACTATTGGGACGTGAAAGCCCTTGAAAAACCTTCAACACCATCCACACAGTGCTAGTCACCATAACTGTGTTCATTGCCACATAGTAGCACATGCTTTTACTGAGGAATTATCATAGTACTAGAAGTCCCCAGGGTAAAAACACTATTCTAAGGACCAAATTGAATTCTTGACCATCAACAGTTGGGATTAACAGGGAGCAGGTTACTAACATAAAGGGTTAATATCCAAAAAATATAAAGGACTTACACATCTCAACATCCAAGCAACAAATAATTCAATTAAAAATGGGCAGACACATGAACAGACATTTCTCCAAAGAGAACATATAGTTGGCCAACAGACACATGAAAAGATGCTCAACTTTGCTCATCCTCAGGGAAATGCAAATCAAAATTATAATGAAATGTCACCTCACACCTCTCAGAATGGCTAAAATCAAAAACACAAGAAAAAACAAGTGTGGGCAAGGATGTGAAGAAAAATAAACCCTCTTGCACTGTTGGTAGGAATGCAAACTGGTACAGCTACTTTAGAAGACAGTATGGCGTTTCCTCAAAAAATGAAAAATAGAACTACCCTATGATCCAGTAATTGCACTAATGGGTTTTTACTCAAAGAATACGGAAACACTAATTCAAAAGGATATTGAACCTCTATGTTTATTGCAGCATGATTTACAATAGCCAAATTATGGAAGCAGCCCAAGTGACTGATGAATGGACAAAGAAGAGGTGGTCTGTTTACACACACACACACACACACACACACAAATGGAATATTATTCAGCCAAAAGGAAGGAAATATTGCCATTTGTAACAACATGGATGGACCTAAAGGGTACAATGCTAAGCGAAATAAGCTAGTCAGAGAAAGACAAATACCATATGATTTCACTCATACGTGGAATTTAACAAAGCAAACAGGCATAGGTAAAATAAAAAGAGACAAACCAGAAAACAGATTCTTAAATATAGAGAACAGATAGTTGGTTACCAGATGGGAGATGGGTGAGGTATCGCTGAAATAGGTAAAGGGAATTAAGAGGACACTTATCTCAATGAGCATTAAATAATGTATGGAATTGTTGAATCACTATATTTTATACCTGAAATTTAATATCATACTGTATGTTAACTATACTGGAATTAAAAAAAATAGCGGAGTAGGTAATTCAAATACTATTAAATGCATTTAATGTACTCAAAAATTGAAACTGCAGCCATCAGTAATGTGGGTAAAGTTCCTTGCTTATCATTTTAGGGAATGAAAAGATCAATAGGTTGAGATTATTTATACATTTGCCCTAATTGTGTAGAGAATTCCAAGCCTATTAAATGCTAAAGAACTTCAAAATGTGACTTGATTTTAGGAAATGCTACAAGAGTCAAAGACAAACTTAGAAGCACTATGTTAACTTATCAAACCTACCCCAGACACACTCCACATTCTTCATTCTGTTGCCAGAGGAGTTATTTAACAAATCTTGACTTCTGATTGGCATTCTAGGGCTCTAAAAATGAGGACCTTGGGGCACCTTTTCCTAATCATGTATTTAGCTTTAGGGACTTTAACTACAGAAATAATTATTTAGATATTTAATAGCAAAGGGATGAGATAAATTCTGTGTGTCTAATCCACATTTTTGGTTACTGGCAAGAATTCAGTGATTAAAGTTAAGTCAATACTATGATTAACATTATATTTAATGTGTTAGTAATGTACTACTTAAAATATCTTTCTTCTTAAAAGTCTCTATTAAGGAAAAACGTGTGTATTTGGTTTGGGGTATAAGACCTACTGGAATAGTGGTATGCTGGGAAGTGTTTAACAAGCTATTCTCTAGAGAAAAGAATCTGTATTTTACTTTTTGCTGATTTTCATGGTGTAAATACTCCCACCAGGGCCAATTTCCAGTTGACAATGTGTTATCAGCACATTTATAGAATATGTGAAAAATTAACAATTGACTTTTGCAAAACTGGTGTTGGATCCATCACACAGAGTAAATGGACCCAACTACTTTAAAGTAAATAGCTCACGTGTGCGCGCGCTCTCTTTCTCTCATATATATATGTATATGTATATATATATATATATATATTAACTAGGGAAATATTTTATATGTTGTGTACAATTTTCTATATCAATTTTATGTGACCCACTATACATAAAAAAAATTATTATTGGGCACATGGGTACCTGGCTGGCTCAGTCAGAAGAGCATGTGACTCTTGGTCATGAGTACCATGTTGGGTGTAGAGATTACTTAAACAATAAATTTTAAAAATTGTTATTGGCCACAAAATACTGGTATGCCTCATTTTACAAAACTATTTCTATACAGCTGAAAGTGATTTGAAATTTTCTCAAATTCATTACCAAGAAACTAACAAAAGGACTTTTATTTGCATTTCTTAAAATGAAAATTTCTTCTGTCAAAAAAAGTACATGTTTGTCTTTTGTGTTATTACATTTCCCATCTGGGAATTATGAAGTAAGTGAGAGAGGCTCTCAATCAAATTTGGTGCTGAGGGTTGAAAGCAAGTGTCTATTAGGCCTTTTCTTGAGGACTGGAAGATAGCACAGACTGCCAGGTAAGTCTATGGGTTCTGGAGTTAGGTGGGTTCTACCACTAACCATCTGAATGAATGAAGCTGGGGATGTTACTAAACCTGTCTGCCTCAATTTTCTCTTTGTAAACTAAGATAATAGTATCTGCCTCATATAACTATTTGGAGGCTTAGATAAGTTAGTACATGTAAATGACTGAAACAGACCCTGCAACCTACAGATTGCTGTTTTTATGGCCATTTTAGGTTTTATTTTGGGAAGACACTTAAGCTAGGAGTGTCCAAGTTAATAATGCTTTGGATCACTGGTTCTCCAAATAGAGGGGCCAGCAATCTGTGTACAAGCCCCGCAGGTAATTCCCATCCACACTCGAGTGTGAGGAGCACTGTTTGAGATTACCACCAGAAACTCCTATGTTCTAGAAGAGCCAGTGTTCTTTCCAGAGGACTTGACTCATCTGAAGATTATCTGCACCAGAATCACCAGTGGAGTTTGCTTAAAATGATCCAAATTATGAGAAAATACTTAACTATGTCTTTGTATGTGAATAAAAAAGCCTGGAAGAACATAAAGATGATATTGGTTCCTGGGGAGGAAACTGGGTAGGTGAGAGGAAGAGGAGGAGAAAAAAAAAATATATATATATTCCATTCTTGTCTCTTTTGAATTTTAAAGGATACACAATTTAAAAATTAAATACTGAAGTTAATAGACCTAGAATCATATAGATGTGTGAGTTTTACCCAGAGCATACTCAGTTAGAACCCAGAATAGAACCTGCCAGATCAGGGCACTTGGGTAGCTCAGTGGTTGAGCATTTGCCTTTGGCTCAGGTCATGATTCCAGGGTTCTGGGATCAAGTCCTGCATCTCCCTCTACCTATGTCTCTGCCTCTTTCTCTCTCTGTGTCTCTCATGAATAAATAAATAAAATCTTAAAAAAAAAAAAGAACCTACCAGATCAGAATCCTGTGGGAGACTTCAAGAATCTCCATGTAGTTGTCTTGGTTATCATGGTAATACGCAGGCAGAAACCTACCTTACCCATTGCTAATTTCCATGGTGTAAGAACTCCCACTGTGGTCAAGTTCCAGGCATGCTGGAGGTTTGATGTTTAATTAATTGCTCATTTCACTAGACCAATGGACAAAAGGAGACCTCTCCATGTGTGGATAGATGGAAGACATTATTATGGCTTGTATCACTTGGAAAGCCTTGATTATAATAGGACTATGGTATAGGAGACATGGATTCTACTGTAGCCTGCCACTAACAGGATAACTGGGTAAGACCTTTACCTTTTCCAACCCTGAGTTTCCTTATCTATCAAGTGGAGGCATTAAAAACTGTTTTATGGACATAACTGAGTCAAATGAGATTAGATTTGACACAATTTCTAAAGTACAAAGTTAATATAAAAGGTAATTAAATCTGGCATTGATTGATTGCACATTATTGACATTTTAATAACATTTAGAATCTAGTTGGGGCAGAAATCCCTTACAGAAAAAATGGGACATGAGTTTCTAAATAATTTAAAAATTGTACAAAATTTATGTCTAAAAATCTATTTCTCCCAATAACAAAATGCAGAGAAGATTAATTGCCTGTCTTTAATCCCATTCAGGCTATATGAAGTATGTGGATTTTATAGTAGCTCTATTACTATGAAAGAGTTTATTATTCCAACAGAACTGGACATATTTGACTTAAATTGATCTACAGTGCCCTTGCCAAAAGAAAAGCATTCACTTTATCTGAATTATTATTAATTAGCTTCCTGCAGGCTGTAAAGTTGCCACGTGTGTAAACCTGCTCAAACATGAGGCGGAAATAAATGAAGCAATGGAATAAGTATAGGCTAGGTGTTTTTCCTTCCAGGCACACAGTCTGCCTTCCTGTCCTTTGCTGCAGCAGATGAAGCTAGCCTCTGTCTGAGTACTACATGGAAGCCGCTTGGCCTTCTCGCAGGACACATTCTCAACATCTCTGCCTCAGATGGAACTGAACTTATTCTCACCAGACATTAAATTCTTCCTTATTATTTTTTTTTTTTAGTAGACTCCACATCCACTGTGGGGCCCAATGTGGGACTTGAACGCCTGACCCTGAGATCAAGACCTGAGTAGAGATCGAGTTGGACATTCAACCAATCAAGCCATCCAGGTACCCCTGTAGTTACAAAGCAGAGTTCCTTCTTCTTTGCAACAGCACTGTTACCTCAGGATTTGAATTGAACTACTCCTTTCTATTTAGGTAGGTCCAGCATTTGCTTTTACATAGAATAGTTTTTGAGACCTCATGGCCTAAATGAAGAAAGCCACTTGATAATAAAATAATAGCTATAATCTATATACCAAACACTGTGCTGGGTTCCTCGCACGTATCATTGGATTTATTCATCACCTCTCTATGAAGGAGGAACTGCTGTTATCCCTTTTGACACACGAGACAACTGATTCTCAGAGCCCTTTGGAAATGTGCCTGATGTCACAGACTAGTAGTAGGTCTGGCTCTATCATCTCTACTTTTATCCACTGCACTATATATGACCCCTTCTTTCTAAAAGGAGACCACTCAAAACTTGATCTTCATTTTTTAAAGGGATAAAATTGTACGTAGGAGATTCACTAGGTTGTAGGAAGATACAAATTTAAATTTTGTACTTTTAGAGTTCCTGAGTGAGTATACAGTAGGCCAGAAGTCAGCCTAGCTGGGAAAGAATTACTTTTGTGACAGTAATACTATGAGCTCCACCACCCCCATGGTATTTTACAGAACCTTCTGTATACTTTTTTGATCTAAGTTTGGTTCCAAGCACATAAATCTCTGAGAAATCTCGTGAGAAGATCCCACTTAAGGCAGCAACAAAGATGCCTATTCCAAACAACTTTTCATGTAAATGGAAAAAGAATGAATTTGAAACAAATACCTGAAAATTCTTAAGATGCTCTCTCTCAATAATTATGCAGTATTCATGGAAATGGTCACTAAGCATCAAGATAAAATGTGGACATTGTCTACATTTTCAAAAAGTGGAAGACCAAAAGGAGGAAAGATGCTCAAGGTCATACCATAGAGAAAAGGCATGAAGAGGCACTTTACTGTCACTCCTACTGGTAAGAATCTGAGAATTAAACCTTCCTGGACAGCTGGGCAAGCTTCAGTGCCTGAGAATATTCACGCCCTTCTGGATGACTAATTCATTACTTCAGGAGGTATAGAACCAGATGAGCACCCAGCAGTTTTTTGCGGTGGCTTCCCCTTATCTCCCCAATAGAAAATTATTTTTTGCTTTGGCACTTCCCCGGGTTACCATGACTCCCCAGCTACTAGTGTAAATAAAAATAAACTATTCAGGAGTGTCCATTACAAATGATAAATTCTAGGGAGAGCTCTTGACTACATATCCTCAGAAAACAGGCTTTCTTGGAAATAAAGGAATGTGAGTATGAAAAACAGCAGCATTATCACTATACACTTTTTAAATATTTACTACTGTGTTAGTGAAATATTTAAAGTGATTATCTGAACTGCTCCCCCACCCCCATCACAGGGGAGCCTGAATATGTCACCGCCTGATACAACTGCCTGACAATCTCACGTTGCCATAATGCTTTCCAGAAAACAATTCATGCCGAAGAGTGAATGCAACTGTTTTTATTTTTTAATAGGAAAGAAATAGATCTCAAATTAAGTAAGTGCTGAGCCTAGGCATTAAGAGATGCAGCAAGCTGTTTGCCCCAGATTCGAGCTCTGCAAACAAGCCCCAGTAGGCTTCTCTGAAAACATCATTTTTGTTTCACTTGAGTGTGTGCTTGACTGCTTTTAGCTCCCTCTTCCTGGATAGGGTCACTGGAAAGAACAGCTAATAAAAGAGCCCCTCAGACCTGGCTACACAGTGTGTGTTGTTTGTCCCTTGCACCCTTTGCTCCTGGGATGGGATATGAGAGCACTTCATCTCCAGATTTAGCTTTAGCAGTGATTCTGTCCTGAATTCTAAAACTTTTCAGGCTTCTTTGGATTCTAAATGAGCCATCTTTAGCTGAACTGCAATTCAATGCAACAGATACCTTGGAGGATATTGAGTGTGTGGCTGAAAGTAGACTAAGCAGGTCCTATGCTAGATTTTATTTCTTAATCAAGTGTCTCCTAGGCTGATTTATAATTTTCTTTAATATAACATCTAGCAGCAAGGCCTAAGACACTGTCAAGTAGCTCTGTAAAACTGGTACACATATTCTACTAATACCTAATGATACAAAATTGAAAAATAGAAAAATGCAGAAAAGTAGTTCTTCTGGACTCACACTCAACCTCAAGAGCTTACTATATCCATACACTGTTGCTGAGCACTTTACACACCCTCTGACAACGCTCAGAGACAGCAGTATCTCGATTTTATAGAAGAACCCAAGGCTGATAGAAATGAAGTCACTTGTTCAAGGTGACTTATGCAGCTAGTAAGTGGTAAGACTAGAATTTGAAAGTTGGTCAATCCTGTTCTAAACTCCATGCACTTAGTTGCTGAACCAGACTTGGGAAATACACTTCACATTGTGAATAACTGGAATCTGTGGGAATGGCTGCCTAAGCACGAGGTTGAGATGGCTTCTGGGGCTGAGTACATGGAATTGACAAGGAGGAGAATTAGCACCATCAGCAGTGCAAGGTTAGTGGCCATTCTTGTGCCAGGATTTGCCATCCTCACTTCATTTTACTATCCCTCAGTCACTAATCTCTATGTCCTATTTCAGTTTCTTGTGAGTTTCACATCTGGGAAAGGAAATGTAGATGCAAAGACCAATGGTTGGTATCCTCCTGGCCTTTCTGTTACTTGGTGATCTTGGGGATTGTCACTTAGTCTGTTTCTTATATGTGATTTGAAAAAAATAAAATTGGATGCTCTTTGCTTCTGTGTATAAATACATATTTTAAAATGGTCGCACTGAGTAGCTTTTCAATTGTCCATGATTTTGTTTTATATTGTTTGAGTCTCCTTCTTTAGTAATCTACCTGAATAAAAAGAGAAAATAGAGAAGTACAATAAAATATATAATCTTTACATAAAGCAGAATCTTGCATTTACTTCCCTTCTAGCTCACCTCTGCAATGCCTCAAAAATTTAGAAGAGTATTCTACTTTGATCTTTTTTATTAATGACAATAATAAAAAATATTTCCTGGTTATAATATGTGAAAACTTCCCTTATCTCACATTAAAGGACAAAGGTTTACAAAGGGGGGGAAAAACAACCTAAAACCAGCTCTTTCTCAGATTGAAGAAACCAAACCCTTACTATACATGACAACTGATGAAAACCAGTGTTGTTTTTTGTCCATAAAAGTGTGTGGTTCCTCAAAGGAGAAATCACATTTCAGGTGGCTAGTCTTCGTCACTCACTAATTAAGGATGCTGGATTCCAATTCCATCCTCTATCCCTGTGTTAAAGGGACAGAGCCTGAGGTACACAGTACCTATTTCCACCATCAGCTATTCTGAGTGCTTCAGCTTCTACTTCACTGGGTGACAAGAATTTTGTCTTGATACTGAAAGCAAAGGTGCAAAGGAAGGAATCCTGTGTAGTCAGAAGGAACAAAATAAGTAATTATAAGCACAGGAAGAGAAAGGCCTGACTCTAGCTCTCAAGTCCTCAAACCTGCAGGATGCCAAGTGCCTTTCCTTCATTTCCCTGGAAATGAACGAGCAAGAACATTTTATGAATAATTCATTTTGCAGGTTAAATCTGAGGCCCTCCAAGGGAATTGCCTTTCCAGAAAGACCTAGCAGGATGCAGCCATTGGAAGCCCACTGTCCTGGATTCCATCCATCCACTATTGTACATTATTTTGTTTGCTTCTAAGTTCAAGAGACAGAATGTATTGCCATTGCCTTAAAAGAAAATATCTTCAATGTTTTGACCACCATTGACAAGATGATTAGCATGCCTTTAGCCATCTTTATGAAACAACAGATGTTCGCCTTGGCATTATTCCAGTCCTCCCTGTGTCCTCAAGCCTAATATTTGTTTTTCATTAGTTGGTGTGTTGCTCATTTCTCATCCTGTGTGAGGGGGCCTCTACTGGGCCTTGCCGTGCAGTTGCTTTGCTTTCAGATATAAGGGGTTGGCCTACTTGGGCTGGGTGAAGATATTCCCTCAGCCCTGGCCCGTGTCATCTGTGAAGAGGCTAAGGCAGCTGGGTGGGTGGGTGGGGGTGGGGAGCGGGGGTCAGAAAGCAAAAGGAGAAGTGTTCTTAAGTGGTATTTGCTTGATGAGGACTCTGTGTTCATGTTTAGCTTCTAATGTGACATAATGAATTATGAACTAAAAGTAATTGGAAGATTTGTGCCCTCAGTGCAGAACAGAAGTTCTATGTATGAAAGCAAACCACAGGTCAATTAGGCGAGTTGATCAATATTTATATCGCTCTTTAATGAAAGGAAATAACCCTGATAGATTTTCCTTGAAATTGCTGATGAGTATGTATTTGTAGTCAACACATGGAGCTTTTCATTGATCTCAGTCAAATTAAAATTTTATTAACAAGTCAGACACCCATCTGTATTTTTCCACAAGTTCCCTCGAAAAGCCAGTTAATACTACTGCCTTCTGTTTCTCTCCCTCCACCTCCACCCCCCTCTCTTTGAACATTTAAGTATCTGGTATACTTTTACCACTTTTCCATTCCTATCTCCTGCAATCCTCCTAAAACCACTGTAAGATAACATTATTATCATCATCTCCATTTACAGATAAGGAAATTGAGGCAGAGCAAGGTTAAGTAACTTACCTTTTATCACACAGGAAATAAAAAGCAAAACATGGACTCAGCAGACCTGAGTCTGGTTTTCTCTGGTGCTGAAGTACATGTCATTTCCACCATCCCATACTATCTCCCAGAGGCAGAAGGAGGGTCATTTTGTAGGATGGCCTTACTTGAGTGGAGAAAATGGATCACTGAGGAGGCTAATGGGAAATGCACCCAGACCAGTGAGCTTCAGAACTGTCTTAACTCCCCTGCCACCTCTCCCAGAAGGGCCCTGGGGCTGCAGCTCCTGCCTTGTTCAGAGAGCAGAGCTTCATGTCCATCTAGATTAATGAAGGGCCAAGCAAGTCAGATGTGGCACCTCCAACTCCAGTGATAGAATTTAGCACATGTGACCCTAAACCTTTTGAGGTTCAGTTTGGTCCTTGGTTTTTCTAGGCTAGAAAGCAAATAAAACAGTATTTGTGCAGGATTTTTACTCCCTGTTTGGATGGAGTCTCCTCACTTTGTTCAAAAGCCAGTTTTAGACAGCCGAGCAGCATGTACCACGTTAGATAGTGTGAGGTTTAATCAATAAAATTGATCAGGAAGGAACTCAAAAGCCACACTGCCTGCTTCCATGCTTGATACACTGGGAAGAACCTTAGTTCTCATCTTGTGTTTGATCTACAGACTCTGTGAAAACTCCCAACTTTTACTTCCTGTGTGCTATTTTAAATAACAGCTTGTGTTACGTGCTATGGGCCACAGGGTTACTGTGGCAATCCACTCCAAAGTGCCAGAGTTTTAGCTGAGGAGTGTCTTAATGAAGATTACATCAGAGGTCAGAGCTTTGTCTCTTTTCCTCTTCTGAACATTGGGACCCTGTTCTCAAATGCATGGCCTGATGCATATTCACAATCACCTCATAAATATCTGACGAATGATTTATAATCAGACCACTGCCAGGAATCAGCTTTTTTTTTTTTTTTTTTAATATATGTGCTGCCGAAGCAAGCATGTATCAGCTCTTTTGCATAAAGGCAAGGCAAAGTAGTTCAGGAGCTAACATGTGACAGATGTTCAGAAAGGTGAGAAACCGCTCACACTACAGCAAACCCACACACACTGGCATACAAATGAACATATAGATGCATATGCATGCACACGCACACCCACAAGCACACACACTTAATTCAGTTGCCTATGTGCTGGTTCTGTTGTAAGAACATTACAGGTATTAAGTCATTTCCCTTAACAACCCAGTACAGTAGGTTCTATTTTCTTCCCACTTTGAGATGGGTAACTGATGCAGGGCAAGGTTAGGTGACGCGCCTTATTTCGCTCACCAGGCTAGTAAATAGTAAAATTAGGATGTTCATACTAAGCAATCCAGGTAGAAGATGTGTCCTTCACTTATCTACTGTCCTGGCTCAATACCTGTTCTGAGAGCAGCGAACCTAGAAGTGAATCTCAGACTCAGCTTGGTGGTCTTGGAGTCACTTAATGATGCTCAGCCTCAATTTTCTATCTATAAACTATGGTTAACAATGATAACAACTTCCTCATGGTAGTGAAAAGGGTGTAATCAGAACATAAGGGTGTTGTGTAAACTGTTTACACTTGGCATCAACCAGTTGTGATGCAGCACACCACACATACTGTGTCTTTCCTACTTTGTTCACCTCTGTAACCCTGGTGCTATCCCACGATGGATTGGACACATAAAAACATGTAACACTTAACAATTTCTAATTACATCCAAGCAGTTCTTGAAATCTCCTCATAAATCATGATGCTAGCAATAAATGTCTGAATATATCATTTTGTGTCTCAGAAAAATGAGGAAATAATTTCAGAGCAATGGGAACAATTTTTTTGCCATCCAATTATGGAAAGTACAGTCATGTAGAGCCTCTATAAGTCTAAATGCTAACTCAAAAAGGATTAGAAGCACTTGTCAATCATTTGAAGTAGGTGTGACCTTAGAGAAAAGAGGCTTAGTGAGGAGTTAAGATAGCAAGGGTGAGGTCATAGGGTCTAACTCCAGATTCAGAAAGCTGGGTTTAAGTCTGGCATGCATCCCAAAGCCATGGATGCTCAGTATGTGCCAGGTCCTGTCAGGTTGGTATGAGAGCTATCAAAGCATTATAAGCTGGGTCTTGCATTCCTGGGGTTTTCCTTCTCCTCCAGTAGCTAGGTGGCCTTATGTCAGTAATTCATCTTACTAGGAAAAGCTGTGGTGTCCACAGAAAAGGGAGCAAATGAAGAATCAGAGAGGTAAAGTCCCCTTTTAAAATTCATACAGCTCACTGGTGTGTCCCCACCAGCACTGGAGTGAACACTTCCGACTTCCAACTTAGTGGTTGCTACGATGGGTTTTACCATTCCTTCTGTGATTTCTAGCAGAGCTTGCTGCATTTACTTAAATATGGCTACAATATGCTTAGATACAGGTAATTTGTTTTTGTACACATTCTGCTAGGGTTTACTTTTAATTGCCAATGTTCTCTTCTTTTTTTTTTCCCCCTAAGACTAGAAATGATTGCTCTAAAAAAAAAAGAAAATAAATAAATGAGCCACAGACTGGATATATTTTTTTTGCAAATATATATCTGACAAGGTGCTTTAATCCAATTTATAAAGAACTCTAGAGTTTTGTCAGATTTTTGTTTTTCTCTTCTTACCCACTAGATATTTCTGGCAATGCTGCATCAGAGTCTCCCCCTCTTTCCCCTCCAAGATGGGTGAAGTCTGGCCCAGTTGCTGGGCTGTGCAGTGGGGAACTGATAGGAAAAGGGGCAGGGGAGAGGGCAACAGGAGAGAGCAAAACCAAGGACTGCAGGAGTTTTCATGGGTCTTGGAAGGGGAGCTGAACTTGTGTGGGGCAGTGCATTGGGAAGAACCTAAAAAGGAATTTTAAAATTTATTGCTGTGGGATTTCCTGTCCCCTTTATAATATTGAGTAATGCTAGTTTGAGTTGCTTTAAAATTATTCTTGGTTGCTGAGACTGTTCATTTTAGTACAATATTGCTCTGAAATTGATCTATGAGGGTCACAGGTTTATGAGCCTTACAGCAACCACTGGCTTCATCTTATTAGCAGTGGAAGGCTGCATGTGGACCTTCCCAATGAATCTTGAATGTGAGAACCAACCAGGCTTTAATAGGTGAGCAATGAGCTGTAGCACAACTGGCTGAAATCTACCAGGGGAAATGGTATCAGCAAATGGAATCCGGGCTTCTGAACATTTGTCTTGTTAAGGACAAATACCTACTTCAACACTTCCTTCAAAGCTGAGCTAGAAGGGAGACACACTTAGTCTAGCCTTTCATTATCATGCCACCTGGTGGCTGAAACAAGCAGTCAATAGGCCTGAGCTTGGGGTTCTAGATAAAAGGTCTGGGGAAAAGTGCAGAAAGAGCTTTGGTCTTTTGGGGGCTAAGGAGATGGAATTCAAGGGCACTGACAAAATCAGCATAATATTTAATCCTTGTTGTACTTCTAGCTCTGAAGTAGACACCATCACTAGCTCTTACCATTTGGAATATTCTATTCTAGAAGCAGAGTAGGATAGCAGACTGTCATTTACCAAGATCTACTAGTTTATATTCATTCTCTCTTACTTTCTAAAACCCATGTAGTGGTATTAGTATTCCCATTTTACAACTGAGGAAAGAGCCTAAATGACTTGTTCAAGTTATAATGATCACAGTAGATGTTGAGGAGAAGAGAATGGGGTATTATAAGATAAAAGCTGTAAACAAAGGTGTTTTGGGGGAGAGGTTAAACTGAAGTAAGCATTTCTATTTAAAAAAAGAAATTAGGCACACGTGTGTCTTGACTCCAAATTATTTTAGTTTGACAGTGTAGGTGTGCTATAAATACATGGAAAAGAGACAACAGAACTGTTATGACATTCTTCTTTCTGAATGAGAAGAGAGGGCGTGTCTAACTGTAGCTTCTCACTCCTCGAGATGGGTGTCATAACATATCAACTATGTGCATCATGTGTATACAACATGTATTTATTTTTTGTCCCACTTTTTGCTTCTGAATCTGCTTTGATGTGAATGTGTGATAATTTTAGTTAGTCAAAATAGTATTTCAAAATATACAGGATGAGTAAGTTCCCAGAGTTCTGCTTTCAAGATAGTACCTATAGTTAACAGTAAGTTATTATGTCCTTAAAACATTTGCAAAGAGAGTAGATCTCATAATAAGTGTTCTTATCACAAAACAAACAACAAAAGGACAGAAGAAAACTTGTGGAGGTGATGGTTGTGGTGATGGTAACACAAGAGTATACATATGTCCCAAACTCATCAAATTGTGTAAATTAAATGCAGTTTTTATATAACAACTATACCTCAATAAAGCTGGAGTAATAAATAAGTAAACGTGATATTTTCCTCTTCGTAGAAAAATTAAGCAGCTTCATGGCAAGGAATCAGACATGGTTCACAGTATGCATCCAACCTGAAAAGTTAGAGTACCCCAGTTCTTCCCTCTTGTTCTTAGACACAGATAAGACACTGCAATCAGACTCTGGAAGTCCTTGACTTGAACCTTGGCCTTAACAGTTAGTTGTGTATCTTTGCATCTTTTGTAATGATACCAACTCCCTGAGTCTTTGAATCCTCATCTGTAATTAGCGATGATAATACTTAACTCTCAGAATATTACTGGTATTAAGTGAAAAAAATACTTTAGCACAATGTAAAGCATATAGCAGTTGGTAAAATTTATGGTTCTCAATTAGTCAATAATTAGTATATTATTATAATTACTCTTACAGTATTTATTATTTTACTATTATTCTATTGGCTGAGAGAAAATAGTCTGTATATGCAAAATCATTTTACAATTTCCTAACACCTTCCCAGATATTTCAGTTAACATAGCAGAAGAAAGGTAGATAACAGATCAGGTGCAGACAGATTGTAGTAAGGTAAAAATTGCAATGGTGAGAGGTTGATGGTAAAAATCAAACTGAACATGTTCTTTTGTCATTGACTGACTGAAACTGAGGATTTTCAATTCCCTCTCTAGCTTGAGAAATTTCTTCCCACTGGGAAACTTTCACACCATATTTATAACAGAGGAGAGACAATGTTATTATCAGAAATTCCTCTTAGAGAGGGAATTGCATTTAGGGGGAAAGTATTTTGCTGGGTGGTAGATGTTGAGACACCGAGGAGCCTAGTTTGGGCAGAATTATTATTACAAGCCTTAGGGTGGAACTGGCTTTGGGTGAGGGAGAGAGGTCGGGGGGGGGGGGGAGTAGAAATAGCATGAGAAGGCAGAAGGAAGGACAGAAGATAGCCCATTGCCTGGTGTGACAGCCCACCTTTGCCCCTCCCCTTGCCATCTTCAGTACATCCTCCAAAAAATAGGGGGAACAAAGGGGATAAAACCACTAACCACTAAGAAATGACTGACTGGGGCAAAGGGGCAGAGTACTTTTGAAGTAGCACCCATGACCCATGGAAACATTTGGAGGGGCAAGAGGAGGCATGAGGAAGGCATTATTAGCCATTCATAGGCATTATGGGAATGAGTTTAATATTCTCAGGCTATGTATTGGGTGTTTGGGCACAATTTAACCAGAGTATTTAGGAGTGGGGGCTTCTTGGCAGCATTCATTCACTCAGCAGTATTTGCTGAGAGACCTCAATGAGCCAGAAAGGCTGAGGACTTCTCTGGTTTATTTAGCACAAGAGTTTACACTTGTGTAAAGAAGAAGAAAATAGGTCTGACTTTGAAGGGAGGGTGGGTGAAAGTGACATTGACTGGAACAAGGAGAGCTTCCCCCTTGACTACTTTCTCCCCAAACCAAAACTAAATTATGCAAAATTATGTATTCTAAAATCAACATTGTCAAGGTAAGTATGTGACAGGATGATGTTTAAGACCACAGTGAAAGGAGCTAAAGTGAGATGCACACAAAGGTAGAATCTATGGTGTCTTTTTTGGGATGCTCTGTCACCGTCCAAGATGATCAAAGACATGACAAGAGCTCGCCGTACATCGTTTTCTCGACTCAGACTCAGAAAACTGTACTCATGGGGCTATTTTCTATTGGATGAGAGTGGGAATTACTAATTGCCACTTTCTTACTCCATCTCACTTATGATCACCTTATTTTGTGAGCATGTGTACATATTACCTTTCTACATTTCTGTCTCCTACTCAATAGAGTTCAAAAGCCCACCTTTATGAGGGCTTTTTTAAGGATAAATGAGGTGACCTTTAAAATAAGTCAAATTTCTGCCACATGAGATTTTCTTAGTAAGTAGTTATCAGTTTTGAATCTAAATGATTATATTTTCAAGGTGGTTAAATATGTTTATTGTCACAAAACAATTTCTCCCTTTAAACACTATTGATTTAAGTCTGGATTAGAATTGCAACTTTAGCTTTTAAGTTCCATGCCCCAAACAGCTGAGATAATAGCTCTAGATCATTGTTATAGTAAATAAATAAGATATTTATTTTCAAATTGTTTACTTTGATTGCAAAAAAAAAAAAAGTCATTTGGCCACAGGAGAAATGAGATTACATGTGTAGGCAACCTCTCGGCTTTATACATGAATGATATTATCTATTGCTCAGACCACAGCCTTAGAAAAAATATCACAAAGTCATGTGGAGCTATAAAGTTCAATTTACAATGGAATGAGGTGTCTAGCTTCATTTATGACTCTTACTCAAAAGAAAAAAAAAACACAAAAACAAATTCAACTGACCTCCTCCCAAACCTGATCTTCCCACCTCTGTCAATGGCACCACCAAGCATCCAGTTACTCCAGGAAAAAAACAAGAACTATCTTGATCCTCTCTTTCTCACACTGCTCCCACCCAATTCAATCCATCAGCAACTTGATTGATTGTGCTATCTTAACAAAATGGTAAAAATAAAAATTTAGACTATTTTACGCTACTCCACTATTATCACCCTAGTTGAAGGCATAATTATCTCTAGCCCTGAAGACTACAATAGCCTCTTCATATATTGTCTCTATAGTTGCTCACCCATTTATTTCCATGCAGTATCCAAAGTAATCAGGTCACTCTTCAACCTCACTGTTTCCAAACACACATAAGAAACTCACGTATTTTTAAAATTCAGGTTATCCTCTTCCTTTAATCCTCCTCCTGTATGCTAGGTTTATTAATATTTTTGAATGCTGCCAGATGTTTCTCACCTTGAGACATTTGCTCTTTCTTCCCTCTACATGGAAAGCTTTCCCAGATCTTTGCATGGCACATGCTTCTTTGCTAAGTTCAGGACTCCCATCAAGGGTCCTCTTAGTAGCCTTTGCTCTCACCCTGATTTATTATTGCCCAAAGCCTCTCTCCCTCCCTGAAATTGTATTATATGTTTCTTTACTTTTGACCATTGAGTTGCCCAATAGGATGTAAGTTCCATTTAGATGGGGACTTTATCTTATCCATCACCTCATTTTCAAAGTATGCAGAACATTATTTAAGAAGTACTTGTTGAAAAAAAAAAAAAAAGAAGTACTTGTTGAATGAATGACAGACTGACCTGGACATGTGTATACATATAGAACTATAGAAGGAACCACACCATGAATGGAAGGTTCTGGCAGGCACTAGGTGATGAACTGCTTTGGGAAGACATGAGATCATTCCAAAAGGCCAGCATCACCATTGTTTATGCATCAAGTACATCATCATTATGTGCAGCTGGATGCAAAGACTCATGACCAGAACAAAAGGACAGATCACTATGGGTCAAACACTGTATTGGAAACTTGCATATACACTGTCTCATTTAGTTCTCACCCCAGTAAGACTGATATTTTTCTCATTTAGGCCAGATGAGGAAATGGAGACATGAAAAGGTAAAATCACTTGACCAAGTTCATACAATGAAGTGGTGGTGCTGGGGTTTGAACTTAGGTTTTTTGACTTTAGATCTAATGTTTTCCCCCTCAACCTGCTGCTTCAATATTGCTACCATTGTTAGGAAAGCTCCATAGAATGAAAGAGAAGAGATGACAGGAACAATGAAAAGGAATTCCAGGTTTAGGGGACTCAACCAAGGCCCATTTCTGCATAAGTCCAGTCCTGATGCCTCAGCATGTGTTAATCAGTAATTCCTTTAAATCTCATTTAGCACATAGCTCATGTTTCCTTCCAGTCTTACTTCTACACATTGTGTAATTGTTAGGGTGAATGTTATGATATCGCTAATATTCTATCACTTTTGACCTACAAAAATAGCAATTCAATATGACTGAACCTAATAGGATGAGCATTCCTTAAAGGGAGGAATCACGTCTCATGTCTTTTGGCCTCTACTAGTTTTTTTTTTTTTTTTTAGATTTTATTTATTTATTCATGAAAGACACAGAGAGAAACAGAGACATAGGTAGAGGGAGAAGCAGGCTCCCTACAGGGAACCTGATGTGGAACTCGATTCCAGGACCCTGGGATCACAACCTGAGCTGAAGGCAGATGCTCAACCACTGAGCCACCCTGGTGTCCCCACCTCTACTAGTTTCTGACTAGGTAATATTTATGATTGATGACAGTGGATATACAGTGGCCTTCATAGAAACAAATGGAGGACAGATATGATGGCCTATGTTTCTTGGCACACTGTATATATTTTATAAGTGTTATTGGGCTTCAGTTCCTTTTCAAGGCACCACACCAATAGCATCGACCTTGCTTTTACTTTGGTAGAGAACCTCACCCACTGAAACTTCCAGGGCCCCTTCCCACCCATAGTAGCCAATTTAAAAAGTTAGAAGCAAGAACACTTACAAAACGAGAAAAAACTAGTAATAACTACCCATTATACCAAATACTTTATGTATATTATCACAATGAGTCTTTATAACATTCCTGTGAGAAGAAATAGTTTCCCTATTGAGAAGATGAGGAGTTCAAGTAGTCCATGTTTGAGTAAGTTGACCAGTGTTACAAGACTAGTAAGTAGAAGAGTCAGAATTAAAACTCAGGTCTATCTGACACAGTGTCTGTGCACTTAACCACTCTGATATACGACATCATCTCTGACAAGAGGCATCAAGTGTTCTGCTCCCTGCAGGAATGAGATGTTCATGGTGTCATGGAAACAAGTCTCACACACTCACTCTGCTATCTGGCATCCATTTTCCCTACTGTGCCTAAAAACAGAGAATTGATTTTGATTTGCTGAAGAAGCTGAGGAGTTCAGGGGCACTGGTGTAAAGAGCCACTCTCCATGGATAAGTTGCCTCTCTCAGCCTACTTCTCACTAAATACAATCAGGCAGGTCAGGGTCATCACAGGAAACCTCACGCTACATGGAAGAGTCAACAAAGCATCAAAACTTGAGGAAAAATAATGTAACCCCTAATTATTTTAGGCTCTGCTTTTCTTTCTCAAAATAATCATGTGCAGGTACTTACACCATTGCCTAAGGACTTTGGTTAAACACCAAGAAAGAAACAACTAGAAGGGCTTCTTCACACTGCGGTGTGTTATTGAGCTTGTCTATAGCTTTCTCTGAAGGGCTTAGGGAAAGGATAATTTTTTTCTTCTGGATGATTCATTTGTAGCTTTGATCTTTTTACCTCAGAGCAAGCATACAAACTAGGTGACCTCTAAGGTTGTCCCATAAGCCCTCAAGACCTGTGCTCATATGATAAATCAAAACAAGATAATTCAGAGCTTCACTTGCATTCTTCTTCACTGGCAACCATAATTAGTACAGTTCTTTCAAGGTTGGGCAGATGCCAGGTGTGAGAAGAGCCTTATTTTTAGAACATTGGGGTTAGTTTCCCTGGAAAAAAATGCGGACAGAAAGGGAGAAGCAGGCAATATGAAGGGCAACTTTGAACACTTAGGAACACAAGTAAGATATTGATTATGTAAACATAGGGATTATGTAACTTCACATTTGGCAGACATTTCCACTAGTTGCTTTTCCCACCTTACAGGACTCCTATGGATTATAGAGCATTTCTAAAGACAAAAACTGGGGGACACATATTTTCTTTATGCCCAAGAAAGTCAACTAGGTATTTGTACTATTTTGTGGAAAACAGGAAGTCATATTAAAATCTTATGTATTTTGATTCCTGCCATTAGTTTCCTCAGATGTCTCCCATTAAAAAGAAAAATCTCTCTGTTCCCAGTCTTCCTTCACCTGTCTCTCACTCATCACAAGATTCCAGTTTTTAAAACTTTTTTTTTAAAGATTTTATTTATTTATTCATGAGAGACAGAGAGGGGCAGAGACATAGGCAGAGGGAGAAGCAGGCTCCATGCAGGGAGCCCGATGTGGGACTCGATCCCAGGACTCCAGGATCATGCCCTGGGCTGAAGGCAGACACATAACTGCTGAGCCACCCAGGCATCCCAAGATTCTAGTTGTTATCAAAAGCATACACTCACTTTCACTGCTACCTCCAGCTAAACCCACACCCTCACTCTCACTTTCTATACCTTCTCAAATCCTCATATATTCTAACATTTGAATGCTAATCTCAAGAGGGGCTATAGGTAGGTGAAAAAATAGGAAACCATTTACACCTTAGCCATAGAAACAGGAACTACATAAATTATGATATTTCGCCTCAAAGTAATGTATACACCCTCATTAATTTATTCAACATTTATTCTTTGTACTATACCCTGTGCAATTGCTAGAGTAGAGGCAAAGGAAATTATCTCTTGGTAGAAACAGAGGGTAGGTAGGGAAAAGAAGCAAAACAAAAAACCAAAATCCCTATAAACTATAGTAGTTCTACAAGATGATAAATGCTATATAGAGGTGAGAATAGCAAGTTATGAGAGAACAGAGAAGGGAGTGATCAATGCAGACAGAAAATTAGTAATTCTAGAAGTTCGTGTGACAATTAGAAAAAAGCCTAATGATATAATGTTACGTGAAAATGAATTAAAAAATTGGATTAATGGGATCCCTGGGTGGCGCAGCGGTTTGGCGCCTGCCTTTGGCCCAGGGCGCGATCCTGGAGACCCAGGATCGAATCCCACATCAGGCTCCCGGTGCATGGAGCCTGCTTCTCCCTCTGCCTATGTCTCTGCCTCTCTCTCTCTCTCTCTGTGACTATCATAAATAATAAAAATTAAAAAAATTAAAAAAAAATTAAAAAAAATTGGATTAATACTATGGACACAGGAATTAAAAGGCAGTGGAAGTTGATAGATTAAGGTAGCAGATTTCTTGCTGATTTTTCTATTTTAATTTCTCTATAATTTTGGAATAAATAAGAAATATAATGAGGAAGCATTAAGTAAATGGAGCCTTGTGTGAAGCATCAGTTTCTAAAATGGATCTTGCCTAAATAAGAGGAAATGCAAAAACCTGACAGACTGCCTGTGACTGGCACATGAGGTTAACATGGGGATCCGTCTCAATGCCACTGGAAAGGCCACAAGTGGGAATGATGGGAGCTATTTTTTCTTTGTATTAACTGGAATAGGTTGTCATTAGATAGGAAGCTCACCATAGAATCGTTAGTTCTCTAGATAAAAGGTATTAATCACCTGACCATGGATAATACAAAAGATTTACTAACCAATATGCTAAATATATGGACGACACTAACATTTGTCTAATTTTCTGGAGAAAAGGATAATTTTTTAAGTATAGCTGAATTTGGGGTTCTTTTAGTATTATATAGTATATTTGGTAACTTTTTTCTTCTTTTTCTTTTCTATTTCACATGTATCCTCAGTTTAAGAAATGGATTTTTATTCTTTTTTGGTAACTAGCATTTTGAGGCTGGATTGTGAGTAATTTTAGTATTATCCTTGGTTCTTCATAAACAATGTATTAGTATTATCTCTGATTTCTTCATGTTCAAATCCTACTCCTCATTAAGGGTTCATCTCAAGCAGTACTCCTTCCATGAAGTCCTTCTTCTCAACAACAAACCCTAAATGGATGATTTTTTTTTTCCTTTTCTTCACTCCTGCCTCTTTAAGCATAGGTTAATAATCAGTCATTTCTTAGTTCTAAATATTTATGTGTACTAACCTTTATTCCTATATGTAATTGCAAATTCCTTAAAGGGAGGCAATCTTATCTTTTACCACTTACTCTTAGTAAGTAGCATAGGGCTAAAAACATAAAGAACTCAACAGATACTTATTTTTTTTAAGGATTGATTTATTCTATCACAGTACACACATACATATCTATTGTTTTCAGCTTTAGTTGACATGGGTTTCAAGAAGCCTCTTGTGTAGGAATACATCAAGTTGAATTTTTAATCTCCCAAAGAAAAATGTAATATTCACATAGTTATATTCAGCAAGATTCCTTGCAAAACCATCAGTTACTTCTGACACATAATGGTTCTTTCTGGTTTTCTACCAAATTTAATCAAAGCCCAGGACAGCTTTCTGTAACATCTGTAGCTGGGTGAACCACACTGTCTGCCCAAGGTCAGGGCTAATTATCCACATTTGCACCCACCTGGCAGATGTGAAAGACTCAAGATATGTATGTACTCGTTAATTGAGGGTCAAGCTGTTCTCTGCAGAATTCAGCAAAACTTCAGCTGAAGTATAATGGCATTCATTTTGAGGTAAAATTCCCAGGTCATTAAGCACTTTGAGATATGATTTGTTCTGTAATAAGTGAGAGGATTTGAGTCCAGAAGAACTCTAGTCTGGCTCTCTTCCTAAAATGTGTGACCTCGGGCAGTTCTCTTCCCCTTGTTGAGTGTCAGACTCCTGCCTTAGAACATAAACTTGTTTTTCTAATGCATCACTAAGTACTGTTTCTGCTTAAACTATGATGCTCTATTATTTAATTGAATACTTAAAGCTAATTTTTATTGTGCACTTACTATGTGCCAGGCAATATACTTTTATGAGTTTGCACTGTGCACCAGGCTAGATTAAGCCAGCTTGAATTTAACCACAATGAAGATATCTTTGTTAAAATATGTCTGTTTGCCTTGTCTGAAGGCTGCTGATAAAGTCAGCATTTGTTCTCTAAGTTCTAATAGTTCTAAAGAAAGTTGTGTACTACTTTAATGCTATCATTTTCCAGCCACCAAGCAAGTCATTCATTCCCAAATTGTGTTCAGTAGAGTTGATAGCCCCTTCAAAGTGTAGGCTTCCAAGGTATTTATTCTAAATGGGTTTTAGGAAAAAAGTTCACACAGCTTTTTTTTTTTTTTCTGAAGTGAACATCAGTCTGTGATTTAGTTGCTATTAAAAAATTAGAACGTTTTGGGATGCGTGGGTGGCTCAGTCAGTTGAACATCTGACACTTGATATTGGCTCTAATATTGATCTCAGGGTGCCTCTGGGCTCTGTGCTCAGTGGGGAGTCTGCTTCTTTCCTTCTCCCTCTCCCTCTGCCCCTCCCTCTGCTTGCACTCTCTCTCTAATAAATAAATAAATCTTAAAAAATCAGAATGTGTTAGTTTTTTTATAACATACTTTACCTAATACCTACTGTGGTAGCTTGTCTCCATGATGATGACAGCTTCACCACTTTTTTCCCCCTCTACACACAGCCCATTCTGCTTTTGAAAGGGAAGGACTGTTCTTCTTCCCATTTGAATCTGAGCTGGCTAATGATTATTTTGACCAATAAAATAAAATAAAAATGTGCTTTGTGACTTCTGAGGCTAGGTCTTATGTACCAGGACCCAAGCAGGTACTGCCCAGTTGAAGCCTATAATTACTTTCAGAATGTCACTTTGGGGAGGCCAGCTGCCATGTATGAAGCCCAAGTGTTCTTAAACCACCATGCTATGGGAAAGCCCAAGCTAGCCACATGAAGAAGCTTCATGTAGAGATGCCTAACCTGCCCTCAGGTGTTCCAGCCTTTCCAGGCCAGGGATCCATGAGGGGGAGCCTTCAGATGACTTCAGTCTTGGTCATCATCTGGCTAAAAATGTACCAGGATCCAAGCAGGTATTGCCCAGTTGAAGCCTATAATTACCACTGCATGAAGAAATAAAAACAAATTATTATTTTAAGCCACAATATTTTGGGGGTGATTTGTTGTCACACTATATAAATGGAAAATACACTAGCTTAAAAGACCGTTGTAGGTAGAAATTTATTTCCCATATACCTTAAGCATCTTAGATTCACCTAGAGAGTGCCGATTAGAGTCAGGGCAGAGTTCCCACTTTTTGTGCTGGCTAAAATATTGGCAGAATAATAGAATGATTTAGGCATACTCAGGAATGCAGAATCAAGAGGGAAAATGTCCACAGAGCCAGAACTCAAATATATCTAGAGGAAGGAAAACACCTTGGGCTCTGGACTTTGGATTATTCAGACATATTAATTTGGTAATAAGAAGAAAGAGGAATGAAAGTCTGAAGAGAAAAAGGGGCCAGAGAAGAGCTTCTTTGTAAAGAAGACCACCTAACCAGTATCTTACCTGATACCTTAGACAAAGCTCATAATGGCCCCAGACCTTGGCCTAGAGAACAATCAGAAACAAAAGCATTCAGCCCCTCAGTGGCCATAGTTGAGTGAAAATTCAACAAACAAAACAACACAAAAAACCAAGACAGTACCCAGTTTAGGAAGGCCATAATCAAAAAGCATAAAGCGCATCAATGATAATAGATGAGATAATAGTGTCTCTGGATGAGAGACTCTAGTGGGAAGAGAAAGCAATTATGTTTTGTGTGCAGGTACAACTGCACTTCACATTTGACTTCACAAACCCCTTCAACTTAGTCACAGTGTCTACCCGTGAGAGTGTACATATGTGTGCCTGCATGCACATGTGCAGGAATGCCCATGTAGGGTGTGGTAGACCTTATGTGAAGGATCCTTATTAAACTTCTGTCCTTGAGGCAATTTAGTTATGGTAGGTGATTTATTCCCTTTGATGTCTCCCTGGGTTCTGGGAGGCCATGCCACGGGTCTTCCTTTGAAATGTTAGAGAAGTCAGTGTACATGATAATGGGTATCTCTAAATACAATGAAAGACAGACTGGCCAAAGAAATGTTATGGCTTGAGAGAGAGGCAGATGCTGACTTTTAGGACTTGGGAACTCTCAAACACATGTTACTTAACAGAGATATAATGGAAGTTGTACATAAATAAAAGGCAGAATAGATTTCAAGTGACAACATTCTCCTCTCATTCAATATCAAATCCTCTATACATGATGTCAAATAATTGTTGTTATGGTACTTGAAATGAGATTTGGAGGGGATTGGACTGTTTTCTAAAACCTTTTCCTCAGATATGCAACAATGATGTGATATTGATTTTAGATACTCAAA
This sequence comes from Canis aureus, assembly GCF_053574225.1. Classification (NCBI taxonomy): domain Eukaryota; kingdom Metazoa; phylum Chordata; class Mammalia; order Carnivora; family Canidae; genus Canis; species Canis aureus. The sequence goes on from NC_135620.1 coordinate 47,761,761, forward strand.
AGGATAAGCTCAATAAGGAGACCAGACATGAGTGACAGAGCCTAAATTCCACGCATTTACTGAAGGAGTGCTCTGGAGGGCACCATATTAAAACACGAGAGGTAGGAGCAATGCTCAAATCATGGAATAGCACAATTCTAGAATCAAGTCCTAAGTAATTTTTTTCTAACTTGCAATTTATTTTTTAATTGAAACAACATTTAAAAAGGTGGTAAGCTTTACTATGCAGCCTTCAGAAGACAGACACAATATAGCATGGAGCTAAACAATAGTACAAATAGGCCTAACAGAAGGAAAAGAGAAAAGAGGAAGAAAATGAAAAGGAAGATTAAGTATTATTTTCTTTCTGGTTCATTCATTATTAATTTTTAAAAATCTGAATCAATGGGATTCGACTGAATTCTTTAGTAAAGGTATTGTGGAAAATCCCCTCTACAGACAAAGGCTGTTTAGAAGGTTCTAGGTTTATCAGATATCTAACTTTATTGGCTAGAATGCAACCTCTGTATTCATGACACCCTATTCAATCAGACAAGCATTTATAGAGCACCACCTGAATGCCTAACACTGTGCTAAATTCTGTAAGGAGTAGTTCTGACATTTTTGGATTTCACAGAGCTACAGAATTTTAAGAAGTGGAGAAACTACCATAAAGTTGACAAGTCTTTTTTATTTGCCAAGAAAGCACGCATAAAAGAAAATAACTGCCATCTATTCTCATAATTATGCTTCACTGTAGCCTGGTAGAAACATTACCCAGACTCTCAGTTGGGAGCCACTGTGCTGTGCAGTACCTAAAATTAATATAAAACGTATTCCCACCTGCCTAGTCTCCTTCTCCTGACATGTCAACTTAATTCTTAGTTGAGCAGTGCTTAAAGCTGATATCCGTTTCCAGACAATTGCAAATTAGTTTTATAAAATGTTTCAGATTAGCTGATCATTACATAGCATTTCAATCTTTCTTAATTTGGACATTATCTATTTAGGATCCATAATCACCATCAACATATTTTTACATAATCTTAAAGAGAGATTCTTAATCTAGTACAGAGATGTCCAAAACTCCTTTTAAAAAACATAGAATCCTTTCTTCAAACGAAATCTTATTCAGGAAGCCCAATATCTAAAATAGATCAAAGTGAGCTGGTATGATTGAAGCAGTCTGCTCGCTTTCCCTTCCCTATCTTCTCCACACCACAGTAGCCCCCAAGGCACCTCCATGCAACCCCAGGGCTCCACGGAGCCGTCTTAAAAAGCTACTGATCTAACAAAGCCATAGACTTATAGAATTTCTTAATCAGAAGACCTTAGAAATGACTTCAAATTAGAGAATAGCAGAGCATAAGAACTTTAGAGCTCAACTAGTTTACCCTCCTTGAAATCACAGGCAAGAAGACTGGAGCCCGGAAAGGTTTTCAAAGGACCCCCCCACCCCCACCCCGTGTCACATTCATTGCTATTTAGTGTCAGACACGTGACTAAAAAATGAAGACTCTGACTCCAGTCGAATGCTTTCTTTTTTTAATCTTAATGCAACTCTTCTGCAAGTATTATGCACAGGGAAAATAGCAAGGCCATTTGGAAAAGAATTAATTAAAGCAGAGAGAAAGCATCTAGCAGAGAGGAGGAACACTGGACAAGAAGAAAAAGGAATGGACAAGGGGATCATATCTATTGCTCATTCCTCTTAAGTTCAAAAGAAGTAAAAATTGAATCCTTGTTACAAGAGGCTCGCAACCTAGTGGGTATAACAAAAAAGAATGAGGTACAAAAGGAATGTTAACAACTCTTGGGATGTTCTTAAAAGAACCGACTCCCAAGTGATGATATGAAGTTACCAAAGATGTTGGTAATAAATTGGAAGTTACACAGATAATGTGAGGAAAAGCTGCAGCCCCACAATCACAGTGGGTTAAAAATTAAAGTTTATACCAAAATCTGACAGATCTCTCAAAGCTTGACTGTTTCCCTAGAACAAAGCTTTCATCACTTTGGGAGAGGGCACTTACTGCTTTGCAAGATACAGTACTCGGTAAGGGTACAGTTAGCCCCATCAATCAGCCTGAATGTTACAATATATACATCACCAACATGAATCCATGAGCACAGATAAATGAGTCCTGGGAGCATATGGTGGAGCAGTTTTATGTACCAGTGTTGAGTTTGTCCACCCTGAACTCACAGTCAGTGTGCAGTAGATATAAATTCTCTCCTCCTTCTCCTTCCATTCCTTTCTCTTTCATACTTCAGCTTGTTTAAACTTGTATAGATCTGTGTGTGTTTATAATCATGAACTAGACAGAAACAATTTTTCCCTAATCTTTAACAGTAGATGGGATTCCAGTTTCCATTCACATATAAGACAATGGTATATCATTTCTCTACAACTCATCCATTAGCAAGTGGTTCTAAATAAGAAAGCACTATGACTGAGAAAGCAGATTTTCTAGTTGTGCTAATTTATTTATTTAAAAATCACTATAATAAATGGACCTATCCTCATTCTGCATAACTTTCCATTTATCCATTCAGTTGGTGTTTATGTTCTTACCTTTAAAATATTTGAAATCATGATGTGAGATGTGATTTTGCTTTCCATTTTGGTCACTTTGCCTACTGTAAGCATTTGTCTAGATTGCTATCCTGTCTCTTTGTTCAGGTAAACGAAGCCAGTGTACATGGCAAGATGTCAGTACACAAAAACTAGCCATTTTGATTGGTACAGAGTTTCTCTGTCTCTTCAACACCACTATACAAACACTGAGGAAATTTAAGTGTTGCTGGCTTCAAAATATTTTTAAAATTTGCCATATTTTTAAATGGTATATATTCGAATCCATTGAATAGATAATTGAACCCAAACGTTCAAAGGTAATTTCTTTTCTTTTTAATGACAATGAAATAATGGAATTTGTTTTCAGCTTGAGAAGTACAAATGGTAGAATATCTGTCTTAAAATGCTGGAATCGTTAGCTCTTTATTAATCCAGCTTTCTGCTGTGGTGCACTGTCCTTTAAAAGTAAAGTATTTACCTAATCCTCTCTAATTGGCATGAATTATTTCCTATAATGGGCTCTTGAATTCTTTATTTGTATTTTTCCTTTATATCTCAACTTAAAATACCAGGCAAAATATTTATCATTTAAATTTAACATATATGGACTAGTCAATAGACTGTTAGGTCTTTAAAGATAAGAATTTTTATCTGATTCATTTTTATTTGCCTCCCCAACTTGCAGCACAGCATTGTTCACATAGTATGTGTTCAATAAAAGTTCATTACAATGAATGGATTTTAACTTCAATGTAGTCACTTACCAGGTGATCAACCTAAACCAGTTCATAACCTAAGTTCTGACGCTTTTTAGAGGAGTCATTTAGGGCAACGACCATTCAACTGTGCTGGTGGAATATACATACTAGAATCTGAAGAGTCATTACCTTGAGTAATACTGCCATTTCAGTCATGGATTATATCAATTAACTGATTTCTGACTCCAGGAAGATTTAGACCATATGGCCTTTTATATTCTTGTCAGCTTGCTTAAATTCCATTGAGTTTATGCACATTTATTTACAGTGTAAAGAGCATACATTATATGACAGCCAGGTCCGGAGAGAATTCCAAGTAGATTAGGTGTCCTCACTACATTCTTTCAGAGGACTGGCTCCTTTATAATACCTACGCCATTCTGTGATTATGTATTTGTGGTTGTCTGATTAGTGTGTATCTCTCTCAGAGTCTGTAATGGCCATGAGAGCAGAAGCCGGTTCTGTGTTCTGTATAGTCTCTGTCCCATACTGGATATTCAGAAAGGGCAGCTAACAAATTAATGAAATCCAAAAGAAAGCAAAATTTGAGCTGAGTTTTAAAGGCAAGTGAGAGAACTAGTCTAGTAGGATGAGAAAAGGACACCAAATAGGCTGATGGTTTGAAGTAGGGATGTGGGTAGAGGTAGAGATACTGGAGAAAGTCCCTAAGGAACTACATTTAACACAGCAGAGACTGCTGTGTCTTGGTAGCAGGTATGTACATAGCAGGAGTTCCAGAAAGAGGTTTGTTTTCATCTAACATAGTTTATAAAATCATCAAGAAACCCACTAATACTCAACAGTCACCTATATGAAAGGCATTTATTTAGACACATGTGGTTAGGTGGCCTTTGTTATGCAAGAAGAGGAAATTTCCATGACATACATAAATAGGCAGTGTTTTTGAAAGTGGCAGGTTACTGTGGTTTCCCTAACTTGGAAAAAAGAAAAATTTAACTACTTTTGTCAAATAGCATGTTTCTCAACTGGGTTTTTTACTTTAAACATGGTGTGAGTAGCTAAAGGTATGATCAGCTGAGATCATACCAATTCAGTGGTCCTCCATCATAGTCATCTCAGAACTTTTCCACTATTTTGGAATGTTCTGTGCCCACCATGGACATCTTAGAAATTTAGAACATGTGCAGCTATTTTAATCTGAGATGACTTGGTTACCATGATTCTTATCCTGATCTGTTATGGGAATAATTATATATGATCTTCCCAACTCCTCCTAGATGATGTGAGAACAAATGAGATTGCATGTCAAAATTTTTCGCAGTTGTCCTTTCCCCCCCTTCCTTCTTCCTCCCCTTTTCTTGCCAGTTCCCTCCTCCCTTCTTCCTCGTAGTTTATATCTAATTGTCCACATATCCTAGGACATTTGGTGTTTGATATCCCACTGTGTTATACTTATTTTCTCTGTAGAAAGTTCAGTCATTATCCCCCCCGCCACAAGTTTTATTCAAAGAATGTGGCTGCTCCCAAGTGTCCTGTTGAGCTGTAGGTCTGTCCATTTTGAGTGTGTTATGTTTGGGTGATTTTTAAGATTCCTTTTTCAGCTGCTGAGGAAAGTAAATATGGCAGTGAGTTTGGATTTATTTTTTTCATATATAATCTTTTATTTTGATTGTAGCTTTGACAGAAATGCATTTTGAAAATCCTCACCTCTCCAGGGCAGCCAATTCAGAGCAGAGGAAAAAAAGTTTCATGAGAAAGCATCCCAAAATGCATAGATGGTCTTATCATTTTGAGATAGTCAACCTGGCCCAGTATCCCTTCTTTGTCTGGTTTCTATTAAAGCTATTAAGAATGGATTCAGCGGACTGTACTTCCTGTCTATCTTCCTGGAGATGTAAACCCCCATGGCATCAGAGTCATATGAATAGGCCTGTATGTACTGATAAGCAATTATCACTGGGGTAGAAGAAGAATGATAAGGTCTAGGCCTATCACAGGGCAAAGACATTAAGATTTATTTACAGTGTTATCAGGAGAGCTTTGCTACCCATGCAAAGCTCCTTCTGGGAGAAAAAAAGGAAGAGAAAAGCATAAGAGGAGATTATATTTCTTGCAAACATTTATCAATCAAAACAAGAAACTCTGAATGCAAAACTGAAACAGAATCACAAAGTCAATTTTAAATGGGGGGGAAAAGCCACAGAAAACATGGGCCTTCTGAGGATTAAAAGGAAGAAATCCTTACCTGAGATTAAAAAAAAAAATCCTTACCGGAGATCAAAATAGAGAAGGGCTAGGAGAGGGAGGAATCGTGAAGAGATTGCTTTTACAAATGATTTGGGATTGAAATAATTTATACAGCTCATACTCTGCCATTGAGAGCAAGATGAAAAATTTATGGAACTGTATAAAATGGCTTGCATTAGATCAGAACTATAAAAAATAGAACACAAGCTCAACTCCAGGGACTCAGCAAGATTTTTTTTATTAGGAAATCCAAGTTGTCCATGGAATGCAATTTTAATCATGAACTTGATGATGATGCATATTAATTCCAACAAACCCTTTTAACCACAGTATCTTTTGCCCCAATAGGTCGACAACGAATTCTCAAGGAAAGACAAAAACTCTATCAGGGAACACTTCCTACTGTGTATTCTTTCTTAAGGGCATCCCGTCTGAAATGAAAATTTCAAGGCATCAGCCAGCTCGGAAGCTAACTAGTAGATCAAGGAATACTAAAATGATTTATTACAAGAAACTTGAGTGGCTCCATGTCTTAGAAGTGCCTTCCACTAATACTGAACAGCAATGCCTAACAAATATTTATGATTGAACAAATTGAGAGAGCAGCAAATCCACATATAATGAACTAGTCTCATTCATTTCATTCATTCATTCATTCATTCATTCATTCATTTACACAACAATTTTTTACTGAATACCTAATACATGTTAGGCACTGGACAAAGTGCTGGAGATGATGAACAGACATCTATCCTTTTGTGACTTTTACGAACTTGTATTTCACTAGACTAGTAGTTTGTATTTATTTTTTTTAATGCGAAGAAGTCTTTTTTTCAAGCAAAATCACTTATAAAGCATAGAATAATACAGTCTTACACATAGAAAGGATTTTACATAAGAGAAAAACTCAGAGGCAGGTTATCTAACCCAATTCCTTAAGAAATATAAAGTCTAGGGTAATTTGTCTAAAGCTTTACAGTCTATATCACGAGGAAGTCTAAAACCCAGAAAATGGTGATATGCACTATAATAACTGAAACCTAAGAGAATGCTTTATCGGAGAATTGAAAACAATCTCATTGGTTGAAGAGGTAGGCAGGAAAGGCAAAAAGCCATGCGTGACAAAAGCAAAGAAATTGTCCAGTACCAAATAAAGCCTTCGGATTACCTCACCAAAAATGAGCAGTCAATGAAAATGTCCTTTAAATTCTTTTCTTTCTAAAAGGATAGCCCCATTTATTTCTATTTTTATCATTGTTATAGTTAACAATGATAAAACAAATTAACTCATACCTATTAAAAGTCTGTATGACTTAAACAGCCATTCCTGACAGTTGCAGAGCAAGGTATGGCTTCCTAAGTATTATCACATTGTATGTATATAACAACCTTTTGATGGTTGGATGGACAACTACACAGATTTCTAGTCTATTGATGAGAATACTTGAGTGACTTGGTCAAAGTCAAAAGAAATAAATATTGTAGACCAAGTTTCCTGCTTCCTGGTTTGGTCTTCTTTCTACCATATCATAGAAGGTCTAATGTCCAAAAGTCTTCACAGGTAAGCTCTTTCTCTGCTTATGATATCATTCATGTAGCATCTTCCACAGAACTTAGGCAGGATAGATGTTCCATGCATGTTTACTGAATGATGACTTTTGTTGAAATCAGGGGCTTTTATTTTATGTTCTAATACTGCTCCCAGCTTATAAAATCTGTCAGGAGAATTACTCCACCCCACTTTCAGAGACCTGAAAAGGTGGACAGGCTTTTTGTGACAAGTGACAAAGTAGGGAGATATTCAAAGATATTTTTATTGACATGCAGACTTATGGAAGATAATGAAGTTTAACTGAATTCCCTTATGATGTTTTGTAGCATTCTAGTTTTTATCCGGCCAGTAGTCATAACTTGTCTGCTCTTATAAAAATACACATTTATCTATCAATCTTATACAAATATGATAAATACTATATATAGTATATAATGTGACTGATGCAAATAATATTAGGAAGGAACAACTACTCTTCCCAAATCACAATGAATATGTCAAAGTTAAGTATAATTCTATTCTCACTATTTCTGTGCAACATTGTACAGAAATTTTCACCCTGGGTAATTAAGCAAGAAAAAGAAATAAAAGACATACAGATTGTAAAGGAAGAAGCAAAGCTACCCTTTTTTTGGTTGGTGTTATGATCTTCCTTTTTTTTTTTTTTTTTTTATTGGTGTTCAATTTACTAACATACAGAATAATACCCAGTGCCCGTCACCCATTCACTCCCACCCCCCACCCTCCTCCCCTTCTACCACCCCTAGTTCGTTTCCCAGAGTTAGCAGTCTTTACGTTCTGTCTCCCTTTCTGATATTTCCCACACATTTCTTCTCCCTTCCCTTATTTTCCCTTTCACTATTATTTATATTCCCCAAATGAATGAGAACATATGTTATGATCTTCCATACAGAGAAATCAAAGGCATTCTCTCATAAACAATCAGAATAAATGAGTCCATCAGTGGCTCAGGATACACCATCAATATAAATATATAAATATCAGTTGTATTTATACACATTAGCAGAGAATAATCTGGAAATGAAATTCTGAAAATGATTCCATTTACAATAGCATCAAGAATAAAATAGGACTACATTAAAAAAACAAATGCAGAACTATAAAACATTGCTAAAAGAAATATTAAGAGACTTAAATAAATGGAAAGACACCCTATATTCATGAATTGGAAGATTTAGTCTTGTTAAGATGGTAGTATCCTCCAAAGTAATTTACAGGATCAGTGCAATCCCTATCAAAATCCCAATTACCTGCTTTGGAGAAATGGAGAACCTAATCTTAAAATCATATGGAATAATATGGGACATAAGTAGTCAAAACAATTTAAAAAAATAAAAATAGAAGACTTCCACTTCACAATTTCCAATCTTACTAACAGTGTAACAACTACACTTATCACGGTGAGCACTGCAGAAAGGATTGTCAATTCACTATGTTGTACACCGGAGACTAGTATAACATTGTTTGTCAACTATACTTTAACAAAAAATTAAAAAAAAAAAACTAACAGTAGTCAAAACGTTGTGGCAATATGTAAGGATACATATATAGACCAAAGAATCCAAAAAATCCTTAAATTTATACTTACTGATTTTTGATAGAGTGCCATCAAAATTGAAAGGAGAAACAATCATTTTTTCAACAAATAATCCTGAGGTAACCGGACATCCATATGCAAAAGAATATGGTTGGACCTCTACTTCTCAGCATACTCAGAATTGAATATAGGCCTAAGTAGAAGTGTGAATACTATAAAACTCAGAAAAAAACATGAGTAAACCTTCATGATTGGATATTAGGTAAAGCTTTCTTAGATACAACACCAAAAGCACAAGTGAAAAAAAAAATGTAACTAGGACTTCATCAAAATTAAACACTGTTGTGCCACAAATAATACCATGAATAAAGTGAATAGGTAACACTCAGAAGGGAAGAAAACATTTGGAAATCATACATATCTAATAAAGGGGCTTTAATCTAAACCATACAAAGAATGCTTTTAACTTATTAATAGAAAGATAACTAACTCAATTAAAAATGGGTAAAGGATTTAAGTTGATACTTTTCCAAAGAAGACAGAAAAATTACCACTAAGTATATTAAAGGATGCTCAACATCATCAGCCTCGGGAAAGGCAAATCAAAATCACAATGAAATGCCACTTCACAACCACTAGGATAGCTATAACAAAAAAAGACAAATAATAAGCATGTTGGCAATTTTGTGTAAACATGGGAACTCTCATACATTTGTTGTTGGTGGGAATTAAAAGCAGTGCAGCCTCTATGGGAAACAGTTTGCCAGTTACTCAAAAAGTTGCTATAGTAACACTGATTTATAGTATGACCCAGAAATTCCATTCCTAAGAATATACCCAAGAGAAATGACAATATATATATATTCACAAAAAAACCCTCATATGTGAATATTCATAGTACCATTATTCATAATAGTAAAAAAGTGGAAACTACCCAAAACCCATCAATTGCTGAATGAATAAATAAAATGTCATACATCTATACAAAGAATTATTTTTTGGGCAATAAAAAGAGATGAAATAATGACATATATTACAATATGGATAAACTTTGTAAACATTATTTCAAGTGAAAAAAATCAGTCACCAAAGACCACATATGGCATATTTCCATTTATATGAAATGTCCACAGAGACAGAAAGTAACTGTGTGGTTTCCAGGGGTTGAGGCATGGTGGTGAAGGGCTGGATAGAAAGGTTAGTGCCAAAGGGTACAGGGTTTTGGGGGGGAGGTCGGGGTGATAGAAATGTTTTAAAATTGATTATGAAAGATGATTGTACATCTCTCCAAATATTCTAAAAACCATTGAATTATACACTTAAAAATATGTATAGTCGGGATCCCTGGGTGGCGCAGCAGTTTAGCGCCTGCCTTTGGCCCAGGGCGCGATCCTGGAGACCCGGGATCGAATCCCACATCAGGCTCCCGGTGCATGGAGCCTGCTTCTCCCTCTGCCTATGTCTCTGCCTCTCTCTCTCTCTCTGTGTGTGACTATCATAAATAAATGAAAAAAAAATTAAAAAAAAATATGTATAGTCAACAAATTTTGGCTATAAAACCATTCTATTGAGGAAAAAGTTAAGTATAACTTATTTATAGGGAGGTTGTTTGTCTTAGTTGTAAGAATGTTCAGTCGGCAAGATTCTGCCCTACATAGTTTTCCATTTGGACACCGAGTCTCGGTTTTCTTACGAACACTAACATTCCAGGTGATCATTTAAAAACAACAACTTTATAATGCTTGAAAAACAAACCCTTATGGGGCGCCTGGGTGGCTCAGTTGGTTAAGTGTCTGCCTTTGGCTCAGGTCATGATCTCGGGATCATGGGATGGAGCCCCAGTTGGGGCTCCTTGCTCACTGGGGGGGGGTCTGCTTCTCCCTCTCCCTCTACCCCTACCCCCTGATCTTGCTCTCTTTCACTCTTTCTCAAATAAATAAAATCTTTAAAAAATAAAATAAATAAACTCTTACATGGAAGCTCAATGTATAAAGCAGAGAAGAGCCCAGTTGCCCTGGTTCAAACAGGAGTGGAGATCTTACTCATGCAGGTTTATTTCTCACTTGGCTCCTGCACCATCCTCAGGCAGTTAAAAACACTGTGGGTGCCATGGTGTTCCATAGAACACTGTTTAAAAAGCAGTCTAAATAGGCTCAAGGATGCTTTCCAACCTCAACATTATAGTGTTCACTGCCTAGCACTCAAGCAGGTGCGACCCACTCTTCCAGGAAGAACTGGGTGAAGATCAAAGACATTAAATCAGTCAGCTGGTCTATGGAGTGGGGGTGTTAATAGGGAGGATGCAAGAGAATAAGGATTAAGGTAAAAAGTATGGAACAAGGTGAAACTGATTTTCAGATCAGCACTGAGAGACAAAGGCTGGATTTTTTGTGACTCTAAACAAAAATTAGCTGCTGGCACCAGAAGTGTTCTGATGGAAAGAAATATATGTGTTTAGGAAAATTCCTTTATAGGAATTCCTTTATAGGTCCTTTGGGAGTAGAAGATAAGGCCTTAAAGGCATGAATGTTTGGATGAAAGGAAATGAATACTGTGTAAATTCTTCCATATTGTCAAGTATAGGGGTGCAGGGAAAATAAGAAGAATCCCTGATTTGGGAACGTGGATGGATAAGTGAAAAGCTTTTAAGAACATAAAGAAGTATGCATTCCTGTAATATTAACCCCTCTCTACTCCCCCAAATCTTGACTTAAATTTACTGCACACATAAATGCCTGGTGATTTAACAGTAGAAGGTAAGGCAGATGGGAAGGGTTATAGAGGTCATTTTTCTGTTCTTCGGCATTAGAAATGATGGAATTTGATTTCATGTGGAGGTGGGTAAGAAGCTTGTTGAGATCTGCATCATCATCTGAAGGAGAGATTAAATAATCTGCCAGTAATCACCAACTATGAGGAAGCCTCAGGCTAAGCATTTATTTTTTTTTAAGATTTTATTTATTCATGAGGGACACACAGAGAGAGGTAGAGACATAGAGGGAGAAGCAGGCTCCTCGCAGAGAGCCTGATGTGGGACTTGATCCCCAGACCTGGGATCACACCCTGAAGCTGAAGGCAGACGCTCAATTGCTGAGCCACCTAGGCATCCCAGGCTAAGCATTTCTGATGGTATTTCCAGCAAGAGAAGTGGCCTGCTGAAAGATGCCTCCTGTGGTGGACAGCCAAACAGAACTTGAACTTGGATCGAAGGCACAACTCTTTTGGACTAACACCTGCCCTGTGTGTCTAGGGACGTGTGGGTCTCACCTAGCAACTCCATGTTTCTTTAGGATAGGCACACTGTAGCTCCTATGATGAAAGAATTACGAAATGCAATTCTTCTAGGGCCCTATGGAGCTGGATTATTTTCTTTTATACCAGCCCTTATGTGAGTACAACCCCACTCTGCTTTTCTCCTACACTCCTCAACTATGAGTTGAGTGAGAACCTCACTAAAGAGAATTGGATTCCTCTTCTCACGGGGAAATAAAGCACATTTCCTTTTCTCATCTTTTCGGTACTGTGGGGGTAGAAGTGGAAGGGAAGGGCAATTTTGAGACACATGTATGAGTTCACATGTATGTGAATTCATTCATGGGGAGAGTGTGAAAGTGGGTAGGAGTTAGGCTCATGTTGACTTTTTGCCTTTCCTACTTCTGAAAGTATGGAAAGTTTGTAAAATGCTGACTTACCTTGCTCTCTAGGTGTGACAAAAAGGGTATCGTTTCTCATAATTTACCCTTCACGGGTATAAAAAAAATGGAGGATTTGTTAGTTAAAGTCAGGATCTTCTAGTTTTGAGCTTTCTCTACTGCCTTTACCAAGGTTCATACAAGGGCAGTGAATGGAAAGTGATGCTGATCCTGTAATCTCGCATGCTTTACCCATCCCAATCTCATATTCATCAAAGAATTCCTCCAGGGCAAGAGCTTCTCCTTTTCTCCCAACTTGTCTCTTGCCAAACCCTTAGATGGCCTGTCTTAGTCACTTTACTCCATAGCGCATATTCAATTGAGATAAGGAAACTGAAGGATTCAATAAAAATCTGCCTTTTACTCCTGCTTCTATTCTTGCTAGGACCTGCACCACTACTTTACACATGCCTCACAATGCAAATAGTGTATGTCCTCCTTGTAAGGGACTAGGAGTTAATGATTTCTTTAGAATAGATACATCTAAGGAAGGACCAGGTGAGAATGACCCAATGTAGCTATCATAGATGTATTCCAGACCACCAGCACTAGACCTCTCTGTGCCAAGATTCCCTGGCTCCAAGGAATAACACCTAGGCTCTCATCTGTGTTCTAACCAGTTCCTGGATGCCTAAGAGGATACATATATCAGGCCATAATCCTCAAAAAAGACTCCCCAGGCTCTAAGCAAGGATGAGACTCCTTTCCTTTCTGAGACTCCCAAGCACTCTATACCTGTACTCTCTCTATACCTTCAGTAATCTCTGCTTTCATGCCTTTCTATCCTGCATGCAGCTGGGTAGATTCTCTTGGCTGGTCCTGTGGTGCCTCCCCTTCCATGTCCTCGGATCCAGCCTGCTGGCATCACAATGACCAGTCAAAGTTTTATTGGCTGGCATTCACAACTTCCTGAGATGATCTTTGGCTCACAGCTGCCATTTACTGGACAACACCCATTAATAGCCCCCAGGGCGATTACTTTCTTTTCTTACCATTTATAATATCTCCATTCAAAAACTGTCAATCTAGAAGTGACTATTAAAAGAAACACCATCTTATTTAAGGTTCTATTGCTGTTCTGTGATTCTCAGTCTTTAGAAAGCATTACAATCACCTTTAGGGCTTGTTAAAAACAGATTGCCGGACTCTATCCTGATTCGGATTGCATAGGTATGGAATGGGATCCGCCTGAGAATTTGTTTTTCTGACAAGTTCTCAGGTAGCTTTGATGTTATCGGTCCAGGGTTAGCACATTGAGAACTATTGTCCTAGAAACCATAAAGCTATAAAATGCTTTAATTCTATTTTAGCATAGGATACCTTAGTGTCCTTTCTGGGCGCTGAGCGGCTAGTCACAATCGGGTTTATAGGGTGGTGACAGATAAAACATTTGATATGTAGTTTTGCCTATTGCTACTTTAAATTTCTGATCTTCTTCCCTTTTTGGGGGGATATTTATTTTATTTTACTATTATTATTTTTTTATTTTTTATTTTTTGGCTCTTCAATGCTATTCTCTTTCCTCCTGCCCTAAGCCTGAATCAGGAGAAGGGCTGGGAAAGCTCTGTGGTTAAACTGGTAGGGTTGGTCCTTTTGCCTGATCATTCAGGAATCAATCCATCACCAACTGATCAAGTAATTGATCACCCAAACATCCTGCAAACATTTAACTTGACCCTTTTATCAGTATTTATAACTATTAAATACACCTGTACGGAGAAATGTGGACAAGATGGGTAGAAGTTCAGCAGAGGCTGATATAATTCACTTTACTCTTAGTTTCTTACTATCTACATTGGCTTTCCATTTTGAAGGCTTTGCCTTGGTTTATGGAAGCCTTCTAGCTTGCTAATTGGAAGTAAAGGATTCCCACAAAGAACAAACTAATGACTCTTCTGTACTCAGATTTTTACTTGGAACTAGAAGTCAACCTTAATGTCATTTATTGCCATGATTCTCTAAGCTCTGCAAACTGGTTGATGACATGGTTTTAACTAATCTTCTGATGATTAAATGTAAGGGTATTTTTTAGCTAACGAATGGGGCATTCATTGTCCTCATTTTCTTTTCCGTAATTTCTTCAATTCCTAGAAAGCACTGCAACTAGTTACATTGCTAAGGGGAACAGGTACATGCTGTGGTATTTGTGCAGTGAAGTTCTTCATGCTTTGGTATCTTACAAGCCCACATGTCAATCATTTCTAGCATGTACAGCCTTCTTACCACTGCTGTGAAGGATGTAGTTACCACCCAGAAATTACACCAAGTTAATTTAAAGGTTTTATTAAATCATTCTCAGAAACACGTGAACACAGTTGGTGTACTTGAGCATTTGGAAAATCAAATTATTCTTTAGAATTAGTCAACTCAGCTAGAAGAAAATAAGGAACACCCATTAAAGGGGAAAAAGTGAGAAAAATTCCAATGACTAATGTTTTTTAATTATAATTGTGTAATAGTCTCTTGGTACAAGTGCTACTTAGGCTTTTGATAATTCCTGCCACTGATCCATTAGGGCTGCTGCATACGTGTGCAAGCACTGAGACTAGAGCACCGAAGAACATCAGAATAGTATCTAACTGCACTCAAGTGCCTTGAACTACATCAATTTAATGGCACTGTCACCCATCCTATTAACAAATGCTGGAGTATGAGGAATGATAAGGAGCTTCCAACTGATACAGTAGCTAATGGTTTTATACTAGGTCAGAACAAATAGAATGTAACAAAGGTAATATTTAGTTTCTGGTAACATTTTTTTAAGTTCATGACAATTATGAATGTTGTTATAAACATAGTTTTCATTTCTCCAGAATAAATTCCCAGAGATTGGATTATTGTGTCACATGGTGATTGTATGGGCTGAGAGGGTATGACTGCACAGGATCACAGGAGATAATTCTGTGTTGGTGGTTACAAGTCTAGGTATTTGTTATATGTGTTCAGGCACTGAGAACTATGTGCAGAATTGGAGGCCACAATTTAAAATGGAGAATTATTGAAAATTGCAAACTCAGAATTTGTCTACCCAAGTCCATAAAGAGCAAGTCACTAAGGAAAGAATTTTGAGGTTTAAATAAGAAGAGCAGACCACTAGTCTTTCTTTGATCTCCAAAATTCTAAGTGTTTAACATTATCTGGCAAATTTCTAACAATAAATATTATATGTGAGGTTGGCAGTTTTCAGACCCATCATTGTATTAGGAAGATTGGTCGTAGAAAGAATCAAAGATCACTTCTATGAAAGGGCAGAGATACCAAATGGTAGTCCTGCTTTGATGAAGCAGTATACACATTTTGGTAAACAGCAATAATCACAAAGCTGGAGCTGTTTCTGTCCCTCTTCTACTCTCAAGAGGAGCATCACAAGATGATGACCCCAACTTATCCTACAGGAATGTTAGGATGGGAGATGGGATGTGAAGAAATCTGGAGCTCTCAGTTACTCATTCGTTAATTTGTTCACATAACAGGTCTATTTTGGATATACCTGTACACCATGCACTGTCCTAAATTTTTAGGATTCAGTGGTGAGAGAACTGAACTCTGAATTTACAAAAGAAGAGGTCAAATAATCACACAAATATTTAATTAGAAACTGTGCTATTTTGAAGGAGAATTAAAACTAACTCCTAAAAAGATACATCAGGGATATTTTAGGGAAGTGTATCATTTCTGAAGTTCAAAGAAGGCCTCCTTGGGGAAGTGGCATTTGATCTTAATTTTGTGACCAATGACCTGCATTTCAAGATTCCATTTCCTTTTGCCTCTGCATTCTGGCTAATATCTACAAATGATAATCTAGGTTATTTGCTTTAGGTCCAAATGAGACCTAAAATTACATTAACCCTGCTAGTAGATACAATGGCAGGGGTTTAGGTGGCACTCTGCCCAGAGGCCTGGCATTATCCCCAAGATTTCTGATAAAATGTCCACCACTTGAAACACTTATTTACCAGATCATGTGAAGTACAGCGTAAGTTGCAAGCCTTCTCATTCCCTAGGTTACTTTGACGCCCTGAAAGAAAGGTTTAATTCTTAGATGTGATATCCAGAAATAAAAAGGAGAACATAATCTGTATCTGACAAATAGGACATTTCTAATCAGAGGCAAAAGCCATATATTGAGAATTATCAGTTTTCAACTTGGGGAAACTAGGGGAATTCTTTCTTCCATTATTTAGCAATGGATTAGCAAACACACTAAAAACTCACTATGACTAGGGAACATTGGGTAAAGTACTTTGAGAGGAAACAAAAACAGAAGATTGATCTGGTTTTTCATATTACTCTGTTTGGAGAAATACAAAATGTACCAATTAAACAAACTAAAGGCAATGACAAAGAGTACTGTAAGTGAAAAATAATCAGACATATTTAATGTATGAATGTGAGAGAAAGGCCAAATGAAACATTGGTCAAGATACATAGAGATTTAACAGCATTTATTTAATACCACTCAGAAGTGGTGGGCTTATGGCAGATTCCTAATTTACTGCTTTTGCTTGTCTATACTTTCTAAATTTCCTTCCATAAACTTTTTTCTCTAAGAATATAAAAACAGGGGTGCCTGAGTGGCTAAGTCAGTTAAGCATCTGCTCTTGGCTCAGACCGTGATCCCAGGTTCCTGGGATCAAGCCTGGCATAAGGCTCCTTGCTCACTGGGGAGCCTGTGTCTTCCTCTCTCTATACCCCTCCCCCTGCTTGTGTAGTCTCTCTTTTTTTTTTTTTTTTTTTTTGCTCACTCTCTCAAATAAATTTTTTAAAAAATATTTTATTTATTTATTCATGAGAGACACACAGAGAGAGAGAAAGAGAGAGACAGAGAGAGAGGCAGAGACACAGGCAGAGGGAGAAGCAGGCTCCATGCAGGGAACCTGGCGTGGGACTCGATCCTGGGTCTCCAGGATCACGCCCTGGGCTGAAGGCGGTGGTAAACCGCTGAGCCACCTGGCTGCCCCTCAAATAAATTCTTTAAAAGAAAAGAATACAAAAACAATAAAAGTTGTATTTAAAAAAATTATATTTCTAAGGACTTGGTGTCTTGAAGTTCGTTGTTTCTTTGTGTCTAGTCTGCTAATGAGCTTATCAAAGGAGCTTTTTTGTTTTTGTTTTTTTTAATTTACAGCATTTCCTTTGGATTTTTCCCCTCAGTTTCTACTTTTCTGAATACATTACCTGTTTTTGCAGGATTTCTATATTTTCCAGTAGAGCCTTCAACATATTTATTTTAAATTATCTAATTCTAAAATATGTACATCTGAATTTTATTCTGATGCTTACTTTGTTTCCTCAGATTTTTGTTTTCTTTTGTTTTGGGGGGGGTTTAACATGCTTTATAATTTTTGTTGAAAGATGGACATGGTTTATCATATAATAAGAACTGAGGTAAGTAAGCATTTATCTATGAGTTTAATTTTTCTCTGGCCAAAAGTTGGATTGTTTTTAATGTTTACTGGATATACAGGTACCACAGGCTTCCAATTCCTCAAGTATCCTTGCTTTCACCTCCCCCTTAAATAGAGTCTATGCCTTGCAGTTCTTTTAGCTGTGATCCACTATAATTATACTGGAGTACTTACTGTAGGGTAGGGTGTGGGAAGGAGAAATGTTCTATAATCTTATGAACAAATCTTAGTCTTTTAGTGGGCCTGTGCTTTTTGGCTTTGACCTTCACATGGATTTCTCAGCTTCCCTAATACTCAGGTCAACAAGAAAGCTAGAGTGCCAGAGTCAGAGAATGTCCTTTTCCCTGGAGGGACAGAGCTCTGGTAGTCTTTTTTTTCTTTTTTTCCTAGAGAGTTGGCATTTGCTATGGAAAGTGCTCTGGGCACACTTGACAGTAGTTACTCTTTCTCTTTGCTGTGAGAACCTGGTAAGGTTTCTGGAGGTAAAATCCACAAAATATGGAGGTCTTCCTAAGATTGTAGCCCCCAAGAATTTTTCATTTTACTGCTAGCTCACATTCTGCCTCCAGCAATTTACCATAATTACCATGTAAGTTTTCCTACCAGCTTATGGCTCCAGAAGCTTCAGTCCACGCAAGCAAATCTCAGCTTGACCCCTCAGAGTCAATTATGGACTGAATGTTCGTGTCCTTATAGAAAGGACATGACAGAAAGAAGGAGATATAAAAGTATGCTCTCTCTATCATGTGAAGATAAACAAGAAGGCAGCTGTCCGCAAGCCACAAAGTGGGTCTGCACTACCAAGTCTGCACTACCTTCATCTGACTTCCTAACCCCCAGAATCATGAACAGTTTGTTTTGTAAGTCACTCAGTCTATGGAATTTTTTTTATAGCAGCCTGAACTGTAACATCCTGTCACTCTAGATTTAAGGGGGCAATTGGCTCTACCTCCTCAATTCTCTGATGGGTCCAAGAAAAATCATTGATTTTCATTTTGTGTAGGTTTTTCTAGTTGTAAGAACAGGAGAGACTGCTCCTTAGTTCTCTAAATGTTGGAACTAGAGCCAGAAGTGGCCTCTTCTTTTTTATAATTAGGTCTATCTGGTGAAACCTTTGAACAAAACTGTATGATTTTAAATATTTAAAGTGTTTTCAGGGTCTGTTGTTAAGTTGTGAAGGTTGTGCTCTACTCAAGGGCGCCCAGCCCAGGAGGCAAGAGATGGCATTTAACTCCTACAGAGGTGTCCTGTGAGCTGACTGCTAACCCTCCTTTGCAGGCTTGGGCAAAAGAGAGAGAGAGAGAGACCCAAGCCTGAACTTATCCACTACAGCCACTCTATGTAGCTCTCAGTGGTCCATCCCAGCCCAGATTGTAGAGTACATTCAGACTCACCCTTAGAATTTCTCTGCCACTCTGAGGACTTAATAGAACAGGACCACCAGCAGAAAGTCCTTTCAGATGTTTCATTCATTCCCAGCCTCTTTCTCTGGGAAGATCAGAGCTTTCCTTGGCCGTTCCTTCACCTCTGTTGTGTCTCCTGCTGCCTCTTACCTGCCTAGAGCCTGGCTGACAACTAACATATGAAAGCAACAAGTGTGTCCCCATGTTACACAATCATTGCCCCTTTATGGACACCCTCATTGTTCTGGGGAGCCAAGTGGTGAATGTGAACATGAGTTCAGGAGAGAGGGCGTGGGCAAGGCAGTCAAGTTCCCCATATGGAACCAAAGGTCGCCTGGAAAGGGGGGATATGAGCAGTATCTTCCCACCCCTGACAATGAAATCAGGCCCTTACACTAGAGGGGAGGGGCTGGTGGCTATAGAATCAGGTAATGATTCTGGCACCACATCAGCAGTGGGCAGCTCTCATTTGTTTTGCTGCCTAGCACTAGGGCAAGATCATTGTTTATTATGGCTCCAAGGCAGTAATCATTTCACATAATGTGAAGATTTTTTTCACTCAATTTACTTTCATGCTTTGGGCTGATGAGAATAATAATTACATGTTGATTACTGGTACCTTGACAGATGATGCTCAGAAAAATGCAGGTCACTGCTCATTCTAACCCTATTTTCTCCCCAAACATTGAAGGTTGTGACATGGAATCTCATTCAGTTGCTACTTTCACATCCCAAAGTTTCTGATGCCAAGAAGACCAAGACAAAATATTTCTTTCAGGGGCCCCCCATTCGTGCAGTCTGCACTATGGGATAATTTATGCTGATTTGTTTTAAAGAGACAGGCATACATAATTCATGTCCTGTGCATTGCGGCTTTTGGCCATTGAAAATACTATCTCTCTTTTGGCAGTGCTTGCAGGAACTAGCTACAATAAACATTTCATACCTCAGTGGACACTCTTTTCTCAGCTAATAGGAGCCTGACTTAAATGTAGAGACTCCATCATGAGAGGAGTGTATTTAATGGTGAATTCAGCTGAGTATTTTTTTTTCTTCCAAAGCATAAAATGAGCTTATTATCAGTATCAATAGTGGGTTTTTCTCAAAAGGAGTCAAGGTGTGAATGGGCATGAAAGGGAAATTAAATTGAAACTCTTGGTGGTTTCATGGTTGGAGGCCAGTTTAAAACTCAAACTTAATAACTGCTTTTGAACTAGCCAGGAGAATTGTAGGGTCAGAAAGCATCCAGATGTGAAAGGAGGCATCAGGGTTGGGCTTTTCCCACCCAGAAAGCAGAGGGCCAAACTGGACCCTTCTGTGGTTATGGGGGCGGTGAGGGGCACTGCTAAGGATGGCTGGATTCATACCGTACCACTTACAGTGGTGTTATGTATAATCTACATGAATAGCGCCAAAATGGTCTTTAAAAATGCAAATCTCATCAAGCTGTTCCTCTCCTGAAACCCCTTCAATAGTTTTTCCATTTCACATGGGATGAAGGCCAAGGAGCGTGCATGATCGGGGCTCTGCTTAGACTTCGTCCTCCTCGTGACTGCTGCTGCCCTTCCTTGTTGTGCTCTAGTAAAGGGGACCGTCTCTCACTTGCCCACAGCTGCATGCTTTCACCTGAGAAACTCTTGGCTCTTACTGCAAAATTCATCTGAAATGCCACTTCTTCGGGGGAATGTTCCTATTTATTCTGGCAAGTTTAAGTCCTCCTGATAAGTGTGTTCATGCGCTTTTTTTTTTTTTTTTTTTTTTGCCTCTGTAAGTTTTTGATTATTGTAATTGCTGATTTTTCTGTCCTTGCACTAAACAGTAAGCTCCTTCAGGGCACCTAGACCCTGATTCGCAGACACATCCTGTTAGGGCACAATAAGCCCTCTCTAAGTAGTTGCTATCCGAGGCAATCAGGTAGAGCAGTGGTTCTCAAACATTCTGGATAGCTGGTTAAGGCACAGACTGCTTGGCTTTCAAAGTTCTAATTCATGGGGCTGGGTTCCCCAAATTTGCATTTCTAATGTGTTCTCAGATGGTGCTGGAACCACGCAATACCAGGAAGCCTTGCCACGATTGCACTCTTAGGGTGGGGCCCCCAAGTCAGAAACGTGCATCGGGATCCATCTCTGCAACTAGCCAACCAGAAGTCCTTAAATAATCCCTTCTGTTTTCTTCATAGCACTTAATAAATCTTTTTTGTTTCTTCCTTTGTGTACCCCCTGTACCTCTCTGTTCCTTCCCTTCTGCTGTATTTCTGGACGGGGACATTATAACCTTACATTTTAACTACTATAACCACATCCTCATTATTTTCTTGGTCCCCGCTGTCTGCCCCTTCAGCCCCTCATCTACTTTATTGCCAGTTTTGAGTGCCTTGGAGGCTGGAGCCTGGTGTGAACATGCCCTGTCCTTATCTAAAATCTTGTCAGCAACATTAGCTTTCAAGGCTTTTCTCAGCCTGGACCTTGGCTATGCGTATTGCCCCCCAGCCCAAATTCAGCACAAGACGCCCCCCCCCCATAGCTTATTGCACTTACTAATTGTCCATTTTTCCTGACAGATGTCACCTGTGTAGGGGCAAGCACCATGCCAGTCTTGTCTGACTTTTGTCAGTCAGTTGTTTTTCCACTTTTTTTGGCTATTATGAATATTGCTGCTGTTTTTGTCTCTGATCTATAGGTCTTGCAACATGAAACATTACTTAGCAACGAAGTCACTGAACATTGGTGAGTCTTCTGCACAAAAGTGATAGTCTTAGAACGCACTTAACTAGGGTTATTCTATGCCAGATTTCTTCTCAGCACTTTACACATATCTTTAATCCTTACAACACATTCCCCCATCTTATAGATAAGCTAACTGAGGCAGAGAAGTTAAGTAACAGCTTTAAGGTCTCACTCAAGTATTCAAACCTAGGAATTTGGCTGTAGGAGTTCATGATGTTACCTACCATGCTATACTGTGTGTGTGTATACAGATGCATACTCTCAACACGTATTTGTAATATTCCAGAATTTACCTCTCTTGGGCCTATGGGACCAGTTTAATTTTGGTGCAGCAGACCCCAAGGCAACCATCAAACACTGCACAGACAAGTACTTATTAGATGCTTACTTGGAAGGCTCACCGAAGCTTTCAGAAATAGGACTGGCAAGCCTACATGAAAGTAAGTATATAAAAAGCCTTCTCTGCAGAGAAATTCCAGCATCTGTGTCTTTCTTATGAAGAAATTTGTTTAAATCTCACTTTGATGACTTTAAAATGTCCAAAATATAAGACCCCTTTAAAAGTAAAATAAGACAACTTTTCATCTAAAACAGTGATTTTCAAGTTTTATTGCATATTTCATGTTTTATTGCATTTTCACCGAAACTATCAGAAAAAAGCAAGGTCAGTCCCACAAAACCATCATTTCTTGAGGGCAGGATCTAGGAATCTGAATTTTAACAAGCATCCCAACTGTTCCTTTGCCTTTCATCCGTGGCCAGCACGCTGAAAATCACTAAGGTGTAAATTAAACTAAGGCAGGCTGCTCCACCTGATGGCTACTCAGAAGTCAGAACGAAGATGCAAGCCTTGTTGATCTATCTGACAGGAGAAACGGCTAAGCCACCTCGAAATTGACAGGCAGGTGGGGAAATTCAGCACCCCAATATCAGCAGCAGGAGCAGCTGTGACAGGAACCACACTTGTAATGTAAAGAGCAGTAAACAATGAGATAAAAGGAGAGGTTGTCAGGAGATATGTAAAGTGTCATGAGATAGGCAACAATAAAAGATAAATTTAAAAAGTATCTATTGGGGCTCCTGGGTGGCTCAGTGGTTGAGCGTCTGCCTTTGGCTCAGGTCCTGATGGTTCTGGGATCTAGTCCCCCTTGCCCACAGGGAGCCTGCTTCTCCCTCTGCCTATGTCTCTGCCTCTCTGTGTGTCTTTCATGAATAAATAAATAAAAATCTTAAAAAAAAAGGCATCTATTGAGATAGTAAGAGCTTATCATCACTAGTATGTAGGTGTTAGGTTCCTTTCAGATACTTATTTCTCTTAAAACTTCTCTGAATGGTTCTTTCCTCCTTAAAAATAGAAATACCTTTTACTTGTTGTCTAAATGAATCTTTTCCTTTCACACATGAACATACAGATGCATGCTGACATAGGTTTCCCATCAATTTCATTACTGGCTAATGGGAACTGTTAGCTATTTTAGAGATTAGGGATAAATTTCATGTGATGCTGTGCTGATTGAATACAACAATGTGTGGGAAGCTCTTAGAATAGTTCCTGGCAACTAGACACTGTCCCACAAATTGTATTTATTATTATTAATTATTAATGTGCAATTACAGGACTTCAAAAGCATTTCCTGTCAGCTTGTTCAAAGTTGCTGTCAAGAGAGCAAAGCTTTAAAGGTACAGTGGTTCCATTGTCCCTAGGTAAGTAGCAAGGCTCCCACAGAAGGAGGGCACAAATCTCAAGGGATGAACCCAAGAAAATGAATCTAAAATCCCAGAAATGGGAGAGGATGATGCAAGCAAGACACCAGAAGATCAGAATCAACTTGATCTCTGAAGAGAAGCTATTCTGACCTGTAAAATCCCCCTTAAGCTTTAGGGGCTACCTGGCTGTCACTGAAACTGCAGGGAAAGCTAAAGTTTGAGGAAGGAGCAGTGGCAGGAGGTGTGCACTTAGATAAGAGTAACTCACGTTACTCTTCACACGTTGCACACAAACTGGGACTTGAGAAAACACTTTCCTTGAATGAAGCCGTTTCTGAGATTCTTTTTTTTCTTTTTCTTTTTTTTTTTAAATTTATGATAGTCACAGAGAGAGAGAGAGAGAGACAGAGAGAGAGGCAGAGACATAGGCAGAGGGAGAAGCAGGCTCCATGCACCGGGAGCCCGACGTGGGATTCGATCCCGGGTCTCCAGGATCGCGCCTTGGGCCAAAGGCAGGCGCCAAACCTCTGTGCCACTCAGGGATCCCCCATTTCTGAGATTCTGAGACAGAAAAGTAGAAAACCAAGTGCATATTGACTTTTTACTTTTATTTTAATTTCCTTTGATCAAAAGTGTTGAATTTTATTTAATCAATAACCTTTGATGTTTACATATCAACTAGGAAATATACCACCCGGAATGAATAGACTCACTGGTATTCAAGGAATTTGGGGGAAAAAAATCTTACAAAACTCTGGAGAAATATAAAATGTTTGCTACTGCACCCAAGAGGAAACACAAGGGCCCAGAGACACCTCATTTATGAGCTAAATATCTGGCAATCACAAATATATAAAATGGCCTGGAAATATCAGACAAAAGTAGCACTGAGTGGCCAGTGCGCACCAAGTAACTAACAGCAGATATAAGTGGCTGTGCAGGGTCCTTGTTTCACAGTGACCCTGCAGTCGTGTGCCATCACTCCAATCTGAGGGAGTGAGCCACTCACACATTTTTCTCTGAAGCTAATGAATATTATTAGAGGCAAAATTCTAATATGCTGTGACCCTACTGTACATTATAAGCAAGAGACCAGGATGTAGTTTGAGAAGGTGGTACTGGTAAGAGCAGAAAGTGATAGAGACGAGTCCATTTATGATGGAGGAAATAGAAAATCTGTGAGAGGCAGGCAGAGATGGATTCAAAATAACACTGTGAAGTTGTGTGGTTACTATTTCCGAAACATTATAGATTCACATCATGTTATCTTTTAAAAATTGAATCAAATCAAAACAATGGGTGGGAAATTTGTTTGCAAACTACACATGCTTCCTTCACACCTTCTGAGACTCTGATACGGACATCTTGGGAGGCAGGCAGCGCCTTAGTCAGGGTTGGCAATGATACCTCTTAATTCATAGGTTAATCACCCAGGCTTTTAGTAAGTACCCCTGTGCTAGGCACTCTTCTAGGGGCTGGGACTGTAGCTGTGAATGAGAGAAACAAAAACCCCTGGCTTTGTTTTGCTTAAATCCCCATGTGTCTGCACAAAGAATGAAGACATATATACAGTCTATCAGTGATAAGTGCCAGAGAAAGAAAGCAGGGAAGAAGCAGGGAGAGTGCCAGGTAGAGAGACAGTAATTTGAAATGGGAGGCCAAGGAGAGCCTGGCTGCAAAATGACATTTGAGCCACAACTTGAAGGTAGTGAGGAAACCACTGTCATGACATCTGGAGGAAGAGTATTCCTCTTTCCAGCGGAAGAGCAGATGCAAAGGCCTCACGATGGATGCACACATGGCATGTTTGAAAGACAGCAAGGAGGCAGCAAGAGCAGGAGAGAGAGGAGGGAGAGACTGGTTAGTGACATGAGCCAAATCATGGAGATCTCTGGAGACTACTGGACTTTGCATTAGATGCAAAACCACTGCGGGGTTCTACATGTCTTATGATTTTAAAGGGTAACCAAAGATTCTAAGGAGGCAAGAGCAGAAAGAGTGTTAGCAAACTGCTGGAACAACCCTGATCAAAGATGATGTGGCTTGCACCAGCGTGTGAAGGGGAAGGCAAGAAGTGGTCAGATTCTGGGCATATATGGAGGGAAAACTGATACACAGTGTGAGAAGATAGGACTCAAGATTGATGCCCAGGCTTTTGGGGCTGAACAACCCAAGGATAGAGAAGTCAGTATGTGCTATTCATCAGTGCATGCAAATGTACTGGGCCCATTGAGAAAGATCTAGATTCAGAATTGATATCACAAAAATATGTTTGGTGCTTGAAAGGCTATGGATGCAGATAGTTGGAAAATCCTCAGATAATCCCCAATGAGGCTGAGCAAAAGACCAATTGTTGCCCTTTAGAATCAGGCTCTTCCTTTTCCCTTAAAAGGTACTGGGTCTTTCTATTTTATGAGTTGCAGTATTAATCATGGATATAAAAATTCCATCTTTTTAAAAATTTTATTTATTTGAGAGTGATAGGGAGAGACAGCAAAAGAGAGCACAAGCAGGAGGAGCAGGCTCCCCACTGAGCAGGGAGCCTGATGCAGGGCTTGATCCCAGGACTCTGAGATCATGACCTGAGGCGAAGGCAGACGCTTAACCAACTGAGCCACCCAGGGGCCCTAGAATTCAATTTCTGAATATGTAACACTACTAATATTTATATGGCAGCTCACAAACCTATTTGGTCTACACAGTACTGATTAATTCGGAGTCGTGCTATTCAGAGGCCATGAGATATCATTGGTGATTATTTGACTCTTTCTACCCCAGCGCTGCCCATGTGGTCTTAAATATTTACAAGTGGAAAACTTATGACCTCCTGAGAACAAAGATCAGAATGAAACCTCCATGGGCCTTTTTTTTTTTAAGATTTTTATTTATTTATTCATGAAAGACACAGAGAGAGAGAATGAGAGGCAGAGACACAGGCAGAGGGAGAAGCAGGCTCCATCAGGGAGCCTGATGTGGGACTTGATCGGCCGAAGGCAGGTGCTAAACTGCCGAGCCACGAGGGATTCCCCCCTTGGGCCTTTTCTAAACAGGAATCCTACCTTTCTCATCTCTGGAGTGCCAGTGCCTAATGCAGTACCGGGCATGGAGGGGGTACTAGATATGTGTTTATTTTCATTGTGGGTGCAGGAAGGCCTGATGCCATCTGATCCAGTAAAAAATCAGAATTAAAATAGTTTGTTTTCCTAAGATAGAAATGCTGTTCTATATATTCAGGAATGGTGACTTTGGTTGTACCTGATATAGGTCCCCAGGGAGCAGGCTTTAATGAAGAGATCAGAATGACTGATAATTAGTGTATCAGTCATTTGCATGGGAATGGATGCTTGAGAGCTATTTATTCTCTTAAGTAGCTTAAATATTCCATTGTAAGTGTGTTTACTCTATTAATTTGCTTAGCAAACATTATCTTCTGAGTCGGAACAAAGCTAAACTTCAGCCCACCTCCTGTCCTGATCAGCAGAAATTCTGAATCCTGTATTTACTTGTTCATCTTTGACAAGCTGCTGAACTTCCCAGGGCCACACTGCAGGGAGCAGGAGTAGGAGGGTAGGAGGGGGCAGAAGGGGAAGTAGGGAGCCGGAGCAGGAGCACGAGGGGGATGGGTAGGGAACTTCTAGCCACTTCTGTAGAAGTGGAGGGATTTTGGTGGATCATTTTCACTGGAACTTGAGATCAGCCACCACCTTGCTATATGACCTTACTTAACCTCTCAAGAACAGTTACCATGGGGGCCCAGGTGGCTCAGCAGTTAAGTGTCTGCCTTCCGGCCCAGGGTGTGGTCATGGGGTCCCAGGTTCCAGTCCCACATCGGGCTCCCTGCATGGAGCCTGCTTCTCCCTCTGCCTCTGTCTCTGCCTCTCTCTCTGTGTGTGTCTTTCATGAATAAATAAGTAAAATCTTAATCTCATCTATAAGATGGGGCAAGAGCTATAGGTTACGCGGTGTTGTTGGAGTGGGATTTGAGATGGTCACGACCCGCCCTGTAAGGTGTTAACCATGATTACTATTTGTCTGGGGCTGATTGGGCACGTCTGGCAGAAGGGTCCCAGCACCTTCTCAGTACCGTCCCGTACTGTAGCAAGTTGTCCGGAACACACTCCTCTATCAAAGGGAAACAAATCATTTCAGGGAGATATTAGCCATTCTATTCTTAAACTGTTGGGCAGAGCGACACTTCATTATAATCCTCAGAATCCTCCTTAAAATACCTGCAATCTGGTGTGTTGCTGTGGCAGCCAACTGTGTGGAAGCAGGCAATCCCTATTAAAAGTTGTTTGGAGATTAGAACTCAGAGAACAGCTGGGTACCTTTGTTACCGGCAGGCTGCTGACTCAAAATGATGGGAAAAGAAAAAAAAAATCCTCACTGGGATGAAGAGAGAAAAACCTGCAGAGCTAGTGGGGAGGAGGGGCGGGTGAGAACAGCTTTGGCCTTTGAAAACAGATTGCTCTGCTGTCCTGTTATGAAGTAGGTGTATGGGCATTCACAATTCCACACAGGGCCTAATCCAATTCTTTGGGAAACACACACACACACACAACAAAAAAAACCCAACATGATAGAAACCCAGGGCCAGGTGCAGGCTGTTTTCTCTTGGTACTCTGTTTGAGGAGGCATTTGTTGCTGTGTTTATATGATGAAAGTGCACACACTGCCCTCTCTCTCACTGCCTGCGCCCCCTTCAGCCTCCAGGACTACAGGAATGCTGAGCATAGAAAGGATCCCGCTGAGGAAACAGAGGGGGATGCTGCCCTTGTCAACAATTTAATATGATTCACATAACTAACTGCTCATACCTCAGGATCCCAGGCATACAACTCTTTGTGGTTTAGTTACAGAGAGTCAGGTAAGAGAAATCTCTTTCATTTCTCAGGTCCTTCAGGCACTCTTATTCAGGACTTCATGTGGCTTGCTGAGGCAGGCAGAATGGATTTCCTTAGCTCCCCCTTCCAGATGAAAACACTGAGACCCAGGGTGGTCAAGCAACCTGCCCAAGGTCATGCCAACAAAGTGACAGACCTGAAATCCTGGAATGAGAACTCATAATTCACTACTGAACATGTATTGACACAGGCAGATTCTATGGTATCCAAAAGTATTTTGGTTTACCTGAGTCATGATGGATCAAGGTGGGGGTGTTGGGGACATTGAGAGAACAGTATACACCAAAGGGATGCAATTTTTTATTGCACTTATTTTATTAGAGAGAGAGAGAGAGAGAGAGAAAGCACAAGTATGGGTGGGGGGCAGAGGGAGAGGGAGAAGCAAACTTCACCACTAAGCAGAGAGCCTGATGCCAGACTTGATGCCAGGACCCCAGAATCATGACCTGAGCTGAAGGCAGACACTCAACCAACTGAGCTACCCAGGTGCCCCAAGATACAATTTTAAAATGAGGACTTTCACACCAGGCTTTGCATTCTCTTGTCTGAGAAAGATATCTGAACCTGAAAATTGTAGGAAAGCAGCCTTATTAGCTTCATCTTTTCTCTGATTACTATCCAAATGAAATTCCTGCTGTGCTCAACCGAGATGAGCAGTGTGCTAGAAAACTAGAATACATAGCACAAACAGAAACTGGTACTACTGCAACTAATAATTCAAAGCCTGTACCATTCTCAGTTTGCTTCCATAATCTCATTAGTTATTTATGTTGTATCAGTTGTGTATGTGAGGCCAGTGGTGTCCCTCTGTTCCCTTTCCCCATATCCACGCAGCCCAGCAGTGTGTTACACAAAGTACGTACTCATGAATTCTTTTACCGAATGCTCACTGACTTGGTAGTATGTCCTTGGAACGAGGTTTATTAAATTAAGAAATAATTGAAAGAAAGATAGTTGAAAGAATCTCAGTGATGATGGAGAGTTGGGGATGGGGAAAGATTCAGCATCCTCTGAAATGGGAGAGTGTTGGAGACACTGTGGCAATTCTGGGGGCTGGAGTGCTGGAGTGGAGATCGCCTAGTAGCAGTTAGGCAAGGGCCCTTGCCCATCTGCATGAGGGCACTGCTTTGCGATACTGAAAGCCAGGCAGGCAGCTTTAGTAGGTGGTCGGGAGGGGCCCAGCAGTAGGGATGTAAGTTGCCATGTTACAGTTTTAAAAGCCTCCTGGGAAGTAAATACATTCAAATTTCAGTTAGATAAAAAATAAAATAAAAAAGTCAGTCCATGTTGAAATTCTCTCTTTTTATAAAAAAAAAAAAAAAAAAAAAAAACATTTTGAGGATGGATTACTTTCATGTTGGCAAAGTCCCCATAATTATTTTAAGTTTTTGGAACTGTTTCTCTTCTGCCTAGGATTAATACTGTTCTTAATGAGCTCATGTCATCTGCGAAATAGTAAGTATTAAGAAATAAGCAGGATCATCTCATAAACTTATTAGGAAGAGAGCAGTTAACTGCTGAGTTGAGTGACTTAGAGCTTGGCTTGCATTTCGGCCCCGGTCATGGGAATAGTCTTCTTGAAGGACATTTGTTCGGCTGATAATGATTTCAGCCCCACCCCCAGCCCCTCACTTTCCTCTGGGCCCTTGTGAGTTCTCTTCTTGTAAACATAACCTCAAATATCACTTTCTCTAAGAAGGGGCAGTTTATTTTTATGAACTTCTGTAGGTCTGCCTTCTCAGAGATGCCTTAGCAAAGCTTCATTTGCTCTGGAGGTCTTGGGCCATCCCTGAAGTATAGGAGGCTCCTCCTAAGTGAACCAGTTTTGTTTCTCATCTTGCTCTACCTTAAGCCTGTGAGGTGTTTGTTTCCTGGGGCCAGGGCTTGCTAGGGCATTCAGCTGCCTGCACACCAGCTGCTGCTCTGCTCCCCAGTGCACGTCTTGTAATGACACAGCTCCTTTGCCAGTTGTCGAATAGGGAGAGGGGCAGCTGTGAAGGGCAGAAGGAAGCTGAGTCTTCATTTTCTTTCCTTTGGAAATTCTGCTTTGGGATCCCGGTTTCTACTTAAAAGGTTTCCTCAGAAGCCCATTCCATTTAGCACTTTTGCTAGGGAGTATTTTCTGTTCATTTTCCAAAATGTATCTATTCCAAGCAGTTCATTAGTTGAAGTTTTGTATGGATCCCAGTTAGGAAAGCTCAGCCTGGCCAGCCTGGCTTTTCTTTGTATCCCAGAAGCCTTGAATTTTAGCAACTCATCAAGAACTCAAGTATCCTTATGTGTGATACTTGAATGATAGGGATTTGCAAGTCAGTCTATAAAACAATGATCATGTCTCTAGGCTGCAGGGCAAACTCAAAATTCATCCTGTTTTGGCTTTGAGAACAAGGATTTATTCCCAAAACAAGTTCTCAGGGATGACTGCCAGTGACTTGTCATTTTTCTCTTAAGAGTTCAAAAACACTATTTAAGCTAATCATTGATTGCTGTCTTTTCTTCAGAGACCCTTTGCTTCCTCCTACTTGTTTGGCTCCAGTCTTTAGAAGCCAAATCAAGCTGCCACTTCAGGTGGGTCAGTTAGGAATTGTTAATAAGCATTATTAGTTGCAAAGTTTTGAATGTACAGGAGTCAGCAGGAACCTATGAGTACTGGGCAGATTCTATCACTGGAATTCCTTTCCATTCCACAGCTATTGCAAACGTCGATGCAACTCATTAACTAATGTGCCTGTTTTGATATTCAAATATTTCCTAAAGAAGCAAAAATTATTTATTAGCTTGCAGCACCTGCACTCTAGAAAGTTCTACCCTCAGGGTCTTTTGGTACAATGGTCTGAAGTTGCCTTTTATTTTCCTAGTTCTTGTCACCACAGAGCTGCTCAGTTGATATGTGTTCTCTCTCTGTTTTATGATTTATGCTTCAGAGGGATTTGTATAGGCAAAATGGATAAAGCCATAAATTTCCTTATAGGACATATTTTAAATGACATTACTTTGAATTCAGAACCTGTGTTCTCACTGTGGTTATCAATGTCTTTCTCAAAACAATTCAGTAAATAATTTCAAGGGCAACGTCTCATTTGTGAAGGCCCTTCACAGTTAATAGGTCTAACCTCAGACAATTATAACAGTGTTTCTGTGTGCTACAATGCAAAATAGAATCTGGTGTTAGTAACTAGAAACTAGAATAGTGAAATTTCTGTTAAATTCAACATAATTTGATAATTAGCCACATATGCTATTACCCATCACACTGTCTCCTAATCAGTGTTATGCAGATCTGTCTTCAAGTTGAAGCATTTATTTTAAGTATCTTGTTGACTTTACCTCTAATAATTACATGCATTTCAGGGACAACATTACTGTTAAAATTTTAAGACTGTCTTAAGGCGTTAAAATTGAAGTGAAATCACTCTTTCAAACATACAGGATTGACATAACAGTAGGGATATATATGGAAGATGTACTGTTACTTCTTAGTGAGAAAGGCCTATATGAATGTAAAGGTTATCAGCTTTACCAGATCCTCTTGCTGTTAATCTTTTATTATCTAAACAAGAAAGAAATGGAAACAGCAGAATAACACATGCATACATAATACTAGTTTATAAAACTAATACTCATCAGGTTGTTCCTCTTATATGGTCATTCAATTCCTATCCTTCAGGTTTGAAAATTGATTCTGGTTGGAACAGTACCAAAGGGAAAACAGGTCATTTATTTAGTAAAGTGCTTTGAGACTTAGGAAATCTCCCTGCAGAATGTCAGCAAAGGGTTAAAGAATTTAAATTAGCCCCAAAGAGGTTTTCTATTGGTGAGGCAGCAATTATAGTAGAAGCCAGAGCATCACATATTAAACAGGACTATTTTGTTTTGTTAGGTGAAAAAGGAAGTTTTTGAAATGGAAAATAAAGACCATGTGGAAATTATGTGCTGTTCTGAGACAATCTTACCAGCAATGGCCAAATTAGTTATTTCTTTTTACCCAAAGCAAAAGGACATACGGGTACTCCGGATCTTGAGAAAGGAGAGGAGCCATCACAACAGGGTAGAGGCATGTGACATCCAGGTTAGGACGTGGACAGGCTTTCACTGGGGTGTTAGCTTCTTTACTGGTGCTCCTGGTTAGCTAAACCATGGTTGTCAGGAAAACTAGGAAGATTGAAGTTAGCAATCTAGTTCTAGAAGACCTATGGCTGAGGGCATTACTCTGTCTAAAGGGTAGAGTTTGTAATCGATGAAGGCAATAATCTTTTGGCAAAAAATAGCTTTCATTAGAAAAGTGTCCAGAGAAAAAGTGCTGCTTTGGGAAAGTTGCAGAGAATGACAATCGAAGGGAAAATACATTAGCCCCAAGATTGGTCCAACCTAAACCAAAACAAGATGCTTCCTGGGTACTTATTTAGATGGAGGAAAGAGGTTCCCTTTCAGCAGCTTACTAGAATATCATGAATGGAAAAATGCAAATAGACGTGTGTAAGATGAAAGATGAGTTAGGGGAAAAGGCTCCTTAGCAACTTAGTTAAAAAAAATTCAGAAGGGTGAGAAGCCAGACTATTTCTAGAAACAAGAAATGATAGTTAGCTTAGTCTGGACAAGAGGTTCTAAAAAAACCATTGGATCTAGAAAATAGAAAACTACCAATCTCTGCAAATGAAGAGTTGGTGTTTAAACAGAGAAAGGTGCAAATAATGCTCATTGCAATTCATTATATCAGATCCTTTTCATACATCTTGATGTGTCTCTATATGACTCATCCATACTGTTGCTTTGCTTCCTCTGGATGAGTTCTTGTTTCTAAAGTTCCAAACTTAAGCACCCCATTCAAGTTGTGCCAATGTAGGAAAACAGGAGTATGGGAGGAACCAAATAATTGCCTGGTCATAACCAATGTCTGCTCAGGGTATGGAGGCAACTCTGAATCAGACCCTGAGTTACATAAGCACTAGTTACACAACCAACAGCAGCCATCCTGGCTTCAGTCTACCTTCTTAGCAGGCAGGGCCCAGGGCTTTTCATGTCTCCTGTCCTTGGCTCTAGCTCCATCTACTGCCAAGCCTTGACTCAAAGTTTATACTCCAGTAAGACTAAATTGCTTGCTAATTCATAAATTTGAACACTATTTACTTTGCCTGGAATTGGTTTCTTCTGCTTGTTTGCCTGGTAGGTGCTTATTCACCTTTCGATAACTCAGGTAATCTTTTCTCTCATTCAGGAAGTCTTCCCTAAGCCCTTGGACAGTTTTATTTACTCCTTTCTTTGCACTGGCTTTGTACCTTATAGGCTTTTTTATTCCCTGCACTTTCCCACTGCATTTTAATTTGTTTGTTATGTGCCTATTCCCTCTATAGGAATTGTTATATGCTTATTCTCTCTATGCAGCAACTGTGTCTCATTTTTGTGCCATGATTTCTGGTCTACTGCTAGAACTGCCATTGCAGGGGTTCAGTGAATCACCACCAAATGAGTGGATGGATAAAACCAGAACTCAGGAACTCAATTATGGAGCACTAAATATGGCCACCTCCAATTCTACCAACTCTTCATGCAGTATCTGCAGGTTGACTTTTTAAAACTACCTCCTCTTGCAGCTTGCAGGTCAATTATTATGGTAGATGTCAATTACTCTGAGTTCTTTACATGAAATAATTCTTTTATAATGTCACCATAGTCCTGTGAGGTTAGCACTAGTCATACTCTCCTTTTCAGTGAGGAAAGTGAGGCACAGCAAGGTCAAGTAATTTCCAAGATTGCACAGAAAATAGTAACTGAACTAGCACTGAAACATGACAGCGAGTTTCAGAGCTGAGCTGTTAACTACCAGGCTACACGACCTTAACAATGAGGGGATTTAAAAAAAAAAAAAAAAACAATGAGGGGATTTATGAGTGTAGAGTCTTCTCAGGTACTTCTGAAAAATGAGTTTGCAATTTCATTTTCTGGGATGAACGAGGCATTTTAACCTAAGCAACCCAACATTTATAATGAATTTAATTTGAGACCATGCCAGGATTTATCATGGTTCATTTAAGTAACTCTTCATTAAGTGGCTGGGGAAAAGGAAACCACTAAGAGACCAGAAAAGGTCTCTAATGAGAAAAAAAAAAAAGGATGTGGGAAACCAAGAATCGGAGAGATTGGGAACATGTATTATAGAAATTTATGTAGGTGTGTGCTCATCTTCATAAATTTTTAGAAGTAATGCTTGTGAAATTATTATACATGAAGTTGGCCATCACTGTGTGGCAATCACAGAAAAACACTCCAACAATTGTATTTTCAAAAAAAAAAAAACACAAGTTTTTAACTTACAGTTTTCTAACATTCTAACATTTCTAACATTCATGAAGGATATTCACAAACCACAGCAACATATTAAAATTTCTATTTGTTTTCTGTATTCACTTCCCTTGGACACCATGGCTGCTTGCT
The DNA here is from genome assembly GCF_053574225.1 of Canis aureus. Classification (NCBI taxonomy): domain Eukaryota; kingdom Metazoa; phylum Chordata; class Mammalia; order Carnivora; family Canidae; genus Canis; species Canis aureus. Next base: position 47,796,666 of record NC_135620.1, read on the forward strand.
TCCCAGTTCTCTAAATCTCTTCTGAATGAACTGTCTGAATTTCCTTTTCCTGGGCCACCTTCTTTTTGATTCTGTACCATGAATTACTGAAGGAGGAACTTGTCATGGAAAGATCATCCTTGGAGAACAGGGCAGGAGAAATAGTTTAGGGCAAAGCCCTAAATATCAATAGATTTGACTATGTAATTTAAAAATGTTTTTAAAGTTTCACATAAAGAGTTTAAGTGTGAAGAGAATCAGATTTTCATTTAGGCAAAAATGCAAGAAAACATTCTAATTTATAAAAGGAAGTGTAGTTCACGATTGGGAAGGGGAGAAGATATCTAACAAAGCCTACCAGATGAAATGCCAGCTAGGCCATCTTGAAACTTAGAAGGTGTGTGTGTGTGTGTGTGTGTGTGTGTGTGTATGTGTGTGTGTGTGTGTATGTGCACCGTACAAGTGAGATCTCTTATGATTCCATTGAGTACATAGAAGTCTTTAGGGCCCTGTGTATAAACAGCCTCACATCTGGATAGACATGCTATTCACCCAGAAGAGACAGGGGTGAGAGTATTTGTGACTTTATGACCTATACTCTGAGTGAGGGCTAACTCAGTCATGTCAAGGCTCAAATTCCTGATGTCATTTGATCACACATAACTATTTAGTTTCTCAATACTCTAATTAAAATTGTGTTCCTTAACAGACACAAATAACAGAGCCCTACTTATCTGGTGTTGAGGCTCAAGAGAAGGTCAGTTTCTGCTATATTTCCTCTTGGAAATTGCCCCTCTCTGACGCACTGCCTTGTGTGTTCTGCTAGAACTTTGGTTCCATAGGGTCACATGTGGGCTGAATTTGCTCATCGTCACACATTTGCCACTCTCCCTGAAAATGAAAACTTTATTAAAATACATGCCAAGCCTGAGCCCATATGCTAATCAGCATGAGATAAGGTGAGCTATTTTATCTTGATCCTGGGAAAATTTTCAAAACCATTTTGCTACATTTGCTCCATCTAGAGTACAAATCAAATGTTGAATGATTATCACTGCCTTCCTTACACACTGCACTTTGCCTTATTATTTTTCTGTCGATCTTAGCAAAACAGATAGATTCATTATAACCTAGCTGTGGTCTCTTTGATCACCCAAGAATTTATGCAACTGAAGCAAACAAATTACTAATAATTCATCTTGAACAATATAGCTTGGTATTTGGGAAGCCTTCACTACCAAAAATGAACCCGGATTTCAAAATGTGTTGAACTGGGAATTTCCCAGCAATGGTCCAATGTGACTTTCTTCTCAATTTTGAGTGGTTGTTAGAAGAGGATTAAAGTCAGGGCGCCTGGGTGGTGGAGTCCATTGATACTCTGATTCTTGGTTTCAGTTCAAGTCATGACTGAGTCCCCATGTCTGGCTCTGTGTTCAGTGTGGAGTCTGCTTAAGAATCTCTCTCCCTCTCCCCCTCTGCCCCTTCCCACTGCTTTCTCTAAAATAAATTAAATCTTAAATAAAAAAGAAGCTTGAAGTCTTTTCCCCCCAAGTATAAGACAGATCATTCTAAATTGTTAAAATGTTTTTCTGTGCATTTTAAATGAGAATATTCTTCATGATAGGTTCATCAAAGTTTCTCTATTATGACACATTGGTTTATAATCCACCTCTTTACAAGGATCCTATTGTTCCAACATTTACTTAGTGCTGCCTACCTCAAATACTTCTGCTGTTGGCTATCACCCATTGTACGCCTACTGTTCAATAGCTACTTTGCCCACACTATCTCCAAACCTTAACATTCCAAGGAAGTTGTATTGATACTATTTTTCTGATAAAACAATTGAGGATCAGGGAATTTAACCAACATCTTATGAAACACACAGACTAACCAGTAGAACAGGAATTTTGAACCCAGGGATGCCTGGCTCCAAAATTGTTGTTTTGTCTTTCTACTACAAAATACACACTATTTTCTTGATGTACTACCCACCACATATCAAGAACTAAGATGGGTGCTGTCGCAATAAAGGGATGTCTACACTATGTTCTCCCCTTGAGAACTTACCAGTTTAAAAGGAGAGACAGTCAATTGCTGACAGTATTGACAGCAGAAGACTTCATTGAGTTAAGTCTCATTCTCTCATTAGGTGTAACCCTGCCAGAGCATTGCTACTAACATTTCCTCTATAGAACCCAGGGCCTAAATACAGTGAGATACCAGAAAGTTACCACGGTAGAAAGTTGAAAAGTGTCCTCTCAAAAAATATTCTAGACCTGCTCTGCCTAAATCTAACACCTATCTCTTTATATAGCACTTTGTTGACTGTTTTCACAGAATTTTGAGGTATAAGAGACTCATACCAAAGGAGCCAGAACTCCAGAGTTGGGTCCAGATCAACAGCTCTTCACAAATTCACAAGGGATGGTGGAGGACAGTGGAATGGACACTTGGGCTGTTTTCTTAATGTTCAAACTATGCTGAAACTACTAATTATGTGTGTGCTTTGCATATGAAACCTACTTTGAATTGCTTTCTCTTGAGTAAAAATAATAATGCTAATTGTCTAGGATATAAGTTGTGCTGAATGTCTAGGTGTATAAATGTGGTGTGTGTGTGTATGCCTGAGAGGGGGTATATAACAGAGCAAGACAAATATTAGCTAAAAGAGAAGGTCAATTTATGAAGAGGATTTTTTTAATCCAACCCAATTGGGCATTTTTAAAAATCTCAATTCTAATTTACCAAGGCTTACAGTCCATCAACCAAAAAAAAAAAAAAAAAAAAAAAAAAGAGAGAGAGAGAGAGAATCACAGAAATCACAGAAGAAAAGAATAATTTAGACTTGATCTAATCAAATTACTTCATATTTGGCAGAAATAATTTGGGCCCAGAGAATTTAGACATTTGCCCAGGGCTGTGTAAATGACAGATTATAATTTATGTATTTTCTTCTTTTTTGTGGCACTTTACCTTACAACATACAAATTTGTAGTTGTGATTAATTGCAGTTTGGAAATGTTTACAACTCCTTAATTCCTGGAGTAAGGAATGTAGACATAGGCATCAACCATAAGTGAAAAAATTTCTTCTTTCAAAACCCACCAACTACTCTAGGGATGCTTGGGTGGCTCAGTCAATTAAGCATCTGACTCTTGAGTTCTGCTCACATCATGATCTCAGGGTCATGACAGGGGTGCCATGTGCAATGTGGAGTTGTCTTTGAGATTCTCTCTCTCTCTGCCTCTGCTCCTCCCCCTGCTCAGGTGTGCTCTCTCTCTCAAAATAAATAAAATCTTTTTAAAAACCCAGCAAACAATCTACCAACTACACTAGCACCACCTCCTTTGCAGCAACAGAACCAATGAGGTGCCCTAGAAAGAAAACAGATGTTAGATTTAGACAGAGCTGATTTAAAATTTAGCCCCATGACTTCACTTCATAGCTGCATGATTTTGGCTAAGTTACACAACTTCTCTAAAGTTTCAGTTTCCTCATTTCTAAGGTGGGGAGAATAAAATTTACCACTACATGCTTCTAAGGATTTAATTAAATAAAATGTAGAAAGCAACCAGCTTAGTACTGGTACAAATATTAATTCCTGTCCAAGACTGGTAAAAATGGTGGATACAAATGAGTCAGGTTCTGCAAATTTCATACTTCCTTTTCTTTCATTTGCTTTCAATTTAAAACTCTAAAGGTCTGACTTTGAAAGCCCACCTGAGAACTAGCTCCTGAAATGAGACAAGTGACCTAATATGCTTTGTTATGAACTTACCTGACTGACTTTGTTATGGTATGTGGAATAAGATGTTAAGACCTATACACAAGGGTACCAAAATAATGGCTGTACAAAGGATGGGGTTCAACGTAGTACTAGGAAATGTCTACAATTAGATGCAAGGCAGTTTCATTCCTTAAATCCTGATCTATACCCCATTTCAGCAGGGAATAGCTAGAGCAGTTGTTGCCCTTCCTCAAGAATGAGGAATGGCAAAAGCCAGGGTGGCATTGGCTCATGAGGACCCAATAGCTACTATGTAGTTGTTAAATAAAGATTTGCTGCATTTCTTGGCTGTAAAGTATTTGTCTTATCACTCTTGCCTTGCATTGCTGATGTTCCATCCTACTGCATCAGTAAACATCTTTCTGTCATGGGATTAGCTGTTTTTGAAAGAATAAGAATAGAAAATTCACCCCATTAATACCTGTTAATCTTTACCATAATCACAGCCTACAGCTTGCCTGCTTTTGCTCTACTTTGCAGGTATCAGTGTGTTCCAAGTTAAATAATCAACTTCTGTAAAATTGTCAAGGCCAACAGGGTTCTGGAAGAAAAAGATATGAATTGGTATACTTTGGGAGTTTCAAGATGAGATAGATCCTTGACTACCATGTGAATAATTTTAATGATATGCTCCTGGTTTCTTTGAATTTTGTACAGAGACTATAGCAAAGAAGGTAGTTTAACCAAAGGCCACCATTTTTCACCCTGAATCCTGGCATTAGCTTGTACAGGACATGAAAGGATGCTATAAAGTTTAAGGGAATTTTTTTCCTACACATTAAATTTCATTGTGTGCCTTATGGAAAAATTCACATCTTTAATCTATTTTTCAGTGTTTTGTATCTACTTCAGAATCCCACTAGAATCTCAAGATGATAATGTACTTGCTTCATTCCTATTCTGCAATGAACAACACCCTACAAACTTTACTCTCCCTCCCCTTCTCCCTCATGTATGTTATATTTCACCTTTCCTCCTTCTTCCCTTTAAACATGTTAATAATTATTTAATGACAATTCTTAATAATATTGAGGAAAAGTAATTACTATTGCCTCTTTTTATGGATCTAGAATTGCCAGATGCTTGGTTCAGTAGCATGGGGGAGGGGTAAGGAGCAGAAATAGTATAAAAATTTCCACAGAAAACAAGTACACTTTGGTCTAATGTAATGTAACTTTAGTACATTTCATGGATTGAGAAAAACTACTCAGATAGCACACATGCTCAAATAGGGGCATCCTGCCTGGTCAAGCCCCTGGTGTTAATGAGACACTCTGCGGAGCCTGGCTTCACCATTCAAACAAGTAGAGGATGTCAATCTGTGTCTCCTGGGCATTTGAAGCTGGCACTTTTCAAATTTCCTTGCTGCCTGGCAGTGGAAACACTTCCTTAGACACATGATAAAACTGCAGTAAGAGTGGAATAACGAGGCTCTGGCAAGCCCTGTTTCAGAGAACCATCCTGCTCACCATGTGCATTGATCATGTGTCCTCAATGTGCGCACACACACATCACTTAAGAGCACTGACCACTCTTTTTACTCCATTTGGAAGAAGAATTTACATTTGAGAAGGCTCACCCAAAAGGAATCTGTCAGGAGATATACAGTATGTAAAGGAAATGTGATTGAGGGTGAGGAGTCAGAACTGGAGATGGGAACCAAAATTATACAAATGCTAATTTGTTTAATAATATTAGAAAAAGAACACTTCCTTGTTCAAAACGCAAAAAGCATAGAGAATGCTATTCCAGTTGTTACTCCATTTTAAAAAACATTTCTTTATGAAAAATTTCAAATATATACAAAAGAATGAGATAATGAACTCCCAGGTACCCATCAACCCAACTCCAACAATGATTAAATTATGGCCACTTCTGTTTCATCTACCCTCCCTACCTCTACCCAATCTTCCACCCTTGTAATAGAAATAATTCTGACCTGATTTTATCTTAATAAGTCATTATATATCTCTAAGAGCTTTTTAAAAGTCAGTGAAAGCTACAAACTACAAAATAATTGCTTATTATCATTAAATATCCATTTAGTCAATGTTCAAATTTCCCCAATTGATTCTATTTATTTTTATTTCTATTTTTTACATTGTATTTGGATTAAGACTCAGCTAAAGTCATCACATTGCAATTGGTAGGTGTTATATCTTTTACTTTTCTTTCAATCTGCTTTTCATCATTGGGTTTCAAGTAGCCTTTGATTTCTAAACCCCAGTTTCATGTACTAGAAGTTGCAAATCTGCCTTTAAAAAAACTTGATCCAACTTAAGTGTCAAAATATGGAGAAATAGTTAAATAAACAGTGGGGTGTACATTTGGTTAAATATTGTGCAGAGTGTAGTTGAAAGAATGCCCTCTCTGGGGAATGTAGGGAAAGTTATTTTTGAGCCTCACTCTATCATTTATAAAATGAGAATAAATAAATAAATTAAACTCAAAGATTAAATAAATTGAAATACACACCTTTCCTATCACAATGATCAGTGTATAACATCACAACATGCTGGGGTATTTTTTGATATAATTTTAACATGTTTAACACTCAGTCATTTTTTTACTTATGATAGTCACAGAGAGAGAGAGAGACATAGACACAGGCAGAGGGAGAAGCAGGCTCCATGCAGCGGGAGCCCAACGTGGGATCCGATCCCGGGTCTCTAGGATCGCGCCCCAGGCCAAAGGCAGGCGCCAAACCACTGCGCCACCCAGGGATCCCAATACTCAGTCATTTTAAATGGGCATACTGAATTTCCCTCTCAAATAAAAGTGCTGGTTGCAACATAGCAATGAGATTACTGCCCCCAAGGAAAGAGAATGGGTACTGCCTCAGGCATCATGGGTTAGTTTTAGTTCTCAAAACAGGCTTTCAGATTATCTGAAAGCCACATTTGTGGAGTGACAGCAGGAGTTTCCAAATTTCAAAGTTCCCCTTTTTTCATATAAAAAATTTGGCCTTATAAGGTCTACACCAAGACATATAGTAATTAAAATGGCAAAAAGTAGTGATAAAGAGAATTTTTAAAGCAGAGAGAGAAAAGACAGTTAAATACAAAGGAATCCTCATAAGGCTCTCTGTGGATTTTACAATGGAAAGTTTGCAGGCCAGAAAAGAGTGGCATTATGTACTCAAAGGAAAGAAGTCTGCAGCCAAGAACACTCTATCCAGCAAGGGAATCATTCAGAATAGAAGGGGAGTTGAAAAAGTTTCCTATACAAACCAAAGTTGAGGGAATTTGAAGGAATTCATGACCATTACTCCAGCCCTACAAGAAATATTAGAGGAGACTCTGAGTGGAAAGGAAAGACCATAAGTAAGAATAAGAAAAGTAGGAAGCACAAAAGCAACAAAAATAAGTTTATCTGCAAAAATCAGTCAAGGGACTCACACACACACAAAAAAGGATGTGAAGTATGACACCATATTCCTAAAATATGGGGAGGAAAAAAGGGGCATCTGTTGATTAAGCATCTGTCTTCAGCTCAGGTCATGCTCCTGGAGTCCCAGGATGGAGCCCAGAGTCAGTCTCCCTGCTCAACAGGAGTCTGCGTCTTCTCTTCCCTCTGCTTCTTCTCCACTTGTGTTCTCTCTCTCTTTTGCGCGCTCTCTCTCTCTCTTGCTCTCAAATAAATAAAATCTTTTTTTTTTTTTTAAAGTGGGAAGGAGAAGAGTAAAGAATGGGTTCAACTTTAAGCAACCATCAACTTAACACAGACTGCTCTTTGCAGAGGATGCCATATACAAACCGAATAGTAACCACAAATCAAAAGCCAGTAGCAGATATGCAAAAAATAAAGAGAAAGGAATGCAAGCATATGGGTAAAGAAAGCCCGCTTATGGTGAGAAAAGAGAGCAAGAGAAGAAAAGAGGGAAGAACTACAAAAACAATGATTAGGCAAATAATACAATAGCAATAAATACATGTCTACCAATAATTACTTTGACTGTAAATGGACTAAACATTCCAATCAAAAGACATAAGGTAACTGAATAAATAAAAAAAATAATAAAACTCATCTATATGCTGCTTAAGGGAATCATTTCAGACCTAAAGACACATGCAGATTGAAAGTGAAAGGATGGAAAAATATTTATCATGCAAATAGTTGTGATAAGAAAGCGGGGGTAGTAATACATATATCAGACAAAAGACTTTAAAACAAAGACTGTAAGAAGAAATAAAGAAGGATGCTATATAATCTTTAAGGGAACAATACAAGAAGATAGTACAGTTTTAAGTATATATGCACCCAAATATGTAAAGCAGTAAATAACCAACATAAAAGAAGTGATCAATAGTAATACAATAATAGTAGGGTTCTTTAACACACTGCTTATATCAACGGAGAGATCATCCAAACAGAAAATCAATAAGGAAAATTGCCTGTTTGAGTGACATGTCAGAACACTCCACCTATGGATCTACATGTTATATTCAGGTATATTCAGAATACTCCATCCTAAAACAGAATACACATTCTTTTCAAGTGCACATGGGATATTTTTCAGCATTGATCACTTATTAAGCTACAAAACAAGTTTCAACAAATTTAAAAAGTCTGAAGTCATACCACGCATCTTTTCTGATCACAACGCCATGAAACTATAAATCAATCACAAGAAAAAAAATCTAGAAAGACCACACACACACAGAAAAACGGAGGATAAATAATAAGCTACTAAACAATGAATGGGCCAACCAAGAAATCAAAGAGGAAATAAAAAAATGCACAGAAACAAATGAAAATGAAAACACAACAGTTCAAAACTTTGGGATGCAGCAAAAGCAGTTCTAAGAGGAAAGTTTTAGCAATCTAGGCCTACCTCAAGAAAATCTCAAATAAACAAATTAACCTTACCCCTAAAGGAACTAGAAAAAGAAAACAAAACCAAAAACCATCAAAAGGAAGAAAATAATAAAGATTAGAGCAGAAATAAATTATATAGAAACTTAAAAAAATCAATAAAATGAGGAACTGGTTCTTTGAAAGAAAAACAAACTCACTAAAAAAAGAGAAAATTCAAATAAATCAGAAATAAAAGAGAAGTAACAACTGACACCACAGAAATACAAAGGATTGTGAGAGAATGTTATGAAAGATTATAGCCCAACACATTGAACAACCTAGAAGAAATGGATAAATTCCTAAAAATATATTACCTCCCAATACTGAATCTGGGAGACAGAAAACCTGAACAGACTGATTACCAGCAATATAATTAAATCAAGAATCCAAAACCAAGTTCAGAACCAGATGGCTTCACAAATGAATTCTGCCAAACATTTAAAGAAGAGTTAATACCTATTCTTTTCAAACTATTCCAAAAAATAGAAGATGGAGGAAAACTTCCAAATTCATTCTATGAGGTCAGCATTACCTTGATACCAACCAGATAGAGATACCTTTAAATAAGAGAATTCAGGTCAATATCTACTATGAATAGATGCAAAAATAAATAAAATACTTGCAAACCAAATCCAACATTACATTAAAAAAATCATTCACTACGATCAAGTGGGATTTACTTCCAGGATGCAAGTTTGGTTTAATATTTGCAAATCAATCAATGTGATAAATCATATCAGTAAGAAAAAGGATAAAAGGTTACATGATCATTTCAATAGACCCAGAAAAAACACCTGACAAAGTACAACATCCATTCACAATAAAAAAAATCTCAGCAAAGTTGGTTGCGGGGGGCACCTGGGTGGCTCAGTGGTTGAGCACCTGTCTCTGGCTCAGGTCATGATCCTGGGGTCCTGGGATTGAGTTCCGCATCAAGCTTCTCACAGGAAGCCTGCTTCTCCCTCTGCCTGTGTCTCTGCCTTTCTCTCTCTGTGTCTCTTATGAATCATAATAATAATAACAATAATAAAAGCAAAACGTAAGTTTAGAGGGAACATACCTCAACATAATAAGGGTCATATATGAAAAATCTACAGCTAACACCATAGTCAATGGGGGAAAAAAAAAAGAGGTCTTCCCTTAAGGTTAGGAATAAGACAAGTATGTCCACTGTCACCACTTTCATTCAACATAGTCCTGGGAGTCCTCGTTACAACAATCAGCCAAGAAATAAAAATCATCCTATTTGCTAAGGAAGAGGTAAGACTTTCACTATTTGCAGGTGCCCTGATACTATGTATGGAAAACCTGAAAGACTCTACCAAAAACCACTAGAATTGAAAAATGAATTTAGTAAAGTCACAGGATACAAAAATCAGTCTACAGAAATCTGTTGCATTTTTGTATACTAATAATGAAATAGCAGCAAGAGAAATTAAGAAAACAATCCCATTTATAATTGCACCAAAAAGAGTAAAAATCCTAGGAATAAACTTAACCAAGGAGGTTAAAGACTGTACTCTGAACACTGTAAAACATTCATGAAAGAAATTGAAGAGGACACAAACCAATGGAAAAATACTCCATGCTCATGGATTGGAAGAACAAATATTGTTAAAATATCTATACTACCCAAAGCAATCTACAGACTTAATGAAATCTCTATCAAAATATCAACAGCATTTTTCATAGAACTAGAACAAATATCCTAAAATTTGTATGGAACCACAAAAGACCTGGAAGAGCTGAGGCAACCTTGGAAAAGAAAACTGAAGTTGGAGGAATTCTAGATTTCAAGTTATACTACAAAGTTCTAATAATAAAAACAGTATGGTACTTGCACAAAAATAGACACTTAGATCAATGGAACAGAATAGAAAGCCCACCAACAAATCCACAATTATATGGTCCATTAATATACAACAAAAGAGGCAAGAACATGCAATTGGAAAAAAGTCTCTTTAACAAATGGTGTTGGGAAAACCCAACAATTGCATGCAAAATAATGAAACTGAAGCACTTTCTTAACCATACACAAAAGAAATTCAAAATCGATTAATTTAGGACCTAAATGTGAGACCTGAAACCATAAAATAATCCAAGACAAGAGCACAAGCAGTAATTTCCCTGACATCCACCATAGCAACATTTTTTTCTAGCTAGGTCTCCTTAGGCAAGGGAAACAAAAGCAAAAATAAATTATTGGGACTACTTCAAAATAAAAAGCTTCTGCATTACAAAGGAAATAGTCAATAAAACTAAAAGACAACGTAGTGAATGGGAGAAGATATTTGCAAATGATATATTTGATAAAGAGTATCCAAAATAAAGATCTTATATAACTGAATACCAAAAAAAGAAATAATCCAATTAAAAAGTGGGCAGAAGACATGAACAGATATTTCTCCAAAGAAGACACAGATGGCCAACAGACACATGAAAAGATGGAAATGCAAATCAAAACCAAAACGAGCGATTACCTCACACCTGACAGAATGGCTAAAATCAAACTCAAAAAAACCAAGTGTTGGCAAGGATGTGGAGAAATAGGAACCCTCTTGCACTTTTGGTGGGAATGCAAACTAGCATAGCCACTGCACAACAGTATGAAGTTTCCTCCAAAAATTAAAAATAGACTATCCTATAATCATTTCACTAGTGGGTAATTTACTCAAAGAATATGAAAATGCTAATTCAAAATGGTATACGCACTCTTACGTTTATTGGAGCATGATTTACAATAGCCAAATTATGGAAGCAGCCCAAGTGTCCAGTGAGAGATTAATGGATTAAGAAGATGTGATATGTGTATATGTGTGTGTGTGTGTATATATAATGGAATATTATTCAACCATAAAAAAGAATGACAAACCCCAACCAGACTCTTACCTATAGAAAACAGTTAACAGATGGGAGATGGGGATGAGGATAGGTAAAATAGGTGAGGAGATTAAAAGTACATTTAATTTGATAAGCCCTGGGGAAAAAAAATTGACCTCATAAAAATGTTTTCAGCTTTGTTTGGTTTCATTTTTTTTGGTTTGGTTTTTTTTTTTTTTTTTTTTTTTTTTAAGTACAGAGAAAATAGAGAATCTATAGCATAGTAGTTCCAACCAGACAACAAGAAGAGAGAACCATTTTATCCATTCTGACACAGGGGAAAGTCCAAAAAGAAGAGAGAATCGGGGGGGGGAGGTAGGTAAGAAGCTCATGTGTCTTGACTTCTATGAAGCAGATGTTTTAAGGGGTGGGGAGACTTTTCTAAATGTTGAAGAGAAAAGCTGAAAGCATAGGGCTGTTTCCTTTTCTCCATTTGGAAGAATCTTACCTTCAACTCAGGACTACATCCTTCAACTCTTGTCGGAGAGATGATGTAAAACTGGTTGATAAACATGGCTTATTAGATGAGCGTAAAAACATTTCCTCTGACTCCCTCCAGATCCTGCATGTCATTCCCTTCTGGGGTCCCTTCTTCTGCATGTCATTCCCTTCTGGGGTTATTTATTCAGTGAGCTCAGAAGGAGTGAATGTGAGGGCTCTGCGAAGGTCAGTGAGCTAGCAGAAACCAGACACTGGAATAAAAGAAAAACCTGAGGCCTCTTTCCCTATCACCATGATCTCACATAAGCCATTTATCTGTCCACTACCACCTCACCCCCTACTGCCCCTCCCCGTCAAAACCGTCAAAACCGCAGCCAGATACCATCTTGTAAAGAAGCAGAGGGAAGGAAGGAAATATGAAATATGGAGCATTTATCTGAAATATGCTCAATCCATCTAGGGGACTATTTAACCCAACCCTGAGGAAGAAGATTGAACTTTATCAACTCTTTCACAGATATAGGCTGTTTAGCTGGAAAAGACTAAGATATCAATTGTCGAGTTTAAGTGTTCCAACTACCTACCAGGCTGATGAGAAGGATTAAGTCAGCTCTAGCAATTTAAAAAGCTGTAGTCTTTTGACACAAGTGGTTGTATCATGGAATTTGATTCCCTACTACCAATAATAAGGGGAAAAAAGAATTTAAAATTTTATGCCAAGTAAGATTATAGCCATGTAAAACAAAGCTTTAGAAAATGGGACAAATGATCAAGAATCATTACTCTAAAATGTAAATAATGATTGTATTTAGTTTTGGGATCCAAGTGTTCTATTCATCTGTTTTATTTAATAATAATACTTTCATTTCATATAAAAAATTTATTTTTTAAACCTGGAGAATTTACCACATTGAATACATTACATTTAATAAGCAATGATTGAGTCCTGATGTTTCACAAGCACTGCACTAAGCACCATGGTAGAAGCAAAGATGGATGAGACATGGTCCCAATGCCAAAGGAACTCACAGCATGGTGGGGGAAACAGATGGGTAAGTGGCAAGGAAAATTCAACACCTACTGTGTCCTAGCTATAAGAAATTAAATTTAAAGTTCTTGCCATCTTCACCCACCCCCAGAGGACTTCAATTGAGTGCGATGATGAAAAATAAGAAGTAAACCTAGGATGATTGCTCAATTTTTCCATCATTTACGCATCTGCACTTTGAAAAGAAAACAGGCATATATAATAGAGGGTGCTCCATGCCTTCACTAATGGACACAGCTTGGTGTATATGTATGGGAGACCTCCGACCATGAGTTAGGATACTGGAAGTTCAACTGAAACACTTTTTTAGGTATGACATCATGAAGTTATCTTTGGATGAAACCACTTTATAATGAGGTTATTATTTGTTATTTCAAAAATTAAATTTCCTTAGATGCAGCACACAATATCATATTGACAAATACAAAAGTTTACCTTTGCATAACAAATAATTAGAAGAATCTAACTTTTGAGTTATAAGGGACATTAGAGTTCATCTAGATTAGCAGTTCTCAAACTTAAGCATGCATCAGCATCACCTGGGGGCTTGTTGGAAGACAGATTGCTGTCCTATCTCAGTTCCTGATTCAGTAGTCTGGGTGGGGCTCACTCATCTGCATGTTTAATAACTCTAGTTTCTGGCTGATGCTACTGGTCCTGGACCTGCACTTTAGGAGTCACTAATCTAGATCTACTTTTTTTGTAATTTAGGAATCTGCTTCCTATAACTTTTGGTTCCTGTTCAAATGCCTTAAAGGATGAGACACTAAATTGCAAGAAGTTGGTTTCACTGTTGTGGGGGTTAATTCTTTAAGAATTTATGGGAGACAAAAATCTGTCTCTCTGGAACTTCTATTCACTACACATCTATTCCCCCTGGCTCACAAAAGCTCTTCACAGATCTTCCAACCAAGCTGAAGGTTCCTAACCTTCAGTCATTTATTGTGCACAACTAGAATTATCTTTATATATCATGCTATCATCCCCTGATGAAATTCCTAATTGCAATGGCTACTCTTAAAATATAGGGCTGAGAACACAGCATTCTAGATGTTGATCCACTGGTACTAGCCCTTCCATAAACTGATATCTCATAACTATTAATTCAGAACTGGATTTCATTACTTTGTTTAATGAAACACTTTATTAACTCATACTGTATAAAAGATCTAAACTTTTTAATATTCTCAATAGATATTGGCTTTCTCTTCTTATCCATTCGAAATATTGATCTTAGCACAAAATTTTGCTTTTACTCTGGGTAAATTTCATTGTCTTAATTATTAGGAATTATGAGTTCCTAAGTATAGGATGGTAGTTAAGAGCATGGCCTTTGAAGCGGGACACTCTGGATGTAAAGAGCTATAGTTTTAATAGCCACATAGCCCTGGACCAAGTATGTGACCAACCTAACCTCAGTTTTCTCATAGGGACTATGGTGATAATAGTAGCTATACCTCACAGAACTCTTCTGTGAATTAATGTATATGAAAATACTTATCATGGTCTGGTGCATATTATATGCTTAGTAAATGACAGCTATTATTTTGTTAAAAGCAACCTAAAACACTAAGGTACAAGATTAGAGCAAAACCTTTTGGCAGAAACCTACAAATACTTTTAAGTTTTTCAAAAAATTAAAATAGGTATAATTTTGCCTCAGTGAGACAAATTATAAATTTGTTCACCCCAAGGAAATTTACAGATTTAGTACAATTTCAACCAAAATGGCAATATGATTTTTTAGAATTCAACAAAATTTTCATGAAAACTAAGAGAAAAGGTGAAACTGTAATAGACAATCTGAAAAGAAGAAAAGAGAAGGAAATCTAGCTGTATCAGACATTAAACTTCTAAAAGTATTAGAACTTGAAATGGTGTGGTACTGGCACAGAGAAAAACACACCAACAGACAAGAGTGAAACAGTTAGAAATAAACCCTAAACATATGTGCAAAGTTATGTTCACTTTCCCAAATAAAGGGGTAAGATAATTAAGAATTATCTTAATAGATGATATTAAGATAATCTTTGACAATTTAGAAAGCCTAAGTAGTAGAGCTATGCCTTATCCAAAAATCCATAGAAGAACTCAAAGGTACATGTTGTCACAACTGAATATACAGAAACTGAGAGATTCTATAAGTGAAAAATGATATATATTATTTTTTTTATATTTGTACTGGGGCACCTGGGAGGAGCAGTCAGTTAGGTGTCTGACTCTTGGTTTCAGCTCAGGTCATGAACTCAGAGTCATGAGATCAAGCCCTGAGTTGGGCTCTGTGTTCAGCACAGTCTGCTTGGGATTCTCTCTCTCCTACTCCCTCTGACCCTCTCTACCACATGGACATGCTTGCTCTCTTTCTGTTTCTCTCTCTCAAATAAATAAATCTTAAAAAAAGAAGAAAAATGTTTGTATTGAAAATGTCAGACAAACTAACATTTATAATGAAGGAAGAGTTCACTCAAATTCAGAAGGAGAACCTCAAGGACCTACAAACCAAATAAGCCATGATATGAACACAAAAATACATAGCAAAGTACTAATCATGAAGAAACACAAAGGAGAAGACCTTACTTAATGGAGACTGAAGATCATCAAATTTACCTTTAATCACCTATTAAAGTAGCTAACAAATTAAAATATTGTTCTCATTGATGGTCAAAGCTTAAGAAACCTGTTCATTTGTTTAGAGTGATGATATACCACTTTTGGAAAACAACATTTAATAATAATAAAGATGTATATACTCTGATCCAGTAATTTTAGTCTCTAGAATTTCTGCTAATGACATAATTCAGAAAACAAAAATCTATGTACAGAACAGCTATCTATGATTCCAAAAGGCTGAAAAAAGCATAAGTATCCAAGATTAGAGAAATAGATTAAATAAAATCCACTCAGTGAAATATTATACAGTAAATAAAATAATCATGAATATATAGAAATGTTTAAAACACCCTCAATAATGAAAAAAGCAACATATATGTGCTTATCTTTTTGCATTTTCTAACCTTACAGGATATGTACTACCCTGATTGTAAAAAAGCAAATATGTGAGTATATAAAATGCACAATGCAGAACTACAATAGAGGATTATGTTAACTTTTAAATAATGTTCAAATGATGATTTTAAAAGTTTTATACTGTTACTATCGTAAATTAAAAGTAATTTTGAATTCTAGTTCTGTCACACAACTCAGTTATCTCTTAACTAAAAATTTGTCTGAAAATTTGATAAGCAAAAGAGTGATAAGTGAATTCACCTATCAGGATTCATAAAAACCATTTAATATCTAATCATGAGGAAATAATCAGACAAATCCCAAATAAGGAATATTCTGCAAGACAATCTGACTCTTCAAAACTATTAATATCATGAAATATTTTTTTAAAAGTGGGAGGGGGCACCTGAGTGGCACAGTTAGGCAGCTGATTCTTGGTTTCGGCTCAGGTTGTGATCTCAGGGTTGTGAGATCAAGCCCAGGTCAGACTCTGCACCCCCTCTCCCTATGCCCCTCCACCCTGCACACACTCTCTAAAATAAACACAACTTTTTTAAAAAGGGAGACAGTTTAGTGCTAAAGGACACTGAAGAAGCATGACAACTAAATGTTATGTGTGATCATTGATTGAATATGAACACTCCCTACTATGGAATAACAGTTAAAAGGACATTACTATTATAATTGGGAAAATTTGAGTATGGACCATAAATCAAGTAATGGATCCTATCACTGTCAAATGTTTTATATGTACTAATGCTATTGTGGTTACATAGAAGAGAGTTGTAGGCACGCACACATAGATGCTGGAATAGTTAAATAGTTGGAGCAACATGCTAAAATGTTTGTAATTTATTTAAAAATATTTATGTTGTTTGAAGTATTTAGGCATTTCATATATAGACATGTGGATATATATGGAGAGAGCACTAGTGTGCATATGGCAAAATGTTCAAATTTGATCATTTTAGATGAAGCATATTGTATGTTCACTGTGTTACTTTCTTCCTTTATGTAAAATCATCCAACTTGAACATCTGTAGGCTATTCTACTAGTAAGAGGTATAGAAGAAATAAAAGAAAGGATGAAACAGAGTTCTGTGTTTAGCTAAGCCCTTTCTCCAGGATTTTTCTCCATGCTTTTATTTTCCTACATATAATGCTATGTAACAACCATCATTTCAGAAGACTTCCAGCTGTAACAGCTAGGTGAGCCATATTACATGGTATAAAAAAAAAACAACAACACACAGCATCATAACTCCAGCATCATCAGCCAGTATAGGTTTTGTTTTCTCCAATGGGAAGACTGAGCCTGTTAGAAGGGATACACTCAGACACATTAACGAAACAAGTTCATAACAGATAACGACAAATCCTTAGTCTCCTACAGAACAGTTAATCCATTTTCAAAGTGTCTCTCTATAGCATTCTACATCCTTACATCTGGTCTACTGAGTAGATTTTTTTTTTCTTGTCTCTCATTAATTCTAGAAATAATCCTAGCAACTTCCATTTATTGAATACCCATATGCAGCAAGTCCTTAGGCTAATATTTGGCATATATGATATTTATTTACCAAAATATATTTATTAAGTGGAAATTATGTACCAGGCACTATTCTAGGCACTGGAACAAAAGATATGAATCTCTGTCTCTTTGATATGATTATATCCCAATTATCTCACTCAAACCTTATTCTCTCATTTAATCTTCACAATAAACTTAAAAGAGAGTCTTGCCTAGTATAGCAGTTGCACTCCAATCATACTCTTTCAAATTCCAAAGTACTGCTTTTCTTATGCATCATCCTTCCTCTTTCCAAGAAAACAGTATCCCTGGAACTTGAAGAAATTACAAGGTGATGTGGTATACCTGTCATAGAACCACTCTACCTCCCAGCCTCCTCACAAAAGGATACACACTTTAAGAATATTCAAGAGTCTGAGACACAGAGTTTGCACAGTGAAGTGTTGAGATTTTTGTATTTAACAATAAAACTAAGTATAGAATATTCAAAGTTACAATTGCCCTGGGCACTGTAGGAATTGCCTCAAATTCCATGTGTCCTGTCTCTCATTATACAGTTCGGGTTGTCTCTTGCACTGTGCTCTCATCACTTTGATATGCTAAGGAGCTTTGAATCAGCAGTGGGTGAATTGGGCCCAGCCAGTGTTCCAAATTTAAATTTTAATTCATTAAAGAAGCACGCAGTTTTCTGCAGTGAATTGAACAACAAAATTATGAATTCTGAAAAAGCCCAAATATATTCCTATGGCAACTTGATCTTTGACAAAGTAGGAAAGTGCTGCAAGTTTCAGAGCTGCTTAATAACAAACTGAACAATAATCCTGGAGAATAGAAATTTAAAGTACTAATACCAGCAATTAGAAGTAATGACTAGTTTATTAGGCTATCATTTTGAACAACATGATTTTCACTTCAACACAAAGCATACTGCTCACACCTCAGGCTTAGGAGGCAGTATCCACTGTGGGGAATTTGGGGCTTCCTTGAAGCCAGAGAGCATAGTTCTGGGACTTCTAGTTCTTACTACTGAGCACATCATTTCACCGAATAGGCTGGACAGGCTTTAGCACCATTTGCCAGAGAGGGCACAATGCAGCCAGAAAGTCCTTCACCATTCACACCAAACACCTAATTTTATAGAATCTTATAGCATGACTCTTTTATGTGAACTTGTGGCACATATCCTCAAGGATGGGACTGAGAATTCCTAGCTCTCAGCAAGAAAAAAACTCAGCTATTCACTCCCAACCTTTCTGACAGAAAGGCTCTCACAATGACAGATGATGAAATAAAGCCCCAAGGAGGTCAAAGGTAAGTGGGAGAGAAGGGACATTCATTAGTTCTCAAATGCAGTGAATTTGGCATGAAAGGATTCCATTACAGGAAAATACCAATTACTTGGAAATTTTATGAGGAAGTTATCTGGGCTTGCAGGAACTAGATAACTGATACTGTAGTTCACTTATTGTATATATACCTAAGTAAAAATCTATATTCAAATAAATGCAATTCAACAGGTATTCATTGAGCATATACTATATGCTTGGTGCTCTGTAGAAAATGGAGATAAAATGGTGACAAATTCAGGTATATTTCCTGTTCTCATGAAACTTCTAATCCAGAGAGGAATACAGGGCAATAAATAGATAAGATCATATAATAAGTCTTAAAGAAGGGAATTTGTGGGGTATAATGGGAGTCACAGGAAGACTCTCTTCCCTTTTTATGGGGCCAAGGAAGATTTAGTAGAGCAAATGATACCTAGATTGAGTCTTGAAGAATGGAGAAGAATTAGATGCCAGGGAGGTGGAGAGAGTGGTTCAGGCAGCAGCAACAAGATAGGAAAGGGCTAGAGACAGAATGTGGCCAATTCTGGGGGTGCCGCAGGCAGTTCATTGTTACTGGGTTTCTGCGTGTGAGGAGTGACTAAAAGGGGATGGAACAATGTGAAGGAGAAATGAGATGATAATTACTAAAGAGCAAAAATTTCATGAGCATGTATTTTCTAAAGAACTTTTAACCAAATACAATTTAATGAATGATATTTATCTGTATTTTTATAATACAAAGTTTTTATAAAATTTTTATGAAATTATGTAATTTATAATCTTATAAAAGTTTATAGTATGGAAACGGAATCTGCTATAACTTTTAAAAAAGCATTAATCCCAACTTTAAAGTGTCTAAAGCCTCATCGGATGATGCTGAGTTCTGAGCTCTTTTCTGGGATATCCTAGTTTGCTGTAGGTTCAGGTAGGGTTTACAGTCAAGGCATTGTGGCCAGTGTCAGGGTTTGCAAACTGTCAGTCTAGTGGTTCTCAACACTGGCTGCAAATTAGGATCACCTGGAGAATTTTAAAATAAAGTCATGTCCAGACTTCATAATTTTTATTTAATAGCTCTATATTGGATACTAGTGTTTTTATTTTTATTATTTTAAAAAAAATTTTAAAGATTTTATTTATTTATTTGAGAGAGAGAGAGACAGAGATAGCAACCAAGATAGCACAAGTGGAGGGGGAGGGAGAAGCAGGCTCCCCGCTGAGCAGGGAGCTCTCCCAGCGCAGGGCTCAATTCCAGGACCCTGGGATCATGACCTGAGCCAAAGGCAGATGCTTAACTGAGTCACCCAGATGACCCTGGATACTGTATTTTTTAAAAAAGCAAGGATGTAAATGCTGAAGGCTGTTAAGAATCCAAGCTACTTTCTATTTTCAACTGATTGTCTCTTCTCAGACCATAAATTGCTTGCAAATGGGACTATGGCTCCTGCTTTATTATTATTATCCGTAGTAATAGTAGCAGGAATATTTTCAACAGCTAGCCACAGGACAGATATTCAATAAAATATAGACAACTATTGATTAATAATAGCCATGGGGGTAAAGAAAGGCTAAGTACTATACAGATTGTGCTTAATATCAGTTACTAGTTGTTGAGGGTCCACTATTTGTACTTCTGAATTTCTAGTACTTAGGACTGAATTTGTCACAATGAAGGCATTTAATAAATATATGCTGAATGAATGAGTTAATCTCCACTGTAGATGAGAAAATGAAGTTCAAAGTTTCTTATCTGGGGTTACATGATTGTGTGATACAAGATAAAGCTGATCACACTGAAGAAGCAAACTCTTCCAATATACCATCTTGACAAGATTTGTCCAAAGGCACTCTGTGGACAACAACCTTTACAGATGCTTTGTCTTTCAGAGCTGTGGGAAATGTCTGATCTATCTTTAACTCTAGTGAAAATTTTATCCCCTCCACTAGCCAGTGCTACCACTCAAAAATGTATATTTATTACAGACACCCTTTTACACAGGGCAACCTTAGCTCACCTTTTCCCACTGACCCAGCACTCTCTACAGAGCAGAAATAAATTGCAGACTAACTGGCAGAAACAAAATCCTGAGAGTGGATTTGATAATGTAATAGAACTGTGTAGAAGTGTGATGTGGGGATGGGGCTCTGATGGGAGAGGAGAGGCACCCGTAATAGAACTCAAGTTGTCCATGGTCAGAGAGTCACTGGGGACTGTGGCCTTTCACCTACTTATTAGGGTTCTAGGAGAAATGTTCATCACAAGAAAGGAATGACAGATGAATTCATGGAAGATCTCTGTGATCTTCTCTCACCTTTCCCTTTCTCTCAGTTGAACTAGAGGAGCTGTGATTGCATCTTACTCTTTTCCTTGTGACTTTGCATTTGTGTTGGTTTGGCTATTTTTTAGCATTTTTACTTAGAGACTGCAAAGGATATCAAAAGGTCATTAGTAGTTGATCAGTGAGACAGGTATTTGATAAGACCTGCCTTAGGTCTCCATGTGTTACTGCCATGCCCACATGCATCCATACAACCTTCTTCCTGTCTATACCTTAACTGACAAATATATATTATGGATTTTAGAGAATATATGTTTTATTTATTGGATGAAGTACGAAGTTCTACGTCGATATTTACCAAAGTTTTAGAAACAGGAAACTTAAAAATTTTATGACTGCTCTTTTTTTTTTTTTTCCTGCCTTTAATGGAAACAAAGTAACACTGACTTGACTTTTTCTTTTGGTGAACAATACCTCTCCTAATTAGTAGAAAATTATAGTAAATTTGTAAGTAAAAACCGAAATATCATATTGATATTATCCATGGGTTTCAAATCATAAGTAGAGATGATCATATTATAAATTATAATCTGCAAGGATTTTTAAATGCTTTAAATATTTACAGTAAATCTCAGCCTTTGTTTTTATACTGTTATTTTAGAAATATAGCCTTTCAACTATCTGAATACTACTTTCACACATTCCTCAGTCATTTCCATGCAGCTAATGTTATAAATATTATATAAATGAGAGATTCCTTTCCTTTTTTCTAAAATGTCAACATCCTTAACACAGGTTTCACCAAAACCTAATTTGCTTTCTGATTAAAACAACCCCTCCCTGCTGCTCCCCCCCTGCAACAAAACCACAATAAAATATGTAGCCTCCCAGAGGGAAGCTAGAATTTAATTAACAATTTCGAAACCATAGTATGCTTTACTTACAAAACACATTTCAAGGAAAAATGCTGAAAACTCTTCTTTTCTTGTGATTTATCCTCATGCATGAATTGGCTTACTTTCTCACATTCTTGCAGATTTAATTCCTTATGAATGAGAAGGTTTCAAATTCTTTTCCTTTTCCCTTTAGTCATGTGGTCTTCTCAGTTTTTAAGTGGCTTACTGGTGTCCTGATAGAGAAGGCATAAGTGGTGGGGAAGGGCTGCTCAGAGGAACAAGTTCTAGATGTGGACTCTGAATGGACAAGCCATTGTGGGCATTTCCCATTTCTGTCATAATACTGCGTCTCTGTTGGGTTTAAAGGCATTTACAGCAAGTCTATTTGCATGAAGCATAAGAACTTATAAAAGAAAGGGAATAAGGCCCAACTTTAGTAAAGTGCAAAATACTTTAGTGGCTTCCACAAGGAGTTGGACTCTTCATTGGAACAGAAAGCACTTCAAAACATTTTCTCATAATTTTTCATTACTATCATGGACTTACATTAAAAAAAGTAGGCTTCTGAGTTTAAGTTTGGTTTTCATGGAAGAAAAAATGAATTCTTTGTTAACCATCTGCTATGTTACTTTAAAAATTTATCCTTTTTTTTTTAAGAGATACAGTCTCAAAATTCTATTTCTTTTAAAATTTTAAATAGCTTTCTTTAGTCCTATTTGAAGCCTTTGGCCATATTTTGATTTAAAATAAGAGTAAGTCTTGATTAATCTTTATGGTTATAACCTGTATTGGTTTCAGAGTATGATATGGTAAATGTGAAGAGTGTATGTTTTCATTCTGTCTAAGCACTCCTTCCATGAAAATTAGTCTTCCCACATTCTTTAATACACATGCAGAGCTCATGTGATTCATCTAATCTCCTTCCCCAACCCCCATTCCCATCCAGTAGTGCCCCAGTGATTTGCATATAATCCAGACCTGACTGGACAACTCTTCTGGGCAAAATGATTGGCCCAAACCAATCAACCAATGGCAGGATCTATTAAGAAAAATGTACTTTGGGATCTGCTGTGCTAAGAATGATCTTGAAGCTGCCACCCACCATTCTATTTGTGTATGGAGAAGAGCCAGGGCCCATGGATAAAGCTTACTGCAGTTGTATTTTTGTCACTGGCAACACCAAAGATCTATACAGAGAGAGGCTAACATGCTATCTTTTACAATGAATGTCATAGTATCTTTGATGTGTTCAAACTTCGTCCGTTTTAAAATTTTATTTTTATTTTTTAAAAGATCTTATTTATTTACAACAGACACACACAGAGAGAGAAAGGCAGAGACACAGGCAGAGGGAGAAGCAGGCTCCATGCAGGAAGCCCAATGTGGGATTCGATCCCAGGTCTCCAGGATCACACCCTGGCCGAAGATGGTGCTAAACCGTTGGGCCACCAGGGCTGCCCCATTTTTTTTTTAATAGAATGACAGAAATGGATATGACTTCAGATTAAAATGCTACATCATTTTTACAAAAATACTATGTTAGATTTTAAGAGACCATCTTAATTTAGGTTAATCTCAGAAGCATTTTCTATAGAGAACCCTATATAAGATGACTGCAGAGCACCATGAACTACAATAAAATTCACTTGATGATAGAATATTTGTTATTCTATTTTTGAGGTTACAGCTATAACAGTGACAAATGGGATAACTGATAATCCATTACCAAAAAAGTCTAACTTAAACCAACTTATCCCTGCCTGTCCTGATAAGGTATTGGCTACACTAATTTTTTCCAAAGTACTTATTCCAAAGGAAATATGTTGCAAAGGAAATATATTCCATGCCTAACTCATTTCAGAATCACCAAGCTAAGCAAAGTTAAATTTTTCTTTATTGTTTAATTGCAGGATCTCTCACAACTCTATTTATGTTAATGTGTACTGTCAATCTTCAAGAAGGAGACAGTATTCAATCTTTCTTAAGCTTATTTAACCATGGAGTCATTTGTGTTAAGCATTGATGGGGACTAGTGTTCTATAAAATACACTTTGGGAAATTTCAGTCCATGTTGTTAAAGTGAGCTTTGTACACAGTGCTTGCCAGTTACCAATGCATATTAAAAGAACTATCTGAGTAAAAAAAGAGATCTCTCTTCTGTATGTATTTTATAAGGCAGCAGGGTAGAGGGTCAAGAATGACGGGCACTGGGTGTTATTCTGTATGTTAGTAAATTGAACACCAATAAAAAATAAAAAATAAAAAAAAATAATAAAAAAAAAAAAAAAAAAAAGAATGCATGGATGGGAATATATCCAGATCTCCCACTTACTACTAATTATTTGCTAAGACTATTGTCAGTAGGTTTTTTTGTGAAGATCAAATAGGATCCCTCTGCCTAGGCTATTCTTCTCCTACTTCTACCTGAAGTCAATTCCTTATTCTTCAAAAGAAAGCTCAATCATTGCCTCCTTCCCTACTGTCCTCTTTGTTCCTGTGTGTTGTTACATCATAGCACATACCACATTGCACCATGACTTTTACTGATTGATTCCCCCATTAAGCTGTGAGCTACCTTAAAGCCAAAAACATGATTTGATCATTTTTATATCTCTGGAGAAAAGCATAATGTCTGACATTTAGTAAGTTCTCAATAAATGGCTGTGCCAATTCAAAAATCATCCTTCTTAGCTGCTTATATTTGCTAATGATAACTCCAGCTGCTAGTTGATAGTAAAAGAGGCTTAATGGGTCAAAATATTTGATGCCATCATTGCTAAAATCTATTCCAGTAGACTCCAATATTGAATGCCCTCACTAGTGATGGAGGTGAAGGCATGCAATGCAATCATTACTAGGACAAAAGAAAATAGAATTTATATTTATATATTTTTTTCTAATTTAGAAGAACTTTATGGCTATATAAAATGCTCATTGTCACCCATATATGATCTATATTGCAAAAGGTACTCAAGGTAGTTTTAGGCAACAGAGGACATGCTACTGCACATAGGTATAAAAGTGATGACCTAATTCAATCCTCATTTTTCAACATACTGCAATTGCTTAAATAAATTCATAGTTTCTATTACTGGGCTTAACCTAAATGTCACAAAAGAGATAAATGGCTTTTAAAAATACCCTGCAAGGGGCAGCCCGGGTGGCTCACTGGTTTAGCGCCACCTTCAGCCCCAGGCGTGATCCTGGAAACCTGGGATCGAGTCCCACATCGGGCTCCCTGCATGGAGCCTGCTTCTCTCTCTGCCTGGGTCTCTGCCTCTCTCTCTCTCTCTCTCTCTCTCTACCTCTCACAAATAAATAAAATCTTTAAAAAACAAAATACCTTGCAAGTAAACCACAGTTTGAAGATACAACAAAAATGCATATTAAACAAGCACAAATGAACTATAAGAAAACTGCAGAACAGACTTTCCTCTAATTCCTAATATAAACTTTCAGCCAATTTATAAGGTAAACAGTAACAATCTTATTAGGGGAAAAATTCCAATTTTATCAAGTTTTAAAATGTGGACTTTAGGGCAGCCCTGGTGGCACAGCGGTTTAGCGCCGCCTTCAGCCCAGGGTGTGATCCTGGAGACCCTGGATCGAGTCCCACGTCGGGCTCTCTGCATGGAGCCTGCTTCTCCCTCTGCCTGTGTCTCTGCCTCTCTCTCTCTCTCTCTCTCTGTCTCTATGAATAAATAAATAAAATCTTTAAAAAAATAAAACGTGGACTTAAATCTGCTTTTTGAAATATAATAGGTGAGCTGAGATTAGCTGATGATGAGATAAACATATTACAATTCTTAAGACATTAAAAATTTAGCTTATTTCAACTTAATGTAACCTACTAAACATTCACATATACATATATAATTATATACATATACTATATATTAATATATATCATTATATATATATAATATATATATATATATATATATATATATATATATATATATATATTCTTTAAGCACTGGTAATAAATGGGATGGCTGTGGAACAAGAAAGGTATTCTGTTCAGTGGCAGAAAGTCTTAAGACAAATGCTTTGTTTGAACTTCCTAGAGAGAGAGGCATGACAGAGTTCAGGTATTTAAACATTAGAGAAGCAGATGGAAAATAGGACCCAAGACTGGAATAGAGAAGTGTGATATCAGATTCAGGGAAGCTGATACATCTTGCCAGATTCCCATGGAATGCAGTCTTCACTAGCATTACTCTGCGTTGCCACAGAATTGATAAAACTATCTTCTGCTCTGTTCCTCTTTTCTTTTCAAAAATCTCTAAATGTACTTTTTTTGAATAACAGCATTATTGACATAATTTGCATATAATACAATGCACCTATTTAAGATGTACAATTAAGTGGTTTTTAGTATGGTAATAGAATTGTGCAATCATCACCATGCTTTCAATTTCCCAAAAAGTCCTGTACTCATTAGTAGTCACTTCCCTCCCACCTCCCTCCACCCACAGCTCTGGCAACCACCGATCTACTTTCTGTCTCTATAGATTTGATTTGTCTGGACACATTTCACGTACCTAATAGATTTCTGCTACTACCTCTATTCTTAATGCTATACTGCAGATTCTCCCCACTTTAGGACAGAACTTTGCTCTGACATTTTTCCTGCTCTGACAGAAGGCCATCATAGAACCAAGCAAGGCAAAAGACCTCAGTATCAGGGTTATTTCTGGAACAATCCAGAAGTTGCAGAAGATAGTTAGGAACAATTCATGCTTTTTTGTTTGTGAGTATGAAATGGAGGAATGTAATAAAATATCATCTATCACTACAGATTCTTTTGCTTTTAAGCCTTGCACATTACTCTTGATTGTTAATGCTTAATACCACTGGAACATTTTTCTGGAATACATATGTTTTTTAATGCAGCCAGTCTTTCATTTACATACTATTAATTGAGGCGTGTAATATATGGCAGTTGCTCTACTGATTTTTACAATAATCCTATGGCAGGAAGGTCAATATAAATATCCCCATTTTATTTATTTATTTATTTTTAAAGATTTTTATTTGAGAGAGAGCACGCATGAGCATGGGAGAGAGGGACAAGAATGCTCCCTGCTGAGCAGGGAGCCTGACATGGGGTTCCATCATGACCTGGGGTCAAAAGCAGATGCTTAACTGACTGAGCTCCCCAGGGTACCCCTAAATATCCCCATTTTAAAGATAGGGATACTGAGACTTAAGAGTAAAGTGAGTGGCCTCAATCATCCAACTAATATACAGAAGAAATAAGAACTGAATTTAATTCTCCACACTCCATCATGTGCACTTCCCATCATATAACATTTTCTACCAGCAAACCACCATAGTCTTTCTGATAACAGGACTCTATGTGAGAGCTATCTCCATAAAAAACTTTAGGAAAAGACCATTTTCCTAAGCTACCTATAATTATAGTTAAGACATTTCTACATGCAACAGAAAGGCTTCATTATAATTGCTATTGTGGGTCTCAGCATAAAGCCTCATGTAAAAGGAAAGAAAATCCTTCTTTTCTGGGTTGCTGCTTTCTCCAATGGTCCCAAATGCAGAAGGGCTTAGATATTTGAATCTACTGTTTCCTCATTCACGACTCAATACACAATACTGTCTCCTGGTTATTTAATCCCAGTGGGCTTGTTGCAAAATAATAAAAAAAAATAACATGAGACAAAAAAATAATGTGTGATCATTTTACAGAAAGAGTCTCGGGCTAGAAATTCAGCAGGGGAAAAAAAACACGAAGGGAAGAAAACTAGCAGATTACAAGGTCAGCCCCCATTGGCCACAGCAGTGGCATAACAACATCAGAGCAATGCCTAATCAGCTTACCAATCATTGTGGTCTCTTGCTGTGTCTAGTACAGTGTCTCAGGGTAGATTGCCACTCTTCTAGCTTTAAGTGCCCTCAGCCTGAAGACACTGACACTTCCATGAGGTGCACAAATTTAACCTGGGGCGGGAATCATCTTCTGAGTCAACAGGGCTGCCTGTATGCAGGCTGGGTTTCCAGAATCCACTGGCACAAGTCCTCTGAGCCAATACAGGGTCAAAGCAGGCAGGCCTGTAGTGATGGATCAGCTGGGCTTGTCTTGGTACAGTAACCTAATAAACTCCAACTGTGAAAGGTACCACTGGTGCTGGGAAACCTGAGTGTTCATAGTAACAGGACTTTCTCCAATGCGGTTGGTGAGAAATTCAAGTGGTCCTGTCTGTTAGTAATATCCGGGGCACTACCTCATCCATTTAATTAACCCCCAGAGAGCTAGCTAAGGAACTGCTCTGATTACAAAATAATGGGTCCATCAGGCACAATTAGTACCCAAGTGAAACATGGCAGTTTGCATGAAAACGATTGAAGTAAACAATTCCAGGCCCTGAAAGGGGCTCTCTTCCTAATTAACCCTTGGAGGGCTAATCTGTTTGCCTGAACAAAACCTAACCTCATGCCTTTGCCAACTGGCCTGCTTGGGAAATGGTTTTTGCATCAGATCTTGCCAGGCATAGCACTGACAAGTGGAAATGACTAATCCCTGAAGACTTACAGCATAGAACATGTGGAAAGCACAAGGTTTCGTGAATATATCAAATAGTGATTTGCTAAGATATTAATGAATATATTATAAAGAATGAATCCTAGAAAAAGTCTTAGAAATGTCCTAATTCTTGGAAGCACAGATTTCATACCTTGGCTATTTGAGAGCAAGACTTGTTTTCTTCTCACAGCTCCATAGAACCTAGTATAATGCCTGCATGCTGAATGTTCACCACCTCAATGGTGGGTGTGGCTTGCTTCAGAGTGAGATTGGGAGGGAGAAAGCTGTTTTTTCTGGATTCTAAGTAAAATAAACCAATCACCTTCTCAAGATCAAGTTTAATAATCATATTTTTCTTCTGTATTCTGATCAGACTGCATTTGTTCTTTCACTGCCATTTCTTTAGCTCCTAGAACAGTGTCTGATACAAATCAAGTGCTTCCCAAAATATTTGTTGAATAAGGGTATGAATGGCCTAAATATTTGTTGAATAAGGGTATGAATGGCCAGGTTACTGTGAATAAGAGTGTTAGGGGGGTGGTCAGGAATCATCTAAAAGCTTATATTTAAGGGCTGAGTGATAGAAAAGATAATGATTTACATTTGATGTAGTAGGGTCTTTATAACCTTTACATATATTATATTTATGATATAAAATATCTATTTTTTTATTTTCAAATTATATGGCTTCTGAAAGTCCAAGATGGTTGGATTAAAGATAGTGGTGGTTACTAAATAAAGCAAAACTCTACCATTAATCCTCAGATTTCAAGTCTTCCAGGGATGGGCATGTGTTGAATGTAATAAGATGGTAAACTATGGCACCTATGGATCTATAGACCCTAATTTTGAATATGGTCTTTGCCAAAATTTTCTGTGTAAACCTTAAGCCTTCCTTACCCCCCCTAAACCACAGTTACCTCACCTATAAAATGAGGCTACTACTCCCTACCCTTATCTTCTTGTAAAGGGCTCAGTTGTTAGTGATGATGATAACGACAAAGTTTTGAATCTGATGAATAAGAAAATTATCACAGCAGCTCAAGAATTAAACAGAGCCAGCCTCAATTGTTCACAGGTGCAGGAAAGTACTTTGACTCAGTCGTACATATATGTACACGTGTACACTTATGTGAAGTAATGTTCTGGATATAGATCTTGACAACCTACCAAAATAAAATCTATCCAAAGAGGTTCTTTTGTGGCTCCTAGTATGCCCAGAATAGCACATCTGAGACATGTGTCCTGTACCAGAAGGCAGCAGTCGGATTTGTTCAAAGCCCCTGTTGGCCTTCAGTATGGCAGAACCAGCACCCTGTTATCCTTAATTTACCTTAATTTTTAAGCAAATGAAACTTACTGACTGGCTAGTACAGGGAGAGCCTTAATTTTCTTTTGGCTAAACATACCATATTCTCAATTTATTTGTGATCGGTAGGAGAGAACAAAGCCTGAGAAATATAAATGGCTGGCTTGTATTTCATCTGGGCAAAGGAATCCTGAGGATCCTCGCTTTTACATGCTTGTTAATCACAACTATTTCAATCTATGCTCTGGGGTGGCATCAGGGCAATCACAGTAAGAGGCCATGATCTCATGCTTAGAGGAAAAGCTTCTCAGTTGGGCTCCTTGTTCCTTGCAGTCCTGAAATTGTATCATGACCTCAGTCCAGCCCCTTTGGGGCTTCCCAGGTGGAAACCTTGGCTAGAAGAATGGGAATGCTCCTGAGGACTGAGCCAGGTCCCTTTCCACACTATGCTTGAAGTCCTGAGCTTAGTCTCCCCTTATTGAACTGCCATCAAATGACAAGATTTTAGGAGGAAAATTTATCTCACTCCAGGAAACAGTATCTTCTGTTTTTCCTCCAAGGCTGACTTAATAAGATATATAGAAAATAGACGGGGTCCTAAAGAAACCCAACTGGCTTCTAAATACCAAATTTGCTCTAAATTCCTGTTAGGCTAGGTTGTCAATATAATCTGAGCTGTATTGTGTTATTCATGTTTCTCTGAGGTCATCAATGTCTTTGCTTGCTGTTGTGACTCTTCTGCAGAAGAATGGTACTTAGTGAAGTAATTTCTTAACTTCAACATGTGCCTTCTACAAACTATATTCAAAAGCCGATAGCTGATTTTAAACTTCTCCATCTCATCACCATCCTTCCTCTAGAGATTTAAATGCAATCTAGACCTCCCTACCTATAGTTATCTACTTAATAACTAATGTCTACAGATAAGGAATATGAACCTCAGGCCTCTTATTTTATGCCAGCACTCAAAGTTTCAAAAGATGCAGGTTTATACACCTTTTTTTTTTTTTTGAGATTTACAAGCATAAAATATTTTGTAGTAACAAGCCATTTAAAAATCTTTGTGAAAAATTCAGTATCAAGCA
This sequence comes from Canis aureus, assembly GCF_053574225.1. Taxonomy (NCBI): domain Eukaryota; kingdom Metazoa; phylum Chordata; class Mammalia; order Carnivora; family Canidae; genus Canis; species Canis aureus. The sequence goes on from NC_135620.1 coordinate 47,827,636, forward strand.
ATTTGGGTACCATGCCAATCTGATCTCCAAGGACCCATTGTTAAATTGCACCTGGAAAATAAGTTGCCAGTAAGAATATTGCACATTTACCAAAATTTACACTGGAAAGTAGAAAATTTCATAAAGTCTCAGATGTCACCGTTACTGGATTGAATATGATAATAAGAGTAATGAAGACTCATTGACAATAAAACCTATTGTTTTTGACAATAAGAGAGCTCGGATCTTTGTGCTTTCATGGAAAGAGCTCCCTATCTTCAGTTATTCCATATGTGTTGGAAACCTAGTTGTGCCATTAGCAAGCTGTGTGACCCTGGACAATTTGCTTTGACTCAGTGGAAAGTTTCTTTGCTGCCAAACATGGCTCACAGGACTATTGTGGACTGAAAAATTAACACACTCATTAAATTCCAGGATGTTGAGAATTTCTAGGTCACACGTAAATCTTGGGGAAGAAAGTTAATTTTGAGAAGCGAAGGATATGGCACAAACCGTGAGTCTTTACTGGCATGCTGTTGCTAATAATATCTCATTTTACTGGCAATTAATAATTTACAAGTCATTTATCAACACATAAACATCCTTGATCATCACAACAAGGCCAGAAGGTACATTTTAATCTTCATTTCATAGATAAAACAAGAGGGGATCAGAGAGTTAAAGTGACTTGCCCAGAGACACCTGCTGAGACCCTCAGTTCTTAATACACAGTTTAAGTCTTTCCATTATGCCCTGAGCTTAGAAGAAAGCTGATCTCAGGAAATGTAGTAGTCAGTAGATTTATAGCACAGCACTTTTAAGCATCAATTAATTCCCTGAAATGACTGAAGCCTCTGTCACCGTCAGAGTACCTTTATTTACCTCTTGATTGAATTCCTAAATTGCTCAGACATCATCATGAAATCCTATTTTTTTTTCCTTATGCACGCACACATGCTGCTGTAGCTCAGGCTGCCATCACAGAATACTATAGGCTGGGTGGCTGAAACAAAAGAAATTTATCACAGGTCTGGAAGCTGGAAAGTCTAAGATCAAGGTGCTGGCAAGTTAGATTTTTATCCTACATCCTTTTCCCTCAGCTTGCTGGTGGACACGGTCTCATTGTGTACTCACATGGCTTGTTTGTGCCTCACATGAAGTGAGGTAGGTGAAGGGGAGGGGAGGTATCTTTCATGTCTGTTTTTAAAAGGGCCTAATCCCATCTGGAAGGCTCCACCCTCATAAACTTGTCCAACAATTACTTATTACCTTTCAAAGGCCCCATCTCTAAATCCCACCACCCGTTATTCCTAATAACGGCTTTAACATATGAATTTTGGTGGTGGTGGGGGGGTTGAGAGCACAAACCTTCACCCAATAATACATACATTCATTCACTCAACAGTAATCATTATGGGCTTAGCTGTAATACCTTTTACTCATTTAGCAGTGAACAAACAAGTTCTTTTCCATATAGATCACACTTACATGATTTTCAAAAGCAATTCTGTAATGTAAGTAAAACAGTAACCTTATTTACATCTTCTATAGGAAGCCGAGTCTCAGAGAAGTAAAGTCAGCTTTGAGTTTAGTTTTAAATCCAGGACTTTTGAGTGCAAATCCAATTCTCTCTATATAGCACAGTAAGATAATATGAGGGATACAAAGGCATTCACTCATGCAAAATAGTTATAGAGAACCTGTCTTTGTCCACTATAGTTATTGGGAATAGGCAGTAAATAAAACATACTGAATCATGCTACCCTTTTGAAGCTTATATTCTAGACCTTTTACCCTCCAGCAACATGCAGTTAGGAAGAACAGATGCAAAAAAACCCTACACTTTAGAGCAGCAAACAATAAAAAGCCAACTGAGCAGCAAAGGCAGAAAAATGATACGGAATTTCAGAGAACACACAGATTGTTTTTGGTAAATAAAATGCAGAAAAAACTCACATAAGGGGAAACTCTCCCCTCTCCTTTTTTTTTTTTTTTAAGATTTTTATTCATTTATTCCATAGAGAGAGTGCCCCTAAGCAGGGGGAGCAGCAGGCAGAGAAGCAGGCTCCCCGCTGAGCAGGGGGCCTGACACTAGGCTCGACCCCAGACCCAGAATCATGACCTGAGCCAAAGGCAGATACTTAACTAACTAAGCCACCCAGGCACCCCTGAGGGGAAGTTCTTGAGGTGAAGTTTGGAGGCTAAGTGGAATGATGATGTAAGCAAGAAAGGAAGGAGAGACCAGAGGGTCCACCAGATTGTCAGTTCCCTGAGGAAAGGATTTTATCTCTTTTATTAAGTGTCTAGAAGAGTTGTTGGCATGTAGTAAGTGATGGATGTTGGTTGAATTAGCAAAGGATTATCCCAAACATAGAAATACTACAAATGGCACCCGTAAGAATAGGAGATAAAGCTCAAAATGTGTCCATCAGAGCTGTCATGGAAAGAAGAGATTGGCTAATGCTTTTAACCTAGAGATAAAATAGAGAATATACACTTACGAAAGGCCCTTAAATATAAATATACTCTCCCTGATAGATTAGGAAATCAAGGCGCAAAGTATTTTGTACCTTCTACAAAATCAATCAACAAACGAATGGTAAAAAGTTTGATCCAGTCCAATTAACTACTAAAGCTTATGCTCCTTCGGCACTGTATCCTCTTCATTCTGAGAATAAGTATAAATGCAGATATGAATATAAATTATAAAAATACATTTTGGAATTGTATTTGTTACCCCAGAGTGAAGACCAAAATAGTCAAAGACAGATCACTGATGAAATGGCTAGATGCGTTTGAACCATTCAGCGGCCAGCATATTTGAATCCTATTCTATGCTGTGTTAAGTCCTTAGAAAACACACGTGTAATTGTCGAAGTGAAGTACAGGTTTTGTTGGAACAAGAAAGACCAATCCTATCTTCATCTTTCTACAGAGAAGAACTAACCTACAAATATAACCTACAAATATCCTCTCTTCCATCACCTGGTGCAAAGCAGAGTTTACTTAAATGAGTAATAAAGGATGCTACATCCTTTTATTTTTTCCTTCTTTTGTGATTTCTGAGAGGGAGACTATTTTAACATTTTCATTTATTGACATTTGCTGTTGCTGTCTTGCATGCACTATGGAGGGAGTCTGGAAGCTCGACTTTCCTATTCTGCATTTTGAGAGCTATTTTTCCAAAGAAAACACAGCAATAGGCACACCTTTCAACCTTCCTCTTTAGGGATGTTCCCAAGAGGAGGCCCTACAGGAGAATATTAAGTAGATGTACCCCTTTTCCTCAGAAAATTCCCCATGTCTGAGTTTCAGCAGAAGTGAAAGCCTTCAAAATCCCAACCACAGAGCTCACTTTGTGAAGTGACTGCTCAGTCAAGAAGTGAATCTTGACAACACAAAGTAATACTTCACCTAGACTACACCTATCAGGCCAAAAGGTTTAGTACAATCTCCTTGGAGTGAAGAATCATATATGTCTTCCCAGTAGGGCTTCAAAATATTCCATTTCCTGACTTGAGATTTAAACTATAACTATTCAGTAAATGAAGCAGAGACTCTCCCTCTCAATTTTTTTTTTTTTAATTGCTAGGAAGTAAGGTAGAAACACAGCAAATATCTTTCGTTCATTTCATTTATATCTTCACCAGTACCAAATACCCTGGAGTCTTACTCATATATTGCTTAGGAGCCAGGAGATTTTCTGTTTTTTTAATATCTTTGAGGCTAGGCCACTTAAAGACCAGAGAGGGTAGGGACTGAAAGCCTACCAGTACTTATGGTGCTTTTAGGCCACTATAGTACAACATGACATCAGGGGTTTCCTCACTGGCCCATATCTAAATTCAGTTCAGACTGGTGTCCTGCTCACTAGTGATCACGGACTGGCTTGGCATTTATGTAAGCTCCCAAAGGTTTAACTTCTTAGTTTACATCTTCATCCTGATTCATGACAACTTCACCACACACTCTGCTCCTGGGCTTAATTGATCTCAACAGACCCCATCTCCAATTTTTCTCCTGACCACCCACCAGACTTCTCAAAGTTATTACCAGCATTTGAAGGAAAAGAATGCATGTAAGTCCAACTCTCCTTCTTATATAAAGTCAGAGGCATCTCTTAGCTGGGCTTCCTCAAACTCTTCACTTACTTTCCCCAATTCTCTTGGTTCCCTTGTCCATTAAATAAAGATAGAAATAACTGGTCTGCCCCAGTTTTGTTGTGGGACTGCCATAAGTTCATATTTATAAATTGTTCATATAGATACAGATATATAGATATGTAGATATATCAAATGACCTTTATAGAGTCAAACTCTTTAGGTTAGTTCTCTGCTGCCCTCTCCTGGCTCAGTTTCTATAATTGATTCAATGGTGGGTGGGAATTAACCCTTTAAGTCTTTTTATTTATTTATTTATGATAGTCAGAGAGAGAGAGAGAGAGGCAGAGACACAGGCAGAGGGAGAAGCAGGCTTCCATGCACCGGGAGCCCGACGTGGGATTGGATCCCGGGTCTCCAGGATCGCGCCCTGGGCCGAAGGCAGTCGCTAAACCGCTGTGCCATCCAGGGATCCCCCCTTTAAGTCTTGATAGCATCAATAACTAGACCAGAGATCAGAGAGACTTTTAAAAAAAATCCTCTCATTTCTATATAAAAAGTATAAGCCACATGCATTGGTTAAGGCTTTCCTCAAATCTATTTACATTTAGCAACCAACTCTTCTGACTTATTTTTCAACTCAGATTTTTTTAATCTCTGTTTTTCCAAACAATCTTTGTCTCTGTGCCATCAAGAACATTTTTTTGATGGAGATTTTCTTCCTTTATTTTTTTTAAGATCTTATTTTTAATTAATCTCTATACCCAATGTAAGGCTCAAACTTACAGATCTGAGATCAGGAGCCATATGCTCTACTGAGTGAGCCAGCCAGGTGCCTCTGATGGAGATTTTCTTAAAAGAGTGATCTACAATGTCTCCAAGATTTTCTTCTAAAATACCAGGATATTTATTTTACCATTTTTGAAGCTGGATTTTCTTGATTGTATCAGATTATGTCAATGGATGCTTTTCAGAGAGGACAAGAAGGACTCATCTTTTCTTAAATAATTTGTTGACTGAAGCATCAAGGGAATTCTGTTGTTTATCATGCCACCCAGAATAATTACTTATTTACAATCGGGCTATGACAACTGCATTCCAACTTCTGCCTGCCTTACAACAGTTGAAAAGGTCTCCAAGTCCTTTTGTGACTTCAGAAAAGACAAGTTATGAAAAAAATGTATCTTAAAATTGATAAATGTTTCATCTTTTTGAAAATTTGTTACTCATGACCCCTGCAATGGTAGTGTAAAACCATTCAACTTGTTTTATAATGACTTCATGGATATGATGAGATTTTAGCATGCCCAACATGCACTAGCCTATAAAGCCAGAATCCTTTATTCCACTGACCTTTATTTGACCATCTACCATATGCCAGCTACTTCACCTAGGCACTGAGGGTATAGCAAATGAAAGACAGAACTGCCCTGCTAACCACCACATATTGCAATGTGTGCTCCTGCCCGGTGGAGAGGGCATTCAAATTATATATCAGATTAATATGATAGAAACTTACTATAGGAAAAACTGTTCCAAGTCTGTTGATCCAAGCACCTAAACTGACAGAAAAACTAAGGCCTGGAGAGATGAGTGCCTTATTTGATGCCAGATATATGCACTAATTAATGACAGTTGTATATATTGTATATTGATTTTTTTTCCTGGAAAGATGTATGCATCCATGTAGTGAAAAAGTTTAACACTATTGTCTTGAATAAACTTTGATTTGTAATGCAATCACTTTATTTTTGTGGTTTTATTTTATTTGAGGCTAACTAAGAAAGGTGAGGAATGAACAATTTAACTTTTTTCATTCTTTTAAATTATAGAAATTTTTATACTTATAAAATCATATTAGTGTATTATATATAAGATGCATGGAAAGTGCTAACAGAAGACCTATATTAAGAAATAGGGTAATTCATGTATCACTGCAGCCTCTTATGAAGCCATTCCTTCCTCTCTTCTGACAGGTCATCAGCATTCAGAACTTATTCTCTGGCATTTCTTCATAGTTATAATACATATGTATGGAGCCTGAAATATTGTTTAGTTTTGCATATTTTTGAATTTTATATAAGGAGAATCCTAGCAAATGTATTATTCTCATGACTTTTTTTCTGTTCAACATTATGTTTATGAAATTCATGTTGATGTAAGTAGCTGTTTCATTCATTTCACTGCTGTTAACACTGAACCAAAATTTATCTATCCATTCTCCTGTTGGATATTTGTGTTATTTCCAGTTTTTATTATTATAATCAGTTCTGTACATTTATTCTCTTGTACAGATATAAGACTGTTTCTAGCTTATACATGTAGGAAAAGAATTTCTAGTTTATTAAATGTGCACATCAATAATTCTACTAGATAATTTACATACACAGCAGAAATGTATGAAAGTTCTTTCTCCACAGCCTCACCAAGACTACTTGTTCTACTCTTTTCAAAAATAATTTGATCCAATGCATTTCCAATTAAAATTCTAATGGAATTGTAAGATGTATACAGGAAAGCAAAGGATCAGGGAAAGGCAATTCATGAAGGAGAACACATGGGGATAGTTCTAGTAGCACATATGAAAAATTGATTAAAAAATCAGTTGTAATTAAGACATGACATACTGATGAAGGAATAAACAAACAGACCATAGAATAATCCGACAGACAAAATATTGCAAATAACTGATGGAAAGATGAGCCATTCAGTATATATTACTGGGACAATTTTTAATTCACATGGAAAAAAAAATAAGAATTTCCCTCATATTACTGGGACAATTGTTAATTCACATGGAAAAAAAATAAGTAAGAATTTCCCTCAAAGTGACATGACATAAAAAGCAGAGATAAGAAAGGAAAAATTAACAAATTTGACTACTTAAAATTGTATTCATCAAAAGATACTTTCTATTGTTTTTAAATAGCTTACTTCAAGCTCGTTTTTTCCCTTTCTTGTTTGTACTTCTACAAATTAGACATTACTGTGTTTGTTTTCAAAGGATATTGGCTTAAATCTACCAGCAGAAGTTATCTTCTTTAAGATCTTCTTATCTTCTTCATTTTCCTTTTTTTCATCTCTAATTTTTCTCTGCTATCAATTATTTCTCTCAGAAATAATTCTTTAGAAATGAAGGTCTTCTGTTAACAAACTTCAGTTTTCAAAATTTTTAATGATTGAATTTATTTCACCCTGGGTTTTGAGAACATAGCTCCATTGGGTTTAAAATCTTAGATTGACAGCTATTGTTGGTAGCACATTTCAGATTAATTCCATCATTGTCTTGTGGATTCCACAATTGCTGTTGAAAAGTTACCTGTAAAAACTTATTGCTAATTCTTTGTAGGTGAGCCATCTTTTCCTTTTGGCTGCTTTTAATAGCTAAACCAATGAGCTCATCCTCAAAATTTTAAGCCCTGTTCTCATTCTTCGTTTTGGTCCTCAGCAAAAGACACTGAAGTGTGTGGTGATAGTAGCAAGTAAGGATATTTCTCACTAATATTTTTTACATGTCCGAATTACTTTTGACTTTATACTTTTTCTATCTTATGTAGAACCTCAGTGACAGGGATCCCTGGGTGGCGCAGCGGTTTGGCGCCTGCCTTTGGCCCAGGGCGTGATTCTGGAGACCCAGGATCGAATCCCACATCGGGCTCCCGGTGCATGGAGCCTGCTTCTCCCTCTGCCTGTGTCTCTGCCTCTCTCTCTCTCTCTCTCTCTCTCTCTCTGTGACTATCATAAATAAAAAAAAAAAAAAAAAAAAAAAAAAGAACCTCAGTGACACTAAGAGAGAAACACTTTGGCAATCTAGACAAATGGAGGGTTCATTCACTTGAGTATATAAAAATATATATCTTTTTCTTTTTTTAAGATTTTATTTATTTGAGAGAGTATTGTGCATGTGTGTGAGTGCACACACCAGCGGAGAGAGGAGGGAGGAGTAGAAAGAGGGGGAGAGGGAAAAGGAGAAAATCTCAAGGAGTCTCCACACTGAGCATAGAGCCAGCCATCACCTTACTAAGAAATGTGGTCATAATTTGTATATTATCCTATAGTAAGAGATTGGAATTTAAAAACTTATGATTTTATATATAAGCATGATATACATTTGTTGTATTTTTTTTTAGCTATATTTACTCACTCATGAATACATTCATTCACTCAAAAATACTGTTTAAGGTCTTCTATACTCTGGGAACCTATGTTTTTATCCAACTAAATGAATGAAAACCAATGCCTTATTTTTTCACAGAGGAAGAAAGCAAAAACTAAGACTATGAAGCAATCACAACACAAGGGTGCTATTTCATCACCACGGGGGAAGAACATTTTCATTAAAATGCCAGCTAAATTGAATCAAACAGTAGCAAAAACTAATAACCAAAGTTCACTCCAATGTTACCCAGATATTTTTAAAAGGCTCTACTTTTTCTTTGATATAGTTGCCAAAAACAAAGAAGAAAACAATGAAAAAGACAGAAAAAAAAATTAAAAGTTGAGGAAAGAAAGCATCCTCAGTCACATTCAACTTGCAGCTACTCCCTTTTGTCAAAAGGGATCTATTCTGCTCCTTTGAAAGAAAAGGGCAGGCCTGATTTGATGATTAGACTTCAACTCTAGACAATGATGTGTAGTTTATCAGCCACATATGGTATAGTTAAGGAATGGTTAAGAATACATTTTTTAAAAACTTAAAGCACAACAAATAAAATACAGTTCTTGCCTGAAAATATTCTGGTGAACTATGGACAGGGAAAAAACGTATGTCCCTTACTCCTCTTACTTTAAGTCCATTATCTCCACCAGTAAGAAAGATGATCAAGCTAGTTAGAAGGACACACACTAGTGAGAGGATACTGAAGCCCAATCAGGTGACCTAACTCTCAGGAAGTGGGTGTCTCCTTCCCAGATGGAATTGAAATTAAGATTGAAAAATTGCTGTCAGTAGTATTTGAGGAATATCCAGAGCAGAATAGGCACTAAAGGACTGCTTAGAACAGTATCTTTTCAAAACACCTTAGTGAATCTAAAGACATTTCTAAGTATGATTTTTAAAATAGACTATATTAAAAAGAGACTTGTGAGCAATTAAAAAAGAAATGGCAATTCTGGGAGCTCCCATATATTCTCTAGCAACAATTTACATCATACTGACCTTGACTGATTTGGACTCTTTAGCTAGTAACTTCTTGCAGATAGAGTGGCAACATATTCCAGCTAGATAGTTCATATTTTAAAAAAAGGAGATAAGGATAAAAATCAGGGTTTAACACTCATATAATTTCCCCAGATGCCTAACTGACGGTACCCAAAGTGAACTGTGATGTTTAACAAGATGGAGCTTTGGTGAAATGAGGAAACCCTTCAGGTCCTTGGTCTTCATCTGACCAACATTTTTTATTAAGACTTGGATTAAGACATATTGGTTAAATTTGGAGGTGATGAAGAAACCAGAAAGAATACTATTACATTTTATAGCAGAATCAGGTTTCAAAACAGTCTCAATAGCCTGGGAAGATGAAATTTAATACAGTTAATTAGAGAGTCTAATATTTGACTATAAACATAAACTGAACAAAATTTAACAACTTAGGTAAAAACACTAGGGTTTCAAGAAAGTGTATTCAGTGTATGAAAGTGATGATAAAAAGCAAGGATTTTACTGCTTACATAAAAAGACCCCAGGATGGACTTGATCAACACGAGTTAATTTCTCCAGAAGCATTTTGGGCTATTCTTTTTATATTAGTACAGTGTAGGTAATAGTAGAGTATTTCTTATACTTATCTTGTCAGTTACTTTAAAAGAATTAATAATACTACCTAACATTTATCATACTACTTCATGATTTTTTTTTAAGTAGGCTTCATGCTGGGCTTGAACTAATGACCCTGAGATTGAGACTTAAGCTGAGATCAAGAGTTCAGTCCTTAACTGACTGAGCCCCCCAGATGCCCCAACTTCTTCATGATTTTCTCTTTCTTTCTCCCCACCTTCTTTTTCTCTCTACACACACAGTTTGGCTTAGAGCACACAAAGTAAGAATAATGTTTCAGATGGCCTCTGTTCCATGTGGTACCACTTATCTACTTATTTAACATTCTTTTTGTCAAGAATAGATGTCAGCTCCTGGAGGTCGAATTGCCCCCAATTTCTTTCCAAGTACCTCTTGGAGGTACTCTACAAAATATATATGCTCCTCAGGAAATCTCCTTCAGTTTCAAGGTTTAAAATGCAATTTTCATGATGACAACACCCAAATTTACATCTTCATCTCTGATCTCCTTGCTGATCTCTAGATTTCCCTGTCCTGAGTCCTTGACATCTTTACTTGAAAGTCACCTCAAACCTAACAGCTCCAAATGGGCCATGTGACATTTCCTTCTCATCTGTTCAGTTGTTAGTATCACAGTGCATAGCATCATTATCCACTCAGTTGCCCAAGTCAAAAATTTAGGTATCACCTTTGATCTATCTTCTCCTTACATCCTGCTCATCATCAAGTCTATCAGTACTACCTCCAAAATAACTTCTGATAACAACCAGTTCTGCCCCTCTCCATTACTATACCATAGTGTATGGCCACACTGTCTCCCATCATTTTCAAAACCACCTTTGTGACTCCTGATTCTACTAGTGCTTTCCTTGGGCCATTCTCCAAATAATAGCCAAAGTTATCTTTCAGAGCACACATCGGATTTTCTCATCTCCCTGCTTAAAATTCTCTAATGACATTTTATTCCAATACAGAGAGTTATCTGAATTTCTACTATGGCATATGAGCCCTACCTGATTGGCCTGGTGCAATTTTTTCCAGCCCTTTTTCCTCTTACCCTCACTTACTTACTAGAATCAAATCATGCTGGCTTTCTTTCTATTCATTTTAACATCTGACTGGATTTTTCTGGTTCCCTTGTCTGAAATTCTTTGTGCCCAGATTTTTAAATGGTTTTCTTCTCATCATTTGCATCTTAGTTTAAATGTTACCTCTTCAATCACAATTCCTCTTACCTCCCCCCAGTTATTATCAGAACACCCTACTTGATTGTCTTCAAAGCTAGCATCTTTCTATGATAATTATCTTGTTTATTTCTTTATTGCCTATTTCCCCTTCACAAGAGTATGTGCAGTAATGGGATCCTACCTGTAATTGCTACCACTGCATGCCTAAATCCTAGAACAGAGCATGGTGCATAATGACAATAAATATTTGTTGAATGAATGGATTCTGGGATTAATGAGGATAGGTTTAAAGTATGGGTACTTAAATTTCAACATAAGTATAGTGTTAATCAAGAAAAATGAGAGCAGATACTTTTAGCTCCAATGGGAGGAGGTCATGAGGAGAACATCTTCGGACCTCTGGAATGGAAAAGCCATCAGTGGTTGGACAACAGTGAGTGGGATACATTATTGTATGTATGTATGGGGAGGCAGGGCCACTTGGAACACAAAATAAATTGTATTTTCATTAGTTTGAGTCCAAAACTTCCTTTCTGAAGACTTAACTAATTGAGAATAACACTAAACCAGGGTTTTCAAGGTCAGCATTATTGACATCTTGGGCCAGATAATTTTTTGTTGTAGGTACTGCTCTTGGCATTGGAAGATTTTTTAATTGCACCCCTGTGCCCCAGATACAACCACATTTTTTCAGTTGTAACAAGCAAAAATGTCTCCAGATATTGCCATGTATCCCCAGAGATGTGTAAAGGCAAATCATCTCTGGTTGAGATTAACCAGTATAAAATTTTTTTTTGACATTGTTTTTTTTTTTTTTTTTTTATCTAGCTAATACACAAAATAATTTGGAAGAAATCACCTCTTAGGATGAGCCATTGCAAAATCTCCAAAAAGGAATGAAAGAGAGGGGGAAAGTGCCTTAATTTTAGAGTTGGCTATGGCTTTTATAATGATGTATAATGGGAATGTTTATTTGGGCCCAATTGTAATATTCAGAATTTTAAAAGAAGGGTATATTTTTCCATTACAATTCATGGCAACTTCAAATACAAAACTCAGAGGTTTTGTGGCATTTGGAGTAGAGAATGGGCTGTACAGAGACAGAGGGTTTTGAACCTCAGCTTTGTAACTGTGTATGACACCTTGGGTGGCTTACTCAATGAGGCCAGACATCAGTTTCCTCTTCTGCACAATGAGAAATGTAAGCCCTATTTTTAAAGGGGTATTATAAAGATTAAATGAAGGTATGCATGAAAATGGCCTGGTTCAGTGTGTATTGCAAAATAGATTCTCTTTGAATAGTGGCATTTTTTTTCTCAAAGTATGCTTTTTATTTTCATGTCACACAAAAGTAGCTAATGCAAATGTATACAATGATACAGAATCAATATACAGTGAAAACACCGAGGGAATGTCTATTATTTCCATGCAAATAGATTTTGACAGGAGTCAAGTATCAATTAAAGTACTGCTTTCTGATTACACACTGGGTTTCTTGATCATAGAAACCTTCTTAATTAGATCTGATCTTTATGCTTGACACATGCTCTCACACTCTCAACTCAACTCCTGATTCAATAATTTCATTTTGTTGAGGTATGCCTTCCTGCCAGAAGTGGATAGAGGTGCTCCTATGTCACCTTGGTGGTTTGAAGCACATCAAAGGTGAGTGAAACAGAAAATCATCCTTTGAAACCTTATTAAAAGAGATGAAACTTTAGGGCCATGACCTTTAATTGTTGATTTTCAAAAGACCTTATCTTGAATTGGTAATAGAAAGTTACATCATCTCAGCATGAGTACAATAACCAGTCTGCACCCATACTCAACACAAAAACTTCAATACAATTACGAAGTGTCAGATTAGGAAAAAAATAAAATAAAATCCTGCTGTTGAGTGTCTGATTTAGGGCCAAACCTCTCAGTCTATCTTAGTATGAAAATCAGCCCCATCCTAATAAAGCCTTTTCATTCTTAAAAAGCTGTGAGCATGGCTCTAACTACAAAATTATGGACATTACACTTGGGCAGGAGTTTGCAAAGATACATTTTGAAAATGGAAGAGGTGGGAAAATAACAGAAGCTTTAAAAGCATTAAGCTGGGCTTTTGAAGCCTCTCTTTTCAGCTTCTCTGAGTTTTATTAAGTTCTTTAAACTAAGTTCTGTTCTCCCCTTCACAAAGAATAGCCCATGTTAAGAGAATAATTCTCTCTCTCTCTCTCTCTCTCTCGATCCCTTTCCCTCACTCTGGATTCTTCTGACTTAAAAATTTCCTTTGTCTGGATTTCTGGTCATATCATCCTTCAGTCAGGAAAATCAGAACCAAAATTGTAGATGTCCTTTTAGTAACTGTGTTGCCTTCTAAGGCCTGCGTTTGTGGGTTCCAATTTTCACTATGGCATCCTTTCAATGACTTACTCTGATCACTGACTGTCAGATATACTCCTATAGCACCAGGTCCTTAACTTCTGTCTTAGTACTGATCTGTGACATTGTAATTCTATCCTTCCTTGACTGCTTTCTGCTAAACTGAAAGCAACTTCCAGCTTTCAATGCCTTCTTTTGAGTAGGATTACACTCTGAAACCCACATGCTTTGCTAAACATCTTATCCTTGAACAAGATTCCCAAACAGGTCATGCTTTTGGTAAGCACAGAGGTCTCTGTAGGCAGGAAGTCTGAGCACTTGCCTCGAGATAGTCCTGTAGAACACTGAAATCTTAAGCTTTGGTCCCTTTAGACTCTGTAGAATAAGTCTGGTTGTCCAATCAGTGATAAATCTACCCATATGGCTGAGCCACGGGATGTTATTTAGAACCTACTTCCATAAGATTCCACTGTTCTAAGTGGTCAGGTTATTAAAGAAAAAAAAGTCACTTCTTCTCAACAGATTGATTATCATGGACTGTTATTGAATTGCCACCCCATTCTAAAGGTGTCTTTGTGTAACAAGGTGAAATCCAGGAATTTTATTTCCTGGAGTCCCCTTCTCTTTACAGTCTCAGGATAGAGTTGGCCACTTATGAAGATTATATATAATGCCACATGTGAAATGCCAGGTACAATGCCTAGCACAGTGTAAGTATGTAATCAGTTTGAGATATATTCTTGTTCTTCTTCAACTTTAGATACTGATGTCACATTAGGAGCATGCATATCAAGTCTGATGAATGTATAACCTTGAGAAGGCCATCAGATATAATCACTAATCAATAGTGATCAATTTTATTGAGAAGTGTTAACTATAATAACAGCAAAACCTAGAATTGACCTAGAAGTCAAAGGGAAGGAATAAAGAATAGTTAAGATGACACGTGTGTTAGGAAATTCATATCCAAGTAATTGCACATTGTGTGTCACTTCAAGATTAGGATCCATTTTTTTAATTAACTAATAATGATTATGCTGTCACTTTACTGTGTTGTGCATATCTTCCTAGACCTTCTTGGACCTTAGAGTACAATCTGATGAAATATTAATTAAAAGGGAATTGGTACATTCTGAAAAGCAAGGGCAGAAAAGAAAGTGGCTAGACACACAGCTCTCAGCACACAGTCTTAAATGATTTGTTATAGTCTGGTTTGGGGAATTACATTTTTCTAACAGGGACAACTTTTGTTGGCATCAGAATCATTTTAATTAAATGCTTTATATTCTTTGGCTTTCAAAGAGAAGTTAAAAGTAGGATTTACTCAGCATCTATTACACACTTTCAGGTGCTGGGCCCTCATGTAACAACTCAAGCTGGAAGGACAGAAGTAAAATATTTTTAATAAAACCAAATCTGTCTCCATTCCAAGTAAATAACAGATATCAAGCACACGTGCTTGAGGGAAGGAAAGAAATTATAAGTCGACAGGCACATGGTATGTGTCAGGTACTTATCAATATTATCATATCTAATTCCTCAAATTTATCAAGATATTGTTTAAAATTTATGAAGAAGGTGTTCTTATCCTCATGTAGTACATGATGAAACTGAGACTCATTTTGCCCAATGTTACAGAGTAGATGAAAGAACTAGAAGCCAAACCCTCTGCTGCCAAATCCTGTTCATTTACACAATGGTATTTTACCTAAAAGAAGAATGGATGAATGAAAGAAGGAAGGAAGGAAGGAAAAAAGAAAACAAACAAAACATTTCAATTAGTTGTGGAATACTAAAGACACTGACTTGCACATGATAGGTGCTTCATCCAGCTCTACTGTGCATGCCAGAGGTCCATAGGCTAGAGAGTCTCTGTAAGTAACTGCCCTGGGAATAGAGAAAGCCAGGGACTAGGATTATATGAAACACCTGAGGACCCCAGGAGAGTGAAGGTATGAGATCTGGCACATGGGGCTGCAGTTTAAGGTTATAGCTGTCATTAACTACTGAATCAAACACATTGTGGGAATTTTATTTTTTTTAAGATTTTTTTTTATTTGTTCATGAGAGACACACACACAGAGAAAGAGAGAGAGAGAGAGAGAGAGAGAGAGAGAGAGTCAGAGACACAGGCAAAGGGAGAAGCAGGTTCCATTCAGGGAGCCTGATGTGGGACTTGATCCTGGGACTCCAAGATCATGCCCTGGGCCTAAGGCAGGTGCTAAACCGCTGAGCCACCCAGGGATTCCACCCCCCCCCCTTTTTTTAAAGATCATTGTGGGAATTTTAGATGCAACACTTCATTTAAATTTCAAAACACACCTATAAATATTATTATTATTTTTAAAGATTTCATTTATTTATTCATGAGTGACACAGAGAGAGAGAGGTGGGGGGGAGAGAGAGAGGCAGAGACACAGGCAGAGGGAGAAGCAGGCTCCATGCAGGGAGCCTGATGTGGGACTCGATCCCAGGTCTCCAGGATCACACCCTGGGCCGAAGTCAGGCACTAAACCACTGAGCCACCCAGGCTGCCCTAAATATTATTAATCTCATTTTACAGATGAAGATTCAGAGACTTAGAGAAGTCAAATAATTTACTCAAGGTCACAGACTCTGACTCTGAAGTTTATGCTCATAAACATTATACCATAATTTACAACTAAATCTTATACAATATTCTATAATATAAAATGCTTACCAGACATAAATTTGATTTTAGTGAGATATAAAAGTCACACCTTGGAAAGTCTTATTTTATCTGCAATTCCCAGACAATGGAAACAATAGGAAAAATGGATACCTTTTAACTGATCCATTCTAAGCACCTTCAAAGCTTTCAGGGTACACAAGAATAGATAAGGTGA
The DNA here is from genome assembly GCF_053574225.1 of Canis aureus. Classification (NCBI taxonomy): domain Eukaryota; kingdom Metazoa; phylum Chordata; class Mammalia; order Carnivora; family Canidae; genus Canis; species Canis aureus. The sequence continues at coordinate 47,843,915 of NC_135620.1, forward strand.
GGCTTTGACATATCAACCTTTATTGATTCTTACACTTTATTGTCCTTCTGAGGGCCTCAGAGACATTAGAGCTGTCATTGTCTGGTTTTTAACCCCAGCAGGGTAAGATTAATTGTTTAGCATTGATGAAATATATTTCTGATATATCAAAAAACAAAAACAAAAAAATCCTAGTTAGGAAGTGAGAAGTGAGATTGTCCAAGGACTAATCAGTGATCATTAGAACTAGAGATAATCAGTTCTGGACCTCATTGATAAAGCTGAGGCAGAGCAGCCCTATGCCATGGAAAACATTCCAGCTGTCCCAAAAAGTGGGACATGGAAAGGATGGATAGCTCATGACAATGATCAAGATAGCAGGACCCATCTGGAACACATAAAGTCCCCAATATGGAAAAGGAAGTCCGCAAGAATAGCATGTGGCCAATAGGCAAAGGGAAACAATGGAAGGGGCACCTGGGAGGTATTTTACCAAAATGTGATGTGTTTGTAAGTAAAATGAGGGAGCTCTCTATGTACAGAGATAAGGAAATCTCTAAAGGTAAATTATTTTTTTTTATTTTTTATTTATGATAGGCACACAGTGAGAGAGAGAGAGGCGGAGACATAGGCAGAGGGAGAAGCAGGCTCCATGCACCGGGAGCCCAAAGTGGGATTCGATCCTGGGTCTCCAGGATCGCGCCCTGGGCCAAAAGCAGGCGCCAAACTGCTGCGCCACCCAGGGATCCCTCTAAAGGTAAATTATTAAGTAACCCAAATGTTTAAAAGAAAACCACAGGCCTAAAATGGTGTCATTTAGGTTAAGGCAGTAAACCAAGACTTAATACCTAACTTAACTGCAGTAACAACCCCACAGGAGTTTTGCTTAACTGATTGACATGGAATTTCCTGGTCAATACTGGGAAATTTACTGATAGACCCCTTTTATTACCTTAGGAGGGCAACCCTGCCACAGCAGTTCATTCCTTGCTAATACATTCCTTTTCTCTTTTTCTAATGCCCTCCCTTTCTTTTTTTTTAATTTTTTTAATTTTTATTTATTTATGATAGTCACAGAGAGAGAGAGAGGCAGAGACACAGGCAGAGGGAGAAGCAGGCTCCATGCACCGGGAGCCCGACGTGGGATTCGATCCCGGGTCTCCAGGATCGCGCCCTGGGCCAAAGGCAGGCGCTAAACTGCTGCGCCACCCAGGGATCCCTCTCCCTTTCTTTTATGTGGCCCAGCAGAGCTCCCTTCTGCTTGCTGGACGGCATGCTGCCCAGTTCACGAATCATTGAATAAAGCTAATTAGATCTTCAAATATACTCGGTTGAATTTTGTTTTTCAACAGAAGTAAAAAACAATGCGTGTGTGTGGTATGTTCATATTTACGTTAAGAGGAGTAAACTGCTGTATAAAAATATTTGCTTCTACTTCTATTTACACAGGACAACTCTGGAGGAATATATCCCATTTAGAAGGAGCTGGAAGACAGCAGTGTGAGGGATACCAGCTTTGCACTGAAAACTTCTTATGTCACACCACAAGCATATATTACTTTATCTGGAAAATAAATATTTTAAATAATAAAAGAAAACATCTGTGTGTGCACAGATGTTTCTGAGCTGGAAAGAAGAAAAACAAAAACAAAGACAACAAACCCCCAAAGCAAAAAACCAAGAAACCTCAAATGACCTGTGGAGAAATGCTGCAATACTTCGAGAATGCAAAGATGATGCTGGTCCAGATTCAAAAAGGAGGATAAGACCAGGCTAGGCAGAACAGAAATCACATGTATTATGTTGCTCAATTCTGGATGCCTGGAGTCCTGAGATGCAGTTTTTACATGATGGGCAGCCAGTGTAACTAACTTTAAAATGCAGTTTTCCTTCCCAAATACCTCCTTATTTTCCCCTCATTGGAAGCAAAGACTATATTTATAGGCATTCTGGTATGTGCTTGCTGAGTTTCACGAGATTCCAATCTCATTTCTCCCACCTCAGAAAAGGTAAAGAGACCTTAAAGCTAGTTCAGGCATACTATCTCAAAGCCATAAACCAGGAATTTATATATGTCAGAAGTGAGTTTAATGGTCATTTTTCAAAGGGAAAAACACGGCCATGTGGTATCATGTACAATGCAGCAAACCCTAGCTGACTGGGAGAGCAGAACCTTAAGTTCCAGCATGGTTTGCAAACTTGTGAGATTTTAGTAGAATCACTGTCAGCAATTTTTCTACCATCCACCTCAGATCTTTAATCTTACTGATGTTTCCTTAAATATAGGAGAAATTTAGATAGCAAATATGCTAGGTCAATTGAAAAGATGGCTCCAATTCTTTCTCTCCCTGTATCTACATCACTTGGAATAGGACTTTGAAGTGCCTTCCATTAAAAGAATCTATTTTCCCAACCTGAGGATTGGGGCTGGCATCATGAGTTGTTTTAGTAAATCAAATGTAGTCAAGTGACAATGTGCCAGTCTCAAGCCCAGACCTTACGTGACTGTGTGCTTCTGTTCACTCTCTTGTACTTCTGCCATAAGTACAAGTCCAGGCTAGCCTCCTGGAGAACAGGAGAACCGAGGCATTCAAGTCGAAGCCATCCCAAACCTTGTCTATCTGACAGGTGACTGCTGATGCATGCCAGACTTTGGCTGAAAGAAACTGAAATCAACTAAGTCCAGCTTAGATCATGAGAATTACCCAGCTGACCCACAGACTCATAAACAATAGCTAGTGGTCATTTTATACCACTTAGCTGGGAGGTTGTTTCTTGTGTCAAGACAAATTGTACAATAAGAACATTGTGTCTTACCAGCATTTGTTCTAATCGTCATTTATTTTAAATTTTTTCAGTGGGTTGCGGGAGGCACAGAGGGAGTGGGAGTGAATCTTAAGAAGGCTCCACTCCCAATGCAGAGCCCAAGGTGGGGCTCAATTTCAAGCCCTGCGATCATGACCTGAGCCAAAATCAAGAGTCAGATGCTTAATTTAACTGAGCCACCCAGGTGCCCCTCTAATCAACATTTTAAAGAATTTTTCAACTGAAGAAAAAAGAAGCACCCCTAAATAGAAATGTAAGTGGATCACAGCCATAAGAAAATTATTTTGTGTGTGTGGATTCTATGTTTGAAAGGTTATCTGTCAATTAGAGTAAACTTCTTCTCTTCTTCATGAAATCTTGGTCCTATCTGGGTGATTTTATTTTTTTTCTTGAATTAACCATAGAATGATCGTTTTGTGGACTGTTCAGCACTCAAACATAGGAATATGCCAAGAGTATCTAACAGGTATGTCTATTCTCTTCCCCACATCCACCCTCATGCCTTTGACAGCAGCTTTGTGCCAAGTACACAGAGGGCCTATACCTAGTTCCTGAGACAATCCCATCTGTAATAGCAGCTCATTGTTTCATGCTTCCAGATCTGTGACATGAGTGGCCAGTCATAGCTGCTAGCCTTCAATGGGCCCCAATGTCCAACATTACTAGCAAGGGTAAGACTTTAATACTAGCAGGAGGAACACTTTGGTTATGGCATTCCCAACCATATGTATATATATATATATATATACATATGGTTGGGAATTTTTATATATATAAAAGGTAGGAAGGAGGAAGGTAATATATATATATATATATATATATATATATATATATATATGCCAGAACTTAGCTAAAATCTATGTTGGTTTTCCCAGAGACAAAGGCCTATGGTCACAAATCAGCACTTGTCTGCTTAGCACCTCAACTGGCTCCAAGACTTTCCTTTGCTCCATGTAAAGCAAGTAGTCCTTTAATCAATCAGCAGGTGCCTAGTATGACTTCCTTGTTCCTTCTTGCTTTGGTCTATAAAAATCTCTCACCTTGTATAGCTCTTCTAACCTTTTATTCTGCCAGCTAGATTGGATGCTGCCCGATTCATGAATTGCTGAGTAAAAGCCTACCACATTAATCAATTGCCTATGAAAAATGTCCTTGAAAATACGTGTGTGTGTGTGTGTGTGTGAGAGAGAGAGAGAGAGAGAGAGAGACAGAGAGAGAGAGAACATATCTACTTATCTATGTATCTCTATATCTATCAAATGACTTGGCATAATTATGGGTTAAATAAAAAGCAATACTTCAGATATGTTCCAGATAATACCCAAGGCCTGCTTCTAAGATGCACATTTGGACTCTGGCTGGGACTGCTTTACCCCTTCAATTCTGGTCTTTATCATCAAGCTACCTTGATAAAAGCCAAATTTTAATTTTAACTTTACAAACACCAAAGTCGTCATGATTCGGTCCAGTTCTGTCTTCCTCCCCACCCAACACTCCACCTTGGGGTGCATGGATGAAGTGCTGGCCTATCTCAAGTCCAAGTCCTCTGAGTTTTGAGAGACATATAGTGTACCACACAGTGATAACCACAGACACAGAGCCCTTAGCACGGATTCAGATCAAACCTAAAGAAACTCAAAGGCAGTTTTCTTTTTAAAAGTTTTAAAATTTATTTATTATTGAGAGGCAGAGAGAGAGAGAGGCAGAGACATAGGCAGAGGGAGAAGCAGGCTCCTTGCAGGGAGCCTGACATGGGACTTGATCCCGGATCCTGGGATCATGCCCTGAGCCAAAGGCAAACGCTCAACCGCTGAGCCACCCGGGCATCCCTCAAAGGCAGTTTTCATTATCCAAGACCAAGCAGCTTCTTTCCTTATTTGTGTGGACAATAATAAGAATGTCACATCTTTAATGATAGTGAACATTTTATAATATAAGGCCATAAAAACAGTTTATTGAGGCCTTATCATGCACCGGGCATTGGACTAAGTGCTTTATATGCTTTACATGCTTTTAATTCTGGTCATAACCTCATGAGTTAAGTGCTACCACCATTTCTGTTTTATGGCAGGGATAAGTAATGCCAAGAGAAGCTAAGTAACTTGCCCAAGGTCATAGAGTTAGCAAACAGTGCAGGTAAGATTTAAATCAGGTAGTTGGACCTCCAAATCCATGCTCTTCATCTTTCTCCTAGTCCTCCTAGCTGCCTTGCTCAACGGGGCCGGAGCTTGCCTTCACATGAATTCTGAGACTAGTTCTAAGACTCTGCTGCCTAAGAGATAGGAATGTAAGAGGCAATTTATACAGCACATTTTCTTCCAGAATGAAAGGACTCATTTCCTTGACACACTGCTGCAGACACCTCTGAGGAAAAGATCCCTGGTCGTTACGGGGAGCATTAGTGGCAATCTCTGACAAGAAGCAAAGGTTTCTTTGTTCTGATAATGACAAAAATGGGCATTTGGGTGAATCAGGCTAAGGCACCGTGGTGTAACTTACTTTCAGCATACCAACAAACTATATTTATTGGGGCAATTAGCACATAGTAAATATTCATTAAACATCAGTTCCTTCAATAGTCACCTTTGCCAAAACTTTCAGTATTTTTTCCAACTACATGTTTCATGTCAGTCACATTATGACACTTTGCAACCCTTGAGAAACCCTTTTGTTCCTGGAAAATGGCATTTTAAAAGCACCAGCTTCTAGTGTGAAAATGCAGTGTGCCACTAACCATTAAAATCCCTTGCCATTAAGAGGGTCATTTTTATACTCTCGACTGGGAGCATCAGGTTGGCAGACTGAAGCGTGAGAAAACAAGCACTGGGAAGATCTTGAAATATGAATGCCTTTCCCAGAAGCTAAACATTTTTTTATTCAACCTTCTATGATCACACACAACTTTGGAGTGGGGCCAGAGCCATTTTTTAGGACTTGGTGATGAAGGTGCATGCTGGAGGAAGGTAATTGTCATGTCACTTGCCACGTTTTTTGCAAATTGGGAATCCTTTAAATGCATCTTGGGTCTGGTACCCAGCAGAGGACCTGGCATGTGGTAGGCACACAGTACATATGATTTGAACAAGGAAAAAGGGCAAATGGTCAAATGCTATTTAGGGTTAGTGTGAAATATCTCCTGAGTAGCAAAACTATTCTCACAAAATTTGGTGCCATGGATATGACCTAATTAGGGAAGAGAATGGTTGTGAGGTACATAAGTTGACCAACAAAAGAGGAAGAGTAACTTAATTTAAACGACTACCTCAGATAAGATGCTAGGAAGAATAGTAGCTATCCCCAAATGAATACATCCCTGCTGTTGCTCATATTTTAGCAAGCTACAGGAAGAGAAAGTAGTTTGTCTGTATCTCTTTAAGATCTTTCTCATCTCCACAACCCAGAATCTCCCAGAGAATTCAGAGTATGCCATGGTTTATCTCATAAGAATGACCATCTTGAACATACCCTTTAAATTTGGTTTAAAAAAAAATCTAGCTGTATTTTGTAAGATGAAGCAACAGAGAGAAAGGGGGGAAAAAGAGGATGAACATTTCATTTTATCTATATGTTTTACACTAGAAAAATCTGTTCTTCAGATGGTATTATAATAACCCCATACATTTGGTAACCTATGGGAAGAGTCCTATATATGCTGCAGGTGGATATTGAGAAGTTTTTTCATTGAGTATCTAATATATTTATTACACGAGACTAGCATTCAATTTTCATGTCTTTCATCAACAGCACCTGAGATGAAACTGTAGGAGCCAAGCAAGGGCAGGCTGCTTTGGCATGAAAATTATTTGGAGTTAAAAAGCAATAAAATCCAGCAGATTCAGGAAAAGCCCTTTACTTCTTCCTCTCACTCAATTGCCTAAAAATAATTTAGATAGAGGACCTGCTCCAAGAAGAGAGCTATCACCATGGATAACGATAGTATACTATGAACTAGGCATGGTCAGGGAGGAACCTCACAAGGCCTGTTAGATCTAAGTCCTCTCTGTCCCACTGTTTCTGAGTGGCCCAGGGAACATTTGTTTACTGACTATTTACTCTGTCTCTTCTTCCTGTGAATTGCATTCCTTTCTTTTGAAGTCCCAGAATCCCACCCCCTTCTCCTTAGCTGAAGATGACATATGTACATTGTTTTATCATCTTTGGAATTTCCCTAACTGTAATGGATTCTCTGTAAGTACAAAATTAAATTTTGTTTTCTCTTGTTATCTGTCTCATGTCAATTTGATTCTTAGTCCAGCCAGAAGGACCTTGAGGAGCAGAGGAAATTCTTGCTCCTGGACAAAACCATGCCAAAAAGTAGGACTGCTCTATACCATACTGTTTCTCTCTTTATCAGGCCCTCAAAGTTAGCTGTGAAGTTTCTCTGATGGAGCAATAGCAGACATCCTCTCACTTAAAGTTACTTGAAAGCATACTGCACCTTAGGTGGCCTCTTAGTGGGAATAGGAGACAGGACTTAAGTGGACACTAATTGCATAAAATCCATTTCAGAAGTAATTAGAAGATAATCATACATATCTAAACCAGTAACATGATATTTTCAAAATTAAGTAGCAATCTAATTAGAATTCCACAATTAAAGGTTTAACATTTGTACTATGTCTGAACTCTGGAAATTTTCCATTCAGAATTTTGAAATTCAATATCATTCTCCTACAAGGTAGAGAAACATCTTCAATATGACCTGCAAAAGCCATTCAAGAAAAATATAGGGACACCTGGGTAGCTCAGTGGTTGAATGTCTCTCTTTGGCTCAGAGTGGGATCCTGGGTCTGGGGATGTAGTCCTGCATTAGACTCCTGGCATGGAGCCTGCTTCTCCCTTTCCCTATGTCTCTGCCTCTCTGTGTCTCTCATGAATAAATAAACTTAAAAAAAAATAAAAAAATATACTTCAATATAAGAATACATACAACCTCCAGCAGGGCCCACTATCACCGACAGCTAGCTATTCTGCTAGCTTTATAACTCCATTAGCATTTGGTACAAAGGCAATTCCCGCCCCTTCCCCCCGCCTCCCCACAAATACTCAAATATCAACCTCAATGCCAAGGTGTTCTCACCTCCCTGCCATTGACAAGCAGGTGGTAAGTGACATAAAGGTAGGCTTAAAACTGGGGGAGCTGACAGGAAAGGCAGGGAGACTGGCTGGATTCCTAGTTTAAGGAATATGTACAAAGGGGTTTCGGCCAATGCTTCTCGTCATTTGTTCTAGAAACATATTTTTAAAAATCTGTAATGTTACACATTTCTTTTTTACTATTTCTTAAACCTACCCCCAAGGTTTACCCACTTTCAACTCACTGTGGTTTCTCCATATAGTGCCTTTGGTTCAGATCATAGATTGCTTAGCACCTAGTCTTTCTGATTAGACCCTCAGGGCATGGATTCTTTTCCTTCTATGTGCTAGATACCCTCAGAATAACTTTGGCCTTTTTATTTGGAGATGCTGGTCATTGGTATAAACAGATATGGATTAAAAGAGGAATTCCTAGTTCCATATAGAGATGTTTAGAGTGCCATTTGGTAGGTGTTATACATTATAAGATGTCAAGAGTTCACAAGAAAATAAGAATATCACATGGGATGAAGAAAGTGGAGGCACTAAAGCTTGCCCTCATCTTGACAAGGGCCCATAGATTAATTAGGATTCAGAATGTTTTGATAATGAAATGATGCTTTGATGAGAGCAATTGGTGAGTATATTTGTATTTTGGACAGGAAAGGATGACTATTTTTCCTAACTTTCAGGCTAATGGTACACTTTTCAGCTGACTTTGAAATGTGTTACATGCTGCAAGTATGCTAGTGGGCACCGAAATTTAGAACAAACCTTAGAAGCTATAGGTCACACTCACTTTGAACTCAAAACATTATGGTCAAACTATACAAAGACTGTACTAGGCAGGGCAGTAGCAATAATCAGTATTACTGATTAGATTAACAATTCATCTGATCCTTGTTTTATGTTGTTCATTTTATTATAGCATAGTGTTCATTCAATGAGGGAGGCTTAAATACAGTGTGGATAAAAAATAGAAGAAACCTAGGCTTCATCCTATCCCTTAATTCCTGCATATTATCAGACTGGCTGATTTAATTCATTAATGTATGTGGATACTGTCCATTCTCTCCATCCTAATTGCTACTACCCTGGCCCAAGCCACCACTGTATCTCACCTGAACCATTCCAATACCCTCCTGCCACTGCACATTCATTTTGTTCTATTCTTCAAATTAAAGCCAGGATGATTTTTAAAATGTAAATACGATCCTACTAATCTCTTAAGACACTGAAAGCCCTAACAATACTTTTGGGATATTGACTCATATTGACAGAGTGGCTTTTGAGGCCAGGAAGAGTCTGGTCTTAGCAAACCTTCTCCAATTTCATTTTCCACCACTCTTCCCCAGGGTCAACATTGGCTAGCCTCTCTCAGTAGTCCACCTTAGGCCTTTCCATCATGCTGCTCCATCTGTCTGGAATGTTCTTTCACTTTTTCTTCACTTGGCCAAGAGCTGCACATTCTTCAAGTGTGAATTTACTAGCATTTCTGCAACATACTCTTGCCCCTGGAATCCACAGTACTCTCTGCTAGCACAGCTCCATCTACTTTTTCTTTTAGTATTTAATATGATTTTTCTTGTTAGCATTTAATACATTAAATTCAAAGTATTATTTGTGAAATAGCTTGTTTCAATGGTTTTTCTATTAGATTATAAGCTGCAGGGGACAAGGACTGCACTATTTCATGTTTTACACCTAGCACTGTACCAAAAGCACAATAAGAGCTTAAACATGATCTGATAAATGAAGGAATGAATTAAATCAGGAAAGAATATTGTATGAGAGCCCCTCCCACTCTAACACCTGGGGACCACCTAGTCTAGAGCAACAAGAGACTCTTACTACGGGCTCTCAGTGTGTGCTAGACACTAGATATACTAAGATAATGCAATTCTCCTTGCTTTCAAACAGTTAGCTCCTAGTTTGATGGGGTGCAGGCAGAAGGAACAGTAAATAGATAAATCAGAACATAATGTAATAATGCTAAGAAAAGTTTGAACAATATCATATGGATTGCAGAGAAATAAACACTAACTGAATGAGGAATTAAAAGCTTACTCTTTTGTAAGGATATAAATGTAGTCACATTTGAGTCTCAAAAAGAAAATAGAAATTCATTGTTCAGATGATGTTGTTAGCCAACACTCCTGCTGTCAGGCTTGTTTGTGCCCATTAATGGCTCCTTACCAATTGAGAACCAATTGAGAAGCAAAAGGACCCCTATAGCAATCAAGGCTAAAGCTACCTTCTTCATCTCAGGGAAGATCACCTCTCATCCTCCCATTTCAGTTGTTTTGTCCTCATTGAGTTCATTCAACTTCTAGCCCATAATCTCTTTTTATTTCTAACTTCTAAGATTGAGGATTCTACTGGGATTGAGCTTTGTTTATGATTTTGTTCACTCTAATTTCTGCTTTTAAATTTGCTGTCTCTTCCCACACCCTAAAATTATATTTTGACAGGGTATTTTAAAGTACTTACATCATTCAATATGAATGAGCAAGATGTGTAGTTGGGGGTGGAGGTGTGAGGAAACTGAGGGAGAGACTGTTCTCCTTGAATACCTTCTGAAGTTACACAATTTTTAAAAGTTGAGGGGGAGTTAGAGGTAATATGTTCACATGTTTTTTAAAGAAAGGATAGAAAAAAGTTACTTGGAGACATTTTAAAACAAAGGCCATGAAGCAAAGACAGAAAGTAGGAGAATGATGCTGATTTTTAAATCCATAATAGCTCCCTCTCCAATCCAACACTGGTACGGTCGCCCCTCCCCACTTCTGGACCCTTTCTCTCTATAGTTAGTCAGAGCTTGACTTGACTATGCCATTGATGAAGTGTCCATCTCAGATGCAAATCTTGAGTGTAGAACTATATTTTTCAGCTATTTTTTAATTTATTTTTTATTGGTGTTCAATTTACTAACATACAGAATAACCCCCAGTGCCCGTCACCCATTCACTCCCACCCCCCGCCCTCCTCCCCTTCTACCACCCCTAGTTCGTTTCCCAGAGTTAGCAGTCTTTACGTTCTGTCTCCCTTTCTGATATTTCCCACACATTTCTTCTCCCTTCCCTTATATTCCCTTTCACTATTATTTATATTCCCCAAATGAATGAGAACATATAATGTTTGTCCTTCTCCGACTGACTTACTTCACTCAGCATAATACCCTCCAGTTCCATCCACGTTGAAGCAAATGGTGGGTATTTGTCATTTCTAATAGCTGAGTAATATTCCATTGTATACATAAACCACATCTTCTTTATCCATTCATCTTTCGTTGGACACCGAGGCTCCTTCCACAGTTTGGCTATCGTGGCCATTGCTGCTATAAACATCGGGGTGCAGGTGTCCCGGCGTTTCACTGCATCTGTATCTTTGGGGTAAATCCCCAACAGTGCAATTGCTGGGTCGTAGGGCAGGTATATTTTTAACTGTTTGAGGAACCTCCACACAGTTTTCCAGAGTGGCTGCACCAGTTCACATTCCCACCAACAGTGTATGAGGGTTCCCTTTTCTCCGCATCCTCTCCAACATTTGTTGTTTCCTGCCTTGTTAATTTGCCCCATTCTCACCGGTGTGAGGTGGTATCTCATTGTGGTTTTGATTTGTATTTCCCTGATGGCAAGTGATGCAGAGCATTTTCTCATATGCATGTTGGCCATGTCTATGTCTTCCTCTGTGAGATTTCTGTTCATGTCTTTTGCCCATTTCATGATTGGATTGTTTGTTTCTTTGGTGTTGAGTTTAATAAGTTCTTTATAGATCTTGGAAACTAGCCCTTTATCTGATATGTCATTTGCAAATATCTTCTCCCATTCTGTAGGTTGTCTTTGAGTTTTGTTGATATTTTTCAGCTATTGATATAAGTCCTGAATTTGCCAAAGGCTATGTATTTCTACTAACAGAAAACCTAAATGTTAGTCTACAAAATTAAAAACAGAACTAGAAAGAAAGAAAGAAAGAAAGAAAGAAAGAAAGAAAGAAAGAAAGAAAGAAAAAAGAAAAGAAAGAAAAGAAAGAAAGAAAGAAAGAAAAGAAAGAAAAAGAAAAGAAAGAAGAAAGAAAGAAAGAAAGAAAGAAGAAAGAAAGAAAGAAAGAAAGAAGAAAGAAAGAAAGAAAGAAAGAAAGAAAGAAAGAAAGAAAGAAAGAAAGAAAGAAACTGTAAACTTGGTTTTAACTAGGTCACTTCAAGGCTATTGCTAAGGGGGAGAAAAAAGGCTTCTAATTGCTTGCTATTGTAGATGCTGCACAGCCTAATACCTCACAGTGTGAAGAGTAAATTAGAACAACTTTTCATTGATGAAGATTAAACTTTTTCATCATTCCTAAATTCCTGCAGATTTCCCCCACTGCTTCTATGTGTTTTAAGCTTTTCAATTAAATCTCCTGGGTAGTGGTTGCAAAAATGCCTACTGACAAGGGAATATTTGTCTCTGGGAGAGTTAAACTATTTCAGTAGCAGTTTGTCTAGATTGTTTCTATCTATGCTGTATCTCTCAGCAATGGTACCTCATCAGCACACATGACAAAAGCCAAGTAAGGTTATATTATCCTGCCATCAGAACTGAACTAATGATAAATTTAGTTTTGGAAGAGAAGGAGTTTGTGAAAAGTCAGAAAGTCAAGAACAGTCAACCTTGATAACTCACTTGTTTTCTATGGGATAATTTATTTTGACATTTTGGAGTATGCACCAGGAATAAAAACCCTGGTGAACACGCCACTGTAGACTGGTGCTACAAATATAAGCCTCTGCCTTCCAATTTTCCATCAGCTTCGCCTCCAACTCACCTTGATCCCTCCCACTGAGTGTTTTGAATGCTTTAGTGGGCTGCCAGAGAGACCATGCTGGAATCACAACTGTTTTGGTCTGTCCCTGGGCTGGAGCAGTCAATTAAAATCAGCTTAGAAGCAGCCCTGGGAAATGTTGTATTTTTTTCTATAAAGTATTTCTGGTGGGACTAAGGGAAAAGACAGCTTTCAATTTTAAACAGTATATATGCTTGAATGATAGATCAAAACAGCCATGTGGGAAACTGGCAGCATGGAAGGCTACGGTGGAAATAACAATAATATTTTAAATTCAAGTATTAATTCTGATTGAAAAGCACAAACTAGAGAAGGGGATCCCTAGCTGCCAGGATTGAGGTAAAGGATGAATTCATTTAAGAGATCTTTATTTCCTAAAACACAAACTTGCCTTAGGCAAAAGAGCATTTGCAAGATATTATAGATGCGAGAGGAGGGCAAACAGATCACCCATTTTACTTTAAATATGCTGTATGTGTTTAATTAGTTTCAAAACAAGGATTAGTGAGACTGCAGCTGGGAAGGAGAAGGTTTTTTTGTTTTGTTTTGTTTTAATTGAGGAGCTTAAAAATAAGCTCAATTCAAATTTGATAGGCGCTTAAAACCCACAGCATCAGTAGTAATAAATTGGGCATCTCAAACCAGAAAGAGGCACAGGACTCTGCTCTTTTCTTACCACTCATATACGTGGAAAAAAAATTAATCAGCTTTTATCCTAAAATTTTATTCACAATAAAAGTAGCTACAAGTAACTTGTAGCTACTATGACTATTTTAAAAATGGGACACAGGAAAAATTAAATGACACCTTTCCATGGAAGCCTGGTAGCCTAGTATTTCCTGAAGAACTAGGATTTGGATATTGGAGAACTGTAGAAGCAGCTTGTTCCACAGTAATTATTCTTAGGATTTCTGCTTGAAAAGCCAAGCTGGAATGTTGACTCCAAAGGATCCATAGTGAATCCAAGATACTCCTTGGTTTGCCTCACTCCATTTTCTACTGGATTCTATCTAAAATTTGCTTGTATCTAGGCCATTACCACTTCTCCAAATTTACAGTCTCCTTAAGTTCAGGAAGAATTCTTAGTACAGATTTCTGTTAAGGTTTTTGGAAGTGAAGGTATGTGGCCTATAAAGATATAACCTAAGATTCCTTGAACTTTTATGGGTAGCTGAAATGCATAATTCAGTTAAAAAGTAAAGAAAAATGCATCTGAATTTTTATTTATGTGCACTGTGGCAGATTACACAAATGATCATGATTCTTCTCAGCTCCTCTCATCAAGAGATGGAATTCATTGCCTCCATCTCTTGAGTTGAGAGCTGAGTTGACCTGCAGCTTGCTTTCACCAGGGGAATGTGGGAGAAGTGAGGCTATGCAGTTTGACTGGGTACCAAGATGTTTGGTCTGCATCTATTCAATCTCTTAAAACCTTGAGCCACCATATAGACAATCCAAATTAGCTTCCTGGGTGATCAGAGATACACAATCTCATTTACCCCATGCTCCCAAAGCCATCAGAGAGCAAGGAACAGAGTTGACAAACTTGACCAGCAGCTGGGTCCCATAATTCTCAGAGTCACCCTCTAGCATAAAGATTCAAATAAACTCTGTTTTAAGTCATTCAAATTCTTTTATGACCTCATTTCTGATTTGAGGCACAAATCTTATCCTAATTCCTGCTCCAGACCTTCTCCCAATGTTGAGCCCAATGTAGGGGGACTTCCCCTAATGAACATTTCATTTATATGGTTTTTAATTATACTTCCACTATCATTAAGATCAAATACTCTAGCTTCTCCATTCTCGTGGTAAAAATAATCTCAATCATTCTGTAGTTCTGTTTTCTATCTCTTTCCACAAAGATGTATACAACTTCTTCCTGAATGTACCGTAATTTAGTTCTGACTTATCCTTGCTAAGCTTGATGCTCTTCCTTCTTTGATAATGCAACTTTGATTAATACTTCACACTCAAAGGAAAGTAAGAAATATTTTATTTTCATATAAGAAATATGTTCTTTACAATCAAATGATAAAATATAGTACGGTAAAAATAAAGGTAGAATTCTCCACTCCCCCCCAAAAAAAGAAATGTGTTAAAATCTCATATTGACTGCTGGGCTCACTATATAACTGAAAACATCCCCCTTTAGGCATAGATCAGCCGACATATACACATCCTCTGAAGCATGGGGACCCAGACTCAATCATCATTTCAACCTGATTGCAATTAGAGTTCAGAAGTCAGATTGGCACACTTTATTCTCTGGTTATGCAGTAATGGATATCTAGAGAGAAGGTAAGAATATGCATGAACAGCTGAAGACAAAAATACTCCACTTCTGTTTTCCCTCTGAAGAACTATTCTGAAACATCAGGGGGTATTTTTTCTTGTACTAATGAGAAGTCACATTATTAGGAAGTGCTCAAAAAATGTGCTCTCTGATGAAGCTCTCAAGGAATAAGCTTTTTTCTTCACTTGGCAAATATTCTCTGGTGTCCTGTTTGTGTTAGGCATTGTTCTAGGCACTGAGAGTATCACAGTGAACAAGGCAAAATAGTGTTCTAATGAAGCCTTAATTTAGTCTGGGGAGATAAATAATAATAATGAGATTCAAAGAGGTAAATAAATGAACAAGAAAAATACCAAGTAGTGATAACTGCCACTCAAAATTCAGTAGAGTGGTTAAATAAAAAAAAAAAAAAATGGAGAGGTGCTAAGAGCTGAATTGTATCTCTTGCCCTCCACCCCAAATTCATGTGCCCTAACCCCTGATGTGACTCTATTTGGAGATAGATATTTAAAGCTCATTAAAGTTAAATGAGGTCAGGAGCATAATCTAACAGGATTACATTTATATATTGCAAACTAATTACCATCATAATGTTAGCAAACATCTCCATCAAGTCATATAATTACCATTTCCTTTTGTGGGGAAAAATATTGATGATTTATTCTTTCAACAACTTTCAAGTATGTAAATACAATATTATTAATCATAACTACTATGCTGTACATTAGATCCCCAGAACTTATGTATCTTTGTAACTACAAGTTTTTATCCTTTGACCAATATCTCCCCATTCCCCTCTCTCACCCTCCAGTCCCTGGTAACCACCATTCTGCTGTTTCTTTGAGTTCAGCTTTACAAGATGCAGCCTGTGTTATTTTATGATGGCAGCTCAAGCAGACTGAGCAAAGAGAAATCTCACACCATTTTTAAAGGAATCTTAAAATTTGTCTTACTTCCACCTCCCCCCAAGTTGGATACAAAGACAGGAACTAGTTAGACCTGACAATTACTCTTACTATATACATTTCTAATTTTTAAATTGCTTTTTCTCCGGCCTGGTGCTCCCCTCTCTCACATGGACACCATGAGAGAATGAAATTTTGAACTCCTTATTTCTTCTCACTCTTGACCTAGAAACTTACTCAAGAGACTACATGCCCATACTGTGATGTACATATTCCCTATTCACATACACATTCCCAATTTATTGTTCTTGTCTTATTTGCTTTTTCCTTCATCTCTTCCCAACTCCTGCTTTTTCTCCTCCCCTTCCTGCCATCTCCAGGAAAACCCACAATATATTTTGAAAGTCAGCCATCCTACATTTCTGTTCACTAGCTGTGAAGCCTTCTCAAGTTGTTTAAACTGTGCAAATCTTTGTTCCCCTGTGTGTAAATTGGGGAAAGAATGACAATCACAGAGATGTTGGGAGGATTAAATAAAATAACACAAATAAAACTGTCTTGTCCATGAAAAAATGAGTGCTATTTACTTATATTTTCCTTTCCCAATCTTAGGTCTCCCATGCTTATGCAACTACTAACCACACAATCAAAAAATTCTGAGCTTTCTCATGTTTTAGTGGTGTTTCTTTCCCTGGAATGCTCCATGCTCCTCTCCTCGACTCCTTAATTCTTCTACTTCTTTGTGGTTTTTCAAATCTCACTTGACTCCTGGTTACATATTTTCATAGTATCATGTATCCCTCACTTATAACACATTTCACAATTTTGTCTTTACATTCATTTGTATGATTGTTTGGTTTCTTCCGTGCAATAGACCTATAGAAGAGCAGGAATTTTGTTTGTTTTGTTCCATATTTTATCCCTAGCTAACATAGTTCTTAGTGTATAACAGTTACACAAATAACTTTAATAATTTTAAACCTTCATTTAATTACTTCTCTTCAGTATTAGAAATTTATTTTTTAATTTTGGAATATGAAATGATGTGGGGAAAGTTATTCAACTTTGTAGCTCAGTTTTTTTTTTCAATCTGTAAATCATGGGTCAAGTTAGTAATGCTAAGATTTCTTCTACTTCTAAAAATCTATGACCATCTCTACTTTGCAGTTTTCTGAGCCACCTCATCTATTCATTCCAATAATTCCTACTGCTTTACCTCCAACAGTTATCCACTTATCTACAATAGTTATAGGACATTGTGTTTCTTAATAGTAATTTGAAGGGCTAATCCTTTTCCTAACCACAAAGAGAAGAAAGCAAGGATGACAAACAGTAATTCTCTACTACAATTTCAGATGTAAAATTCTGTCAGATGGTTTGCTTGACCTCACTCAGGCTTCATTTGTAGGGGCACTGTGTCTTTTTTTTTTTTTTTTTTTTTTTGAGATAAAACATCCCATATGCTTGACCACTTTTAAAAATAGGTCAGTCATCAAAGCCTAAAATTCAGATCTACTGAAACTTCTCCTATACTCATCTAAGAAGAAGAAAGTCATTTTAGAGACTCACTTCATGTTTCAGGACAGAATTGAAGAGCCTGAAGTATCGTCTATAAGAGTTGTTCTAAAAGGAATACAGATAGGAGAATAACAGCAGTGCAAATTCATTGATGCTCACACAAAAATGCAAGCAAAAAGTCAGGAGCACTGCCAGAACTTTGTTCAAATGGGTGTAGATATAGGCCTTAGAGCTTTCCCAGAATGAAACTTCCTTTGCACTTGATTCTGAAAGCTCTCTCGTAGCTATGATACCCAGTGACTCAATGCTGAATGCCATCTTTGAAAGGGAACAGACTCCGAGGTCCCTTCAAAGTTGTAATTAGGTTATTTCCCTTATGAAAAGACTGGAGGAAAGGGGTGTAAGCCAACTTTCTCTTCTTAGATAAAATTACCTTTGAAGAGTCTTCAGGCAGCCAAGTGTGCTAGAACTATTAAACAGCATGTCACACCTGATGCAATGACTTAATGCTTTAGTACACTTCCATGTAAGGTGAGTGCAGTGGAAAATTCCATTTTCCTTACATTGCCCATTGATATTTGATACACACTCCATGGCACCTTTATCTCACTTAGAAAGGTCTGAGAGTAACATCAAACACAGCAAGAGAAGAGGAAGAAAAAGAAACATTAGACTTTCACTCAGGAGTGAAACTTTTTGAGCTAGAGATCTTTCAGTGCAGCCCAGGTTACTTTTACTGTTAGGTTTGTTAGGAATAAGAAGGCCAATGAGTATGCATTGAAAATGCAACATGGGCCTATTAGTTTCTGGCAATTTTGTCTCAAAGGATGAAAATAAGTACTCAAGGATGATTGGTTAAGTGTCAGGCATCATTCTGAATACTCCGTTGGATTTTCCCACTTAATACATCAACCCTACAAAGTAAATATTTTACCCATATTTTGGAGATGAGGAAACTGAGTCACAGCAAGGTATAAAACTTGCAGAGGTTCACACATAGAGATGAACCTCAAAACCACCCCAAATCCATTTGAGATTTAAGCTTGTGCTTTGTCTGCTACTCTATGCTATTTAAAACTAGGGGAGAAAAGAAGCTAAAATTATGAATTTCTCCTTATGGAGCTTACTAGAATTACAAAAGTGGCTTTATGGAACTTTAACTCCGACCAGCTCTCTCATTAAGTTATAAACCTGCTTGAGGAAGGGAATCATCAGTGTGAATATGACTAGTTCACAGTCATTGTTCTTTTAATTACTCACTTATTCATTCAAGATGTATTTGCTACCCCTTTTCTCAAGAAGCTTAAAATCTACTAGAATGGAGGGGGAGATTGGAAAAAGGTAATTATAGTTCAATCAACTTAATTTAATAAGGTAACATATAAAAAAACTTACATATTAATTGCTTAATGCAGTATACTTCCCTTCTATTACTAGAAATAGGAAAGAAAGCTGCAGTGGAGATATACAGGAGTTTTATAGGGGCTCATAAGGAGAAGACTAAATAATTGCTAGAGAGGTCATCATATGTGAAAGTGATATTTAAGCCATATCTTACAGGATGACTAAGTACTAGTAAGATTAGACTGATGATTAGAACAAGAACAAGAAATGGGAGTGGCAAGAATAAAGCCATGAAGCAGGAAAGAGTCCAGTGAGTATAGGAGTGTGAACTGAATATGGAGGACTAACAGAATAATACTGCATATCTTACTTTTCTAAATGAATAGCATATTTTATTTAGATTGATTTGAACTTACTTGGGGATCATGTAATACATATAAAATATCAAGTTATCTCTAGATATTCAGAAACCTTAGAGATTTTTTTCATCAAAAGTAAATTATAAGCATAATGTTAGTATAATGAACATATAGTAGTGTTTCTAACAATACAATAACATATTCCATAAGCTGTCCAATTTTGAGGGAAGTATAAGGAATCAGAGCTTGATGGTAGGCATAATGAGAAGAAGATGGTTCACAGTGATTTTTGGAAGGCTTAGTAACTGATATGTAATGTAAAGTAACTGATATGATATGTAAAGAACAATTTGTTCTTTGAACAATAAAGAGGTAAATTCTATCTATCATCTATCTATCATCTATCTATCATCTATCTATCATCTATCTATCTATCTATCTATCTATCTATCTATCTATCTATCTATGAGAGACACACACAGAGAGGCAGAGACATAGGCAGAGGAAGAAGCAGGCTCCCCGTGGGGAACCTGATGTGGGACTTGATCCCAGGACCCTGGGATCACGACCTGAGCCAAAGCAGACGCTCAACCACTAGCCACCCAGGCATCCCTAAAAAGGTAAATTCTAATTGCAATACACATACAGAAGTGTATACACAGTCAGTATTACTATAAAAGTTAACTCTACGTTTAATAAGTCCCAATTATCTTGTGCTCATTCTTTTGAGGTCTATTAAAATGTCTAATGCAAAGTTCTCACCTAACATATGCAGTATATATCTAGCAGAGGACTAAATACAAATATACAATAAATATAATGTAAGATAAAAATGATCCTTACCCTGAGTCTGGGATGTTAATTACTGAAGAATCGTCCTCTATTTAGTGACATAAGACAAAAAAAAAAAAACACAAAAAACAAAAACACAAAAAACACAAAACCCGAAATATATCACATTTTATACGAAACTTGAAGTTACATATTTATGATGAGTATTTGGAATTAATTCTATAATTTTCCCTTGGTCCTTGAATCTTAACCAGCCTAAGTGCAAGAATATCTTGGTTAAACTTTTGTCCCTTTGGAAATAAAGTGAAAAGCAGCAGGGTATTTTTTTTTTTGGAAGCTCCTTTCTTTTCTGAGTCTGTGATAATGGAAGAACACATTTTGAATAAATTCTGGCAAAAATCTGTGTCTTGAAAAGGAACCACAGGTGTGTCAAAACATTAAAGCACCTAAGAGAACAACCACCAAACCTGATGACCCATGCCAGAGTTCCCAACCTAGGAAATGGAATCTTATAAAGCTAGAATCGAGGTTGTTGGAGATAAGGAGGTGAGAAAACCTCATTTTATAGATGAGAAAACTATAACATAAGATTTCACATAAGCTCACTCAGCAGAGAGAGATTTGGCATCCAGATGTCCTTATTCCCACCACATTTCTTTTCCCCTGATATTTTGTATCACTCAGTGCTCTAAGTCAACCCTTTGAATGCCAGACTCATATTTAGGCCATCTTGGTATGCCCATAAACCTGAAGCACACATTAAGGTCTTAGGAATAATTTATTGAGAACAAATTTGAATTCCTAGGACTGAGTAAGTCGAATTCCTATGGAATGAATGTAAAGGATTAATTGTAAATCCTATAGGATAAAGTCTCAGTTCCCAGTTTATTATCAGTTAGTCCACCTGGACCTATCTTGGAATTCTATTGCACTTGCATTAGCAAATGTCTGTATAAAATATAGTCTTATGTTAGCTCAGGGAATTAGAGACCCATGTTGAAAAGGGGTTAGGGACTCAAGCTATACTCAATTTGGTTCATCTTGGATTCTTTCCATCTATAATCTACAATCACTAGTTGGTTTCATTCTTAAAAAAGAAAACTAAAGGAATTTGACAGGTTCAGTGATAAATATCTCACTTCTTTACTAAAAGGGAAAAAAATCACATTAGAATGTGATATTTAGTCATAATGAAGTAATTACAGACATAGGCTCTGGAACTAGACTGCAACTGAATCATATGAAAACTTGGGCAGATTCATATAATCTAACTATTTTATTTCATTTTTAAAATAATTATCACCACCATCATAATACATATACAATTCATAGAAATGGGATAACTTAATAAGGTGATGCTTAAGTAAGGTATCTAAATAAAGTAGCATTGTGACTGACACAGAATAAACACTCAATAAATGGGGAACTTTTATTAATTGAATCATGTCTTGTGTCTGATATCTAATTCTTCCTTTTGGGAAGATGTGTCATTTCCCCTCTGGATTTACTGATTTAAAGGACTGCTGATGGGTAGTCTAACTCTTTTCTTGGCAAATATTATAGAGAACTTGAGTAATTGAAAAACTAAAATATATTTACCAATAGATCTTTAGTAAAATTTAAAATCACATTTGTTATTTTTACCCTTAGAAATATGGGTAAATGCACTGTGGAAAAAAACAAAAATCCCTCAAGATTCCTAGTCAAATCTGAAACAACTGAACCTCAATTCACTTATTTCACAGATCAGACCACAGGTTAAAATGCTGTTTTTCCTTTCTTCTCATGTACATATTATGGAGAAGATGGAATGAATGAATGAATGAATAAATAAATAAAGCAAGCAAGCTTCATTCTGAAAGCTCTGAACTCTACTTAACTTTCAGTTGGGAGTGGCTCCTTAAAAGGTAATATGGCAACTTAGCAAGTAAATTTTCCCTAAAACAAACTGGAAGGAAATAGGATTGATGCAAATGGAAGTTAGGAGAGAACTGAATAGACTATAAAAGCTTAGGCTGCTATGCTCAGCACAAAAAGATGTGGAAAACCAATCTAAGGTAATTTAGTTCATCACAAAAACACATTGTCCAATTGGAGGTACTTTGAATAATACCTTAGCGCCTGTCACAATAGATGGGGACAGTCTTTCTTTTATTCTTTTATTCTGAGGCAATCTCTTTGTGGAACTTTATTTGTATAGCTAACAATCTGAATAAGGGAGCTCTTGTGAAGACTTGTGCACCGTTATTGTTGCCAAGGAAACTGGGTCTTAATTTCTAGTGGCTGAATGCCAAAGAAAACAGGCTATGGGGCAGGCGGGAAATACTTGGTAGCACTGAATTTGTTGGGATATTTTCAGTATTAAAGGGTCTTCTTTTGGGGCCCACAATTTAAAGTCGACCTGGAAGTCTCCCTCTTTCTCTTCACTCCATTGGATTCAAATGTTCTTCCAAAAGCAGTTTGATTTTCAGATGATGCAGCAATATAGTGATTATTATTCACAGCAATTTTAGATTCAAAATGGAAAAAAATTAATAGTGAGTATAGGTCCTTGTTCAACTCTAATGGAAAAAAACATATAATTATCCTTCTGATAGCTCAAACGAGCTTTTGGGGAAAAGCCTATAGTTTCAATTTACATGGTCCTTCTTGCCCAGAACTGAGAGTTTTATGTATGTGTCTTTGTGATGTATTGTTTAATGGCTCACAAGAGTTAAGTATTTCATGTGAAATAGAAGATAATGTAAGAAGCAAATCTGCCTGGCTTAAAAAAAAAAAAAAGAAAAAAAAAAAAAAGAAAACCCTCACATCATCCTACTCAAAAAGATCTGTTCTACATTGATTTACTTAGAATCTGTCTCACTTGGACTTTTTATTTCTCTCCAAATTTTATTTTAGATACATTAATAGAGGTTTTTGTGCTTACTGGCCAAAATAAAATCTAGACTATAAACTTGTGGCAAAAAAAAAAAAAAAAAATCCTGTTAAACCAGAAGGAAGAATGAAAGGAAAGGAAAAATGGAGAAAAATACTCAGAGTGTGTATATGCATTTTTCAGTACAAAGGTTTCTTTTTTGGTAGCATACAGACTCTTTGACAAATTTACTTACCTGTAATGAAAGACAAAGTAGCTTTTAAATACTGGCAAAAGTTTTTGGTTTTAATCTCACCTATAATGATGGAGGTATGACCCAGACATGCTCTTTTAGGACTTTAGTTCTTTCTCTGCTCTTAAAAAGGAATTTAACCTCCTCAAATTTTCTATCCTTTGTCTTTGATTATCCTTATTTCCTTTTGCATTCTATTCTTTTTTTTTTTTTTTTCTTTTTTGGTTGGACTTGGTTGGACTCCCATGGAACCTTCAGGAAAACAAAAGGACCTAGTCCTTTTTGTGCTTGGAACTTCTGCAGCCTGTAGATAGGCAATCTAAATGAAATCAGCTGGGTCTCTTGGCAGAAAGCCACAAAAGACAATAGGACAATAGAATCTAAAATGTGTCCCTTACAAGAATGTTCCTCAGAGAAATACTCAAAGATTTATGAAATCTATCTTTGAGAAGATGGTTTTATTTAAGGAGGAGAGGGAAGCTCTTCTAAAGACTAGTGAATAAAGAAAAACCGGGCACTTAAGAAATCCAATTTCTTATCATTACTCCACCAGAATATGAATCAGTGAAAATAAGCACAAAAACTTTAGAACTGAATTATATGTATATAGCCATTGTGCTACTAAAAATAAGTATCTTATAAAAATTTAATATCTAATGCTCTTTTCAATTCCTAAAAATTGAAAAATTTACAACATTGCCAAAAATAAATGCCATCATCTTCATTTTATATATGTAAGAGGATTAACTAACAAATGAATTGTCTTATCTGGAAAAATCAGAGCCAAGAGAAAATGGAATTCCTGCCCTGTGTGAAACTAGCAAATAACAATTCTTTTGACTTCATTTCCTAACCTTACTATCTTCAGGTATCTTGAGATATAGTATGTAAGAAAGCTGAAAAAAAAAACACACGATAGCCTATACTTTTGTAGTGTCCAGCTTTTGGGATAAATAACTAGCTTGAAAAGCCATTGAAAGTCATTTTTAGGGAAGATAGACACAGGCTATGTGATACTACGATGTGTTAAGAATTTATAGTGTTACAGAACTATGTATGCAAACACAGGGATTAAAAGAAGGAAAACAAGTGTTTAATGTCCACTATGTGCCAGACAAATGCAAAATCTCACCAAAACTCACATATTCTAGTGTTGATTTCAGCATTATTTTATGTATGAGGACAGAGAATTAGCAAGTTTCTTTAACATGTCCAGCGTCACACAAGCCCAGATAGATTTAGAACAGATATGCTTGGTTCCTAAACCCTATTTTCTTTACCATGCTACAGAACGGAAGCCCTACAGGTTTCAATACAAACATTGTGCAAATATTTCTCCTTCTATACTTCTCCCTGGAAATCAGAAGCAAGCCATCCCCAAATTATGTTGACTTGGCCTTTTTCTTGACTTTTCTATTCCAACGCCACCAACATGGCATTAGCAAAACCCCATTATGTTTTGTAATTTATGTATCTTATTTCATGTACTTTTGAGAGCTCTATTACATTTCTAGCTATTGTAATTCTTCTGTGAAATTTGTTGGGAAACAAATATATAGAATGTATGCTTACCGACACCTGTTTTCTGATGCTAGAATTAGAAATAATCCAATTTGTCAGAATATATGTATGGTATGTAAAGAATTTCTTTTATGTTCCTTTTTTTAAAATCTTTGGGCCAAAGCCCCCCCCCCCCACTTCTTTCATAAGGATAGAAGTGTTTTTGTTTCTTTTCTTCTTTTTTTAAATTTAAATTCAAGTCAGTTAACATATAGTCTATTATTAGTTTCAAGGTAGAGTTTAGTCATTCATCAGGACAAATTCTTAACATTTGAAAAATACTGTGTATTTTTTTTTCTCCTTCTTATGCTCATTTACTTTTTGAACTAACTCATTGACTAATGCTGCCTAGAGGAAAGGGACCACTTCATAATTCTCAGGCTTTTTAAAACTAAACTAAGAATAGTGACATTTCTCCTAGTTTCTAGGAGGGACTCTCCGAGCCGAGAATCACATTCAGGTTTCCAAAAGGAAATCAATCTATATAGCAAAATATAGAGAAGAAAACACCTTTAAAAAAAAGGACCATAAAGTTAGTTAGTTAGTTAGTTAGTTAGTTAGTTTATTTATCTATTTATTATCTATTTATTTGAAAGAGAGAGAGAAAGAAAAAGAGAGCACAAGCAAGGGGAAGAGTAGCGGGAGAGGGACAAGCAGACTCCATGCTGAGCATGAAGCCTAATGCAGGGCTCAATTTCATGACCCTGAGATCATGACCTGAAACAAAATCAAGAGTTGGGCACTCAATGGGCTGAGCCACAAAGGTGCCCTATATTTCAATTTATATTGCAGCATTATTTACAGTAGTAGAGATATGGAAATAACCTAAGTGTCCATCAGTCAGTGAATGGATAAAGAAAATGTGGAACAGAATGATATATTCTTTATAATGGGATATTGTTCAGCTATAAAAAGAAGGAAATTCTGCCTTTATGTTTGTAATTAAAAAAAAATTCAAAATCACAGAAACAGTAGAAAAGTGATTGCCAGGTGTTGGGGATGGGAAAAATAAAGAAATGTTGGTAAAAGGGGAAAAACTCTCAGGTATAAAATAAATAAGGCCAGAGGATTGAATTTAAAATGTGATGATTAGAGTTGATAGCAAATTTCAGTTAAACAATACAGTGCTAAGAAGGTAGAATTTAAATGGTCTCACCAAGAACAGATAAAGATACATATGTAAGGTGATGGGTGTGTTAACTAAATGGGGGGATCCTTTCACAAAGTAAGTATGACAAACTGCCATAAAGCTTACAACTTTATTATATCTCAGTGAAGCTGGGGGGAAAAAAAAAGGGAAGAACAAACCACCTTGATTTATTTGGTTATGTGAATGCACAGTCAATCTGGATTTGAGTCCAGCATTGGTTCAGCTAATCTACCTGGTCCTCAATGTCTTCTTCCTCTTCTATGTTTTCTCAACTGTAGGTATGCCCTTCCCAAAGCTGCATTCTCAGGAATTAAGAAAGCTTTTCCAAACTGAGGGAACCTAAATTCATTCAAGAGTACACTTACCTGATATAGTCCTCATGACACAGAGTATGGATTTAGCACATACCTGCCACTCAAAACACTTTTATAATTAACTTTCTGGTTAAACAAAATGGGAGCCATTTTATAAAAGAGGGACAATTAACAATTGATTCTCCAAAATTGACATTAGAATAAATCTGATTCTTGGCATAGAAAAAGCACAATAATCTTATGGGATATTTTATGGAATAGGCCTTGTCTTAGTCTATTTTGGAATAGAAATACAATGAGATGTCATTTATAGTGTGGATTCTCTCAAGACTATAGTGTGGCTTATTCCTTAAAACATGGTTTGTTAATAGTCTTAAGGATCCCATATGGCTTGGCAGCCATTAACCTTGGTCACAATTGATAGTTCTAATCCCAACTGGATTCCAGAAATATGATTCCACCCTTTTATTCTAAAAACTATGTTGAAATTAACCTTTTAGGGTGCCTGGGTGGCTAGTCGATTAAGCGTCTGCCTTTGGCTCAGGTCAGGTCCCAGGGTCCTGGGACTGAGTCCCACATTGGGATCCCTACTGAGCAGGGAGTCTGCTTCTCCCTCTCCCCTGCTCCTCCTCCCTGCTCTTGCTCTCTCTCTCTTTCACAAATAAATAAAATCTTTTTAAAAATAAGAAATTAACCTTTTAAAATTATACACTAAAGTTTAAGAACAACATCTAGGTAATACTTCGGAAGAACAAGTTTACTTCTTTTTATAGGCATGGAAGATTGCACTTCAATTGTTTATCATCCACTGGTAATCTCAAAAATCAAACAGTTGCAAAGAGAGGAAGTTTTTCTTGAGTACAGACATATTACATTTATAATGGTGCATATTATACCATCTGCACACTCCTATTAAGAGACAACAAGAAAGGACCTCAGGGACAAACTATATTTATCTTGTTCTTTCCTTCTTTTTTGAATAGCTACACACATATGGTCCAGATAGGATTTTTTATTTGCTTCTGAGTAAACCAAAAATCAAACTTCTTTCCCCTAGTGAGTGAAAATACTAGCCTCATTGGTAATACCCCATTGGCTATCTGAGAAATGGGAGAACTAGTGAGGCAGCTGCGAGCACTCATTAGCAATGTGCTGGAACACTGAACAGCTGTTAGGAGGAGGTCCAGCAAATGCAGGAAAAGAAACAGGTATCTTTCTCCTATGGTCTTTGCTCTAGCTTTAATTCAATTCAAGCAATCTATAGTGAATAAATATAAGCAATACCAGCAATACTATGATAGTTGACTGCTCAAAAGATGAGGCTACTTTGTCTCATAAAACAGAGGACTATGTATCATTCACACTAAACATATAGGATGAACTAGATAGGTAAAATAAAGATTGGCAGCTGGCAGTCTCCTGACTGCTATTTCAAATCTTTAAGTGTTAGAGTTGTGCTTCTGGTAAAATGTGAGAACTTTGGAGCCAGAAAATACAGTTAAGTACATATATATTTTTAGCAAAAACAATTGATAAGAAGTAGAAAGAGGAAGAAAAATGTGTGTGTGTAGGGTCTATTTGAGCTTCTCAATACTAGAGGGAAGGTGGGGCAATACATTTCTTAAGACCCTTCAAAAGCCTGAGAAGCATAACAATCTATTATCTTAAAGGGAAATAAGGGGCATGTAGTTTATTCCAAAATTAAAAGTAACTCTTGATTTGAGACATCTCTTTGTTTCAGCATTATCTATTTACAAATGTGTTTGTTTCAGAGGGTACTATATAGACAGAACAACTTAAATGTTAACATATACAAGAACTTCTTTTAGCACATTTACTTGTTGACTATTTTAGTGGTACTCTGGAAAGAGTGTAGCACAGCATCTGCCCAAATGCTGAAAGTAGGTTATTATGGTTCCTCTAGTATTTCTCTAGAGCCAAATTAGACCCAACCTGATAAACATATGCTAGAGACTACACAACTTTCTCATTGTCTCATCCCTGGGATAGAAGAGGTTTCAGTTCCAGATCATTAAGATGCACTTAGATTTTTTCAAACCCAGAACTAAGGGGAAAAAAGTCAAGAAATCCAGAAGAAGAAATCAAGTGACCTTCTCTTTTGTGGAAATGAAAAGTGTGGGCTGACCATGAAACTAAATGGTAACATTAATGAAAGACTATAATACTGCTTAAAGCTGAGCAATCAATCACTGAGAAGAGAGCAGTTACTTCTATTTCCAGAGGTTCAGTTTTTACATTCCCCAAATGTTTCTAATTGCCAGTATACTTAGCCCATCATTTGTGATAAACACCCTTTAGTGAAAATGGGGTACCCACCAAACTGCCCCTGGATGCCATACCAGTAGGATCTCAAATTCACATCATTCAAATTCATCTTAGCATGGCTGACTTACATGAAGAGGCTTAACTATTAAGCAGCTCTGTAAATGTCAGAAAGAAAAACAAAATCACTCTCCAAGTCTGTGGTTTTAATTCCTCCACGTCATTTTGTAGTCAAAGTACGTGATATTATCATATTGTGTTTTATTTTAGCAAAATGAATTATGATAAAAATTCATTTCTGAAAGTTTAAAATTCCAGATACCTATATTATATGGGATGTGGCCACCATAGAAGTATGAAATCTAGAATAATTACTGAACCGTCCCAGTTGTCACGGTATTTGGAGGAGGTTCAATCAGAAGAATACAGCCAAAAATGATAGCTATAAGAATGAAAACCAACCTGACTGTTCATTGAGACTGATAATGAATTGAGATCTGTTTATGGAACTCTACTATCTTATAGTGACTCTCTATCCTTTTATTACCACAACCATGTGGAATCTGCTGCATGAGATGGTTTGAGTTAAATTACAGGCTAGTTGGCAGAGATTAAGTTCACTTTGGCATACACTGGAGGTGTCTCAAAGAGGCATTCACACAACAGTTAGGGGCTTGTGACTCAATTGACAGAGACTGGCCATATGCACTAACAAGCCATAGTCTGAACAAGCAAGCATTAGTTTTAAATATAAGGGGCAAAAAAAAAAAAAAAAAAAAAAAAAAAAAAAAAAAAAACACCACACACACACACAAAACCCACAAAAAAAACCCACAAAAAACAAAACAATACAAAAACAACTCATGGTAGAGACACTATTTTCAAGTGTTGAATTTGTTGGTACCATGGTATCTGGGTGGCTCAGTCTGGTAAGTGTCTACCTTTGGATCAGGTCCTGGGATTGAGCCTTGAGTTGGGGTAACTGCTCAGGGAGCAGTCTGCGTTTCCCTCTCCCCACTGCTCATGCTTGTGCTTGCTCTTTCTCTCTCTCAAGTAAATAAATAAAATAAATTTGTTGGTACTGTTAATAGCTCTTCAATTGGAACAGCTCAGTGGTAACCAGTATATTAATCTTCTTTATAGAGAAAAGAAAAGAAAAAAAAATACTGATTTGTTCTTCAGGAGGGTATTAAGGGAAAAGTATGTACTTGGCATTTTTTATGAATGAAGCATTGTGTTGGACACATTACATGCATCTTTTATACTACTCTCCATAGTCTTAAAA
This sequence comes from Canis aureus, assembly GCF_053574225.1. NCBI lineage: Eukaryota > Metazoa > Chordata > Mammalia > Carnivora > Canidae > Canis > Canis aureus. The sequence goes on from NC_135620.1 coordinate 47,873,530, forward strand.
TAAGCCTGTTTAAAACTGAGGAAATTGGGACTCACAGAGGTGTCTTTAGGTATTGAGGGTAAAGAGTGAAGTTGGAGCTCAGTTCTGTGATTCCGCCACAAAGATGGCTACTAGCAATTCCTTCTTCCCTGTATGTACAAGCCCTGTGCCCATGTGGAAGTAGAGATTAAGGATACCTCCTCCAAATATGGGATGGCTTTGTGAGTTTTGGCCAATAGATAAAGTGTAAGTGATATTCTAGAACCGTGAGGCCTAGGCCTAGAGAAACCTTATAAGGCTTCTTAATGTATTTGCTTTCATTCTTCAAAGACAGCAACTGTGCTAAGTACAACTGCACTGTTTCGGCAGAGAGGTCCTGGAGGATGAGAGATGGCACCAGCCCTAGTCACACCTCCATAGGTAACAGCAAACAAGGCAGATCCAAGAAGTCCTGGCCAAATTGCTGAATTATAGGGAAAGAACTAGAGGCTGTTTTTCTAAGCCACTCAGTTTTTGAGAGGTTTGTTATTCAACAAAAGGTAACTGAAGATTACAAAATTCTGGTTATTTCTATTGTGTAGTGCTGACTTCTGTTATTCCAATTACCTTCACTATTAATTTGGTGAGGAAACATTTGAGTCAAATGGGTGCTCAGCCTGTGTCAGTGAAAAGAACAATTTTAAGGGTTGTTAATTTAAGCAAAAATGCTTTGTGCAATTACATAGTATTAGGGCATTCGTCCTCCCTAAACCCTGTGAGTTAAGTACTATTTTTAATCCCTGTCTTACAGGTGAAGAAAGTGAGGCACAGAGATAAGTACTTGGCAGCTAGGAAGTTGTAAATCCAGAATCACAACTATGCAGTCAGATTTCAGAGGCTAACTCTTAATTCCTGAGTTGTATTGCCTGGATTTTCTTGTCACTGATATTTGAATCCAGCCAATTGAAAAAAGTAGCTGTGATGGGAGTCCTACTTTTGTAACTGACAATTGTAATGCCTGATTTGCAAATGCTGGGCTGTATACTCCCAAAAAGAATTTACCTTCAAAAGTACATGTAGATATGGCACAAAAGAGTTCGACAAATACAGAGTTAGAATTCTGACAAGACACATCATGTAGGATCTACTCACACTAGAGATACAAAGCGTGGCTTATGAAGAGTCTTCTCTCTATGGTGGGTTGTCACCCATGTTCTTTGCCATATGTAAGAGCAACTCCCTGGCATGGAAATAAAACTAGCATCTTCATACTTACTGCCACTTTTGCTATGATTTTCCCAGTTCAATGCAAAGTTTGGTGTTGGAAAGACCTGGGTTTAAGTAGTGGCTTGACACTGACTAACTCTGTGACCTTAAAAAGTTCCTTTACCTCTCTGGTTTAGATTGACAAAATGGGGACAACGAGGTCTAACCAACGGAATTCTTTAGAGAGTTAAGTGAGGTTGTATATGAGTGTATGTGTAGGTATGTGTGTGTGTGCGCGCACACATACTACTGTTGTTATGTATTGCTCCTTCAGTTGCTATTAACCACAACCAGAGGTGATAAATTTGGAGGTTCCAAATTTGGAGGCTAAAAGAAAGAATGCTAGACTGGAAGGGAGTCAATAAACCTGTATTAGACAATAAAGTAGAAAGAAATGAAGAACGTATGATTCTTCAAAAGCCGGGAGAGGAAATTCAGTCATATTTCTTTTTAAAAAGATTTTATTTATTTACTCATGAGAGACACAGAGAAAGAGGCAGAGACATAGGCAGAGGGAGAAGCAGGTTCTCTGCACGGAGCCTGATGCGTGACTTGATTCCCAGACCCCGGCACCACACCCTGAGCTGAAGGCAGACCCTCTACCGCTGAGCCACTCAGGTGTTCCAATCATTACTTTTTATTACTTTTTCATTAAGGGTCTACATATAGAAAATCTAATTAGATTTCTATTATTCAAAATTTCCACATGTAGAATTCAATTAGACAATATGTTAGTAAATGTTCTAGAAAGCTCTGGTCAGATGGCAAGCTTACTTAATAGAGTTGTAGGATGATAGAGGCAAAAACACCTTTGAGATTATCTAGCTCAGCCCCTTTACTTCATGGTGAAGCGAGCTTCAGAGAAGGAAAGTGATTTGTTGAAGGAGAATCAGGTTGTGAGTTATAGAATAGGCACTAGGACTAAGATTTTCTGACTCCCCAATGGCAGCTCTATCAAAAACAGACCCTGCTCTTGGATGAAGGAAACATAAATTGAAAATAGCACTAATTCGTATTGATGATAATTACTGTCCCCAAATAAACTTGTCATACCACCAAAGAGCTATGGATAAATCAAATTTCTTAGCATTTCTCTTACATGTATGGGAGGTCATTAACAACCTCATCAAATTTCCCCTGCCTCTGTTCTTAGTTCTCTCTATATTACAGCATATTGTTCTAAGATCAGACCTGACTTAAGGAGAAAGTTTTTTATAAAGCCAGATTTGGGCAAGGGCTTTTTAATAGCAACTTATTCTTCCTGGGATGTGGTACTCCAGAGCAGACTACTGGTCTCTTGGACTTGGCCTCTTTACTCTTACGATCTGGGGCTGAACCAGTACTGACAATGAACTCTGGTGAGGTACAGCATCCATAAAACAAGCCAAATGAGAGTTCCCTTTTTCCCCTATTTTGGTTCTTGTTCCATTATTTTACTGAGTACCCCTATGGCTTCCAACAGTCTTGAAGTTTCTGAATTCTAGCGTGGTGTCTGTACATTCCTCACCTAATGAGAGATTCCCCAGTGTAATCTCTTGATCAGCCTACATACCTCATCACTGGAAGAGCCTATCCAATTACATCTTTTTGATCAGTCTCCAGAATAGTCCAGATCCTCCCTAGATGAATGGATGTAGGACAATTTCTCTGACTCTTCCCAAATTCACCTCATCAGTTATCTGATAAGTAAATAGGTATGACGACATCAATTACCTGAACTAGAACAAATTATGGGGAGGGTTTTAAAAAGCTCATTAGTTTTTATTAGTGGTCCAGTTGCAAATTTGGAAATTTTCATTGACTGTATAACTATGTGGTGTACAGATAACCCTGGTGATTAAAAAAATAAAGACTCATGACTGGGTTATTAGTTTATTTTAGGTTTATAAAATTGAAAACATTCATAATATAATACCTGGAAAAAAAGAAAAGCAGTTAGCAGAAAAATATGCTTTTCTTTTTATAGATGAGAAAAAACTCTAAACAAGTCTTTGATTTGACCCAGAACATATAAATCTTTGTAGTACAATATTTATACTCCAATGGACTTCTATTTTAGTTGGCTTTTTTCTCCCTAAAATACAAGAAACCACACAGTAACCTTTTCAGACTACTTCACATGTTTCAGGGTCCCAAAAATATATTTATTGATCTTCCAGTAAACTCGAGGGGATTGTGTCAGTTCTCATGTTGATTCTCATGTGCAATAGAGGACTTTTCCAGATTTAGAGTTGTGACTTAGTTTCAACCAGTAGTGTGAACTCCAGACCCTCTAAAATAGATCTTAAGACTCCTCATCACATTTTTTAAACTTGCTGCTTATTTTCTGATTCAACTGTATTTGTTCTGCTATGACTGTATTACTTTTGGATTCAAGGTCAGCTACCAATAAGTCTGATATTCAATTCTCCCTCCAGCTGTGAGACTATAGAATCTATTTAAGCTTTCACAAGGAGGAGGGCGTGTTGGGAAGGAGTACCAGACTTGCTAAACTTTAAGTTCTTTTTATTCCAGATGTAAATTTTAGTCAAATTTCTGAGAACTTCTTACCACATGTCTACTGAAACCATTTAACCTCTATTAGAAGAATCTATAAAAATAGAACATTGTTCCTACCCCTACTAGGTACAGTCTAGCTGGAAAAACAGGCCATGTACACATGCTAATATAACCAACAGTATCAGAAAGCACATCATAAAAGGCATTCATAAACAGAATAATAGCTTGTGCCACAGTATGCGAGTTAAAAAGTGAGGGAGTTATTTTAAGGGTAGTTTGGCCAGAATTTGAGATAGTAGAGCAAAATAAGGCATTATTCTTATTGGCAGATATGCTGGGCCAAATGTACAGAGATAAAAAACAAAATGTTTAGATTTTGAGGAGCAGTCTAGTTTGGCTACAGAATAAAGTGTATGCATATCTATTTCAATGCAGCCATTTGGGGGCCTTTCATAACAGAGCCTACATCTGTGTTTCAATTCTCTGTCTCCATGTATAGGCTACACAGCAGCCAACCTGATACACTGGGATTTCCCCAAACATGTCTATTCTTCCCTATTTCTGCTTTTGCTAATGTTTCTTCATCTTCTATCCTATCACCTGCCTGTCCCCTCCCCACTATGTCCTCATAATGAAGTTTAAAAACTAAGTGTGTTCTGTGGTTCACTCTGATAAACTGACAGGGTTTTTTGGGGGGTAATGTGTGGGAAAAAATTTAAAGTCACTTTCAGCTTTAGGAAGAGAAACAAAACAAAAGCCTCCATGATTGATTTGTGGTGTCAACCAAGGTATGAATTTGGGAGTGGGAGTACAAATGTCTTGTATTTTGTCAACACTGTTCAAGGCCTAGAGGAAAGTACCTACCTAAGTCATAAAGTTTTGGGGACCCTCTTCATCAGACATTTTCCTCCTTGAAAGCCCACTGCATGTTCTATTTGTTTTATGTCACTTAACTTATTCCACCTTATATGCTTGTACTTGGCTTATCACTGCCAATAGACTTAAGCTCCTTAGAAGTAAAGTCTGTATCTAAGTCATCATTTTTATCTCCCCCAAATGCCTAGCATAATAAGTATATACTTAATAAATATTTCATGAAGTGAATATAATGTAGGGAAGGAGGAAGATCTAAGGCTAAAAAAGTAAAATGCAGATAGATTATAGAAGCATAAATAATAGAGTTCACCTGGTAATTGTTCTTTTCTTTTTTTAAAAGATCTTATTTATTTATTCCTGAGACATGCAGAGAGAGGCAGAGACCTAGAAGCAGGCTTCTCGCAGGGAGTAAGAATCAGGACCGAATCCCAGGACCCCGGGATGACTCCCTGAGCCAAAGGCAGATGCTCAACTGCTGAGCCACCAAAGCATCTCTGGCTGGTAATCGTTTTACAGTGTTTTGTGTATATTGGTTTTATCCCCATAAAATTAGATACTGGAAGGCAAGGCCCTTATTACAGTCTTACTCACAGATTCCAACAAGAATAGGTTGCTGACCCACCATTTAGGAGTTGAGTCCTTCAGCCAGAGACAATCAAAAGCAACACATTTTGTCAATATGTCATACCTCAAAGAGGCTTTCAGGAAAATTTTCATATGGGAGAAAAAGTGGGTAGAACAAAGAAAGAAAGCTATACCTAGGATGAAAACCTGAGTTTGAAAAAGGATGGAACCTCCTCAGCACATTGTGATAGACAGAGCATAGATTTGGGACATCAATCTTGAAATTCAAGATCTGACTTTAGCTCTACTGCTTTACCATTGTGCTCTGGGCACATTAAGTAACTTCTCTGAATTTCAATTCCTTCCATTGTAAAAGAAATATAATTTTATCAAGTGCCAAAAAGTTCAGTTAAATATGCACCCTAATGTTAATGACTTACTTTAGGAAATTCATAGACATGTAAAGCTTCCCTAAGCACATACAATCTTTTTCCAGATTACACCTTTCTGTCATCTATGTTGCCACTGACCCGGATTTTCTTTTATAGTTGATTACTTGAATTACTGAAAGCCATCTCTAAATATTTGTAGATCTAGATGGCTCATAAATACATAAACTGCGTTCTTACTTGTAGAGCTATTGGAGAATAAAATGAAATAATGTCTTAAAAAACTTTTCACATAGCTTAATAAATGTGATTTCCCCTAATCCTGTTTTATCTTCCCATCAAAACCATGATAAAGGAACTTTCTAAAGCAAAAAGGCAGATACCAAGGATGTCAGAGTTATAACCATTTCAGGTACTTCAACTTGACAACTTTCATTTCTATGGCCAGTACTTTGGATTTCCTGAGGTTACACATTTTGACAGAAAAATTTAAGTACAACTTAAAATAAGATTTTTATTAATTGCTTTTTACCTTCTTACTCATTTATGTCACAGCCTATCATTTTAATAAATCAGGTTTTTCACATATAATAGAACTACAGATGTTTTTGATTTTCATATCTTGACTCCTTGAAAAGACTGAGTTTAAGTCTGTTTGCTCCATGAAGTGAAGAGTACTTCATGTCATTAAGGTCTCAGAGCTTTTCATGTCCTTCCTTTGGATGATACACTTTTCAAGGGGAAAACAAAGGTGACCTTGACCTGTTTGCTTTCTCTGAACACTTATGTGGATAGCAACAGCTGACACTTGTTCCAAACTGAGACATTGCATCAATTTGAGCAGACACTCATATCCATCAAAAGATAATCTCCACATTTATGAAGAAAACAAAGGGAGCTGTGGGTAAGACTTTTAGTCCATACACTTAGCACAAACACCCTAAGAAGCAACTTAAGTGTCACAAAATACACAGAAAAGCAGAATTAGGCATCTGCCTCATTATATCAAACCACACAACAGTTGACATTTATTAAGAGGATTATTTGAATAAAATTGCTCAAGATGAGATTGTCCTATTCACAAGTAACCTTTGAAGAGATTATGAAGATAAACAGAAAGAATATAAAAGATTGGATTATGTTATTTCTTGAATATGTGTATTAAGGAAGTGCCAGGTATATTAATCATATACTACATATTTATTTTACAACTATGATGTATTGTGAATTCAAATTTGGGAGGGGAGCTATTACTGTGGTTGGTCATTAAACTAAAAAGTAATTACTTATTTTCCATATTAAAAGTATGTTCTATATTTATAATTATAGAAATATAGGTTTGAAATCCTATTAGTCATTTAAGTAGGGCTGTTAATTAGAAGGATAATATATGAGCTGTGAGAAAAGATCTGGACTAGATATACAACATTGAAGTCAACAACATACAGATAGTTTTTAAAATTAAATCTAAGATATTAGGAATATTGTAAGCTAGGTAGACCTACACATTAAGTAAATTTTTGGAATATTAATTACCTTGGATCACTGAGCTGAAGAACAGTTTGTTCAGGGACAAGGTGAGGGAGCACTAACAAACAGCTTGGAGGCCTGGGTCATAGAACTCAGATTACTTTGAAGTGAAATGTGGTTGTCTGTCTACCTGAATGCCACTCCTCCTCAGTCCCCTTTGCTAGATCCTGTTGGTGTTTTTAAGGTTTAATATTGGGTCCTTTATATTCAATACTCTATCCAAATATGATTTCATGAAATCCCATGTTTTAAATGCCATCTGTAATTTACTGACACCCAAATTTAAATCTCTAGTCCAGGACGATCACATTAGTTCCAGATTTGCCATTCCTTTTCAGATGTCTTACAATATCATCCAAAATGGCATGTCTGAAAAGAACTCTCAATATAAAGCACCACCATCCATCCTGTTCTACAAAATCAAAATAGATCAGACTCTTCTCGGATTACTTTTGCTCCTTTGCACACACTCCCAACAAACAGAACTAAAGGAAGCTGTATCGTCAGGGAAGAGTTGCCAAGATGATGGGTTTAATTGCAGTGGCATATCAAAGAAATGCCACCAAAGCTCAGAGGATCTGTATAGGAAGGAAACGGTCTAAATCTGGGGGAAAAGTAGGTAGAGCCCTTGAACTATAGTCTGAAAGTCTACCTACACCAAAAGCAGGGAACCTCTTGCAAATAGCTGATTCAGTAAAATCTTATCTATTGAGCCAGAAATAATAGAGCAATACTGGACATGGCACTGTTATAAAGGTCCTTTGAAGAAGGTGGTAAGCAGCAAAATATATCAATGAATGCAAAATATTCTTGAAAAAAATCATGATGGAACATAAAAAAATGTAATCAAACATTTCACCACAGACTTAATAATAAATATTATATAATAAATTAATAAATGTATGAAGTGATTGCCATGAAAGATGATGCTAATGAAGACATATAAGAACTCGAGAAGTGTTTGGACAATGAGAAAAGATGAAACAGCAGGTGATGGAATGCAAGAGAGCATTTAAGAAATTTTTCAAGATAGAATTTTTCAAAATATAAATTCATTAAAGAAAGAAAATTCAAGAGAGCAAGCAGGAGAACAATGGAAAACAGAAATGGACTCAGAAAACAGTAATGAGGAAAAGCAACAGTATAAAATCTTATTCTATTGTTTTATTTATGAACCTTGTGGCTGTATCATCTAATCAAAAATAAACTTAACAAAATGAAGGAAATTAAGGAAATCCTTCAAACCATTCTTTAAACCCTCCGATGGCCACTGATGGATTTTAGAGTGAAATCTAAATTCTGTGCCATGGTCTGTCTTACATTACTGGATCCCACTCTCTTAATCTCAAGTCTTGCTCCTTTCTCATCAGCCATATTGATCTTTTATTTATATGGCTGTTCCCTCAGCTTCTTACATGGTTCCCCAGGCTTCAGCAGCTGAAGCTCAACATACTGTCATAAAAAAACAAAGCAAAACAAAAACCTACTTCTAACCCTTTACTGACCTCTAAAGTATTTATTAGTGATTCTTTCTTCCATCATCCTATTTCTTTGATAGCCCTTATTAAAACCATGATTATTTCATTAATCATATTGTTCACTTAGATATAGTTGTTCTCTCTTAACAGAAATCCCAAGAACAGAGGTCTGTATGGTCCAGCAGCTAGCAAAGTGTCAGCACTTGATAAAGTCTGATGGCTAGAGGAAGGAGAGATAACTTATTTTTAGGGTTTCTTCTATTTTTAATATGCTAGTGATGAGGGAGCAGCAGGCAAGCTGAGGACAAAGCACAAGCCGACACCCTGCAACCTCCCCACTTCCCCAACTCCTGGGTGGAATCTGTGTAACATTCCTCCAGGAAACTCTTAATGGTAATACTTTTCTAGAGGTAAAAAACAATCTTAGCCTGACAATAGCAAGGCCTCCAGTATCCAGAGGGTCTTCTTTAGCATATGAAAGTCTTTTTGGACACTTCCCTTTTTCCTTACCTCCTTCAACTCCCAAGTATATATCATCAGCCATTCCTCTCAACCCCAATGCAGCAGCAGCTCTTTCTGCCCACGGGTCCTGTGCTTTAATAAAATCACTTTTTTTTTTTTGTTTTTCCACCAAAGATGTCTTAAGAATTCCCTCTTGGCCATTGGCTCAGGACCTTACCAACATTCAAAAACTACATCACTAGTACTTACATGTAGTATTTCACTTTGTAGAGGCTGACAAACTCCACCAAAAACATAACAAACCTGAGGGCTTTGCTTCCCTTGATTTATCGAACTAGTAATTACATCATTAATTTCATTTATCTGTGTAATTATATATCCATCTATCCTATCAGTTGTGTTTATTTGGAAAACTATGATGATATAGCTTTTGATGAGAGTGGTTCTAGAGGAACAGAATGTTAAAAATGAGTTTTTTGAATTGCTTCTTGGGTTTCTGGAATTGGCTCTAACCTGATTAAAGGTGTACTGCCTATTTCTAATAGTAAGCCGAATACTCTTATTCCATGGCATGATTGGGAAATGGGTTATACAAAATATCTTCACTGAATACTCCTAATAAGAAGGGAGAAGCTGAGTTACTATGGATATGATGCTTCTGAGCAGTTTTAGAAAACTAACAAATATAATAAAATAGACTGGTTGTTCCTAGTATCACTGGACAAAGTGGTAAAAAAAAAAAAAAAGTTCAGGGATTGGAACTCCCAGCTCAAGTATTCCATAAATGGCCTTAAACCAAGGACACCCATGTTCCTTGTAGCCTTTTAGCCATAGGGCTAAGTTTGTTTAAAATGAAAACAAGATCTCATAACTGGCTGAATCACAAGTTGGACTTCCAGCCTTACAGGGTATCTGCCATTAAAATAAAGCACTGGTTTTAAAAGATCGGATCCTATAAACTAGAGAGGGGCATACAGTAAGACCCTGATGAAGTTGGGGACATTTAGGCCCCTCAGAATCTTCCTTGTCAGAGGGCTTCCTACCCCCTAACCCCCCATGGAAGTAGCCTCAAACCCTGGGGTAGAAACCTCTCCACTCCCACCTATGGGGTTAACTCCTCATTGCCTAAAGAAATCATAATGCGCTTCCTTTAGGCAGTTGCCATGCAACACAATGCTGATTCCCCTCAGGACCCACATCAACCACCCATTTTTGCTTCTAGAGTTGTATTGGATTCAAGTCTCATCAGGTCTCTAAAGGTGAAGCACACAGTGTGACCCACGAGGAAGTGCTTTATGCTCCAAAAGAATTCTATGAGTTCTCTAATTTTTTAAGATTAAAATCTGGGGAACATACATGGGAATGGATATTAAGACTGTGGGATAATGGTGGAAGGAACATGAAGTTGGATCAGGCTGGAGTTATTGATTTGGGTTCATTAAGCAGAGATTCTGCATTCCATATTGAAGCTCAGGGAATTAGGAAGGGCTCTTAACAATTTGGTTGATTAGCTAGGAATGGACCAAAAAGGTGGCCCACAGTGAGTAAATTAGAAATGCCAAACTGCTTTGGTTTAATGTAGGGGAAGGAATTTAAAGGCTTAAGGAGAATGGAATGGTACAAGTGGCATGGTCATGTAGGAGTTACTTATCACACTGAGAAGGCCCAGAATATATAACTTTCACCACTACTTTGAGACACAAAATTTTGACTAGGGCCCTAGCATTTTTAAATTAGTTTCAGAGGTAGAATTTATTGATTCATCGGTTGCATATAACACCCTGTGCTCATTACATCAAGTGGACTCCTTAATGTCTCCCACCCAGTTATCCCTTTCCCCTACCCACCTCCTCTCCAGCAACTCTCAGTTTGTGTCCTAGAGTTTAGCATCTTATATGGTTCTCCTTCCTCTCAATTTTCTTTTATTTTTCCTTTCCTTCTCTTATGTTCATTGTTTTTTTCCCCTTAAATACGGTATTTGTCTTTTTCTTATTGACTTATTTGCTTAGCATAATACCCTCTAGTTCCAACCATGTTGCTGCAAATGGTAAGATTTCATTCTTTTTGATGGTTGAGTAATATTCCTTTGTATATAAATACCACATCTTTATCCATTCATCTAAGGACATCTGGGCTCTTTCCATGTTTTGGCTATTGTGGACATTGCTACTATTAACACTGGGGTGCATGTGCCCCTTCAAATCACTATGTTTGTATCCTTTGAGCCCTAGAATTTTTGAACTAGAATTTTGAACTAGAATTTTTGAACAGTTGGTAGAACTCAACTGCACCCCAAACAAGGCAGACAGAGTGGCTGTAATGGACAGCAAAGTCAAGTAGCAATTTGGACCTAAGTTATTGGCTAGTTGGTCATGATATTCCTAGGAGTAAAATACGTATAAAGCATACTAAATTCTCACTTGATCTATATAGGCAGAAAAGTCTTAAATCAAGTGAATTCAAGTCTAATTTAAATCATAAAGACAGGTCACAGCCCCTTAAACAATTCCCAGAATTGAGCCAGTTTGCAAACACAGAACTCTGAATGAAAGACAAAGTGGGTACCCTCAGGGAAGGATCCCACTACACTGTCCACAATATGTACTGTCAATCTTTCTCTTAGCCATCCCCAAAAGGACCTACAGATTTTACCAAGGTAACTATGCACTGGGAAAAAAGAAATAAACAGACCTTTTGAGCCCTACTGGGGCAGTGTCTCTGAATAGTAATTGTCAGTGACCCAACATGTCACTGTGGTCCAACAGTCAGAGAAAGGGCTTATAGAGGTCAGGTGATCAATGGCGTTTTAGCTTAGGTCCAATCACATGGGCCCAGTGTGTCCTCACACCCATCTATGGTTATTTTCCTGTTTCAGAATGTGTAAATGGACTAGACTTATTTAGCAGCTAGCAGAATCCCCACATTGATTCCCCAACCCATGGAATGAGGGCTATTGTGGTAGAAAAGGCCAGAGAAATGCCACTAGAGTTATCTCTACCTAGAAAAATGGTAAACTACAATCAACACCATATCTGAAAGATATCAGATCAGTGCCACCATTAAGAATTTGAAGGCTGTAGGGGTGGTAATTTCCACCGTATCTTCATGCTACTCTTTTTGGTTTGTGTAAAAGATAGATGGATCTTTAAGAATGATAATGGATTATCATAAATTCAACTGGATGGTAATTGAAATTGTAGCTCTACCAAAAAAAATACAGCTCTGCTGTAACAGAGATGGTTTCATTGCTTGAGCAAATTAATGTATTATGTGATACCTGATACATAGCTACTGATCTGGAAAATACTTCTCTCTTCATACCTATCAATAGGGCCCATCAGAAGCAGTTTGGTTTCAATTAGCAAGGCCAGCAATACAACTTCACTATCTTATGTCATATATATATCAACTCTTTATGCTTAAGTCATAAATTAGTTCACAGAGATGCCTTCTATGAGGTATCATACTGGTCCATTACCTAGATCTACAGATTGGATATAGTGAGCAAGTAGTAATAGTAAGCTATTTGCATGTCAGAGGGTAGAAATCAAATTGACAATTTCTAGGAATCAATGGTGTGGGGCATGTCAAGATATTCCTTTTAAACTGAAGAATAAATTGTTGCATCTGGCTTTTCCAACAGAAACAACAAAATCCATGATACAATGCCTGGTGGGCTTCTTTGGATTTTGGAGCCTCACTGGATGTCTTACTCTGGTCCATTTACCAAGTGACCCAAAAAAATTGCTAGTTTTAAGAGGGCCTAGAATTAAGAGACAGCTTTACAACAGGTCTAGCCTGCTGTGCAAGCTGCTCTGCCACTTGGGCCATATGACCCAGCAGATCCAATGGTGCTTGAAGTGTTAATGGCAGATGCACATATTGTCTAGAGTCTTTGACAGGTCCTTTGGTACATCACAGTTCAGGCCCTTAGCATTTTAGAACAATGCTTTGACATTCTCTGTAGAAAATTACTCTTTGAGAAATAGCTCTTGGCCTGCTACTGGGCCTTAATAGAAAATGATCACTTAACCACTGTCCACCAAGTTAACATGTGACCTGAGTGGCCCATCATGAACTGGGTGTTATCTGACCCACCAAGCCATAAAATTGGGCATCCACAATAACACTGCATCAAATGGAAGTGGTATATACAAGATTAGGCAAGAAAACCCTGAAGACATCAGTAAGTTACATGAAGAAGTGGCCCAGTCCATACATATTACCTTCTTTCTGCTAATGTGTATCTATGGCCTCATGGTATGGTTAAGATCAATTAATAGAACAGATTTGGTTTATAGATGGTTCTGTGGAATATGAAGACATCACCCCAAAGTGGACAGCTGTAGCACTTTAGCCCCTTTCTGGAAAATCCCAGAAAGACACTGATGAAGGAAGTCTTCCTAGGGAGAAGTCTGAGTCCTGGCTGTTCACTTTCTTTGGAAGGAGAAATGGCAAGATGAGCAATTATATACTGATTCATGGGCTGTGGGCAATTGTTAGGCTGTGTGGTCAGGTATCTGAAAGGGATTTGACGGTGGAAAAACTGGTGACAAAATCTGGGGGAAAGGTATATTGAAAGAGTACTTTAAAAATAGATACAAAACATGAAGATATTCCTGTCCCACATGTTTACCAAAAGGTGATCTCGGCAGAGGAACATTTTAATAATCAAGTGGATAGGATGATCTGTTCAATTAATACCAGTCAGCCTCTTTCCCCAGGCATTACTGTCATTGCCCAGTGGGCTTGTGGACAAAATGGCCACAGTGACATGGTTGCAAGTTATCAGTAGGCCCAGCAACATGCGCTCTCACTCATAAAGGCTGACTTGACTAAGGCTACTCCTTAGTGTTCAGTTCTTCAGGAGCAGAGACCAACATTAAGTCTTTTTTTTTTTTTTTTTTTAATCTTTTTTTATTTTTATTTTTTATTTATTTACGATAGTCACACACACAGAGAGAGAGAGAGAGGCAGAGAGACATAGGCAGAGACACAAGCAGGCTCCATGCACCGGGAGCCCGATGTGGGATTCGATCCCGGGTCTCCAGGATCGCGTCCTGGGCCAAAGGCAGGCGCTAAACCGCTGCGCCACCCAGGGTTCCCAACATTAAGTCTTCAACATTAAGTATGGCACCATTTCCTGGGGGTAATCATCCAGCTACCTGGTGGCGGGTTAATTACCACTTCCATCATGAAAGGGTCAGTGTTTTGTTCATACTGGAATAGACGCTCCAGATCAGATTTACCTTCCCTGTATGCTATGTTTAGGCCAAAATTGCCATCTGTGGAGTTATAGAATACCTTATCCACTATCATAATATTCCACATAGCATTGCTTCTGGTCTGTGAACTTACTTTAGAGCGAAAGGAAGTAGCACTGGGCCTGTGTTCATGGACTTCACTGGTATTACAAAATTGACATTTTTCCTTTACTTTAAAAAAATATTCTGGTGTATCTTGAGTTCCATGAGGTAAGAAAAAGAGTTTCTAGAAAATTTATGCAAAGTAAATCACTGTAACTTGGATAATTAGAAAAACTCAATATGGGATCCCTGGGTGGCGCAGCGGTTTGGCGCCTGCCTTTGGCCCAGGATGCGATCCTGGAGACCCGGGATCGAGTCCCACATCGGGCTCCCGGTGCATGGAGCCTGCTTCTCCCTCTGCCTGTGTCTCTGCCTCTCTCTCTCTCTGTATGACTATCATAAATAAATAAATAAAATATTTAAAAAAAAAAAAGAAAAACTCAATATAAGAAACTCAATGTGAGATTATTTTTCTGTTCATTTCATATATTATCCACTTTTGGGAAATATAAATAAAATTCCTCTATCTACTATTAGCTCCTGAGTGCCCAACTCTTTGTTACTAAATGCTTTATACATGTTATCAGTTTATCCTTATAATAACCCTGGAAGGTAGATATCATCCTCATTTGATAGCAGAGAAAAGAAGCCTCAGAAAAGTTAAGGTTGTTCAAGATCACTCTGATACCTAAAATCAAAGTAACCAGTGACCAAGGTCTAATCCCAGCCCCATCTGACTCAAGACCCTTTGTCTTCACCATTTGATTTCAGTCAGTTTCTCCAAAGATTAAAGGCAAACTGATCATCAATTAACCTAGACTACTGCTTAGTATCTCTCCCTGAACTCTTCTGATTTTTTTTCTTTTGCTTTTACTTCAATAGCATCTGTAATAAGTTAGAAATCCCTATCTCTATTAATAGACATGGCTGAAGATTATAAAATGTATTTGGTCTACATGTATCCTATAGGAGAGGTGAAGAAAGATGTCTTTCCAATACAATCAGTCAATGACAGAGCTGGGAATTTTAAAATTCTGCTCCTCTAATCAACTGCAGAATTGATGCATTTTTTTTCCATAAGGCCATTTTTCATATTTGAATCCAAGTTAAGTGATGTAGTGAGATACTGTAATCTTCCTTCATTGCTCCTAGTCTTTGATTAAAGAATTATAGCCTTGCTTTGAAAAGCAGGCATTTTTCAGTGACTCATTAAAATAATCATGAACTTTATTTCACTTCCTTTTGTAGTAGTATTCATGTCCTTGAGCCTCTTGTAAGATCATATAAAAGGTTATTCATGCTAATATTAACAAGCATATAAAATAAGTGTTATCATAATCAATCCTAAAGAATTTATATAAGCTAATACATTCATGGTCATTTCAATGAATATAAATCAATAAATCTACAAAAGATTGGAATTCCAAAGGCAAGATCTTTTCCTACATTTCACAAATAAAAAATCCAGGGACAAGGAGGGCGAGAAAGCTATTGCTCTATCTCCAATATGTAAGCACTGTTATTTGTCGAAGAAAAGAATAGGTTATTTCTCCTCTAATGGCCAATTTCATTGAAAGTTTATGCCTTTTCTATCAGTGATCCTTAAAAAGGTCTGGCTTCTAGGAGGGAGTGGTCTGTTCAATCATGCCTGAGGCTATTTTTCAGGTTAGTTAAGTAGCAAAAAAACTTAGGGCAGCCTTGCTGAGTGCATCATTATCTACCACTGCAGAGTGAGAGTCACACAGGTGCAACTCAACAATGCTGGGGCTGGACCTTAGCAATGACTGTATTGACCTCTCAGTTATTACTAAAATCATCACCAGAGTCATAACCTTAGCTCTGGCAATTTGCTCCTGGCAAAAGAAATCTTAGCTTCCAACAGCTTTCTGGGGCTGGTTCAAACACAAGATACATACACCCTTATTTATATAATATACACACATGGTGGGTACATATGCCTATGAAGTAAGGAATTACGTGAGTGGAATATAGCCTTTTAAATTTATTATATTTTCCTATTCATCCAATTATGACACAAGCCTGGTATATCAGCTACATTACTGTATATTCACTGGGGGTACAAATGCAGAAAGCAAAACTGATAAGAGAAATGTAGATTTTAACTAAAGGGCAGAAACTGAAGCATTTTCCATGGTTAACAAAAGAAATGCTTAGATTCTTTACTTGGCTCTTTTCATTGAATTCATTTCTTCCTACTGTGAGATTTAATTTAAAATGTAAGGAAATTTTACTGCCAGAAAGGTTTATAGAAATTGCTTATAAAATACGTTGAGCTGTGCATATTGGAAATTAAGAAAGGTATCATAAAAACATTTTTTAAGGGAAAATACAATGAACATTCTAAGTCTAAACCCAAAAAAATCTAAGTTTTTGTTTTGGGGAAAAAAAGACCAAATTGAGCCATTCTGAGTCATCTGAAAGGACCACTGAACTTACTCAGTGGTCTTTACCTTTGGATAATATTTGATCCAGCAATTATTAAGAAGACTTATGGCAGGCCACTCAACTCATTTACCAACACTTAAATTTCTTGAGAGGTCTTTTGATTAAAAGCTACTTTTGTAGAAGATTGATGTGCATGCAGATATACACAATTCCAAGGTAGCCTTGGTCCTTTAAGCAAAACAAAATCTTGTTGTTCCATCAAAGAAAATGTAAATCTTAAGGATCTAAAAAGATGGACTTAACTAAACTATCTCAGAAGACAAAAATGAATAAATAAAACTTCAGGGTTAATGTGAAAAACTCTTTAATGTTCTCTGTAGACAAATTTGCTTAGGGAGGCCAGGACAACCTGACCAGTGGCAATCAAAAACATTGTTCCCCTTCAACTTCACAAAAGCTGAAAAGTTTAATCTGTAACACAAACTCAGAGGTGTTTACTGAGTCTATCAGATATGTTAGTGCATATGATAGAGTGATTTAAGGTTTGCAAACGGTATTTCTTGTCACCATCACCTTAAATTCCTAAAACTTCACGTTTACACAAAAAGAGAAGCCACACTTATCATATATTCCTTTGAATCCACACACATCACTGAAGTCTCATTGCTTGACATTTTTTCCTCTTCCACCCTCACTGAACTACTGCTATTTATTACCTTTGTGCCTTTGTCCATAAAGTTCTCTGTCACTGCTAGCTATTTTCCATCTGGCAAAGTTCTACTCATACCTTAAAACCTAGCTCAAATTAATATCATCATGAAAGTGCTCTTCAACCCCATAGACAGTTACTGCCATTCCCTAAATTTTGCCATAGCATTTTATACACATATTTTCTGTATTGCTTAACAAATTGTCTGGTAATTATTTGGTTAATAGTCTGCCTTCCATACTAAGCCATGGGCTACACAAAACAGAGTGATTCTTACTCATGTATGTATCTCTAATGCCTATTACAGGGTTTTACACATGGTAGAAAACTCAAGATTATTTTCTTAAATAAATTGAAAGTACTCTTTGCTCATTTCCTTATTTCATAATGTACTTAATAAAGTTACTAATAATTAACAATATAAGCCAGAGTTCACATCAGAAACATCAAATTATCTTGAGCCCAAGCCAGTAATGTTCAAATTAAAAATTGGTTGAGTATCCTAATACAGAAAATTGCCATTCAACCTGGATGAGACAATGAAGTTTTTGTTAGCTGATCACAGAAACATGAACCTATTTTGGTCATGGAAATGGAAAATAGAACCCTCATTTACTAGTATTTGAATTATGGGCCTGGTCCTCATTTTAGAGTTTTTAGAAATGTATCCTTGACCAACTATACTTCCTTTCAGTGGTTCTCAACTCAGGGCAGAACTGTTAACCACAGTAGGGGTATTTGCCAATGTGGTTGGCGTAGGGACATTGGTTGTCACAGGTTGGAGGATGCTGGTAGCATTTAGGAGCCAGGAGCTAGGGAAGATCAGTTTCCTGTAATGCTTAGGAAAACCCCACATAAAAAAAAAAAAAAAAAAAAAGTGTTCACCTAAAACCCAATACTTCATTATATAACACTTCAAGTGATCCAAGAGTCATTTTGTATTGATTTGTATTACTAGCTTCTGCAGACTTGATTACACCATGAAATACACTCTCATCTCCACATATTAGTCTATGCATGCAATGGTATTTCACAGTCAAGCACAATCTTTAGCTGCAATTGTTAACCAGATAGTAGTCTTATTGGAATATTGTAATGAAAAAAAGTAATACATTTCAGTACATTTCCAGGTTGCCATGACACACAAAAAATTTTATGGATGAGTTATTATAAGAACTTATTTGGTGCACAACTTTCTTCCTTTTCTTGCATACACCAAAAGAGCAGTTTTCTTTTTTCTTTTTTGACTGACTGGGATTTGGTTTCTTCCACTGTGGCAATTAAAGTTAAAGCCATGCATTATATCTATGGCTGATGATAAGGTGTTTCCAGAACTCCTTAATAAATTTATCCTCTGTGAGTTAAAGCAGCAAGGTCAGCACATGAAATCAAATAGGTATAGTGTCTCCTTTAAGTATTTTAAATAGAGAAAGAAATTTAATGATAGGTGTTGTTGATAATTTGAGCTACAAGCCATGTAGCATTGTAGCAATTTACATGACTTTTTGGCTCCACCTTTCTCCAAAGGCCACATAGGATTTTTTTTGTTCAGGATTAAGGATTAAATAATCTAAAATATCCCATAAATTTAGCAAGGGATCTGGCACAGGAGAAGGTGGCCAAGATAATGAATGTCAAAGAAAACAGTTTATCAATAGTATTTACATATCTGAAGAAAGACTATGCTAATGAAACAGCATCTAGAATTCACTCATGGCTAGCACTAATGTAAGGAGAGACTTCTCTGATCTGCTCATTCTAAGGATTTTTATTTAATTGATAGGAATATCCCAAATGTTCATGATTCCACTTGATAAGTTAAAGATATTAGCTCTTGAGATCACCAATAATTCCATAGATTTCTTTCCCTGCTTACCAAATAAACTACTTTTTTTGCGTTTCCATTTTGGTTTTCCTAACGTGAGTGAGTGTGCTAAATGGAATATGTAATGTAAGCATTGTTCTACTTCAAGTCTCAAGTCTCATTATGGATTAATACCTTTCTGTCTGATTCACACAGAGTTTTTTTTTTTTTTTTTTTTTAACTAAAAATCTATTCTGGTAGCTTTCAATTTGATCATTCTAGACCCACTGGCAAAAATTGGATTGCTCCACTGCAAAGCTAAGAGTAAGACTCTTGAACTCTTTGTCCAGATCTCAGCTGGGGAGGCCCTGAGTGGCAAGTGGGTCCCACTCAGATATCACCCTCATATTCTATAACTACAACTACAAGTAATAAATTTAGGGAAAATCCCCAAATGGGTATCTCTGTTAGATCCTTCAGGGTTGGGTCTTAATGGAATATTTAAAGCAACCCAAAGTCCTAGGGAGTCAAAAAAAAAGTAAAACTGGGAAGCCCAAAATAGATTCTAATGCCTGGAAAACAAAGAGCCAGCCAGATGCTTTACATTTTTAAAGATTTATTTGAGACAGAGAGAGCACACACACAAGTAGGGACAGGGGGAGAGGGAGAAGCAGAATCCCTGATGATCAGGGGCTAAATCCTAGGACCCTGGGATCATGACCTGACCCAAAGGCAGACACTCAACCACGGACTGAGCCACCTAAGCACCCCAGCCAAATACTTTAGATGGAGAAAGGTTAAGTGCTATTTTGACTTTCACATTTTAAAGTGGATAATCCCTTTTGTATGGAAGACTAATAAAATCCCATGTCTTCAGTTTCAAGTAGCAGAGTATCATAGCAGTAAAATATGGAATGAACAGAGAAATGAGCAAATAGGTATAAAATGGTTAAGGAAATATATGAACTAGTGAATCAAATGGCTCAATATTTTCAATATGGACTGAGTAATGATGGAGAAGAAAAAGAAGTTCAGTTCAGTTTTACGTGTGATAAACAAACATCAATGGAAAGGAGGAGGTATTTAACATAGAACACAAACAAATAGAAAGCCTGGTGATAAAATGATGCTTTACAATCAATCAATAGCAAGTCAATTTTTCTAATGAGAAGAACCATATATTAGATTAAATTACTCCTAAGAGAAAGAACTCTGATCTCTAAGAGATACTTCACTTATAAGGAAAAACAGGTGACCTAAGATTTAATCCTTAAACTTTTCAGGTCAAATTAGTTTCTATAAAAAATTAGGTTGTGACTTCTTGCCATAACATATTCTAAATTTAGAAAGGATGAATTATTAGTGTGAGAATGCATTAAATTAATAAGTTTCATAGTAGATATATAAAATGTAGACAAATAGATGAGCAGGTAGTGAGTAGGTATGCAGTCAGATCAATGGATAGAGATTGATGGATAGAAAGATAAATTAGTTTATAGCTTACATTAATTGATCTTTGAAGTCCTTCAGAAATTGTATAAATGGTATTATATTATAGAAATAATCTATTTCCTTTGAGCTTGAAGGTAAACATTGATTATTTTAAATGTGAAACATACTTCTTCAAGAATTCCCTGATATAGGCCTATCTTGTCTAGTTCACCATTTCTAAAAGTGGCTACAAGCCAGAATCCCCTGCGATGCTTGCTGAAGATATAAATTGCCAGTCTATACCAACCCTGGAAACAGAAACTTCCAGGAGAAGAGTCTGAGAATAGAAGTTTTAAAAAGCACTACTGAGATTCTTCTGGTTTCGGGATTTAACATAACCACCTCCATAAATGCAGGAGTAAGGGTTCAGTATGTAAACTCTTTCAAAGAATTAATTTCAGTTTTGGACGAAATCAAGATAAAAAGAAGTAGACTATCTGCTGAGATATATATTTAGTTCAATTTCCCAAGAATGACCTAAAGTCTACTATGTTTAGGCCTCTGCTAAGTACTGGAGGATGAAAGTGGGTTAAGGGAAGGTGGCTATTATCAGATAACAAAAGATGAGACCTCTTCTCACAGAGAGATCTCAGTCTGGTTTGGCAAACATGAATATTGAGAAAAATTGAAGCTTATGCAAAATAGTACATGATCAAGCATATGATGACTGAGAAAGTAGAATGAGAATGCCAAATGGATTATCAGTGTGAGCTTGAGTTGAAGCAGTTAAAAAAACCAGATGGACTCCTCCAGCCAGTTTTGTCTAGTGCGGAGGGTATTTTCCAATAGAAACCTTTGAAAAGTGAGACTTCAATACCAGGCATACAGCTATCTGAAATAAATGAACTCGGCAAGGAAAAGACGAAGGAGGGAAGAGGAGGAGCTGTCAGGTCATGAAGAAGATCATCAAAGGACAACAATCCAGCACCTCCCCCCTCCTTCTCTAGTCTGTCGTTATATTGTTATCATGCTCCCTGAACCAGGATTTTTAGGCTGTAGAAAGAAATGCTCCACTCTTATGTTGTTTCAAAAGAAAGGGAAGGGAGAAGTCACCAATGTTTACTAGAAGCTGAAGATATTAGGATTGGGTGATGAGGAAGGCAAGGATTGGTGAGGGGAGAATGCAGTGATCCCTCTAGTAACTACAGTGTTTTTAATACATTAGATAATTTGTAGTTCAAACTATGAAGTACTATGGATTCGCATACTTTGGGTATTTTAAGCAATTCTCTAGTGCTGCAGAGTATGAAGTAGCATATAGAATAATAATATGTCTATATAGTAAAAGAATATCAAAATGCTTTCTCAAGACTATCACATTATCATCTCTTTCTAAGGAATGAATTTGAGTCAGGAATGGATGTCTATACTCTATTTCAGTTGTGAGATCTGCCTCTGACCTATTGTGAACACTTGGCAAACATTTGCTCCATATCTGAGCATACCATGTGTTAATTTTCTTTCTTCCTCCTTTCCCACAGAATTTCTCTCTTGCCTCACCAAATATACAATTTGAGCAGTCGTAAGCATTCTTTAAACATTTTGTGTACCATTTTAAGATGTTCTTCCATTTCTTTTATTCATGAATAGCTTCAGCAAAAGTAGCATAAACAACTTTATTTTCTCCCAGGCTCAGGACCTCAAGATTCCTCGATCAGAATTCTTCCCAATAAGCCTTTCTCTCTCCCAAATTATCTGGGCCTGAGGCCCTTTGGCTGATTTGCTCTGTGCTAAGGTTAGTCCTGATCTCCATCTCTTTGTTGAGCAAACAGATGGGAAGAGACAGATTTGTACAGCACTGTCAAAAATGATTCAAATGAAGTTCCACTTTTTGTTTTTAAATAGCATCTTGAGAAAAAGTCTTTTCTCACTGAGCCCTCTATATGGCTCCCATCACAACAGGGCCACATGTCTCTCATGGGTTATGAGCTACCAGCTATACCACCACCTGTCCTCCTCAGATACAACTACCTACAGGTTAATGGTTGCTATCTCTTGCCTTTATGAGGTGTCAGAATTGGAAAGGGGATGAGCCAACGATAATTTCTACATCATCACCCTATCCTACTACCATCCAGAGTGATCTCAATATTTCCTGAAATGAACACATCAATAGTGCTCACTCGCCACTAGGCCCTCTTCTAAGCACTTCATCAATACCAATTCCTCCAATTCACTTGATCCTCATAATTACAAGATAGAAACTATTATTATCTCCAATTTACAGATGAGGAACCTGGAATAAAGAGGTTAAGTGATTTTGGGCAAGGTCACATACCTGGTAACACATCCAGTAAAGAGAAATTAGGTCATCCCTATAAAATGACCGGGATATTTAATTTTCAGGAAAACCATGGAGTAAAAATCTAACACATATTCCTGGAGATCCTTTGTTTTTAATGCTTATATTTTCTTCATCCCTAGACATGTTAGGGTAGGGCCAAACTGAAGGAAGACCAGACATCAAGTAGGCAGAAGAACTGGTAAGAAGTGGTGCGGGGAAGGGGTCTGAAATTCTGAAAAAGTTCACTTATGGCAGACATCCTTTTGGTGAGGTGTAGTAGCCAAGAGGATCATACTACTCTCTAGCAAATCCCCTCTAAAAACCTATAGTTTGCACTTTTAAACTAATAAAATAAATAGCCACTAGCTAGCCAGATCTAGCAAAGGGTAAGAAAGTACAAATACTGATCGTGGTATGATAAAGGGGAAAGAATCATAGCTATAGAGGAAATTAAATGTTTCCAAGCCTAGATAAAATGATTGATTTTCTAGGAAAACAAACTATCAAAATTGACACAAGAAATGATAAAAATCCTAAACAGGTCAATAATCTTCGAGGATATTAAGAATATTGTCAAAGAGCTATTTTCTGAAGTAGTACCAAACTTAATTATAACATTAAATTGCTTTAGCCTTAAAAGGAGTACATCGTTCTTATGATATTTAAGGTATTTTAGGAAACAAGGAAGATTTGTATTTATTTTACAAAGCCAGAGTAACACTTAGAGAAAGCCAATGCACTCAAATGAAAAAACTATACACTAATGTCACTTATTATGATCTATGAAAAAAATCCCTAAATAGAATTCAGCAGTATATTCTGAGAATAATTCATTATGACCAAGTTTGAATTATTCTTGAAAAGCAAAGGTATTTTAGTATTAGGATATTAATACCTGTAACTGATTACTGGAATAGATCTCTAGAGAAAGACCATATAATCTCCTTAACAGATACTTAAGAGACATTTGATGAAATCCAACATTCTTTCCCCATAAAAATCTTTAATAAATGATCACATAATTAACTGAATATGAATTTTTACTTATATAGGCACACACACAGCTATGTATATTGTAAATATCTATGTATATAAAATACCAAAGGTCAAACAATGTTTATACTTAATGGTAACATTCTAGAAATATTGCAAATAAAATAAAGAGAACTTAAGCATTTCTTTTATCATCACTGATATTTAATATTACTCCAGATATGTTAATATAGTTAGACAATAAAATTATTCTGACTATTTAAATAAAGTGAAAACTATCATTTGAAATTGCTATTACTACTAGAAAATCCAAAACATTAAAATAAATTTGATTTTAATAGAACTTAGAGATTTTTTTCATATTGTAAATAATTACATGTAGGAAAATTTAATGAAAACAACCATACTTACCATGGCAATAAAACCATAAAGATTCTGAGAATGAACTTAAGAAATGTAGAGATTGCAGAAACTATAAACTAATGCAGAATTGAATGGAGAGACATTTTGTTCTTGGGCTAGATGATCCAATGTTGTAAATATATCAATATTTCCTACATTAATCTACAAATGAAATGCTGCCCTTCCACAAAAATAGCAACAAAATTTTAGAATTGATTTAGAAGAATAAATACACAATAATGCACAGATAAATCTTAAGTGTAATGAAGATTTATTAATTCTACCAAAGATCAGATCTATCTTTATTAATAGATTATGATACTGGTCAAGGAATAGACAGATCAAGGGAACTGAAAGAAGACTCCAAAGTATATCCAAAGATATATGGAAATTTAATATGTATAAAAATGACATTTTAAATTGGTAGGAAAATAGTTAGCTATTAAGTAAATTTTAATAGGACAACTGGAAGCTATTTGAAACCAATGAAGCTAGAGACTTACTTTATTCCTTATTCAAAACCCAGAGTGGATCAAATGTTTAAATGAAAAAAATGTAAATACAAGAGTAAATACAAAGAGAAAATACAAGTTGATGTAACTTTGAGGCAGGAAATACTTGAAATATGACAAAATTGTAAAGCTATAAAAATACTTGATAAATGTAAATAATACAAAATCATCTATTAGTTTACAATAAACTGGCAACAACTTTGGAAGAAAATAACTGCAATATAATTAGACGCCAATAGATTAATATCCATAACATACAAAATTCCTAAATATCAATGAGGAAAAGATAAATAACTGGCAATGTTCAAAATTAATAAAGTTATGAAAATTTATTCAGAGAGTTTTCTGTTAATATATCAGGGAAGCAAAATGCTTGTGTCACATAATAAGATATTCATTGTTTATGGGAGTTTAAGTTAGCACAACATTGTAAAAGGCAACTTGGCAATTTCTAGCAAAATATGAACTATTAATAATTTTGACCTAGTAATTTCAACCTTGTGAACATGGGCATAAGTGCCAAACTATGTATATACTGAGACTTCTTTGTTACTTCCCCGCATAATTATAAGGCATTAGAAACAGCCTGAATGTATTTGTGAAGGTTGCATATATACATTAAAACGTATCCAAATATCTGGAGATAAGTCTCTTTGTGTGAAGTGGTAATAATTTTAAACACACACACACACACACACACACACACACACACACACACACACACCTTGTTTAGATTATTTATTGCTCCAACCCAGAGCCTCGAAAATTACCTTTTATTGATGTTTAATCTATGTTTGTATATTCAATGAGCAAATGTATGATTATATGCCAAAAGTAAGTTGTAAAATCACATGCAACATAAAATCACGTATCCATGAAAAGCACATCTTTTTAAAAGTGGCTCAGTAGTCTTCACAAAACATTTTCACTTTCTAATTTGTCAATTTTTATATTTTCACATTTTTAATACACGTAATTATTTGTGATTAAAATATTGAAATATGAATAGAACATTCCTCTATTTCTTTGTATTAGAGGTATGCTATTTGGCATGACCTAAACTTAGATTTATTGTGGTTAAATTAATAATTAGGACAGTACACAAAGAGTGATGTTATATCCTGGGCAGGAAAAAAAAAAAGGAGAACATAAATAAGAAATTCACACTGAAGAACGGAAATATGATTTAGACAAGTAAGGCTTATCTCAGCTTCATGAATGGGGGTCTATCAATTACTTTCACATACACACATGCATTTAATGCTCACATTATTTGTACTTAAAGATGATAAGAGTAATATCTAGAAAGAATACAGGAGAATCATGACTTTAACATGCCTTAATTATTCCATTTTATTGTTAGCTCCATGACAAACGTCAATGTACTACACAAGTCCTTCTATTTGGAGATACAGTATATCTTTTTGGATGGAGGTGAACAAAGAGGTGACGTGGGGACTTGGATGGGAAAATCCAAATTTCCATCAAAACCATGATTGTAGAGCCTGCTATTTATTACCATAACAATATATTTTCTGGGGTATTTTTTCACTTCTAAAGAAAAGTCCAAACTTTAGGTCAGACTAGTAGGACAGCATTTTCTACTCAAAACAAAGCTTGCTCCCTTCCCTGTGGGGCCAAATTTCAATTTATAAAGGTTATAAATCAAATATGAGCACATACTGATCCAAATGTAAAGGAATGCCAGGGAAAAATATGATCTTTCCATTTCTGTATTGTTTGGTCTGTTTGGACACGTGTGTGAATAGGTTTTTATTTGTAAAGACACAGCACAGATTGTTTATTATTTTCCTGTTATGGGACAAATGAGACTTTATTCACAATATATTGTATTTCTGGGCATCAAAATTACTTTCTGTCTCTATCAAATGCCTGTCTTTCCGTAATGAAGAGAAAGCCTTTGTGTTCTAATGAATGATACTGTCCAGCTTATAATCAAAGTTTATGAATTTCCACTTTGCAGCATTCCCTTTTCAAATACCTACAGACTTTCAATATGTGTTTCCAACTACATTTACAGAGATAACAATCTCATCCTTATAATGCTCTAATATTGGATTACAAGGAAGAACACAATATCAGGTTGGAATGAAAGACAGTTTTTCTCCAATGAAGCAAATTGAAAACAAACAAACAAGCAAACTGAACTTCTTTCATTTATTACTTTCAGAACTTTCAGAAATAATTTGCTTTATTTTTCAATCACTAAATCCCTAAGCTGTTACAAGGCAGAAGTGAAAAATAGTGATAAATGGCAACCGCTTATTGGATTTTAATGATCCCCTGTGAATTCCAGTGAGAAATTCCCATTATTAGTATTTTATTTATTGGTAGTTTATTTATTTGTAGATATTCTGTCTGAAAGCATGAAGATTCATTAGAGATAAAAAATATATATGAGCCATTGACAGATAATGGTTTCCAGCTTTGGGGAAACAGGTTTATCTTGACAATACAATAAATTTACTGTAAGAATTCAATTGTTCTATGCTTAGATTTCCAGCAAATTTAACAACATGGGACATAGCCAGGAATACACAAGTAATGGGAAACAAGGTCTCTGAGAAGCCACATGCTAAATGAAAGGATCAGTCCTGAAAAGTTATGCCTACAAGAGGAGCCCGTATGTTCTTAATTAAACCTT
This sequence comes from Canis aureus, assembly GCF_053574225.1. Classification (NCBI taxonomy): domain Eukaryota; kingdom Metazoa; phylum Chordata; class Mammalia; order Carnivora; family Canidae; genus Canis; species Canis aureus. The sequence goes on from NC_135620.1 coordinate 47,901,124, forward strand.
TAGTTTTCTTTTTGCAAACAATTCTAACAAGTCCTATTTCCTCATGTCCACTCTTTCTTCTTCTTGTACAATGGTCAGAGTGGTCTTTTTGTTACACAAAATTGAAAATGCTACACTCTGCTTGAAACTTTTGCACATTATTGCCCAATATGTTTGTAGAAATCAACTGTTTAAAAATATGTTCTATTGAAATGGCAAAATATTAAATCATGTGCAGATATATAGAACTGTTTACAATTATAAGACAAAAGTCTATTTTGGATTTGTGGAAATAGATGGTATAAGGTGGTATAACTAGATGAATAATCACTACTGATTAGAGCCCCTTATTTCCCTATTTCCAATTATTCACTAGGAGAGAAAAAAAAATCTTTAGGGAGCAAGTATCTAAGAAGTTTTGGGGCTTATCTCCTTGCTTTTTGGGTATAAAAGCTTTTTCCCTTTTCCTTTTACATACCTCTTAATTATATACTGAAGAGAACAGTATCAGACATTGTAGCTTCAAAATATAGAATATTCTTCATAAACAGGAAAGGACAAGATGCTGCTCCCTTTAGCAGAAACTGACAGGAGTCAATATAATTCAGCGAGAGCAACCACTCTCAGGAATGGTTTTTAAATATGCAATAGCCTCAGTTAGCATTGTTAAAGATTTGACTACGCATCAGGCCAAGTTATAGGCATTTGAAAAATATATACTTTCATTCAGTCACAAAATACATCTATCTTATCACATAGGCATTTTAATCTCAATTTTGCAAATGAAGGTCAGAGTGACTCAACTTTTTCTTAGTGAAAATAAGATGTCTGTCAAATCTCTGGTAGATCAAAATATAATTAGTATACTTTTTCTGTGACATCATAAAGGAAATGAATTGCTAATTTGCATTGAGCCTAGGAAAATGAGAAACAGTCTGTTATAATTTATTAGTGTTTATCCAGTAATATCCAGAGAAGGGTCACTATATTAAGTGGAACAGAGCATATCACCCACAAAAATAAACAAATGAATTCTTTAATGGAGCCAGACTTACCTTTAGACTTCTTGGATAAATTTTAACACTAATGATAATGCTAAGTAATACTGCAACTTATGGGCACTTTCTATGAATCTAACATTGGGCTGTATTTCTAAGTGCTATCCTATTGGGATCCCTGGGTGGCTCAGTGGTTTAGCACCTGCCTTTGGCCCAGGGTGTGAATCTGGAGTCCCGGGATTGAGTCCCACCCACATCGGGCTCCCTGCATGGAGCCTGCTTCTCCCTCTACCTATGTCTCCGCCTCTCTCTCTCTATCTCTCATGAATAAATAAATAAAATCTTAAAAAAAAATAAGTGCTATCTTATTTAAGATGTTCAAGTTTTACTTAAAAGACATTCTTACATTTTTCGAGAAAAGACTAAAGCTCAGGTAACTTCAAAGTATTTGTTAGAGGGACAGAAACTTTGGATGAAAGCTACTGTGGTTGCAAACCCTGTATTATTTTCTTCTAGCACATAAACTGGCTCAACATTGTCTAACGATACCACATCTCTGTCCTTGCCATAATCATGTACTTACCAGCATATTCCCAATTACACATTTGGTTTCGCACATACTAGGCCAATATACTGGCCTAGGCAATGAACACTCAAGCTCTTTGAAGGTGGTTATCCTCACTGTAGATAAATGCATTGGCCTTTTTAGTTTACTTCATTGGAGTAAGTTTATTGACTGACAATCCCTTAGTCTCAGAACTCTGGGAATAAGTGAAAAAATTAAGCTTATGAGGCTGACAAGCTCAGGAACAGAAAGACCACACCCATGTAACCCCTAAAGCTCAGGTGTCTCTTTTTGAAAATTGTAGTTTCTAATCAGTGGTTTTCCCACATTCTGCAAACGATGGAAGGCCTTCTCATGAAGGGTCCCATACACTAGCCAAGTTTATCAACAGAAATTCCTTCAGAGGAGATCTTTATATCAGAAGCACAAGTCTCTGACATGCCAATGAAGAGTTCTTGGGTAGGAGGAAAGAGACTCAAAGAAGATTAGATAAAAGAAGGTTAGTAAAGTTGGTTGCAGAGACTGGAGGACAAGAGCAGCAGGATTCACTTCTCATCTCCATTTCCTTTCACAGCATTCACAGTCTTTCCTTCAGTTTGCCTGTTTCTCTCTTTCAAAATTGGATTAGAAGTACCTCAGATCTCAACAGAGCATGTCTAATAGACAAATCCATGGCAGTGGGCAGTGAAGGGCCATCTGGGTCTTGGGCTGGAGAGGATTACCCTTGTACCTGGTTTTTCAACTTACAGTCCTCTGCAGGGATATACAATAACTCCTGAAGACAAGTTTCACAGGGGAAGAATCTGTGCAGTCACCATTCAGCTAATGAACTGCCCTTCACAGAGTACGCACTGAGGAGGAAGTGGCTAGTTCAAATTTTCACGTCTATGGGCAACACTTATAAAAAACTAGTTTGTTTAGATTATCCTTCCTTTATTTTGCTTCCAAAGTGTGTGTGTGTATGTGTGTGTGTGTGTGTGTATGTGTGTGTAACAGAGTGGTATACAAATAAAAAGGTTAGCTCCAAGAGAAAAGAGTAGAATAAAGCATAACAAAACTAGAAGTTGCATGAACATGCACATGGGGACAAACCTGAATAATCACTAAATTCTCAGACAGTTCATCATTTTCCTGCTTGATTTAAGGAGATAATGGCTTCATAAATGTATCAAAACGATGGTTGTAAATATTTTCTTAATTTGTTATCTGGATTTTTAATTGGCACATAATAGAAGGCATTTCAATTTTGTTCTATGAATTCTTTAAAAAAAAGTCGGCTATACAGTATTTCTAAGTATTATAAATGAGGTAAATCCACAGAGAATTAAAATGCTGGCGCTATTACAGCATATTTTAAAGTCCAAATCCCTTTAACTAAAAAAAGTAACAAATTCTTTGTTTCAAACAAGTTTTAATGGGCATATGTGCAGATTGCCTTTTTTTTTTTAGATAATTGACACATGAGCCATTTTTCTGCTATTAAACGTTGTTGACTTTCTTATCTGAACACTGGGAAAAAAGATTACTTAAAGAAATACAAATGAGTTTTTTAAATTTCATGATAACCTTCTGGGATTTCCAAGGAGGATTTGGAAATTTGATCAACAAGGACCAAATGGCATGTTTCCTGCTTCACCTGATTGTTTAGCTAAATAAAGACAGTAACATTTATTTCAAATAAGCTTCAGGTAACTAAGAGCACCTGCTATAACTGAACACAATCCTTTGCCTTCTCTCTCTTTCTAAAAAAACTATTTATTTATTCATGAGAGAGACAGAGAGAGAGGCAGAGACATAGGCAGAGGGAGAAGCAGGCTCCCTGTGGAGAGCTCAATGCAGGACTCCATCCCAGGACCCCAGGATCACAACCTGAGCCAAAGACACTCGACCACTGAGCTACTCAGGTGCCTCTCCTCTGCCCTCTGTTATAAGGAAACCTATTACCTACAAGTGTGGGGTAAATAATATATATATTTTTTAAACTGTGAAAAGGTGACTGTTTTTTGTTCAACAGAGAGAGCTGACAGGAAGCTCCTAATCCAGACACACTGAATGCGAGATGCTGGTTCATTTGATTGCTGACATGATATTATGAGTGCCTAACAACTTCCTGGGAATGTGCTGTCTTATAAAAGGGAATCTGTAACAATGTGAAAAGCAATTAGTTACTCTAGAACATTAAGGCTTATAGAATCATTGTCTAATGTTTTAGGAGGCAGGAAAGATCTGCTGAACTGAGCATATCAGGATATTGCTTGCACTGATCAGAGTCTACTAGAGTCTAAGAGAAATAATGTCCACCTCATGTGCTATCTTGAGAGACAGCTCTGTCTTGCAGGATTTTCTATGAAGTGGCCAACTCATTAAAGGGAATGACCCTTTAGACCTATCACAGTAAAAATCAATTAAAAGGAAGGAAAAAACAATTTCTGGCTGCTAAATTATTTATTGCCTCACCTGTGTTCAGTAATATGGACAAAAATTCATCCTAATTACCTGCTATTTTTCTGTTCCTTTAAATCAGGCTCCACTCGTCAAGTCACATGTTCAGACTGCCCCATAAAAGATAAGTCAGAGTTTGTCTCTTCTGTTCTACATTTATCCCACTTCCATTTTTCCTCTTCCTGTCTGATTTGATACTCTACAAATGTGGTTTAGTTCATTCTATAGTCTTTCATTTATTGACTGAATATTTAATGATAGCTCCTAAAGAAGGGTACATTTTTCATATTTTGTTCCTTATTTTCAGTGTCTGGTACTATCTAACAATAGTTACTGGATAAATTAATGAACTGAGTGTCAAGCACCATACTGAGGCTGGCTTTTGGATCCACATCCCAGTTTATTAGCCTCTCTGGTCTACCAGGATTTCACTCTCCTTTGTTACACCTCCTAGCATTTTTCAACATCCATGTCCCTGAATGGTGTTTGAGGTTACTCTATCTTCCAATATTAACCTCTCCAGTGTTCTCAGAAGGGGACTTAAATCTGGCCCCACAGAGTCTCATCCATTTCATCAATAGCTAGATCAGTGTTCCAGCTAAAGGTTGAAAACCATGGAGGGCAAGATTCAGGTAACAATATAAATGTATAATACTTGCATGGAGTGAAATAATTTCTAACAGGCTTTAAATGGCATAAATACAACTGTGGTCAGTAAGATTTCCCACACAAAGTCAATTGTGCCCTAGGCCCCTTAGACCACTTAGGGGGCAAAAAGGGGATAAAATATAGGAAAAAAGCATTTGGATGTATGATGCTAAGAATACAACTATGAGCAAAAAAAATGTTGGCAATGACCTTGAATATTGTTATCCAGAGTTATTTTGCTAATTAAAGCACGGAGCATTTAAGTGTGACATAGTGATTTTTCATTGAAAATTAGTAAACATACATACTTTAAAAGCAAACTCATTAAAAATCATTCAGTATCAATACCAACTAAATAGTATCAGCCTCATTTGTTGATGAAAAAAAAAGAAAAAAATTCGAGTAATCCTAAAACTAGAAAGGAAGTCAACTATTACAATTTCCCATCTTCATTTATAGTGCAAATCAAGTTACAATGTTTCATGTGTAATAGCCAACAGCTAGCAGAGAGTGTAACTTTCTAGGATGCAGAATTCAGACATCAGTTATCTCCTATCTTAGGCAGATTCTGTAAGACCAAATGATACTTCAGAACTTCTCGCCATTTCATTCCATCTCTGTAAAAACCCACATTTTCTAATTTATTCAGTACTAACAATCCATTCCTTCCAGTTAATCACTAGCCCACAGAAAGTATTAATAACTTCCCCAAAGTGTCTAAAAAAGTGATCCTGAAAATGTTTCATTAAAATGTGTCAGAAGGGCTATTATCAAAATGACAAAAGAGAACAAGTGTTAGCAAGCTTCCTCAACAATAAGATGTAGAGCTGCCATATGATTCATCAATCTCACTTCTTAACAAATATCTAGAGAAGAAGCAATTAATATCTTGCAGAGATATCTGTACCCCGATATTCACAACAGCCAAGATATGGAAATAACCCATGTGTCCATCAATAGATGAATGAATAAAATAAGTAGTATAACACACACACACACACACACACACACACAAACACACACACACTGGACTATTATTCAGCCTTAAGAAATCTTGCTACTTGCAACACTACAGATGAAACTGGTGAACATTACACCAAGTGAAATAAGCCAGATATAGAAAGGCAAATACTGCAGGACCTCATTTACATGTGGAAACTAAAAAAAAAAAAAAAAAAAAAAAAAAAAAATGTTGAACCGATAAAACCAAAGAGTAAAATGGCTGTTGTCAGGGCCTGGGAGGGTAGGGGAAATGAAAAGATGTTCATCAAAGCATACAAACTTGCAGCTACAAGATGAATAAGTCCTGAGGATCTAATGTACAGCATGGTGATGATAGTCTATAATACTGTATTGTATACTTGACACTTGCTCAGGAAATTAGCCTTCAGTATTCTTATCACATATAAACCATAACTATGTGAGGTGATAGAATTGGTAATTAGTTTGACAGCAGTAATAGTTTCACTATATATATATAATCACCTTGTGTACCTTAAATACATACAATTTTCCAAGTATACCACAGTAAAGCTGTCTCACTCCCACACTTCATCTCTGCTAAAAAAGCTTCAATCTCTTAACCTCACTCATGTTATCTCACATCTTTTATTGTTGCCATAGAGATCATCTTTCATGCCAGAATCTGGTTGAAAAATCACAAGAAGATACTGATTCACCTGGTTTAGGTCACATCTACAGTAGACCCACCAACTAGAGCTACAAAGGCAGAAAAATGGTGTAATATGGAAACTCTCTCAGAGCCAAATGGCTTTGATCAAAAAGTCAGCCTTTCCCCACTGAAGGAAGAAATACAAGGGAGATCTAACAGCAGTAACAATCTACTGCATGGCTTATTTTAATATGAAATGTAATCATTCCTTTACTATAGACTGTAATCTGCATTTGAGGAAGAGATTTTATATTTTTCCCTGCATTATTTTTCTCTACCTGGAGATGATAGGGGCAGTCTGGGTGGGGTTCTAGGATCACAGTGTATGGTTATAGAAGCTATTGCTTAAATGGGGCTTAACTTAGACATGATTGGTTGTACATGTTAGCAAAAAAAAAAAAAATATGGTATGGCACATTGAAGAATGACAGGGAGACTACCTTTTGGGTACACTATTCAACACTGATAAGGATGAGGTGGGAGGAGTTGCTTGGGGAAGGCCAAGTGCTGAAACATGCTAAGAAACAGGTTGAGATGTCTAGACTTTATTCTTGTGGCAACACAGATAAATCAGAAATTTTAAGGCTGGAAGTTATATTTATATTTATGTTTTAGAAAGCAACTCTACTAAAAATGGGCATGGCCAATCAGAGGAGCAAGAAATGAGAGACAGAAAATAACTTTAGTAAGTTTATTATAAATATTCTGCACAAAAGGATTAGTTATTTCTGGATTTGAAATGGAGGAAACAGGAAAATCTGGAGTTTAGTGGTAGCTGGGAAGAAGCACAATAGTGAAAGGTAAGGTAGATTTTGAGTTACTGGGGAGAACATCAGGCTAAGAGGTTGATAATTAGTAGATACTTAATGGTAACCTGAAATTAATGTGTTGCAAGTGGAAAGTCTTTGTCTTTTTAAATAGACCATAAAGATATTTGAAATAATCTTATAGCTAAACATTTTCCAAAGGACAGAAAATTCTAAAATGCACCCAAAATAACCTTTCAATTCAGATGGTAAGATATGAGAGAAGTGAATCACACGGCCTAAAAGTAATGTGTGATGGTACCATATGCTCCTGCTTTCAATAACTTTTTTACTTGTTCTTAAAGACAGAAATAAATAAAAATAAAAATACATGTTCAAAGATCCACCAACAACATCAGAAGTACACATCATGGTGCATAGTTATTTTTCCCTTGAGGACTACAGAGTCTGCCTAATTCAATAATCGCTACCACACACACATACCACATAACTATCGCCCAATTTTCTGCTTAAACGAGCTCCAACTTGCTTATTTACAATTCACTGGACTTCATTAAAACTCTATTAACAATTGTTCAACTGATTTGACTTCTTGGTGTAAGGAACAATGATTCCACAACAGCCCAGAATTAAGATGTGTTTTGGCCCTAACTTGTAACATCGATCAAAATGCAAGCAAGTAGGTCAGCTTGAATTTGTTCAGGAAATGATTCTGTCTGTATGTTTATCTGAGTCAAAAATGTCAAACTAATCAGGAAAGAAACTCTAAATGTTGAGAATTATTTTTTTGCTTAAATGCAATTTAAAAAAAATGGATTCATATTCCACTAGTGCTATCATAGATAAAAATTATCAAAAGGGGTAATTTTTTAAAGTTTTTATTTAAATTCCAGTTAGTTAACATAAAATTCCAGTGAAATACTGGTTTCAGTTGTACAGTTTAGTGTACAGTTTAGTGATTTTCCTACAACATCCAGTCTTTATCACAAACGCACATCTTAATCCCCACCACTTGTTTAACGTATCCCCACATTCCCCTCCCCTCTGGTAACCATCAGTTTGTTCTCTACAGTTAAGAGTATTTTTTTTTTAATTCACTTCTCTCTCTCTTTCCTCCCCCATGATCATTTGTTTTGTTTCTTAAATTCTACATGTAGGTGAAATTATATGGTATTTGCCTTTCTCTGACTTATTGATTTCACTTAGCATAATACTCTCAGCTCTACCCATGTCATCATACCACCCTGAAAGTGCTGATCTCTTCTGATCTCAGAAGCTAATCAGGGTTGGGCCTAGTTAGTACTAGGATGGGGGAAGGCATAGAATCCTATGAATTCTCACTCAAGAGGGAAAAGTGGTTAAGCAAGCTTATCCATTAGAAAGGGCTAAGAAAGTCTCAGAATCACTAGCAGTCTGAAAGAAGGTATTACTTTCCCAAAGCCAGACTATAAAGGCTGGAGAAGATGACTACTTCAAATTCAGACAGTAGTGCAAGACTTCAAAGAACATGAAAAATAAAAAAACATGATACCGCCAAATGAACACAATATTTTTCAGTAACTGACCACAAAAATTGAGATTTGCTCAATAAATAATACAAAATAGTTATTTTGAGGAAAATCAATGAGTTACAAGAAAATACAAAACTGACTAAAGAATTGACTAAAATTGACTAAAGAATTGACTAAAATTTAAAAGCAATACATGAGCAAAGAAATTTAAGAGAGATAAAATCTTTTAAAAAAGACCACATAGAAATTTTGGAGCTAAAGAATATAATATATAAAATAGAAAATGCAGTTATAAGTAACAATAGGAGACTGGATCAAGCCAAAGTACAAATTCGTGAAGCTACTGACAGGACACTTAAAACTAGTCAGAAGAGAATGAAGCAAAATGACTAAAAAAGAATTCATGTAAAGAAAGCCTACACAATTAAAACATACCATAAAAAGAAAAAAAAAACACCTATGTATTTTTGGAATCCCAGGTGGAGAAAAAAAAAAAAAAGAGAGACAAATGGGCAGAAAACTTAAAGAAATAAGGCTTACAACTTCAAAAGGGGTAATTCTAAAGAAGTGGCTCGTGCCTATTTAAATTTTTCATTTTCATCTGAAGCACAAGTAAGTATTTTGACCTCTGCCAGTGCTTTACAAACTTAGGATTCATGATCTTTTAATCACATGAATGAAATTCTAGTGAATTTGTATTCATTGGATATTTACAGATCACTGACAATATGTCAGGCACTATGGTAAAATAGATGATAATAACGAGTATATTAACAAAACATAATTCTTCATGTTACTATTTGCCAGAAAATTCTAAGAATTTCTCATGTTTTTATTCATTAACTCTCCTTGAAAAGTGGAGAAACAGATTTGGAGCCAGATTACCTTTTTCTAAAAGTCATTCTATGGTAAAAGATAAATACTGAATCACACTGGAGCATTATAAATAAATATCTTGAGTACAAAAGCAAGCATCTTAACATCCAGCAATCTGGAGGTAACACATGCAAAGTGTCTGGATTGCTTTATGCCTCTGAGGTGGTTGGGCCACTAGCATATGTGTGGCTGGCATTGTACCATCAGGCTAAGCTCTTGGCAACCTGTCTAAAGGTTCGAGCCCAAAATCTTGAGCAACTCTCTCAACTCTCCTGACCCCATTCCACCTCTCACTTTGTTCCTGGTCTCTTGCTTTGTATATTGGTATAGGACTTTCATTCTTCATATTGAGTTATTACTGTTTCTCCTCCACTAACAATTTTGGCTTTTCAACTTGAGCAGGACACCCACTGGGCCCTTGGTTAGCATTATCTAGAATCATTTGGGCTCTAATATAGTGAAGCACTGACCTCAGCTCTGGACAATTCTTAAATTGGGATGTTCTTCCAGCCAAATTTCTATGACAGGAAATAGGACATCGAGGCCCCTTACTTTTTCCTTGTTAGTTTTTCTATTTTTGATGAAGATACTTTAAGTGCAAACCCAGATTTCTAAAATCAGAACAAGTGCAGAATCATAAAATTTACAATTTCTCTAAAAAACTATTTTTTTTATAGTTCATTGTTACAACATTTGCTCAAAACAGAAGAGCATCAATAGTGTTCTATTGGTCTCTTTCATGCTAAACTTTTGTTAATGGTACGCTAATTCTTGTTACTTTGTGCTTTTCACTACAGAGACCCTAGGACAGGGGTGGGAGATCCAGGGCCCAGAGTGTGGGGTTAAGGAGTTTGACTGTGGAGGAAGGTGAAGTACAGAAAGGATGCGAGGTAATTCATGGCTCTCCTACTATTCCAGGTTTTACACAAAGGATGCTTAGTTTTGTTCATTCAAGTCATATAGTAGTGCTACACAAACACACACACGAAACCTGCAACCCCTAATTCTTTATTACTATACCACTCCCCATTCATTTTCAGCTCTACAGGAAAGAAAAGCAAATGCAATAAAATGAATTCTGAAATAAAAAAAAATCATTGAGCCTGTAAAGCCTATGGTTTTGCCTGTAATTGTTTTCCATTTTTTTCCTGATTCCTTTTGAACTGGCATTTTTTTCCTCTAGAAAAGCTGAGGGAGGTTTTCTTTCAATGACTTTAGTTATTTTCCTCTCTCCATTTACCAAATCTTACTCTACTAAAGGAATCTCATACTTAATGATTAGAATATTGATCACTAAATTTGCCGGCTCTGAAAACATCATCTATTTTATGTGTCAAAAAGTCTATTTTGCTTCAAAAATCCTAGCACAATCGGAACACAAAGCAAAGAGAATAGTCTAAAGGTAAAAAAATCAACAGTAATTCAACAGAACTATTATTTACCAAACAAAACCACCAAACACATCAATCATATGCCCTTACCCTGTAGGCATCACTTATACCCAGGTGTGAGTCATAACAGCATCATCTACCAAAACATAATTTTCATGCATGCATGCATTTATTCACTTAACAAATGTCCCCCAATAACCAACTATAAACAAAACACTGTGCTAAGTGCAAAGTATACAAAGATGGATACTGTCTTTGTCTACAAGGAACTTCTAACAAGAAAAAAAGACCAAGTACTCACAACATAGTGGAACTGAAAAACTAGTTCTGTGGAGCCAGACTGCTTGCATTCAACCCTTGGTTTTGCTACTTACTAGCTCTCTAAACCTCAGCTTCCTCAGGGGAGAATGAAGGATTTATAAGGGTTCACATCCCATGTGTTTGTTTTTAAGGTTAAATGAGCTAAGGGGCACATGTGCTTCATGCAATAACTCTCTCACGGTGATCAAGAAATAATCATTATTGTGAACAATTGCTCCTTCACAATAACTAAAACACTCTCACATGCACGCACGAAGTTCTAGAAGCCACGGGACATTCAACCACAATGGTTCGGAGGAAAGATGATCTATTTTTATTTGGCGTTAGAAGGATGTTCAGGAAGACTGTAAGGCATTTGTGACAGACGGCAAAGAAAGAATATGATTACAATTTACTGAGATGGGGCAAGGCACAGGAAATAGAGTATGCAAATCAAATGTAGAAGTTTTTGTTTTGTTTTTGTTTTCTTTAATTTTGAGAATGAAGAAGTGTCATTTGCCAGAACTGTAGAATTTGACACTGCACAGATATGTCATGGAGTTTTCTGTAATCAATGGTATTGTCTATATTTTCTTTTTCATTCCAAATTCTAAAGTTGGGTTCTTGTATCTTGGGGGAAAAGAAATGGTCTTTTGGGTTCTATTAAGTCCCGTGTAAATTAAGAACAACTGCTATTACTCCTACAACTAGTCTGTGTTAGTTTATTTACAAACTTGGATGTGATGCTTTTGGGGGATCTACTGAATGCCAAAGATGGTCAATGATTTCTAGTTGATTATGGTGAAAGAAAAGTCCATTGTAGCTCAGACCATTAGGGCTAAAGCAGAAAGTGCTCAAACTGGTATCCTATGGATTTAAAAGCATCCTAGGTGATTCTAATAGAAAGCCAAGTTTGCAAACAGTTAGGTTAGGCATGGTAGCCATCTCCTTCCCTCTGCATTGGGAAGCTTCCTCACAAGAGTGAGGAGGTGGTTTTGTCAGCCAGCATAAGTGACTATATGAATTGCTGGAATGAAGGCCTGAAGGTTTGTGGGACTTAAATTGCACTAAAGTAAAGCAGTAAGAACATATATGCACTATACTTGGGACAATATAAATAACCAATAAACAAAACTGTCCCTTCCATCTGCACATAGTGGGAAGTGTTTTCACAAAAGACATTAGAATAACCATGTGTGGTTCCGCCTCACAGAATTCCTTCAGACGTTTTATCCTTGAGACATACCTTAACCCATTTAAAAATGAACCACATATCGGTATCTATGAATTTAATTCTTTTAGATATTCAATAGGCAAACAAAACAAAATACCCCTTCCAAAGAAAACAGAAAACCACAAACTTCTCTAATATATGCACTCAACATTTTGTAGCCACTTAAAAAATATTTTTAATTTATTCATTTGAGAGAGAGAGAGAGAGAGAGAGAGAGAGAGAGAGAGAATGCACCCAAGCAGGGGGAGCAGGAGGCAGAGGGAGAGGGAGAAGCAGACTTCCCCTGCTGAGCAGGGAGCCCGATTCTGGATTTGATCTCAGGACCCTGGGATTGTGTCCTGAGCCGAAGGCAGAAGCTTAACTGACTGAGTCACCCAGGTGCTCCTGTGGCCTTTTCAAAAGGACATTCAAAGAGCTTTACCATTTTCCTTATTTTTAATTTGTATATTTTGGAAATTCAACTCACTTTTACATACAGTTAAGGCAGCAGCAGTATACAGAACAAAAAAATACCTGATCAGACTGAAGCCATGGGTACCATGAACTGATTTTTTTTTTTTTTTTGCTAACATTGGAATATTCTTTAAAGTAAGTAGATTTGGTGAGAGATGGTAAAGGGCAATGCTTTTTTGAAGAAAAGATTCATTTTCACTATAGAAATATAGTAGTCCAGAAGCCAAAATGAGGCTTTCCAGAAGTTGAGACCAAATGGAAAGAAAAATAAGAAAATATATTTAATACTAACATATAAATAAGTATAGGGATTCTGACTGATTCTTTCAAAATATATTATTTATTATTTATTAACTAAAATATTAATCAAACACCTATTATATACCCAGGCACTATTCTAGATTCTGATCATGTAGCAATGAACAAAATGGACAAAATCCCTGTCTCTGTGGAGCTTGTAATTTAGTAGGGGGACAGGCAAGAAGCAGATAAATAAATATAGGTAATATATAGTCAAGGACATAGACTATATATAATATGGGAGCCAGAATTGAAAAATGAGATGGTAGCTGGAAGAAAGAGTGAGGTAAAAAAATGAGTTCTTTTGCTTTATTTATTCACTAAGTTAAAGAAATAATAGCATGAAATTTGCTCTGGAATTCTTTCTGTCTGGATTGTTTTTTTTTTTTTTCCCCAATACAAGTCTCATTCTCTTATATGCTCTGTTCAAATGTCATCTTTTCTATGAGGCCTTCACTGTTCACCTTATTTAAGGTTGCATCCCTCCCTACCCACCAGCACTCCCTATCTAATCTCTATCTTCTGTATTTTCATTATTGCTTTTGGTTATTTTCTGCCTCAGCCTCATTACAATGGAAGCTCCATGAGGGTAAGAGTTACCTTTCTATTATGTTCACTGCTATGTCTCCAGCACCTGGAATAGTTCCAGAGACATACCTGGTATTCAATTCATATTTCTGAATACATGTTTGGATGAATTAATGAATAAGTGAGCCAGTAGAGGGTTTGACATATAGTTGAGGCACAGAAAGGGCACTGATTGGGGCGAACATAATGAACACTGTGATGAACAATGAACAATGAACAATAATTTGTCCCTGTCATCAGCACCTTCTGTCTAGTGACTGGAGGCAAACAGACAATCCCATTCCAATGTGATGAGAGTTCTAGTACTCCGGAAACACTTAAGAAAGTTTCCTCCTCCGATATGAAATCAAAACAGGCTAACCTAGATGGGAGATGGCTAAGTGAAGATCTGAATATTCAGCTATCCAGGTAAGAAAAGGCAGAGAGAACAGCACGTGCAAAACAACTGATGATAAGACAGAGCTTGCCAACTTCTGGGAGCTGTAAATATGTGTCTAGCTGAAGCTTACAGCGTCTTCACAAAGGACTTGATGCAAAGTACAAGGAAGAGTCACTAAAGGGTTTACACAGAGAATCACAAGATCATATCAGTAATGTTGGAGAGAACCACTGGACTGTGGATACTAGCGACAGTTAACTTGTCATTAGGTGATAGTGGGGTCAACCGACATAGTGACATTAAGAGTGGGAAGAAGCATAGAAGTCTGATGATAATGCATGCCCTTCTCCAAGATGAAAGCAAGAATCTATAGTTCAAGAAAGAAGGAATAATGAATGCTTTCATGTCTTCCAGTGCCAAACATGTTATATGCAAAGTTGAGATTAGCTCCTAGAGAATTTCCATAGTTGAACTTTATTCTCCTTCAAAGTCTGCACTGCTTCTTCAGTTATCACTGTCCATGCAGGGGGCTTCAAGGCTATACAGCAGAAATGGGGAGACCCTGGTTCTGTTGTGTCAACTATCCAAAGCACCAGGATGTGGAAGTGTCTTTTATAGGACCAGAAAAATTATCAGGTGTTAGTCTAGGAAGAAAATTGTCTCAAAAGGTAGAAGACGACTTTTTGGACGTTTCTTCTCACTATCTTCTCTAAAACCCTAGTTCTTTTCTTTCCTGTGGCTTCACTCAAGAGCGTGACATTTTTCCCTCAGAATGAAGTAAACAGATGTGTTCTGTTTAATCTCTGATGCTAATTCTGCCTCTTTCACCATTCTTTTTTCTTTATTCTTTGTCTTATATATTTCACACAAATACATGCATACACAGAGAGACACATACATACAACATCCATTTTTATGCTCTACCATAATTCCTGGGGTCTGTCCTTCATGATTTTTCATCTCTGTCATGCAACACACATTCTACTCTCAAAAATGTTGGAATGAATGCAGGTATGTTAGATATGAAATGAAGACTATTTCATATGCCCTGGGTATGAAATACCTGAATTTCAGGACTGAAATACCTGGAATAGGGAAAAAATAAAACAGAATAACAATACCAAGAGGAAAAGAGAATATGCCACTATGGTATATGTGTCTTAGTCCAATCAGGCTGGACTATGGCATAACAAAATACCACAGACTGAGGGTCTTAACCACCAGAAGTTAATTTTCTCACAGTTCTAAAGGCTGAGAAATCCAAGATCAATGTGCAAGTTTATCTGGTTCCTGGTAAGGATTCTCTTTCTGGTGTGTAGTCAGCTGCCTTCTCACTGTGCCCTCATATGTGAAGACAGAGAGACAGAACTCTGGGGTCTCTTCCTTTTCTTCTAAGGGCACAAGCACTATCATTTTAGGGTTCAACCCTTTATTACCTCCTCATAGGTCCTATCTGTAAATACAGTCACACTGGGCTTCAACAGATGAATTTTAGGGAAACACAATTCAGTCTGTAGCAATATGCACACTTAGTGCATCTCTGAAAACATTTGCAGACTCAGTGCTTTTATGTTCAAGTGTTTCCCCGTTTTTTTCATATCCATTACCACCTTTTAAAATATCATGCATTAGAAGTATGGGCAGTGCTCTGGGGACTAGTGGTTTGTTGCAATGTGAAAGTCTGTACCATGACCCCGAAAGAGCCTTGCTGTTAAATCCAGATACTTACATTTGAAATCTAGCTTTGATATTCCCACTTCTGAGCAAGTTGTTTACATTCTCTGAGACTCAGTTCTCATCTACAAGATGGAGATAATATATCCTACCATATTATTGTGAAGGCTGAATGAGTGACATATGTGGAAATTTTGAGCCATAAAAGATTTGCAACAAGTGCAGAGACTTTAGACTTCATTCAGTCTAGTCACTTGTCTCACTGACCACCATCAAGATTTCACTTCTTAATGGTAGTGATCTAATAATTGGCATTTACTCTGTGCCAGGAATTGTTATAAGTAACTTTAATCTAAATTAATACAAACATGAAGTAGCTCTTACTATGACTCTTAGGAAACAAAGACAGCTTTTACTGACATAGAAGGACCTAGTGTCTATTCCTCAGCCTACTCAGGGACAGAAAAAACAAAAACAAAAACAAAAAAAAAATCTAGGAAATGTAAGGCAAGAAGTCCCTTACAGAAACTACTTTTGACACATTTCTTCTCCCTTCCCTTATTTTCCCTTTCACTATTATTTATATTCCCCAAATGAATGAGAACATATAATGGGAGAAGAAATGTGTGGGAAATATCAGAAAGGGAGACAGAACGTAAAGACTGCTAATTCTGGGAAACGAACTAGGGGTGGTAGAAGGGGAGGAGGGCGGGGGGTGGGAGTGAATGGGTGACGGGCACTGGGGGTTATTCTGTATGTTAGTAAATTGAACACCAATAAAAAAAAAAAAAAAGGAATATAACCTTAAAAAAAAAAAAAAGAAACTACTTTTGATTTTTCTGAGGTTCTGAGATTATACAGCGTGGCTGGCGTTAACAATCTCTAGCAACTGCTCCTATTTCCAAAAGGGATGTATATTAGTTTCCTATTGATACTGTAGCAAATTACCACTAATATAGGGGCTTAAAACAACACAAATTTATTTTCTTACAGTTTTGGAGATCAAAAGTCTAAAATGGGTCTCAAGACTGTGTTCTGAGGCTTTAGTGGAGATTGTGTTTTCCTGACTTTTCCAACTTCAAGCGGTTTCCTGAATTCCCTGATTCATATATTCCTGCATCACTCCAAACTACTTTTCCTCATCACATCTCTTTCTCTGACTCTCTTGCCTTCCTCTTCCTGTAACAAACATCCTTGTAGTTATATAGATACAACCTAGACAATCAAGGGTAATGTTTACATCTGAAGATCTTTATTTTAATGAAATCAGTGGAGTCCCTTTTACTATATAAGGCAACATATTCAGAGACGCTGGGCATTTGGACAAGGAATTCTTTGGGGAGCCATTTTTCTGCCTATCAAAGGTGACTATGGGTGCCATTACCCCCATCCCACAACAGCTTCTGGACCAGTATGTAGACACTCAGTGTAAGGTGGTCCAATCAGCTTTATCTTGCCCAAATTTCATATATGGTGATTCAGGCACTGATGTTAGCCTTGGGGTATTATGTGGAAAATTCTTATAAGCAAGGCCATAATCACCACAATCAAACCAAAACCAAACACCATGCAAAATTGGAGAAAAGGGGTGGGGGCAGAAACTATGAGGAAACAGAAACACTAAGTCTACAGGAAATGAATGAAACAAACACAGAAAAAGAAGCAGAGTTTTAGGATGTCCTTCATCAACAATCTCTTTATTCCTTATTAGATCTAGCTTTAAAACTCTTGTTCCTTGCAACCAGAACAGTTTTAATCAGAGCCATTTTGGGGCAGGGTGGAGGCAATACCTGAAAAGTTCTCCACCTATGCTAAAACCCCATAAAAGTGTAGAATAGGGTTGTTGCAGGCATCACAGAGGATGTGAGGTTTGGAGGGGTCCCAACCATGCTGAAAAGATAAAGAACCCATAGGCATGGATAGAAGTCCTACAGGATATGCATACTATTCAAATATGTACGGAGCTTTCCCTACTTAATAATTTGTTGTCATTTTTTTCCTGTTCCAATTCCAACATTGTACTGTGACCAAAGAAATAGAGCTCTGGTTCCTTCGAAGCCCTCATGGCTGAAATACAGCACAAACAGCATGTACTCCCTTGGCATCAGCCACGCCTCTGTATCTGACATAATTGAGGATTCGCCAGGTACTATGCTAAGCACTTTCCTTGCATTATCTCACTGAGTCCATAGAAGTCTACAAAGTAGGAAGCAGCGTTATTTTCATTTTAAACATTTTAACACTGGGGTAATCTTAACTTGCACATGACTATTTCTGTGATTAAAAACACATTAATCCTGGAAATGTAAATCCATAATCTAACACATAGATTTACATGTGGAAAAGGAGCTTTGAAGAGAAACTTTCAGGGAAGGATGGAGAAAGGAGTTCCAAGGGTTCACAATGATGAGAATGTCTGGTCTGGTTTCAGTTCATTGTCTTTAGGCATGACTTTCTTAATTTTTTTTTCCTGAAACTCTTCCAACTCCAAGTCCTTTATTTTTTAGTCTTTGGCAAAAATCTCTTGCTTTTTCATCTTGTGCAAATGAATGGTAAGGAAAAGAATACTGGCTGAAACACTACCTTTTGCCTTTGGCCTATTGCTGACTTGCATTCAGGGACTGCAGACTCATAGTTAGAGGGAGATGCCAGTTCCTGGAGTCCAGCATGTGCCATTACAAACTTGAAACTCTTCTCTTTGAACCTGGTGATTAGATTCAGCCTCTGGGTGCTCACCTGTTTTTAAAATTGTGTAGGGATCCCTGGGTGACGCAGCGGTTTGGCGCCTGCCTTTGGCCCAGGGTGCGATCCTGGAGACCCGGGATCGAATCCCATGTCGGGCTTCTGGTGCATGGAGCCTGCTTCTCCCTCTGCCTGTGTCTCTGCCTCTCTCTCTCTCTCTCTGTGACTATCATAAATAAATAAAATTTCAAAAAAATAAAAAAAAATAAAATAAAATTGTGTAGTCTGAAGGCTCTAATTCAGCAGAGGCAGTTTCCCCTTCAAGGTATTCTCTCTCTCTTTTTTTAAAAAAAATTAATTTATTTGAGAGAGAGAGGGAGACAGAGAGTGGGAGAGGGGTACAGGGAGAGAATCTTCAAGCAGACTGCCCCACTAAGCCTGGAGCCTGACACAGGACTTGATCCTATGACTCATGAAAGCATGACCTGAGTTGAAACCAAGAATGCGACATTCAGCTGATTGAGCCACCCAGGCTCCTCTCAAAGTACTGTCTTTGATTATAGTTTTAAAGACAACTTAAAGATTTCAAGTGTCCTTTTTTTATATACATAAAAGTAAGACACTTTAGGATCACTGGAGCTTGTCCGTGAATTAGAGGTACAAAACAACGAAGCACCTAATACATTCTACCAAAGCCACCTTCAGTCCAAAAATCCCTGACCCATCACTCTCGTTAAAGTGCATTTATATCTGCTATTTTCTCTTATATTTCAGGACTTGCTACTCTGAGGTAGATAGCAGAACTCTGGGGGAATGGAAAATTGGAAAGTGAGATATAACAGGAGAGAAAAATGATTTTAAAAAACCTCTTCTTTTTATTGAGGCTTAAAGGGATAACATTAACTTTCTGGGTTATACATGGAAACTAGAAGACCATGAGATGAGCAACTCATCTACTGCCAGGTAGAGAAGGTGCATTTCCAAGGGAGAGGTTGTCACAACGGGGACAGGACTACCACTTATTTGAACATTTGGAGTATTCCCTGGAAGGAAAGTGTGAACCACCAGTCCAATCTAGAAGTGCCATATAATTCAAGTACTCTGCCACATGGGTCTTTGAACCACAGAATGATTATCAGAATGTTTTAGTTTTACCATGTGTATAATTAGTGAGAAAATAGTTTTCATTGATTTATTTAGTCTAGTATGTATATATTAAGAACCTTTTTATACTGTGCCTGGTATGTTTTATCTTGTTTAGCCATTGGCAATTTAAATTATTCATTCGAAGTCGGAAAATCTTAACTTTTCTATCCACTTACTTTTTCAATAATTAAAATATAGACAGTATGAGGAGTAGCTGGTTTCTGCAACCTCTGCTTAAAGATTTTATTAAGTCTTTGTAGTCTACCAAGCTGAGGGGAATTGTATCTAAATTGAAGAAATCTATACTACAAAAAGTTGAGCTCTTTTTGTTTAAAATAAAGACAATAAAATAAATACTTGCTAAGATATCAATGTAGATGCACTAATCAAGGGCTTACCACAGCTAGCTTTTTTGTAGGTGAACAGAACAATTAAAAAATGCACATACTATGTTTCTGTTAAGCCATCCCAAAGGCTGTTTGCTTAGTAGAGGATTTGGCTTAGTGAAGGTGACAGCTGCTTGGTGTGAGCTGCGACATTTCTAAAATGAGAACCCACTCAGAATGATAAGCCTTCATTCCTGCATTAATTGTAAACATGCAACAAAAGGAATGTTCCCTTCTTAAAGATGGAGAAGTAAACTATGAAATCAACACATAAAGGATCAGAACAGCACTCTTTCTCTCTCTCTTTCTCACACACACACACACACACACACACCACATGAGCATATGCACTTCTTCCAACTAGTTGTTGCACAACTTTTACATTTCAGTTTAGACCTCATACAGGGAGATGAGACTGATTCATCTATTATTACAGGTTCTCTTAGCCTATCTCATCATATCCTATACTTCCATCACAACACATAACATATTGTAGGTGACTGCCTGAATGCATGTTTATATCTCTCAGTAGACCATAAATTCTGAAAGAGTAGGAACCACATCTACTACACACCCAGTCTAGTCTCTGTTTCATAGAAGGAACTCAATAAATGCTTATGAAGTCGGTGCTTCAATGAAGGAACTTTAAAGAATTACCTGTAGGATATAATGAAATTTCTTAAATGGATGAATATATTTAATGATAAAGTGTCAGTCTGTTGAGGGGAAGGGAAGGGAAAGAAGGGGGGTTTGATCAATGATAGAAACAGAAAATTGACTTACAGAGGGAGAATCCTTCCAAGCTGTCTCTAGGAGAAGGGGAACCCTTAGCAAAGGCTTCATCCTTCTGGTTCTGGCAGTAGATGTGTATTCACCATTGAAATGAGTGAGTTGGACTTTCTAAGCCTGATATTACTGGACATTCAAATGTCCAGTAATAAACTCTTTTGGATCTGGTTGGAGGTGCTCCAAAAGAAACTTATGATTATAAATCAACTATAGCGTGTTCTGATGAGAGATTGTTCTACAGATGAGAAAGAGAGGGAAAGTTAACCCTATGCTCTAGGCACTTACAAATCAGATTCATGGTCTTGAAAAATAGATAGCAAGACCTGAGATCAGAGCAAATTCATGGAATCAATGCCTATTATGGTCTATCTGTGTGGCCAACTGGGAATTCTGACAAAGTAATCCTGTCTTGTCATGTCATTCAAAGTTCTACATTAATGGCTGAGCAAAGCAGAAACCATCCAAATTCTGGGCAACCACTGTTGAGGCAGTGACATCATTTCGTATTTATTTAGTGGTAATGCTTCATTTTCCAATTCAGTAAATTTCTGTTTTTTTATTCATTAGTCTGCGGCAATAAAATTATTATTATTTGGCATTATTGTAAATTCAAACATGATCATCAAAACCAAGCAGTGAGACTTTATTATAACGTGGTCATCAAGATGATACAAAGCATAGATATAGTCTTATTTTCAAACTAGAAAGGGCAAAAACATAATTCTGGATTTGACTTTGGAAAGGAAGAGAACATTAATGAAAAAAACTGGCAGAACAGGTCAGAGTTTAGTTAATAGTAATCAACCAATGTTTGCTCTTAGTTTTGACCAATGTGCCATAGTAACATAAGATGATAACATTAGGGTACACAAATTGCTTGAGGAGCATATGGGAAATCTCTTTACTATCTTTACAACTTTTTGGAAAGTCTACATGTACCCCAATATTTTAAAAATTATTTTTCAAGAGTAAATACAGAATTAAAAAAATTCCCTTTGGTATTTCCCAGTGTCCCTAGAGTCTTGCATCAATTCTAGAGACACTATGTAAGTAATGGTTCTTCCACAGAGGAGTCTATAATCCAGTTAAGACAAAGCAGACACAAACCAATTTGAGAACAACTAAGTGACTTGGAATATAAGTACGGGAAGACACCAGAGAACTTCTTGAGGTGGACACTTATTTTGTTGATATTTACGTGCTTCAGATGGGTATGGGGCAGAGATGATCTTCCCAGTAGCAGAACATGATGAGGCAGAGAGTATGGAAGTAGACATAAGGACAGTGAATGAAAGGACTGGAAAAGAGTGAGACGTAAGATTGGATAAGGTAGCTGGAGGTTTGGTTGGTGGGCTCTCAAGCTAAGATGGTTGATTAACCCTGAAGAGGAGTAAATTATATTTAATTGGTCTTTGACATCCATGAGGGCAGCAAATGAGTCTATTCCTCTCTTTGTCTCCAGGAACTAGCATGGCATTGGACCCAAAGAATATTTCTTTCTTTCTTTTTTTTTTAAGATTTTATTTATCATTTATATATTTGAGGGGGGGGGTCTGGGGGAGGAGTAGAGGGAGGACAAGCAGACTCTGCTCTGAGCTCAGAGCCTGAAATGGGCTCGATCCCAGGACCCTGAGATCAAGACCTGAGATGAAATTAAGAGTTGGGCACTTAACTGGCTAAGTCAACCAGGTGCTGCACAAAGAGTATCTCTTAATGTGAGGCAAATAACTTTGCACATACATCTTTGCACACATTTTCCATTATAAATTGAGATCAATTCCTAGAAGTAAAATTTCTTGGATATATATAATCATTGATACATACTGGTAGATGGCTTTCTATTAGCCAAGTATTGTGTAAGGTGATTGTCTGGCCACACCTTGCATCAGTGAGTTTATTGAGAAGAATTCAAGTCGCTCTATGCATTCCATTTATAGCAGGTTTTAACATAGGGAACTGGAGGCTTACATAATCATTGGAAGGGCTAACAGAGCAAACTTGACTGTCGCCCAAAATCTCAGCCTGCAGCAACAAAGTCTGTGGCTCTCAGTAGGTACCTAGAAGCTGCTGTGAGCCTCAAAAACCTCTGAAGATACTCACCACTGTATCTGTCTGCAGCCTAATGTAGATGATCAAGATGCTCACCCAGAAGCCACTTCAAACTTTATACCTGCCCTGTATCTAACTGTAATTGCTTCTGGCAAAAATTGACCACTCTTTTTCTTGTTCCTTCCAAAGCTCTCATAGGTTCCTCTCATTGGCAGATGTTGACATGGAACCAGAGGAGAGTGAGGTTTTTAGAAATGTAGATTTAGGATGCCTGGGTGGCTCAGTCAGTTAAGCATCTGCCTTTGGCTCAGGTCATGATCCCAGGGTCCTGGGATCAAGCCCCACATCAGGCTCCCTGCTCAGTGAGGAGTCTGCTTCTCCCTCTCTCTCTTCCCCTGCCCTTGCTTGTGCTCTCTCTCTCTCAAATAAATAAATAAAATCTTTAAAAAAATGAACTGTAGTTTTAACTTCTCTGGGTTCAGACAACCCAATACAACATCTTCAAAGAAACATCTTCAGTGAAACAGAGTGGCATCTTATTACTGTAGGAATTTTATTGTCCTTCATGTAATATAAATGATATACCAAATATTTGGAACTGTGTTTTTTTTTAAAGATTTTATTTATTCATGAGAGAGACACACACACACACAGAGGCAGAGACACAGGAGCAGGCTCCATGCAGTGAGCCTAAGGTGGGACTCGATCCAGGGTCTCCAGGATCACGCCCTGTATGGAAGGCAGTGCTAAACTGCTGAGCCACTGGGGTTGCCCGGAACTGTGTTCTATAATAAGTATGAGACATGATCCTTGTTCTGGGACAGTCTCGATGGGACTTCAGTCCAGACGTACTTTTGGACCATATGTGTTAAGTCATTAGGGCGAACATTGAGTTAGTTATATCTAGTCTAAAAGATAAGGAGGATCCCCAGTCTAGTTCACTCTTACCAATATGTTTATTCTAGATCCTTTCCATCTTAGATAGCTGACCTATAGGTGACTTGTATTGGCTCCAATAACTCTAGGCTATTCTAAATGAGGCTCCTGTTCTCTGCCTAGGTTCTGATTCTGATGGTGAAGGTTAAGGAGCCAACAACATGCCTGTGTATATATTGCTATGACCTCCTCAGTCCTAGCACAAACATCTTAAGAGCAGGAATGACATCACCTTCACCCTTACTTGTCTTTGAGGGAAAAAAAAAAGAGAAAAAGAAAAAAAAAAGCTATGTGTCACTTTCTGGCTGCAAATATTTTTTTCACAGCATCTTCTGGTAGTAGAGATAAAACTCTAACTCTTCAGAATTGCATTCCAAAGCCTTCACACACAACCTTCAAATCTGTCTTTTAAACTCATCTCCTACTAGTTCCTCATGCATCTTCCATGGTCCAGTCACAAGAGACTACTTTGTTGTGCTTTTATAATGCTGCCCAGACCATCCCTTCCACTTACAGTGTTCTTAGTTGGAAGATTTTCTCCATGAAAAACTTCCATCACAACTTTCAGAGAAAGCTCAATATACCACTCTTACCCAAACCTTCTCCAGAAAATAAACTCTTTTCCCTGAATTAATTGTAACCCTTATTTCTACAGCACCAGAATTCCTTGTCTATATAACCATAGTAGCCATTTTCACACCAAATTTTAATTGTTTAGATAAGATGCATGTCTTCTCTGTTAGGCAGCTATATCCTTAAGGGTAAAATAACCTACATTTTACTCTTAGGATTTCTATCACCAAGTGGATTATGCTCAGTAAAGGTTTAATTGCCTGAATTTAATAAAATAGCTGACATTTGTATAATATTTCAGAGTTTACAAAATGCTTTCACATGCATTCTTCTACTTAATCCTTACAACAATCCAATGAGGCAGATATTTTTATTATTTCTATACTGCAAATGAGGAAATTAAAGGTCAAGGATATTTAGGATCTGCTCCACACACCAAAAACTTACCATAAATGCTTCCTGATTGATGGCTTGATGTAGACAATTGCTCACTGCTCTTTGTGCTTTTATAGAAAACAAAAACACACACAGTCTCCATTTCTGAACTTGGTGTCAGCAGTTTGTGCTTCACATATTAGCATATTTCAATCATTAAAAACTCAAGAATCCCATTTTCAACCTTTCATTTCAACTCCCTACACAAATATGAGTTAAGATATTGATTCTGGCCTCATCTTGCTTCTCTTTCCTGGAAAATTAGCACCATAATACTCGCCAAACCTTCTGAATTCTGATTCGATTGAGGTAGTATTTACAAAGTCCTAAGTATCCTTTAAAATTTTGGGGTTGTATAGTACATATGTTATTTTGGAAAGATGGAGGTGCAGCTATAGAATGTACATTTCTCATTTAAACATGAAGGATTCCCTCTGTTATCATCTGATAAAATTTTCCTACTGTGCTGTGTATTTAGCTATAATTGGAGATCACCCTTTCCAAAGGATGGAGACTTTGAGTACACATATGAATAGGAACAGAAAACTTTGAGTATAACTAGCTTGTTGAAATGGAGTTTACAAAAAGTTCTGAATTCGAACTGGCCAAATCTCTAAAAGATTTTTCACTTTGCAACCCAGCCAGTCCCAGGACTGCCTAGGGAGTTAATTTATGCTTTCTAGTTTCTTAAAGTCAGATGCTTCAGGAACTTCTGGGTTAGTAGATATATGTCCATATCTTCAATCCATTACTAACTCATTTTTATAAAAGATTTTATTTATTTATGAGAGAAGGAGAGAGACAGAGAGAGAGATACAGAGAAAGAGAGAGCAGAAGGAAAGGGAAAAGCACACTCTGTGCTAAGTCTGGAGCCTGAGGTAGGGCTCGATCTCAGGACTCTGAGATCACGACCAAAACAAAGAGTCAGATGCTTAACTGATTGAGCCACCCAGGTGCCCCCATTGTTAACTTCTATGCACCTCTCTGAGCCCCAGAATTTTTCTCTACTAAGTTGGAAATAAAAGAAGTAGGTATCTACCTCATAAGATTCTTTTGTGGATTACATGTGATGATGAATGTGAAGCTTGGCGTAATGCTAGAAACATATTAAATGTCCAATAAATATGATTTACAGTAGGGGGGAGAAAAGAAGAGGAGCAATAAAAAGAATAGCTTTAGAACCTTCTAAGGGACCAAGTGCTCTGCTAGGCATTTCAACATATTCTTAAAAGATTTCTATGAAGTAAGTTTCAATAGCCTCCCCATTTTAGAGACAAGGAAACTCCAGCCCAAATAGTGGGTTGTTTGAAGGTCTCACTCATGCACTATAACCTGTCATAGGTGATGCTGCTAATATAAATGGTCACTGATTTAAGATGGCTCAACTTCATTTCTTTACTTTATGATGGTATAAGAGCAATAGCATTGAGTAGAAACCAAATCTTGAGTTTTGAATTTTGATCTTTTCCCAGGATAGCACTATGCCATAGGATCCTCTCTCATGATGCTGGGCAGTGATGGCAAGCCACAGCTCCCAGGCAGCCAGGTGATCACGACGGTCAATAACCAATACACTTACAACCATTTTGTACCTATACAACTATTCTGTTTTTCACTTTCAGTACAGTATTCAATAAATTCTGCAAGATCTCCAGCGCTTTACTATAAAATAGGCTTTGTGTTAGATGATTCTGCCCAACAGTGGGCTATTGTAAGTGTTCTGAGTGTGTTTAAGGCAGGTGAGGCTAAACTACGACATTCAGTAAGTTAGCTGTATTAAAATGCATTTTTGACTTATGATATTTTCAACTTACGATAGGTTTATTGGGACATAACCCCACCGTAAGTGAAAGAAGATTTGCAATTCATTATTCTACAGCCAACCACTTGCTCTTTGCTTTTTCATTCTTTTTCTTTAAAAGTGGTATCTGTTTAGACCTCCCGATCTCTACCAAGTGTTTAGAAGTCAAATGGAGATTTTTCTTCCTTTTACTGCCCTATGGACAGAGCCTGAAGTCCTGAGGGCTGTGAAGCCCACTTGTAAATCATCATCAACTATCAGCCTTCCATCACTTTATCTTTGCCTTGCTCTCTGAGCTTTAACAGGCTGAAACTGATTGGCACAGCATTGTCTATCTGCCTGACACTTCAGGGCATAAACCATGGGGGTGAAATCAAGCTGCAGACACTAGCAGATCCCGCAGTGTGGTGATAAAACTTAAATTACAACTCAGAGAAGACAGTGTATACATTATATTAAAATGTCTGGGCTCTTACAAATAGTGAGAGGAAACTTGAAACCACAGCTTACCGTGTCACTGAACTTGGAGGATTAACTGTTTCATATGAATGGAATATGCATTCAAAATATGTAACAAAACTGTAATAGATGCTTCTGCATAAACTTGCTAAATATTAAATATGGATAAAGGATCTGGGTTAATTCAGACACCGGAGGTGTTTTGGTTTTAAAGTGCTACAAGCATTAATATTCATTACAGACATAAGATTTGATAAGCAGAGAAGGAACATGCACAAAGCTTCGGTGATAACAGGAAATTATCTTCTCAATGTTTAGAGAACACTTTGCTCTCCATCTTCACAAGTTAAAGTTGACACTGAAAGTTATGTTCCCTTTAGACTGTTGATTTTCTTCTATAAATGTGCTCTTTTCATAGTTGGGTTCTTGTGTTTTTATTCTAGTGATGACAATATAATTGATTCTACTAGTCAAATGCATATCATGGATGCTATTATTGATAGCTGGAGGGCTTCCAATCTAAGAAAACTTTCCAATGGGAAAGAGGACTTGAGTGAATAATCTAGTGCAGCAAAATAACTTCTATTAGCTTCTTTCTAAGTTGGAAATGATACACACTCCACTTTCAATTTTTCTGAATCCATGCTCCATTGAGCTATATCAGTTTTCACCTTTAACATCAGCCAAATAGATTTGAAAGGAGATGAATTGAGATTCAAAGGATAATATAGTTTTTGAAGGTATAATAGAGTCAACTAAAATGAATCGAATAGCAGTTTGGAGCAAGTGTTAATTTTTTTATAATAAATGGAATTGGTGTCTGCTAGAACCACGTATTTAAAGGTCTTCCTACATTTTATTGGAAACTGATACTTGAAAAGATTTATAGTATGGCCAATAGATTCTCTTAGAGCTGGATCACTGTGTGAATGGAAGCATTCGGTTTTAACACATTTTCCTTTCTTTTTTTAAGATTTTATTTATTCATGAGAGACACACAGAGAGAGGCAGAGACATAGGCAGAGGAAGAAGCAGCTCCCTGTGAGGAGCCTGATGTAGGACTTGATCCCAGGACCCCAGGATTACGACCTAAGTCAAAGTCAGACACTCAACCACTGATTCACCCATATGCCCCAATGCATTTTCTTTTATATCATTAAACAGATATATAGTATTTCCTCTTACATAATTACAGAAATATACAGAATCCCAGGTTTATAATGACTTACCTATTTTACTTTTTTTCTTACATTTTTCTCACCAAGAAAAATGTGGTTTCTAAGAGTGCCTTTTAGGTATTTGTGGCTAGAAGTCTTTGGTATGTTAATTGAGAATAAAAAGAATTGAGTATCTCCTAAAACTAAATACTTGAACTGAATCATCTATTCTCTTCTTGAAATGTATTATTATAAGCACAGCGTAGGTAATCATGGGCTTAAAAGTCTATAACATTAGCCCCCACATCTGTCCTGATCAATGATCTGCCACTCATGATGTGACCATGGGCAAGCAACAGTCTTCCAGTCCTTTACTGTGGATTACAGAAGTAAAAACAGATAACTTTTCTATAAAGCAAAGACAGTTCTCCAAAGTTGGGAAGGCAGGGGAGAGTCTGTTTCATCTGTTGCCACCAGACTGCCTCCATTCCAGGCACAGATAGTCTCAGGTGAACTTTCTTTTAGTGGCTACATGGCCAGGTGTGACACAAGGAAGGTCCCGGATGAACTCGGCAGCACTTTGCTGGAGCATTTGTCCTATTAATTAGTGTGAAGTGTTCTATTTTTTGTATTTTAAAGAAATTTCCAGGTATCTATTATGTATGTATGAATAAAACTTCATGTGTGAAAAGCATTTACAAATTCTCTCCTCTGCTTAGTATTAGCATACTTGCCACTAGGGTTATTTTTAGGAAAAGGGTAGAAGGGCCAGTTCTTTGACGTTGCCTCCCTATTCTGTTTCCTTCATCTCCCTTTATTGTGTTCTGCCTCCCATTTCATCTTCTCTTTAGCTTCATTCAGGTATAAATGATTGCTAACAGCATAAAGGCCAGCTTTTTCTAGACAAAACAACATGGTCCAAAAGAATTCAAGCAATAGCTAGTGAGTAGAAGATTTTTGGAGGACACAGGATGGTTGCCAATTTCACTTATTCAATACATAGCATTTTTTTTCTTTCCTCTCCCAAGAAAGAGACCTGAAGGAGTGTCACCCCCTCTCTCTCTTTCCCTCTCTCTCTCTCTCTCTCTCTCTCACACACACACACACACACACACACACACACACGGACATATAGCAGGATGCACACTATTTGCATAAGAGATAAAAGATAGATTGTTCACTAGTCTAGTTAAGTGGTCAAATTGATAGCTATATACCAGTATAGTCTCCTCTGTATTTTTATGGTAGCAAATCCACATGGGAAATTTAGATTATATTAATATGTGAAGAAATCTGTTTGGTTTTTGTTAGATTCAGATAGAGACTCATTTCCCTAAACCTCTGCTATAGAGGCTAAGGTAAGTTGCTACCATTATCCAACAGAGATGGATGGACCTGGAGAAAAGCAGCAAGCACATGAAGTTCTAGGGCTGTCTCCCCTCAGAGCTGTAGCTCTTACCACCAACCAGCACATCCATTGATTTCAGATTATACTTTCTGGGCTGCTTGCAATAGGCATCTAAATTGCCAATAGTTTATCAAGCAGAAATATTGTACAAGAAATTTTCTATGAACAGGGTTTGGAGGATTAACTAATTCCATTCATTGCTGCTTGAATAATGCCTCAGTATTGACCACCTCAGGCCTAACACTTTCTAGGCCAGTGGCTCCCCAAGTGCAATGCCCAGACAAGCAGCAACCACATCCTCTGGAGAATTGTTAGAAATGTAAATCCTCAAGCCTCACCCTGGACCTACTGAATTAGAAATGCTGATGGTGGGGCCAGCAATCTGTGTATTAGATGATTCTGATGTGCATTCAAGTTTGAGAACCATGGGCACAGGCAATTTTGTGAAGCCCAGTGAAAAGTTTTCAAAATGACAGCAAAGAGCAAGCCCTGCTTACAGTTTGTTGAAACTCACAGAACATAAGGCCTGTTAAGATTTCTCTGATCATGTCAGCAGAGCCAATTTTTATGTCCCAGAATCCAGAATCAGTGGTGAGTTAGTGTGCACAGATGTAGCTTTCATGCAAGGGTCAGCAATTCTGATGCATGGGTGAAATCTAGCTCATTGTATAATTTTATAAATAAAGTTTTATTGGAACACAGCTACACTCATTCATTTACTTAGTATCTATGATTGCTTTCACACAGCAATGTCAGGGCTGAGTACCTGTAGCAGAGACCTTAACGCAAGCAATGGAGTTCTGTAATGTAACCAGAAGAAACTGTTGCAAGGATATTGCATGATATTCCACCATTAGATTTAGATCCAGTCTGTAAATATGTAAGTGTTCCTGCAGAGAATTATACAGGGTACCATCAGCCCAAACTGATATCTCCTTGGGAATGAGCTTATGTAAAAATATGCTATTTTGGAAGGCCACTATATGAACCCAAGAAGATGGGGCCGTCATAGTAAAATTTGGGAAAGGAAAAAGAAGAAAAGGGATTAGAGGAGGATTGACAAATTCCTATGTTGCAATTTCCTTCTCATGCAAAAGAAAGACATTACCAACCAGTTATGACACTCCTGTTCTCAGAGTCCTATCTATGCTCACAACTCTTCTCAGTGCAACCCTCCAGGCAGCCGTGACTAATCTTTTGGCGTCGGTGCTTTAGAAGAAATTTATTGGCTATCATACTTCTGAATTAAAGAACAAGGCCAGCAAGGACTACCATGAGTTGGCTCTTTGCAACCTATGTGGGGAAGTTCTGGGGGATCCAGGAGGGTAATCAGAAATGAGAGGTTCCCTATAAGAATTAATGAAAAAATCCAGATGCCTTTATATATGTTGCTTTAATAATCTCTATATTCCCACAAATTAGATACCACCTCTTTTAGCTGTAGCTCTTAAGTAACTTGCTGGAGTGACAGTCAATAAATGATATGATGAGGTGTATCTGGTCTGACACTGAAGCCCATATTTTTCTGTTACCACTTCTACCACTACATTGTTTTGCCAAAGGCTGCACTATTGCTAAATTTTACTTTTGAAATTGAACTTGATAGTATGGTTTATCTAATAAAGACAAAGTGGGAGGGGGAAGAGAGAGAGAAAAAAAATAAAGGAAGGAGGGAGGAAATGAGGTGGAGAAGGAGGGGGGGGGAAGTAAAAAGGGAGAGAGAGAGAGAGAGACTCAGGTGGATAGACAGACAGAGGTAGAGATAGTCTGGGGATAGAATTCAGAAAGGATATAGAGATTTCTTCTAAAAGAAGAGAGTAATAACAGCAGAAAACTCCAGTGTCAAACTTTCAAGGATGAAACTAAATGGAAAAGGCTCAAAATAACTACCTGTACACATAGTACCAGAAAGCATTTGCTGCTTTGACCCAGGAGGCAAATATTCAAGTACAAAGTCTTCCTTCTCTGAAGAGCATACTAATGGTGTGATGGCTGAGGAAGGATTGGAGCATTCAAAAGAGGCACTCTTTCCAAAACTTTGGAGAGACAAGAGCAGAGCTGTATTTATGGGTAGGTGAAGTAGATGAATGGTCTGAGAACTGTCAAGAAGGCCAATACTCTGAACTAACACCCATCCTAGGTACCAATTTTTCCCCAAATAGCACCTTTCAAAAATTATTCCTTTGATCTAAGCATTGCCCTCTTCTGGATCTCCTTATAAGGGTGAATAAATTTGGTAGGGATAATACATTCAATTACCAGTGTGCAAAAGACAAAGAGTGAGCAATGGAGTCTCGCATATAAACTTCAGTGTTTTTTTTTCAATTTTACAAAAATGTCTGAAGCATTCTTACATGTCTTTACAATTGTAATAAAATCTGTCTTATAAACACCATAACAGTGTGGAAAACTGTTGCCTATTTTATTCCCTTTACAGTATATCATAATTAGTATAAATCACAAGTGACTCTGAGAAGCCCTACGGTCATAGCATTTAACCAATTTTTGTCCAGATGTATTGGTCCAAAGGAGTTTTCACCTCCACTCCTCACTGCTAACATTCATTAGAAGATTGGGATCATTTTTGGAAATTTCCAGCACTTTTTCCATTCACAGATTTTTGTTTTTGTTTTTTCTCTTAGTCACATATGAAGCTTTGATGCCTGAAGACACTTTTATGACTTTATGGTCCATAAGAATTATCTGGAGGACTTCTAAAAACAGTTTTTAGATATTGTTATGAATCAGTTATTCTAAGTAATGGTCAGGAAATCTGCACTTGTATATCTTATAGTCTGACAGTATTCTTAAATAAGAATCATTTATAAAAGTATATTTTGAGATATAAAAGAAATAAAAGACTATCTATCTGAGAAAGCCTAAGTCTTAATCACTAAGTGATCTTATCTAGGTAGATTTGATAAAATTAGAGAACAGAGTTTTATCATCACAGATGTGACATTCTTCTGGAGTTGTCCTTACCCACCTATCTTCTTCCATCTTCCATTTACCTGCCTATAACCTCTTTTCACCCCTGATTGTTTTCACCCCCTCATACTATTCTGGATTTGGCTTCATGCCCTTGCCTTCTTGACCTTATTATATGATTAGACCTTTGACAGAAGCACATCTGATACCCATCCATCTCCCTGGGGTTCACAAACACATCTCTTTCTTTCCAAGAAGTCTCTGGGTACCAGACTGTTTCTCAGGTAGGACCCATGGAGCCTACATAAACATGAACAAGTTCAGGCTACTTTTGTGCTCCTTCTAGAGGGACGGAGGGATAAAAATGGCATTATTGCATCTGAGGTGCTGGATCAGAGAAATATAACTACCAGGAGAGAATCTGAGAATCCTTCAATTTATCTGTTTTTCACCCAGCCATTCACATCCCTCCTGGTCTTGGTGCCTGCCCTGACCTCATCTAATAGAGGAAATAGAACAGTCTGGAGAGAGGAAGACTCCCATGTAAGCTGATATTTCTTAAATAAAAAGAGGCTCCCATGATACATAGGGTAAGTCCCAGAGAGGCTCTTGTCTTACTCTCTGGTACTATAAGGTACGGAAAGTGATGCTATTGCTCCAGTGTCTGTAGGGTAATGTAATAATAAATGGGAGATCTACTTCATTCAACAAATACTTTTGAAGACCAGTTGTTGATCAGTAACTGCCCTAGGTCCCGGAGATTCAATAATGAAAGAAAGAGGGGGAAAAATCCCTGTTCCCATAAAGCTTATGTTCTAGATGGATGAGACAATGAACAAAGTAAACAAGAAAAATATATATTAGGTTATATAGAGATAGATTCTATGGAGAAAAATAAAAATAAAAAATGAGTAGGGAGTGTTAGTAGTGGTGGGGAGGCATAGAACTGTAATTCTATTTAGAGTGGTCTAGGAAGGTTTAAGTGAGTAAAGAATTGAAAAAGGTAAGATAAGGAGCCACCCAGATATCTGAGGAAAAAAGAATCCCTGATAGAGGAAACACAGGTGCCAAGGCTCAGAGGTGGGAGTGGCCCTGACATGTGTGCAGGACAGCAAAGGGGCCAGAATGCTGGAGAGGATGAGCAGGGACAGGTGTAGTAGAGGATGAGATCAGAGAAATGACTGAGATGAAATTCCCAGGACTTTACAGGCTATTGTGATTTTCTTTTTCATCTTTTATTTGGAGTAACATATGAAGTGAGTTATTGGAAATTTAGAGCAAAAGAATGGCATGATCTCACATATGTTTAAGGGGATCTCTCTTGCTCCTGTTTCTGTGTTGAGAACAGATGGAAGGAGTCAGTGGTAGACACAAGCAGACCAGTTAGGAGACTGTAGTAATCTTCCAGGAAATAAATAATGGCAGCTGAGATGAAGCTAGACACAGGGAAGGCAGATATGGGTATATCTTAAAGAAAGAATCATCAGGATTTCCTGATGGATAGAAAAGAAAGAGAGGGTTCAGAGATGACTCCAAAGTACTGGGTTTGTACCACTGGATTGTAGGAGAAACAAATTTGGGGTGAAGATTAGATTGATTCCTGACATTTGAAGTTTGCAATGCTTATTTCAAATCCAGTGTTCCTAGTAAAGATTTAGGGTGGGCATGAACACTTTAAAATTAAAGAAGGAAGGAGTCACATATCTTTTGCATTGGGCAAACACATGCATATCTACGAATTTAAACCATGGTGAGAATGATTACTTCTTAATGCATATATGATAGCAAGATCTCTAAGGTTTTTCCATAGTCTAGACTTCTGATTTAATTTTATGCTAAACCTAGAAAAAGAATTTAAAGCACCAAAACTCCTAAGAACTGGGTAATTGCCTTATAATTCCAAATGATGATTTGCTTCTTTATCTTTCTCCCTTATACTCGTCACCTCAGACACTTTCATAGCTTCTGGTCTCAGCTATCCAAGCTTGTAATTAGTTGCTCTTTAGAATAGGTTCATTAATCCCTTTTCATTTTTCTCTGCTATTTGCTTTGGATTCTAAATGTTTCTACTTGGCCCCTCTTTAGGCCAAATCATTTCTTCTGCTGTCCGAGGCTCTAAACCTTTGTGTGGAACTAAATGGCTGACAGACTTTTCAAATGAGCTGCCCCCAGGCTAACTCATAGTTAATTCTTTCTTTTTCACTCATGGCTACTCTTTCTGTGTGGCTGAACATTACACTGTACTGTTTCTTTAATAGTTCAGATAGTTCCTTTGATATATAAAATATAGCATTTTTTTAAAGCTGAATTGTTTTTTCCTCTCAGGTGTAGCATATCTTTATTTGTCAACATCAAGTTTATGAACAGCCTGTACAGGACACATGGGTGGCATAGTGATTGAACATCTGCCTTTGGCTCAGGTCGTGATCCTGAGGTCCTGGGATCGAGTTCTGCATCAGGCTCCTGGTGGGGAGCTTGCTTCTCCCTCTGCCTGTGTGTCTGCCTCTCTTTCTCTGTCTCTCATGAATAAATAAAAGCAAAAACAAAATAGTCCCTCCTTGTTAATGGTCAGGTGCTCTTACCACCACCTCCTAAAGTAGAGGCACTGCAAGGGCAGATTTTATGGGACCAGAGAGAAGAGAGATGAAACTAGTATCTTTCTTGTAATTTTGCCTGGGAAAGGCTCTGCTTCAGGAAAGAAAAATTTATGATTGCCTTCTCCTCTATAACCAAAAGTTGGGATGACTGATTTTCTTCCTACTGCTTCTGGATATTAGAGACAGAGAGATGATAGGACTTTCCTAGACGTTCTGATGGTTTCTAAAAACAATGTTTAGAAAATAGGGATAAGTCAAGGAAAATGCAGATATGTTGACCATGTCAATAGCACAAGTTCCCTGTTCCCAGAATCAAGAAATAATGTTATTCCCACTGTGTCAGATCAAAGAGGCCTATTAGGCTGGGATGGCACCACCATCATTTATGTATGATTGCCATGATATGATGTCCTCCAATTTCAAAACATAGGACTTACAAATTTATTTTTGGAACACAATCCATCCTTAATTGTGTATAAGGAGAAAGCATATATTAAGCAATTACTTAAGACTGGAAAGGGGCACAGGAAAAGAAAAAAA
This sequence comes from Canis aureus, assembly GCF_053574225.1. NCBI lineage: Eukaryota > Metazoa > Chordata > Mammalia > Carnivora > Canidae > Canis > Canis aureus. Next base: position 47,936,787 of record NC_135620.1, read on the forward strand.
ATAGAAGAGGGTCTAAAAGTTTGTATCAATTACAGAGAGAATCATGGCAAAGATTAGAGGCATTGTGTACAAAGTTCATATTCTGAGGCCAATTTCTATGCTAGCTACAGACTGTCCCGCAGATTCAGAACAAAGTTTCTGAGGTTACTCTTATGCACCTTCTCAAGCCTTTGAGAAATGAAAGATAACCAAGCAGTGACCATATTTCTAATATTAATTAAAAGGGGAAGAAGAAATAATTCAGAGATGATTAAATTTTCAGTACTTCAACCAATGCCCCGTATTCCAGGTAGAACAGAGAGCTTGAAGCTGTTGGGAACAAGGCAGCACTCTGGGGGCTGGTGGGTAGTGATGGGGGAAGTGTGAAGAGGTGGAGAAAAGGAATTAAGGGACACAGCATTTTCTACTGTTTAGAACAGGTTTACTTAGAGGGGGTGCAGTTAACTAAGACCTCTTAATCCAAATCCATGAGTCCATCAGTTACTTGGATTGCAATATTTTTTTAAGACTATTAGACTATTTATTTATCTGAGAAAAAGAGTGAGAGAGAGAAAGAGAGAGCACAGAGGAAGAGAAGCAGGCTCCCCACTGAGCAGGGAGCCCTACACTGGACTTGATCCCAGGGCCCAGGATCATGACCCTAGCCGAAGACAGAGGCTTATCTGACTAAGCTACCCAGGCACCCTGAGACTGTACTATTATAAACATTTCAGATCTTTAATAAATACAAAAATTCTGATTCAGTATGGCCAAGAAAGCCTTGTTTTCCATACTTGTTCAGGTCCTCACTGATTCTGATGCCAGAGTGTCTTCCCCACACCCTCAGAATTTCTAGGCTGATCTGTCCATAAATAGGGTTGATAAACTCCTCCAAACTGTAAAATTTGGGATGTACCTGCCTTTTTTCTAGGGAGGAAAATTATAGTTTATACAGAGTCTCACAGGGTTCTATAACCTCCTCAATTTGCTAAAAATGAAATAAAAAACAAAAGAAAGACTGTGTCAGTGGAAGTCAAAGTTGCCAGTATTTTAAGTTTTTCTGTTCATTCGATCTGCAGTTCAAAGTAAGCTATTCATCAGGAAGAGCTGGGCCAGGACATACCACCGCCAGGCCAAATTAACTGATGACATATACTTGTGTTGAAGAAACATCAAATAAAAACAGAATTACATTAAATAATTATGAGAATTTAATAACTAATGTACCAAACAGATGTCTGCTCTCTCGCGGTTTGGCACTGCAATGACCAAATGGTCTGCAATTGTGTAAGTGGAGAAAATTATCTTCCTCTTTACCAGCCAGGTGCCAATTAGAATTTTGAAGTCAGCCTGTCTTACGCACCAAAGCAGCTGCTCAGTCTTTGTTTCCTAATTTCTTTAAAATAAATGACCAATCTGAAATCATAGCCCCCTGAACAGAGTTTAAGAGAAAGCATGAAAAAGGTCCACAGCTAAGCTCACTCTAGGCATGTGAGGCTGGGCTTACTGCCAAGGAGACATCTCTGTATAAAAATAGATAAATGAATAAAATAACTCCTGGTCATAGTGGTAAATGGAGGAGGTATTTTACAATCAAGTCTGCAGACTTCCACTTTTTCCTGGACTTTGATTTCATTCCCTACCAACATCTCACAAAATCAAGTATCAGTTTTTGTCTAGGCAAGAATGAAGTTTACCATTGTCAGTTTATTTATCCAGCCTTCCTTTCCTCCCTTTTTCTCCTTTCTTCCTCCTTCTCTCCTTTCTTTCTTGCCTCCCTCCCTCCATTTCTTTTTTTTTTTTTCGTCTTTCCTCTCCACAGATATTTAATGAGCACTAATTATTTTCATGCTCAATGTCAGGAACATGATATGATATAAGCTCAGGAAAACTATACAGTATGAATAAATGTTACCAACAACCTCAGTGATAAATCCAGTGGTGACATCTCTATCCTGATCTTCCTTGACCTCTCAGCAGCATCTAAAGATTTAACCATTCCATCTTTCTTGAAACATTATCTCCCCCTGATTCTCATAAAATTATAATGACCTGATTTTCCTCTGACTCATTGGCTACTTTCCAATCATTTTCCCTGGGTCCTCATCACCTCCTTAACCACTAAATGTTGCCCAAGTGTATGTCTTAGGTCACCTTCTCTTTCCTATCTAGTTATCTCCTCTAGTCCTTGGGCTATACATATAATCTATGGCTTCTAAATTTTCATATCCATCCTGAGCCTCTCCACTGAGACTAGATTTGTATATCAGACTTCTTACTCTCATCTCTCTCTCTCTCTCTCTCCCTCTCTCTTTTTCTCTCTCTCATCTTTGATTATTGTATGCCATACCCCCCTGGCCTGGTTTTGGTAGTGGCATGTTTAGTGTAGATGACTTAATCCAAGACCAATTTGTTTCTAGGTGCTTTTAAATGCTATCATTGCAAAAATCTATGCATTGTATTTAAAAAAAAACAACAACAACACTGAATGAGTATGCTCACTACTGGCTTTATTTCTGATTAATCAGTTTATCAGATTGGCCAAACTGAGTTCTCTTTTGACTCAGCATAGACACAAATACACAATGTCTGATATGTGCTTAGGCTGCATATTTTTGAAAATACATTTTTCTATGTTAAAATTTTGTCTTTGAAGCTGCTGCTTCCTTCCCAGGGGGGCACAAGAGAAAACAATTCCAGCAGTACCCAGTGAGTCACATACTAAAAACATTAAGGGCAAGAGATAATTGCGGAGATGTAGAAGAATCTAACTAGTATGTCATAATATATACTGCTGAATGGTTCACATTTGATGGTTACTGGCATAGTACAAATTTAATTTATTCCTAGAGGAATCAAGATGCAAAGATGTATTACCCTGATGCTCTCAGAAATTTATGCTGGGATTTCAAATGTTTTGTGAAATATTTTTCATGCTATGACCAATGTTATTATTATAAATATCGTTTCAACCTCAATGCTTTTCCTCAGTGTTGTCCCATTTATTCTTCGATATAACAGCTAGACTCACATTTACCAAAGCTGCTTTCCATTTACTGTGCTAAATTAATGCAAGATATGATTAATTAGGAATTTATGTTTCAAACTCACATATGTGCTGCTCTTTAATTTTCTTAACTAAGTTATTTGCAATGTATGAAAATGAAACTAATGTCTCCTATGATTTTTTAAATATTAAATATGTACAGAGATAAAAGATAAGATTGCTTGAATGACAGATACTCAAAATACATTTTAATTAGATACTGCTGTGTCATTAATGTTTACTGCTGTCAGCAGAAATGTTCTTTTGAAAAACACTTTACTGAAGGTATCTCTAGTTTTTAACTATTTTCAGCAGTAAGGTAGTGAATTAAGACATATATACATAGTAGGCAGATTGCTAAAAACCCATGGTCTAGCAAGAAAAGTTAGCTTTATGCCATTGTAAGTGGTATAATTAGGGTTAAGTGATATTTAAGGAAATAAAAATTTAAGGTGTTTGAAAGGTATTAAAGTGTGCACTTAGTAAAAATATATACTATAATTGGATAATAAGGGAGAAAGTGGAAATACATTAATTACATCAAGACTCATAAGGAACCAACAGGTAATTTCTCAGAAAATAGAAAATATGTAGAAAAGTATTATATAGGGGCGGGGCATCTGGGTGGCTCAGTGGTTGAACATCTGCCTTAGGCTCAAGTTGTGACCCCAGGGTCCTGGATTGAGTCCTACATCAGGCTCCCCATAGGAAGCCTGCTTCTCCCTCTGCCTATGTCTCTGGTTCTCTGTGTGTGTCTCTCATGAATAAATACATAAAATCCTTTTGTAAAAGTATTATATAAAGTTATTGATATAAATATAACCAGTAGAAGCAAAATATTCATTCTGTTTAGCTATTGTCATATAACAAATCTTAAAGCTCATTGGCTTATGACAGCAACAGTCATTTTATTGTCTCTCTTATGTGGGTGAGATATTTGGAAATGATTCAGAACCCCTGTTATTCCAGTCATGTGGTGGCTGGAGCCGGAACAACCAAAAGCTAGAGCAACTAGGAACCAGCTGTCCAGACATCTCAAGCCCTCTGCCTGGTCTCCATAAGACAGTCTGGTCTTCATTACAGAATGGCAATCTCAGTGCAATCAGACTCTGTGGAAGCTACTTTTCCCAGGGTGAATAGCCCAAGAGCGTAAAGTGGAAGCACATGGAATTTTTGTGATTTTGCTTTGTAAATCATATAGTATCTCTTGCACCTTAATTTACTGTGCAAGACAGACAAAAGCCAGTCTAGGTTCCAAGGAAGGAGACAGACCCCATCTTTCCAAAAGGGGATTGTCAAAGCCAAATTGCCAGAATATATGGAATGGGAGATATTGTTGGGGCTATCGTTAGAAAATAGGACCTGTCAAACCTTCCACATTATCAGAAGAAATATATAACAAAAGAAACTGAATATAGGCTATGAATTATGACATAAGATATAATAATAGTAGCAAATAGTACATGCCAAGCATTTTCTAAATCCTTCATAAATATTGACATAATAAATACTTACAATAATTCTGTTAAAGATACCAGTAGAATCCTCATTTTATACATGAAGAAATTGAGGCAAGTAAAGTAAAATAAATTGCCAAAGGCTCTGCAGCTAATTGATTGTTGCGCTAGAATGTGAAGATAGGAATCTGACTCCAGGGCTCATTCTCTCAATCCCTTAGTCATATTTCTCTCATAAGGATGGAATGAAGACCTAACACCTAGGCCTCCTAACAAAAAGTGGCCAAATTCCTTAGAAGGAAAAGCCCATAAATTAAAAAACTAAAAAAACCCAGAAAGCTCTAAGTTAATATTCCTGAGAAATGTATGTAAAACAAAGTGACACAGAAATTACAAAAATTATTTATAATACTAATTATTAGTTATTAATAATTATTATAATTATTATATATAATTACATATAATATACACAAACAGAGAAACAGCCATTTACAAAGAAAATCAGAGGAAAACACTCAATTTACAATGGAAACAAAAATGTATAATATCTAGGAATAAGCTTGACAAAAGTATGAAGAATTTAAATGAATTCAATTCTTAACTTTGACAGGGAAACAAAAAGAAGATTTAAATATGCACAAAATTGTGCCATTTTCTTAGGAAGATTCAACATTATAGGGAAGTCAGTTCTAAGCTAATCTGAAAAACTGATGGAATCTTAATAAAAAAATACCCTTAGATTTTTGGGGGGACACAAGTGACTCAGTTGGAAGAGCATGTGATTCTTGATCTCCAGGTCATGAGTATAAGCTCCACATTAGGTGCAGAGATTACTAACTAACTAACTAAATAAATAAATAAATAAACTAATAAATAAACTTAAAAAAATAAGGTTTTTTTTTTAAAGTCCTGATGCACTAAATCTAAAATTTATATGGAAAAATATAAGCAAGACTATCTGGGAAAATTCTGAGGAAAAAGAACAGAGTAAGAGACGCTAGTCTACATAATATTAAAACATATTTTAAAGCTAAAATAAGGAAAACAGTATAGTATATATTAATAAAGTTGATTTATTTATTTTTTGTTTTGTGTTTTTAATAAAGTTGATTTAAAAAGACCAGAAATGAAATGTAGTTTGTAATAAATATAATAAAGATGACATGTCAAATTAGTAGAGATAGCATGGACTGGACTGTTCAATAAAATGCTATTAGTGAATACTAATCTGGAAAAATAATAAAGTCGGGTTTTTATCAATATGAATCCTAGGTGGATCACAGAGTTTATTTTTTTAAGATTTTATTTATTTATTCATGAGAGACACACCGAGAGAATCAGAGACAGGCAGAGGAGAAGCAGGCTTCCCACAGAGAGCCTGATGCAGGATTCGATCCTGGGACCCTAGGATCAAGCCCGGAGCCTAAGGCAGATGCTCAATCACTGAGCCACCCAGACATCCCAATCACAGAGTTTAAGAGCAGTAGAAACTGGAAGGAACCTGGGTGCATATACTTTAGGAATCTCAGATCTGTGAAGGTTTCTCTATCATATGATAGTTTGAAACTATTAAAAGGAAAAAAATATATACATTCAATGTATAAATATTCAGGAGAATTTCCCTGGTATAAAACTTCTCAAGTCAAAAGATAAGCAGCAAACCAGAAAAAAATATATATATATTTAGAATTCATACCACAAAGGGCTAATTATCTTAAAAAGCTTTCCCAAATCAACAACAGACAATTAGCATAAAAGAAAACACAAAGGCTAGTGATCATTCCCACTCATTATAAGAGAAAGCAAAGTAAAACTACAAGTAGGATACATTTTTATTATTATTATTATTATTTTGCCTAACATATTAGGAAAAATAGGATGTTTGATAATGTACCATGTTGATAAAGATATCGGTGGACACACTGTTTAAATGGGATGGAAATTTGGTTAAAACTTTAGGATGGAAATATGGCACAGCTATCAAAATCACATGCACATACACTTTGACTCACATTTCACTTCTAGTTTATTCCACAGATATATATTTCAGGAATGACATAGAGAAACTGAGTAAAAATATCTAAATATCCATCAATAATGGTCTTTCAAGGTAAATTAGAATGTTTTATTAAAAATCATGCGAGTTCTATTTGCACAAATGTGAAAAGATTGCTGAAAGCACGTTACAGAATGGTATGTATAGATTTTTACCATTTGTATTACATGTAAACGTGCATGTATTTATTTATACCACATGCTCAAAGGTGCATAAATTATGTTTACATGGATACATACAAGAACTAATCACAGAGGTTGCTTCTAGGAAGAGTGAGAATGAAGACAGAGGTGAATGTACCTTATACCAACCCTATATGTTTGCTTTTCAAGCCCTTTTACTATTATATGAATACTTATGCAAAAATGGAGAGAATATTTCCACTTTCAGCTCATTTTGCCATTTCTTTGTTTTCTTTTCTAATATGTTAAATGTGTTTTTTAAAATGGAACTGTCTTGAGGAAGTTCCAACTGCTGAGAGGGTCTCAACTACCATCAAAAATCATTATTGTTAAAAAATTTCATCATTATTTTTTTCCCTTATACTCTTGGGCTTCTTTTCTTTCATTTCTTTCCTTCCCTTTTTCTTTTTTCTTTTTTCTTCTTTTAGAAAACTGTCAGGGAGACACTATAGTAGTAGCTAAGAAAAAGATGATCCTATTATTTAATGCATTTCCAACATCTAGTTTGGTAAAGTTTAAGACAAGTGTGTCATTATGTCCATATACAATTTCATGGAATCATAGGATCTCAGAGTCAAAATGGACCTTAAATGTCCCATCTACATTTTTGTTGTTTTTTATGATTTCCTGATAAGTGCTCCGTTTGTTGAAAGCTGCATAGTTTGACAATTCTCTTCACTGTAATTAAACTTAAAAAAAATACTTATTTACTTATTTGAGAGAGAGAGTGTGTGTGTGCAAACAGGGGAGCAACAGAGGGAGAAGATATCCAAGCAGACTCCCGCTGAGCCTGAAGCCCTATCCAGGGCTTGATATCAGGACCCATGAGATCAAGACCTGAGCGGAAATGAAGAGTAGGATGCTTAACCGACTGAGCCACCCAAGTGTCCCATTAAAGTAAACACTTCACTGAAAGATTTGCTTAGAATATTATGAAGGTTTCCTAGATGACTTCTTTTCCATGTATTGTTTGAAAACAGCACTTACAATCCTGTTTTTCTGTGAAGCCCAATTTTTCTAGAACACTACCTTTGTCCATACATATATCATAGCTTTTATTATACAGCATTGCAACCTTTTACTTATTTCTCTAATTTCCCTCTAGATTGCTACTTATCGTTATTCCCACTGCCCACTGAGCACATTGCTAGGCACATTATAGGTAATCAATAAATGCTTTGTGATGAAGGTATGCGCTTCATTAAATCCCAGGGTTATTTTTTCCAATATGTTCAGTAGTTTGGAAGATTATGGACTACATTATTCATTTTGAGGTAATTCAGCTTGATTCTTACATTTTAAATGAATGTGTCTCTCTTAGTCAATATCTATTTTTGCTAATCTGAATTGACAAATGTCTAATAAGTTGCCTATCTTCAAACTGACATTATACCAATAATAGAAGTATGATATATCATCCTACTGAATCTGATTCTAGAAAATACATAAAATACAAGTTCCCCCAAATGATTAGCTCAGGATAATCATAATCGTAATCATAATAATTTAAAGTATTACTACAGGATTCCAAAATCACAAGTCATAAAGATAACCAAATAAAGACCTTCATGGTTACTTTGTATGAGCTGAAATTTAATATCAAATGTCAGTTAAACTTAATTTAGGAAGAAAGGAAAACTTCCTGTGTAAAATGAAGTCTGATTAGAAAACAAATAAGCAAACATAAAGACAACAAAATACTCTCCACAGGAATTTTTAAAAGTAAAAAGGAGTTCTATGTTCAGAAGTAATTCAGAGCTATTAGGGGCTACCTGATACAATAGGCATATAAGCTATTGTAGTTACCACTAATAGGGTTATACACTGAAAAATTGTGACTAAGATGAGCAACTTTCCTTCTGGGGTCATTTTATTTTTATTTTTTTATTTTTATTTTTTTTTTCTGGGGTCATTTTAAACAAAAAGTATGGTGTCTAGGTTCAGTTGCTTTTAATAACTTCTCAACCTTCCTTCCAGTTTTATCATTTTATTCCTTTTAGAAAGGAAAAAAAAAAGGCCTCCAAATTTGGGAGAATAAGACTTCATGTTTCTAAGATGAATCGTACAGGCTTTATCTGGGGTAGCATTCTCATTGTATAAAACAGAACTAGGTCATGTGGGTTTAAGCAATGATTTTCCCAAAGTAGAGACAGTTTTCTTAAGGAAAAATCAAACATTTGCATATGCCTTCAAAATACAATTACTTATAAAAATTCAATATCTAGTCAGAATATACTTTCTCCAAAGGCATGACTCTTTTGGTGCAAAATGTTCTTGATAAAAATCTGCATGTAAGTTTAGTTGTTTTGTAAAGTTGAATATTTTAATTGTAATAGGTCTGTTTAATATAGAAAGAAGTGATACACAAGTAAATAAGTATCCTCCAAGCCATCTATTTTGATTACAAATTTCTCCATGCAGAATAATATGAACATTTTAAAATTTTGGTGATAAAATGTTAGAAAATAATGTGAAGGTTTTCTTTGATTTCTATGCATTAAATACTAAGGTAATTCTACAGAGACATAATTTTTTAATTAAATAAATAAATCACTATGCAAGAACTTTGACATGATTATGAGCTTTAGCTACTGGGCTGGAAGATTCAGGGTTTTGTTTGTTTTTCCCTATTGTCTCTGATTCAAAATCATACAGCTATCTTTAGGACTCCAATTTCTCCGTTTTCCCCCCCTTTCCTGAGAAGGAAATTGTGTCACTTAAGCTAGCTTCCCACTGATGCTGACCTGCTCTCCGTTCACACTCTTCTTCTCCCCTACTTCTCCCTTCCTTCTACCTTCTTCTCCTCCTGCTCTTCTTCCTCCTTTTTTTTTAAATTTATTTTATTTTATTTATTTATGATAGGCACACAGTGAGAGAGAGAGAGAGGCAGAGACATAGGCAGAGGGAGAAGCAGGCTCCATGCACCGGGAGCCCGATGTGTTATTCGATCCCGGGTCTCCAGGATCGCGTCCTGGGCCAAAGGCAGGCGCCAAACCGCTGCGCCACCCAGGGATCCCTTCTTCCTCCTTTTTAAGTTCACTGGCTACCTTGGGGCACCTGAGTGGTTCAATAGGTTAAGCGTCTGCCTTAGGCTCAGGTCATGATCCCAGGGTCCTGGAGCGGAGTCTTGCATTGGCCTTCCTGCTCAACATGGAGCTTGCTTCCCCCTTTCCCTCTGCCCCTCCTCCAGTGGTGCTTTTCTCTCTCTCTCTCTCTCTCTAATAAATAAGATGTTTAAAAATAAAAGAAAAATAAATTCTCTGGCTACCTTTAAATTCTTAAAATAAATGTGCCACTGCTCTGGCACCTGCTATCCTCCTGTGTATTAAATGAGCTGATTCTAATTCAATGGTTCACACACGTTAGGGTTCATCCAAATCACCTGAGATACTTGCTTTAAAATGCTGGTTCCCTGATACATCAGTTTGCTAGGGCTATAGTAACAAAGTAGCACAGTGTGAATCGCTTAAACAAACACATTTATTGTCCTACATTTTCAGAGATTAGAAGTGCAAAATCAAGGGTTGTCAGGGTTGGTCCCTTCTAAGGGCTATAGGAGAGTATCTATTCATTCCCTTTCTTTACTTCTGCAGCTTTGCTGGCAATCTGGCATTGCTTGGTCTTGTAGATATCATTTTCAGATGACATTATTCCTGTGTGTGTGTATGTGTGTCCACATCCCCCCGCCCATTTTTTTTAAGATTTTATTTATTTATTTATTTATTCATAAGGGACTCAGAGGGAGAGGCAGAGACGTAGGCAGAGGGAGAAGCAGACTACCCACTGGAAGCCCAATGTGGGGCTTGATCCATGGACCAGGATCATGCCCTAAGCCAAAGCAGATGCTCAATTGCTGAGCCACCCAGGCATCCCTCACATTTTCCCTTTTTATAAGGGCACCACTCACATATTGGATTGGAGGCTAACCTTACTCCAGCATGACTTCACCTTAGCTTGATAAATATATCTGCAATGACTCTATTTCTAAGTAAGATCACATTCTGAATTACCGGGGTCTAGGACTTACAACATAGGAAATTTGGAGGAGACACAACTGAATACATTAACACCCTTTTAGAAAGTTTGACTCAGCAGGTCCAACATGGCAGCCAGTGAACTGTATTTTTAACAAATACAACCAGCAATTTTGATGCAGAGGTTATCAGCTAATAACTCTTTGAAAACCACTAAAAATACTTGGAAGTGAAAACTCATTTATTAGTTATTAAAGCGGTGATTCTCTCCTAGAAGTGGCTGCAAAGCTTTTTCCACCAGAAACACTTTACACTAACATTTCCTTCAGAGTCACCTATACTGCTTAGAAAAAACACACAAAACAAAAGAGGGACTTTCAGTGCAAAGAACCCTGGCTTAAATCCAGCTCCTGTGATTTCATCTTTCATTAGTGTGTGATCTTGGACAAGTAACCTAATTTTGTGAGCCTCTATTTTTACAAATGTAAAATAGAAATAATATGAGCTGAGAGAAACATAGGGAAAATGCCCAGCACAAAGTAAATGCTCAAAAAATATAGTTATAACTTTCTATCCTAAGCTTGGGTCATGGTGCAAAATAATTTCTTGGAATGTCTGCAGTAACAGGCACTGCTCAGACATATATTCTCTACCTAAATTTATGTAAACAAATAGGGAGTGGGAAAACTCATTAAAATTCTTAGCTGTTTTCTATTGTGCAAAACTGAATGTTTATTTTGCACTAGAATGTAAACTCTTTAAGGCAGGGGCTTTGTTTTGTTCAGTGCTGTAACCTTAGTACATATTGCAGAACTTAGGATCTGGTAGGTACTTAATAAATAATTAAATGTCAAACAAATTTTCAGATGCTTAGAGAAATAGAAAGCAGGGCATTACTCCTTTTTAAAAACTACAACAAAATCTATATCCTTCCACATATTATGATTGTGGCTATACTTTATACAATAATATACAGTGAAAAAATTATGTGACATTAAGTATTCTTAAAAAGATGATTTTAAATGACAACAGAGTATTTCAATGTGTTCATATACTATAATTCATTTAACTATTTTGGAGAGGCTTAGTTTATTTCTGAGGAAGGTAAAGAGTGAGGAACCTATAATGATACATGGAAGGATTCTGAAAGTCCTGGTTGAATTGGAATAAGCATTAATTAATTAATTAATGGCTCATCACAGATTTCCATAAAGAATATTAACGGACCCACAAGAACTTATATACTATAAAATAGGACAATAATAAAATGATCAATAAATAAAATCAAGAAAAAAGCCCTATCATACAAAGTATTAGCATCAATGGAATAAATTAGATAGACCTGCATCATCAAATGTTATAATCAGAATACAACGCTTGTTATTAACTTCCTGAATGCTAATAGCACTGAGATCTGGATCCCAGATGGAACACTATTTCATGGAGATATATAGGTATAAATAGAAGCAAACAAATAATGGGTTACAGATCAATATGTTTGGGAAACAATGGGCTAAAAAACATAATTTTTTTTCATGGTTCATCAGAGCATTTAGATTCTAGTGTACACTTTAAGCCTCCAAAAAGGATCACAGAGTGTATATAGCCTTTTCAAAACTTATTTGACACTGAGCAATTTTATTTACTGAATGTCACCAGCGGCTAGTGTTCCATGGAATGCCCTTTAATATTGGTTTTCAGGATATTCAAAGCCAGGTTTACAATGTCACTGTAGCAACTATTTTTCACTTAGTTGCATTTTTCCTAGACCTTGTTCATATCCATATATATGTATCTATGATTATATCTATATCTTCATAAGCTTTCGTTTTTGAATTTAACTCATTGAATTAACACTAGTTAATTCACACATTTAACTATTTATTGAATGAATATTGTTCATCTAAGGGGTCACCTAGGTGGCTCAGTGGTTGAGCATCTGCCTTTGGCTCAGGTCATCTGCCTTTGGCTTGGGGGTATTGGGATCAAGTCCTGAATCGGGCTCCTTGTGAGGAGCCTGCTTCTCCCTCTGCCTATGTCTCTGCCTCTCTCTGTGTGTCTCTCATGAATAAATAAAAATCAAATCTTAAAAAAAAGAATATTGTTCAACTAAAAGAACAATGAAGAGAAAAAATGGCAGTATTTACCACCTTTACCAGGTAGGAAATCATTTATTTCAGTGGTAAAAATATTCTAGTCATTAAAGAGTCATTCTCTATTATGAAATGTAGATGATTCATTAGTCCTCCTCACTGTCCAGATGAAATAAGCCTTATGCCGATCTCACTTTGTTTCCAATTCAAACTCAGCAAACAAGTGCAGTCTAAAATGTTAACTTCCAGGATGCCTGGGTGGCTCAGTGGTTGAGCCTCTGCTTTCGGCTCAGGTCATGATCCTGGGACCTGGGATTGAATCCTGCATCAGGCTTCCTGCAGGGAGCCTGCTTCTCCCACTGCCTATGTCTCTGCTTCTCTCTCTGTGTCTCTTATGAAAAAATAAATAAAATCTTTAATAAAATAAAATAACATAAAATAAAATGTTAACTTCCCAGATACCCGAATTTCCAGTGAAACAGACACTATAGCCCAGATCACCAAAAAGTCTTTCTAAATAAAGATACTGGAATTGGGCTTAAATATCTATATCTTGTGAATTTGAGCATGTCAAGTCATACTACTTGCACTGGATAACCTTTGACTGTAATTGACTGATTGATCTATAAAGCTGAAAGTAAGATATTGAAGAGTAGTGATCACACAAAAGGAAGTTACTCTAGAAAGCCTTCTTTGAGTAATTAGCAGAATTTTTAGAAAACATATATATACAAGAGTGGTGTGAGTTCTATAAATTTAATCATATTCAGATCAAACATAAAAATATGAAAATGTCTAGTTTGGTGCTAAGTAAAATGCTTTTTTAAAAAATATTATCTACTTATTTTATTTTTTTTTTTTTTTTTTTTTTTTATTATTATTTTTTTTATTGGTGTTCAATTTACTAACATACAGAATAACACCCAGTGCCCGTCACCCATTCACTCCCACCCCCCGCCCTCCTCCCCTTCTACCACCCCTAGTTCGTTTCCCAGAGTTAGCAGTCTTTACGTTCTGTCTCCCTTTCTGATATTTCCCACACATTTCTTCTCCCTTCCCTTATTTTCCCTTTCACTATTATTTATATTCCCCAAATGAATGAGAACATATAATGTTTGTCCTTCTCCGACTGACTTACTTCACTCAGCATAATACCCTCCAGTTCCATCCACGTTGAAGCAAATGGTGGGTATTTGTCATTTCTAATAGCTGAGTAATATTCCATTGTATACATAAACCACATCTTCTTGATCCATTCATCTTTCGTTGGACACCGAGGCTCCTTCCACAGTTTGGCTATCGTGGCCATTGCTGCTAGAAACATCGGGGTGCAGGTGTCCCAGCGTTTCATTGCATTTGTATCTTTGGGGTAAATCCCCAACAGTGCAATTGCTGGGTCGTAGGGCAGGTATATTTTTAACTGTTTGAGGAACCTCCACACAGTTTTCCACAGTGGCTGCACCAGTTCACATTCCCACCAACAGTGCAAGAGGGTTCCCTTTTCTCCACATCCTCTCCAACATTTGTTGTTTCCTGCCTTGTTAATTTTTCCCATTCTCACTGGTGTGAGGTGGTATCTCATTGTGGTTTTGATTTGTATTTCCCTGATGGCAAGTGATGCAGAGCATTTTCTCATGTGCATGTTGGCCATGTCTATGTCTTCTTCTGTGAGATTTCTGTTCATGTCTTTTGCCCATTTCATGATTGGATTGTTTGTTTCTTTGGTGTTGAGTTTAATAAGTTCTTTATAGATCTTGGAAACTAGCCCTTTATCTGATATGTCATTTGCAAATATCTTCTCCCATTCTGTAGGTTGTCTTTGAGTTTTGTTGACTGTATCCTTTGCTGTGCAAAAGCTTCTTATCTTGATGAAGTCCCAATAGTTCATTTTTGCTTTTGTTTCTTTTGCCTTCGTGGATGTATCTTGCAAGAAGTTACTATGGCCGAGTTCAAAAAGGGTGTTGCCTGTGTTCTTCTCTAGGATTTTGATGGAATCTTGTCTCACATTTAGATCTTTCATCCATTTTGAGTTTATCTTTGTGTATGGTGAAAGAGAGTGGTCTAGTTTCATTCTTCTGCATGTGGATGTCCAATTTTCCCAGCACCATTTATTGAAGAGACTGTCTTTCTTCCAATGGATAGTCTTTCCTCCTTTATCGAATATTAGTTGCCCATAAAGTTCAGGGTCCACTTCTGGATTCTCTATTCTGTTCCACTGATCTATGTGTCTGTTTTTGTGCCAGTACCACACTGTCTTGATGACCACAGCTTTGTAGTACAACCTGAAATCTGGCATTGTGATGCCCCCAGATATGGTTTTCTTTTTTAAAATTCCCCTGGCTATTCGGGGTCTTTTCTGATTCCACACAAATCTTAAAATAATTTGTTCTAACTCTCTGAAGAAAGTCCATGGTATTTTGATAGGGATTGCATTAAACGTGTATATTGCCCTGGGTAACATTGACATTTTCACAATATTAATTCTGCCAATCCATGAGCATGGAATATTTTTCCATCTCTTTGTGTCTTCCTCAATTTCTTTCAGAAGTGTTCTATAGTTTTGAGGGTATAGATCCTTTACATCTTTGGTTAGGTTTATTCCTAGGTATCTTATGCTTTTGGGTGCAATTGTAAATGGGATTGACTCCTTAATTTCTCTTTCTTCAGTCTCATTGTTAGTGTATAGAAATGCCACTGACTTCTGGGCATTGATTTTGTATCCTGCCACGCTACCGAATTGCTGTATGAGTTCTAGCAATCTTGGGGTGGAGACTTTTGGGTTTTCTATGTAGAGTATCATGTCATCGGCGAAGAGGGAGAGTTTGACTTCTTCTTTGCCAATTTGAATGCCTTTAATGTCT
This sequence comes from Canis aureus, assembly GCF_053574225.1. NCBI lineage: Eukaryota > Metazoa > Chordata > Mammalia > Carnivora > Canidae > Canis > Canis aureus. The sequence continues at coordinate 47,952,435 of NC_135620.1, forward strand.
TTTTGTTGTCTGATTGCTGAGGCTAGGACTTCCAGTACTATGTTGAATAGCAGTGGTGAGAGTGGACATCCCTGTCTTGTTCCTGATCTTAGGGGAAAGGCTCCCAGTGCTTCCCCATTGAGAATGATATTTGCTGTGGGCTTTTCATAGATGGCTTTTAAGATGTCGAGGAATGTTCCCTCTATCCCTACACTCTGAAGAGTTTTGATCAGGAATGGATGCTGTATTTTGTCAAATGCTTTCTCTGCATCCAATGAGAGGATCATATGGTTCTTGGTTTTTCTCTTGCTGATATGATGAATCACATTGATTGTTTTACGGGTGTTGAACCAGCCTTGTGTCCCAGGGATAAATCCTACTTGGTCATGGTGAATAATTTTCTTAATGTACTGTTGGATCCTATTGGCCAGTATCTTGTTGAGAATTTTTGCATCCATGTTCATCAGGGATATTGGTCTGTAATTCTCCTTTTTGGCGGGGTCTTTGTCTGGCTTTGGAATTAAGGTGATGCTGGCTTCATAGAACGAATTTGGAAGTACTCCATCTCTTTCTATCTTTCCAAACAGCTTTAGGAGAATAGGTATGATTTCTTCTTTAAACGTTTGATAAAATTCTCCTGGGAAGCCATCTGGCCCTGGACTCTTGTGTCTTGGGAGGTTTTTGATGACTGCTTCAATTTCCTCCCTGGTTATTGGCCTGTTCAGGTTTTCTATTTCTTCCTGTTCCAGTTTTGGTAGTTTGTGGCTTTCCAGGAATGCGTCCATTTCTTCTAGATTGCCTAATTTATTGGCGTATAGCTGTTCATAATATGTTTTTAAAATCGTTTGTATTTCCTTGGTGTTGGTAGTGATCTCTCCTTTCTCATTCATGATTTTATTAATTTGAGTCTTCTCTCTCTTCTTTTTAATAAGGCTGGCTAATGGTTTATCTATCTTATTAATTCTTTCAAAGAACCAACTCCTGGTTCTGTTGATCTGTTCCACAGTTCTTCTGGTCTCGATTTCGTTGAGTTCTGCTCGAATCTTTATTAACTCCCTTCTTCTCTTGGGTGTAGGATCTATTTGCTGTTTTTTCTCTAGCTCCTTTATGTGTAAGGTTAGCTTTTGTATTTGAGTTCTTTCCAGTTTTTGAATGGATGCTTGTATTGCGATGTATTTCCCCCTTAGGACTGCTTTTGCTGCATCCCAAAGATTTTGAACGGTTGTATCTTCATTCTCATTAGTTTCCATGAATCTTTTTAATTCTTCCTTAATTTCCTGGTTGACCCTTTTATCTTTTAGCAGGATGGTCCTTAACCTCCATGTGTTTGAGGTCCTTCCAAACTTCTTGTTGTGATTTAGTTCTAATTTCAAGGCATTATGGTCCGAGAATATGCAGGGGACAATCCCAATCTTTTGGTATCGGTTCAGACCCGATTTGTGACCCAATATGTGGTCTATTCTGGAGAAAGTTCCATGTGCGCTTGAGAAGAATGTGTATTCAGTTGAGTTTGGATGTAAAGTTCTGTAGATATCTGTGAAATCCATCTGGTCCAGTGTATCATTTAAAGCTCTCGTTTCTTTGGAGATGTTTTGCTTAGAAGACCTATCGAGTATAGAAAGAGCTAGATTGAAGTCACCAAGTATAAGTGTATTATTATCTAAGTATTTCTTCACTTTGGTTAATAATTGATTTATATATTTGGCAGCTCCCACATTCGGAGCATATATATTGAGGATTGTTAAGTCCTCTTGTTGAATAGATCCTTTAAGTATGATATAGTGTCCCTCTTCATCTCTCACTACAGTCTTTGGGGTAAATTTTAGTTTATCTGATATAAGGATGGCTACCCCTGCTTTCTTTTGAGGACCATTCGAATGGTAAATGGTTCTCCAACCTTTTATTTTCAGGCTGTAGGTGTCCTTCTGTCTAAAATGAGTCTCTTGTAGACAGCAAATAGATGGGTCCTGCTTTTTTATCCAGTCTGAAACCCTGCGCCTTTTGATGGGGTCATTAAGCCCGTTCACATTCAGAGTTACTATTGAGAGATATGAGTTTAGTGTCATCATGATATCTATTCAGTCTTTGTTTTTGTGGACTGTTCCACTGAACTTCTTCTTAAAGGGGAATTTTAAGAGGCCCCCTTAAAATTTCTTGCAGAGCTGGTTTGGAGGTCACATATTCTTTTAGTTGCTGCCTGTCTTGGAAGCTCTTTATCTCTCCTTCCATTTTGAATGAGAGTCTTGCTGGATAAAGTATTCTTGGTTGCATGTTCTTTTCATTTAGGACCCTGAATATATCCTGCCAGCCCTTTCTGGCCTGCCAGGTCTCTGTGGAGAGGTCTGCTGTTACCCTAATACTCCTCCCCATAAAAGTCAGGGATTTCTTGTCTCTTGCTGCTTTAAGGATCTTCTCCTTATCTTTGGAATTTGCAAGCTTCACAATTAAATGTCGAGGTGTTGAACGGTTTTTATTGATTTTAGGGGGGGATCTCTCTATTTCCTGGATCTGAATGCCTGTTTCCCTTCCCAGATTAGGAAAGTTTTCAGCTAGAATTTGTTCAAATACATATTCTGGCCCTCTGTCCCTTTCGGCGCCCTCGGGAACCCCAATTAAACGTAGGTTTTTCTTCCTCAGGCTGTCGTTTATTTCCCTTAATCTATCTTCATGGTCTTTTAATTGTTTTTCTCTTTTTTCCTCAGTTTCCCTCTTTGCTGTCAACTTGTCTTCTAGGTCACTCACTCGTTCTTCCACCTCGTTAACCCTCGTCGTTAGGACTTCTAGTTTGGATTGCATCTCATTCAATTGGTTTTTAATTTCTGCCTGATTAGCTCTAAATTCTGCAGTCATGAAGTCTCTTGAGTCCTTTATACTTTTTTCTAGAGCCACCAGTAGCTGTATAATAGTGCTTCTGAATTGGCTTTCTGACATTGAATTGTAATCCAGATTTTGTAACTCTGTGGGAGAGAGGACTGTTTCTGATTCTTTCTTTTGAGGTGAGGTTTTCCTTCTAGTCATTTTGCTCAGTGCAGAGTGGCCAAAAGCAAGTTGTATTGGGAAAAAGAGAAAAAGAGAGGAGAGAAAGAAGGAAAGAAAAGAGAAAGAGAAAAAAAAAGGGAAGAAAAAGAAAAAAAAAGAAAAAAAAAGAAAAAAAAAGAAGAAAAAGAGAAAGAAAAAGAAAGGAGAAAAAAAGGGGGTGGGGGAAGGAAACAAATCAAAAAGCAAAACAAAACAAAAACAAAAACAAAAACAAACAAAAAAAGAACCACCGGGGAGTATCTTCTGATTCTGTGTTCTTTAAGTCCCTTGGCTTCTCCTGGAAGTTGTCAGTCTAGCTGGTGTTCTGGGGGAGGGGCCTGTTGTGCTGATTTTCAGGTGTTAGCAGTTGGGGGAGCTGCTGTGCCCCTGCATGGTGCAGGGCTCGGTGGGGGTTGTTTACCCCGTGAGGCCGCAGGAGGAACAGCCCCAGTGGCGGGGCAGCTCTGGAAACCTGGAGTCAGCTCCGGCAGGAACTCCCTCTGCAGGGCCTGGAGGCTCCGGGGCGGGGCCGCTGATGTGCTCAGCTGGGGCAGGAGCGTTCTTGCTGTCCTGGGCCCTCCCGGCCTCTGCCTGTCCCGGGGGAGGCGGGATCCTGGGCTGTGTCCCGGCGCCCTGTGCTCCGGGGCCTGCGCTGGTGGATTCGCGCTCCCGGGCCGTGCAACCCCCTCCGCGGAGCTGCCGCCCGAGCCCCTCCGAGCTGCTCCTGGAACCGCGCAGCCCCCTCCGCACGGAGCCTCTTCTTCTGCCCGAGCCCCTCCGAGCTGCTCCCGGGGCCCCGCAGCCCCCTCCGCGGAGCCGCCGCCCGAGCCCCTTCAGCTGCTCCGGGTCCCGCCGTGCGCTGCAGCCCTTAGGGAGCTCGGCGCACTCTCCTGGGCGCGCAGTTGCTCTGTTACTGTCCCCGGGAGCCCGAGGGCCTCCTCGCCCTCCTGGTCCTGCTCCAACTCCCCACGAGCCCCTTTCCGCCCGGGAAGGTCGGTGCAGCTCCTGCGTCTCCGGGACGGGGCTCTCCTGTCCTGGGGACACTCCCCCGGCCTCAGCCCGGCTCCTCGCGGGGCCCCTCCCCCTTGGAGGCCTTTGTTCCTTTATTTCTTTTTCCCCGTCTTCCTACCTTGATAGATGCGCGAACTCTTCTCACTGTAGCATTCCAGCTGGTCTCTCTTTAAATCTCAGGCCGAATTCATAGATTTTCAGGATAATTTGAAGGTTTTCTAGGTAGTTTGGTGGAGACAGGTGATTTGGAGACCCTACTCCTCCGCCATCTTGCTCCTCCCCTCTTATCTACTTATTTTAGAGAGAGAGAATGCATGTGCATGCAGCAGGAGGGGCAAAAGGAGGAGTGGGGGGAGAGAGAATCTCAAGCAGACTAACTGCTGAATGCATAGCCTGCCCTGAGGCTCAATCTCACGACCCTGAGATCATGGTTTAAGCCAAAATCAAGAGTTGGATGCTAACTGACTGAGACACCCAGGAGATATAATGCTTTTAAATAGTGCTATTTGTTTGATGAAAATGTCAGTCATTTTTAGAAACATTTCAGTCTCTATCACTCAAGTTTTCAAAAGAAATCATTGCTAAAGACAATCTATCTGGGGATAAAGATCACCACCTGATACTAATTACTTAATTTTTTACCTCTTTGGTTTTCTTTAACATATAATTAGAATGTCTCTGGAGTCCAAATTGACTTGTGTACTTAATCAGTAAGTATATTTCCATACTTAAGTAAAATACTATTTTTTCAAAATATGTAAGTCACAGAAACTTCACAAGAAACTTGAAAGGAACAAACTAGTATTTACAGTCTGAGGCATTAATATGCAAGGACCAGAAGGATGGAATACATTGTCTTCTATATCTTTCTTACAAGGAATTTTCTATTTACCAGTTTAAATTAATTATTGAAATACCTTATAGATTACTAATGATTGATTCAATGGCTAATTTACTCATTGCTGCCTATGTGGTAGTCATGCAAACCCGACAATTTTGCACGTTTTGAGGCTTCTGTTCACGTAAGACCCAACTATGTGATATTACTTCCGATCAGAAATATGAATCAACTTCAGACACATCAGTTGTACCTTTTGGGTATAGAGAAATAACATTTCTCTATCTTATTTTCACTGATAAAGATACAGAATGCTCTTAAAAGCCACACAATAGAAAATTAAAAGTTAAATCACAGGGTCTGATTTAAGTCCCATGCATTATGTATTTGTCATTATTGATAACAGTTCTATGATAATTTTTCACTCTATCTAAATATAGTTCTTTTTAAGATGATAACCTGTAAATAATTGCTATTCAAAGAAAGATACTTTTAGGTTACCACTCAAATTCATGTCAAATGCAATGTAGTTCCCATCTCCCACTGTAAATTAGTCAATTGGAATAATCACTGCCTGGTAAGAAGATTAAGACTATTCAATATCATTTAGGATTCTTAAAATACCAATTTCATGACTTTTAGTAACTTTACATAAATTATAAAGAATTTATAAAGATTTCAGACAAGGTAATTAATGCCTCTAAAAATCTTTCCTCACATTTTATACCTTTCTTAAAGATCTGCATGATTTCTTATGATTAGGAGACATTTGTCATGAAAATAAAATATAAAACTGACCAATAGGGATCCCTGAGTGGCTCAGCGGTTTAGTGCCTGCCTTTGGCCTAGGGCGTGATCCTGGAGTCCTGGGATCAAGTCCCACATTAGGCTCCCTGCAGGGAGCCTGCTTCTTCCTCTTCCTGTGTCTCTACCTGTCTCTCTCTCTGTGTGTCTCTCATGAATAAATGAATAAAATCTTTTTAAAATAAACAAACAAACAAACAAATAAATAAATAAACTGACCAATAAGTTTCTCATTAGAGGAAAAAAACTTTCTGTTCTCACATCCAATCTAACAAAACAAACAAAAAAAAGGTCTCCATTCTAAATTATCTTTCACTTAATCTCCATTGTGGGAATGGCTGGGTGGCTCAGCAGTTGAGCATCTCGCCTTCCACTTGGGATGTGATTCCCAAGTCCAGGGATCGAGTCCCATATCAAGCTCCCTGCGGCGAGCCTGCTTCTCCCTCTGTCTATGTCTCTGCCTCTCTCTGTGTCTCTCATGAATAAATAAATAAAATCTTTAAAGAAAAAAAATCTCCATTCTGATTCATTAAAAGACTAATAGAGATTACCATACTTCAAGTTTATGTATGTATCTCAGCTCTGGAATATGAGCTATAAGGACCCAAGAGAAAAGTCCATGAGCCAATTTTGGAAACTGCTGAATCTGAAGACATGAGCTTTTGGTTCCATGCCTAAAAATAATTATCTATGTTTAATTCCAAAAATAGACTTTCAGTGTCTGCCAATATTTTAATAACTGAAGGAGAAACTTGAGGTTTTTTCTTTTTTTTTTTTTTAATGGAACTTGGCTGTTGCTTATGTCCTCATGGGGCCCAGGTAATATTTCTATGCATGTGTGAATAAGTAGATTATAAATTCAAGGTCTGCTTTTTGGCTTAAGTGAATGTTACCAGTTAGACCTCCTTTATAATTCCATCTCCAAATGTGGCTCCTTGTGTACCAATATTGGACTAGTGTCTGTTATTTTTTGGCTAATTTACTTTTTGTTAAAACTAATGTCAGAATGTTTACATTTGTGCCTAAGAATGTTTCAACGTTACCAATATACAATTTAGAGACATTTATGTTTAGAATCTTCAGTTTTGACTTGAAAATTTCACTTCAAGCTTTAGGACCAAAAATAATTGTCCTTTACTCCATCAGCTCCCCAGGAGGGATCATATGTAACCCTTAATATTTTTATACAAATCATAATATTTTAAAACCCATTTAAAGAAGCTTATAGTGCTACATCTTGTGGTGGCTCTTCTTTATTTATTGAGCCCATTTCCCTAGAGAATAATTCTCTAATCTCTTATTTGAGAAGATAGGAGGAATTGAAATTATAAGCCTTATTGCAAAGTTCTGGCAGTGGCTGGCTAAGGGAAGAGTTTCGTGGGGAAAGAGTGGGCTGTGAGGGGAGATTCACAGTCTGTTTTCATTCTCTGCATTCAAGATGGTTCCTTACCTATATTACATCTAGTTTCTTGGACTACAGAGACTTCCTAATTTAATTTCTATAAAGAATAGAACTCCTATCAATATTTTAGATGAGTAAACAAATCTGGGCTTCCAGCTTTTTTGTCTCAAGTTTTTATTAAATTCTAGTTAGTTAATATATAATGTAATGCTACTAAATTCTACTCCTGGCTTCAGGAGAAGAATTTAGTGATTCATTACTTACATACAATCCGATTACTTTTTGTATAAACTTTGAAATAATATTCCATCTTCACTCTCAGCATTGACCAGCATTCACAGGCACATGAGGTCTGAAACTCCTGAGCATGTGGAGGATCTACGACTTTCATCAGCTCACTTCACACCTGCTTCACCCTCTGCTGGCACTTAGACTTCTAATTCCTCTGCTCTCCTAAGTCCTTAGCACTCAGCTATTTAATTTCTATTTCCCATCATTTTATTGATGTCACTTCTACACTGATCTTTCTTTCCTCTCCTGCTTATTGTATTCCTGTATAGCCAAGTTAATAGTTTCAGGAGGGAGTAGTGATAATGCATGTGTTCCATATGCCATATTTCTTCCTCATTCATTTATCACAGAAAACAAAAATCTCTGTAATTAGCACATGTAATAATTTATGAAGTTGTGTTGCATATCTTTCATGCTCTTTTCTGATTTTTTAAAGCATCTTCCCATGGATCTTATTGATCCACCTTCTAAACATTTTATGATGATATTGGCTTTAGTTTTAAAATATCTAACATATATTGAACATCTAATATATATTGAACATCTAATGTATGTGATATCTGGGTTTGATGGTGGAAACATTCTATTCAATTCATTGTACATGTCACTCTTTCTGTCATACTCTTTTGGTTGGATTTATCTGTCCTGAACACATAAATTTTAAGAACACTTTACAATAGCTCCTAGCTTTAGTTTTCTCTGAGAATTTCTGTTTATAAGGCAATTGGTCTCATAACCCTGTTGGTATTCTCTGGTTATAGTGGCCATATTTTCTGAGACACAAATCAGGATCTTTTGTTCATTGGTCTTAAAAAGAATTATTCTTCCTGACTTATGGGTTTATCTTAATGAAAGTATAAAATAAAATCATCTTTAGTAATAGTGTAGTTTAATAAAAACATTTTAAATTATGAGTTAACATAAAGCTCGGTTGAAAAGATAAAGATATCTCTTGGAGGAACTTAAAGAATAAGTATATGGTTAACAAATTTCCCATTTTGAAAGAATGCATCTACAGGAAGTCAGAATTGTTCTAGAAGATCTCAGGAGTGTGGTGGAATGAAGTAACGATATGGTATGGTTAACCAGTAACTGGTAATATTTCAGGAAATGAACACCTTTCTCAGTGTATTTTATATTTTACTTAAACAGATAAGAAATCAGTTTCACCCTTCTAGGCTTATAAACATGGGAAGACAAGCTGTGAAGCTACTCACACAAAAATAAAAAATTCTAACAACTTATCTTCTTAGCTTTAGGGCTAAAAGCATAAATAATTTAAAAGAACTTCCAGTTTGCTTATTCTAAAGCTATTTTAATGCAAACAACAAAAAAGTCATGAATGAATTTCTTCACCCTTTCAAGATAAAAACAATCCAGTTTCTTTATGGCATGAGTAAATCACATTGACTTGGTTATAATAAACTCAGAGCCTAGTTATTTCAATGTTTCCCCTATTTCTAATGGCTGTGAGTTCTTGGTAGTGGCTATAGCTCTAGCTGCTTCTTAGTGACTTAAGGCACTGAATCAGTATATTTTATTTTGTTTACTTTTATTTGAGTATAGTTGATGCACAATGTTACATTACTTTCAAGTGTACAACATATTGAAACAATTTCTTTCTATATCATGCTATGCTCACCACAAACATCGCTATCATCTGTCACCATACAGTGCTATTATAATACCATTAATTCTCTTCCCTATGTGTGCCTTTTGTTCTTACAACATTCATTCCATAACTGGAAGCCTGTGTCTCCCACTCCCCTTCACCTATTTTGCCCATTCTCCCTCTCCCATTTCTCTGACATTCAGCTTGTTCTTTTTATTTATAGGTTAGATTCTGCTTTTAGTTTTGTTTTGTTTTTCTAGATTCCACATATGAGTGAAATCATACGCTATTTGTCCTTCTCAGTCTGACTTATTTCACTGGCATAATACCTTCTAGGTCCATACAGGTTGTCTCAACTTTTTTATAGCTGCATAATATTCCTCTGTGTGTGTGTGTGTGTGTGTGTGTGCGCGCGCACTTCTGCATGTATCATCTTTTCCCATTCATCTATTGATGGACACTTAGGTTGCTTTCATATCTTGGCTATTGTAAATAATACTGCAATACACATAGGGTGCATATATTTTTTGAATTACTCTTATTATTTCCAGTGGGTAAATACCCAGTAGTGGAATTATTGGATTATATGGTATTTCTACTTTTAATTTTTTGAGGAACTTCCATGCTATTTTCTACAGTGGTTGCAACAATTTACATTCCTATGAACAGTGCACAAAAGTTCCTTTTTCTCCACATCCTCACCAACACGTGTTATCCCTTGTCTTTTTGGTCATAACTATTCTAACAGGTGTGAGGTAATATCTTATTATGTATGGTTTTGATTTGCATTCTCCTGATTAGTGGCATTGAACATCTTTACATGTGCTTGTTTGCCATTTATATGTCTTCTTTAGAAAAATGTCTATAGGTCCTCTACCCATTTTTAAATCAGATTGCTTTTCTAGTGTTGAATTGTATAAGTTTTTTTAAATATATTTTGGATATTAACACCCTATTGACTATGTCAATGCAAAATATCACTTGCAAATACCTTCTCCCATTCAGTAGGTTGCTTTTTATATTCATTGATGGTTTTCCTCACTGTTTGAAAGCTTTTTATTCTAATATAATCCCAAAAGTTTTTTACTTCTGCTTAACCCTTTCAAGATAAAACAATCCAGGTTCTTTATGGCATGAGTAAATCACATTGATTTAGCTGTAGTAAACTTAGAGCCTAGTTATTTCAATGTTTCCCCTATTTCTAATGGCTGTGAGTTCTTGGTAGTGGCTATAGCTCGAGCTGCCACTTAAGGCACTGAATCAGTAGATTTTAGACTTGAAACCATAAAAATCCTAAAAGAGAGAGCCCAGGCAGTAATTTCTTTGACATTAGCCACAGCATTTTTCTAGATTTGTTTCCTCAGGCAAGGGAAGCTGGTGTATGCTTAATATGACTGAATCAAAAAGCTTCAATACTTATGTAAAATTTGTATAGAGAACGCAATCACTAGCTGTAAAATTGCTAGAGTTCTATGAATGTTGTACTCACATCTAATCTCTAATTATTTCTATGGATACTTTATGGCATTTGGAGAAATATTATATTTTTAAAATTAATTTCTTCATGCAACTTATATCCACTTAGGCAGGAAGTTCAAATGTAAGAGCAAAGATCATATAGCCAAGAAAGGAGCTCCATCCCCAGAAAGCTATCAGGAATGTCATAATAGATCCAAGAACTGAGCTCCAGCCTAGAAGTCTACTCTTTACATCAAATTCTGAATGATGAGGATTCCCTCATGATGATGTTGTTAGTACTTCTCATATGAGTTAATTGAGAAAATGCATAATTCTATATAAGCATTCTGACATCTTGTTTTAAATCAATATCTATTTTCCTAATCAAGCCAAATCTCTAAGCTTTTAAAAAATTCTAACAAATATGTGCAGGATACATAATACTTATTTATTCAGCTGCCAATCATGGACTACACAAATATTGATTTTTCAAGCTCTTGTAATTAATTACTATCGCCCATCAGGGTTCAGTTATTTATAAGTTAGGAATCATGACCTAGATATCTTGAATTTACCAAGAAAAATGTCAATTCCATCTCTCTCTCATTCTCTCTCTCTCTCTTTTTTTTTTTTTTTTTTTGGAATTTGAAGGCAACTTTATTTCCTTCAACTGAATTACAACATAAATCACTCTAAACTCTAGAGAGTACCTGTCAAAGGGTTAACCGCTTAGGTGGTAGAATACATATAATAATTTTGAAGGTTTATTTTCAAGGTCTTTCTGGCATTGTCAAATGTAGAAGTGACTTGGCACCTCTGTGGCCAGACTTTTGTCTACCTATTCCCACTCCAAGGAAAAAAGGAGTTACTAATTTCATTAGTCTATGCCTGATATAATGGTGGCAATGAAAAGACATAGATAGAGTTGTTATTTAAAGTACAGGAATTTACATTCCACAACTCTTATCTTGCATTTCCTGCTTGAGAGAGGTAAGCAGAGCCAGGCATGACTTGAACTCCCAAGAACTCATGTGTTCATATATTCTCCCTTCTTTCTCTTGTGCATCTCCCCTATCTCCTTTCAGAAACAAGCAAGTATATATTCCTCAAATATATATTCTGAAGAGTTACTTCCCTTTTTCCTTGCTTCCTTCTTTGTTTCCTTCCTTCCTTCCTTCCTTCCTTCCTTCCTTCCTTCCTTCCTTCCTTCCTTCCTTCCTTCTTCCCTACCACTCCTCCCTTCTTTCTTTCATTTTTAAGGTCCAATTTAGGATGCTCATGCATAAATATGACTTAAATGTCACCTTCAGAGTGATACACTTGCAGTGGAGAATGACTAGTTTAGACTTTTAACTGTTAAGTCTAATTGGTTCTATCAAAGAAAGCAATGTGGGAGGATGAAAAGAACAGATCTGTAACTAGACTTATAATTCAATTTTGGATTGGCTAAGTGATCTTGAAAACAATCACTTTGAGCTTGTTTTCCTATCTGGGAAATGGAGATAGAATTTTTAACAGATGTAATTTGGAGATTTTAATGAGTTTGAATGTATGAAGGTAACACCATTATAACCAGGATCATTACCATCATTACTTCTCTGTTGAGTGATAAGCCTGTTACAGACACAATTTTATTATTAATAGCCCCAAGTACAACTTAGAAAATAAGGACGTAAAGAAATTTAAATATTTTCTCTAAGGTAACATTGCAAATGAGGATCAGAGACAGGGTTTGAGTTCATCTATCATATTCCATAAGCCTAAACTCTGAATTAGTATGGCTTCTTACATGTTCTTTTTATTAATATTACTGGTTTCTCTCAAGGAAAGAATTATGTACCCTCTTTTAGCTGTGGGTCTCTGAAGATACTCAGCTATGTTACACACTCAACAACATAATGATTATGTTATGATACATTTATATATCAACTAGATCTATGTTGTTCAATACAGTAGCCACCACTTAAAAAAGGCTATTTTAATTTAACTTAATTAGAACTAAATAAAATTTGAAAATTGAAACCTTTAGTCACACTAACCACATTTCAAGTACTCAAAAGCCAAATGTAGCTGTTACTATATTGACCAGCACAGATATAGAATATTTCTGTTAATGCATAAAGTTCTACTAGGTAGCCCTAAACTAAATTACTTTCAATGAGGGATGTGAAGAAATTTGTTTATTAAGGAATTTGTTTATAACAAATCCTTGGTCACAGAAGAGAAAGCACCTAATCAGGAAATTCTTATATTAGATCTTAACATACACATACACACTTACAAATATGCAAACAAAATACAGAGACCTAACACTCATTCTGTAATATTTTTCCTTTATGGTCACCCTGAATCTAATGTTATTTACAAAACTTTGTTCTGTGTAATGACATTCTTAAGCAAAGCATAGCAGATATATTGCTATGTTAATACTTATCCACTTCAACAGACTCTAATCTTGGATGCTACAAAATACATGCAGGCCTGTAAAATTGCATAAACATTACTCATCCTAGTTATTTGTAAGTTCCTAGAGAGTTCAATTCGTTGGAGAAGCTTCAATAAAAGAGTAAGGGAGTATAGTTATTTAAGAACCCCTGTGTTTTTCTAGAGGAAATTTAACAAGGCAGGAGAGATGGCATTCTGATATATTGAGCCAATCTTCAGAAATAGTCCATACAGCCATAAAGATATGGAAAATGAAAAGTCAGAGTGATCAAACAATTTCAGGAAAATAAACAGATAAGCACAAAAATAAAGTGAATCAGCATGCCTTTGTTTTGTCTGGTTTTCTGAGGAATTATATAGCAACTACTGCTAGAATAGAGGCTTATTAAGAAACACATATATTCTTTTTGTTCCTGGGTCCTGGTTTTTCTGTTTTGTTTTTGTTTTCTCTCTCTCTTTCTCTCTCTCTCTCTCTCTCTCTCTTTTAAGTAGGATCCATGCTAGGTGTGAACTTACAACCCCAAGATCAACACCAGGGCTGAGATCAAGAGTCAGACACTTAATTGAGCTACCCAGGTGCCCCTGATTTTTCACTTTTTTAAGGAAACAAAAGCCACTTCTTAATATTAATTAATCTTCTTGTTCTTCATCTGTTGGTCAATGAAGGTAAAATTATTACCTAACTTAGTTTATAAGTAGTCACTTATCAAATACTTAATAAAAATAAGTATCTCTAGGAATCACTAGACTTTATGTTGTCTAGGGTTATACATATATTTTAAATGTATGTTTTATTTATTAAATGTGCAGTATTAGATTCACTTACCTCTGGAAAATGGCTTTTAAAACTTACTATGAACATGGTAGAGTGAATTTGTTTAATGGAAAAACAGCTACCCTCTAGCTTAGATTTTGAATTGTTAATTACATTCTAAGTATGTAATATTCCCTGGTTCAACCTTCAATGCCCATATTTTAACTTAATGGACATAACTTTACACTTAAAAGGTGCCTATGTGAGGTAGATTATGTTTGACATTTATATTCAGATGATATAAGGAAACTGAACAATAAGGAAAAATATATTTTCTAATTTTAATAGAACTCTAAGATATCAGACAGGAGGATGCAATTTTAGCATGAGGATAGAGAAAGCAAGAGCTAAAGATGAAACTTTTATAGTATGTGGATATCTTTAGTAGTAAATAAACTAATTTTGATTAAGAATTCCTTTGTATTTGCATGTATAAAGTCAAAATAATAAAAACTGCCACTGGACTGTGACATTCCCTTTGTCTGACTATCTACTTCCCTGGTAGCTGACAGTGGTCAAAGATATGGAGTATTCAATCATTTGTGAACAGATAGAGTATTCAATCATTTGCGAACATTTTTACCCAAGAACGCTACATCAATCTGTATAAAGTTTTGTCTACACTTGAAAATACTCTAAAGGATTCTGTTACCTCCCTGAAGAAAATGTGTGTCAGTTCAATTATTGAGTTACCCTTTCTCCAGAGAAAATGTTAGAGTGTGGTTCAGAAGTATCCCTGGGGGGACTTTTCTAATTCTGCCTGGATGACAATGTGAAGGTGGTACCCTAGGTCTGCTTGGCTGACTCCTTCAGACCCTTTTCCATTAGCCCATATTGGGACCCCACCAAGAGGCAGCCCTAAAATAGAACCTTTGGGAACACTAAGAACATGATGGCAAGTACTAAAATAACTACCAAATATATAAAATAATCACACAAGCCAGAGATTATAAGTGCCTACATCAAGTGAAAATTCATTCCCTGAGAGTAGGGCCCATGGTTGTGCATATAGTCCATATTCTTTGGGTGATCTGGTGCTACACGAGAGAAACAGTACTTATCTCAAAATGGAGAGCAACAAATTTATTTTCCCAACAAGCCTGCAACATGTAATTTAATTATAGTTACACAGGAAAGGTACAGTCCAAAGCTCTAAAAGCCAGAGTTTAAATGTGAGTATCAGAGCGAATGGACGGCATGTTCTATACATGCCTATTATGCTTGTAATGATACGGAGAATTTTTATTTATTTATTTTTTAAATTTTATTTATTTATTCATGAGAGACACAGAAAGAGAGAGAGAGAGAGACAGAGAGAGAGACAGAGACCTAGGTAGAGGGAGATGCAGGCTCCATGCAAGGAGTTCCAAAGTGGAACTCAATCCCTGATCCCAGGATCACGCCCTGAGCCAGGGGTAGACGCTCAACTGCTGAGCCATCCAGGCGTTCCTGATATGGAGCATTTTTAAAGCAGAGATTCTCTTGCTTCTATGGGAAGTGCAATAATTCTCTTCACAGTTGCTTAGCTATAAGCAAGGCAGGGCTATCCTAAATGTAGCCACTAATGTGGCTCTTCCACTATCAGGGCCAGGATGCTAGCTAGTAAAGTTACTACCAAAAGCTGAAAGACAGTTTTGGAGGTAGGCTATCTGGCTCTGGTATCTGGCATTAAAGTCCTCCTTTACAATCCATGTACATATTTCTTACAGGAAAACAAGACAAAGAGAGGTCATCATTTCACTTCACTCTCCATCTGCAAGATTTCAAAGTTTGTTCTTGAGGGATCAGGACATGGTAGAAGGGCAAAGTGCTGGCACAGCTCATTTAATGAATTAGTGCAAGAAAATATGGGCAGTCAAGGATGACCATGAAGGTTTCAAGAGTCAAAAATGATTAGAAGTCAACAGGGAATAATATTATACAAGTAGCAGTCATAAGTTGAAATGTATGCTCATTTGCACATGTAAATTAGAACCTTTATAATTAAAGCAAAATATGTTTTCATTGTGATGCTTAAATCACATTTTGGTCTGGAAGAACAAGTAAGTCTCTTCTTTTTATGTATTTAATGATTCAGTATATATAAACAACTGAAAGGCCAAAGAGCTAAACAATAAATTTAGTATAAATGAAATGTAAGTTGAGTGTTTCACGTGCATATGTGTGTATGTGTGAACTGAATTGATAGAAGCATCTAATGCATTTTATCAACATGATTTTGGCAGCATATAAAATACACAGGACCAGAACTCTTCATGGAAACAGTCTTCAAAGTCACGGTATTGATTTCAATTATGATGTCTTTCTTGCTAATACATTATATGCACCTGTTGATATGCAGAGAAAGCAGGATTAAATCAAACCAAGAGCCATGCCTATAACAAAAAAGACTTCATGTAGCCTAAAGAAAAAGGAAAGAAGCAAACGTTATTAGCTATGAGAGCCATTCAGAGAAATGTGCTCAATGGCACAGAGTTTAAAATCTTCCATAAAGATGAATATATTATCTGTCTTTTTTCTCTTGGCACTTCTGCAGTTGACATTACCACTGTCTGCTGTGTTAAGATTGAGAGAAGTAAGCTGGAAAATGTGATAGCAAATCCTTAACTCAAGCAGCAGTATATGGAACATGCTGTTAAATTGCCATGTTAGCGGAATGCATAAATGTCAACTTTATTTTAGAATGATTTATTATATCCATAACAGTCAAAATAAATAAATGTGGCCCCACAGTCCACAACCCATTGATGGCTTTTCTAATTCAGGATTTTGCAGATGACATTTTCTATCAGGATGACATTTCAGACCTTTAAAAACAAAATTTGGAATGTTGCTGGGGGATTTCTAAAGTTCTTAGCATATTATTTCAATTATTCTGGAACAAGGTGTAGTTAGCAGAAAAATGCTATCAGGTACTTAAATGAAAGAAGGAAACAAAAAAAGAATACATAATATAATTCATTTCTATATGCATCACTACAGAAGCAGCAATTGTCAAGGTGATTGCTTCGTGAAAGTGTCTTCAATCTGACTGCTGTGTTGACAACATAAACATCCCTACAGATGAATTTCTACTGACCAGAAATTGCAGAGTAAGAATAACCATGTGGTTTTAGAATGTAAAACAAAAAATTATGCCTGCATACATGTTAAAATATTCATTTTTAGCATGTATGGAATATAGCATATTATTTACTGGAATTTTTAAAAATAAAATACAATAAGGGCTTCTATTGGCAACAATATTTTTTAGAACTCAACTGACTCATTTATGATCATTGTTGAAGTCACTGAATTTCATAGTTGCCATCTTTAAAATAAGATGCAATTCATTCTAATAAGTGGATTAATAAATGAGAAATTTTCATACTATGAAAGAACAAAAGATATTTGGAGGAATTTAGATGATATTTTAAATTTTATTCTCTTATGCAAGTAAGAAGTCCAGTTGTTTTGCCCACATTCTTTGCATTTTATAGATAGAAAACAGTATAAAAATGGCAATACTTTTGTTTTAGATCAATGAGAAGAGCCAGAGACATTATTAAAATAATTACACAAATCATCAGTACTGATATGTACCAACATGTGTGTATGTATACATATGGATTGAGTGGTAAATCCACAATCCTTCCTCCTATAACTGGATTTCTTCCCTCAACGCTGGA
This sequence comes from Canis aureus, assembly GCF_053574225.1. Lineage (NCBI taxonomy): Eukaryota > Metazoa > Chordata > Mammalia > Carnivora > Canidae > Canis > Canis aureus. Next base: position 47,969,775 of record NC_135620.1, read on the forward strand.
TGAGCAACACAATATCCTAAAATGCCAAGGTTTCATAATTCTCCTGAAGGCTGAAGTCTTTTCTCAAGCCTCCATCCCATCACAGGCAAGCCACTTGTCATTACAGACACAAGGATAAGACTTCCACTTCTGATTATCACTTATGTCAAATTTCCCTTGACCACACCTTGCCCATGAGCTTGGATAACCTAAGGCTCTTCTGCACTGGTGATCATTTGCCCGAAATTCTAATTGTTTACTCTTTTGGATATCATCTCAGCCAGGCAATTTTCAAGTTTCTCAGGTATCATATACAATTGGATTGGTTTTTGCAGAGTCTACGTGACCTGACCCAGTGACTACTGGTGTCTTAGCAACACCTTCCTATTAGCCATCCCTTGATAATCCTCCAAATTCCACTGAAGTAGATAAGAAATATTTATGAATGCCTTTATGTACCAAGCATCTGTGTAGGCCCTGGGCATATAGAAGGGAAGGGGAAAGAAATAATCCCTGCTTTCAAGAAGCTTAACACCCAGAAGCACCAGCTCCTTTAGGCATACTTGCTCTTTCTTTACCCTGTATGAAGAATGGATATTTAACTTGGGGCTTCTTGTTTAGTTACACTCTTTTATATTTCAAAATGATAGATATGCTTGCCTTATTCCTTATTTTTTAGATTCTCTTTTGAGTTCTCATAAATAGGAAAAATAATGGCAAGTAAAATTTCATATTATCGCTGTCAAATTGTCAATATATTTATTTCTCTTGTTGGAGGCAATATGAATACATATTCCTTAAATTATAATTTTCCTACAGAATGCCTGTCACATAGATCTTTTATCAAGATTATATTAAGGTTCTGTTTTGGCAAATCATTTTAACTTCCTTCAAAAAGTTATCATGAAACATGGTCTAGATAGGCGGATTTTCTTGTGAATTTTTTATTTATACCCTTCATAGTTACTTATGAATGTTGTAGATGAGTATTCTACAAAATGTGTCCTATAGAACACTGGAACTGCTACATAATGTGTGAAAAGTAGTTTTCATAGGCTAATAAAATTGTGAAATGCTACCTATTATATTTCCTTCTTCAAGATTCATAATGAAGATTAAAATATTAAGAATTCTAATATTTCAATAGGAAAAAGATTAGTTGAACTTTCATGCAAGATTTTCCAAACAAATAACTATAGAATTTTTTAAAAAAAATATAATACTGCTTTTCAGAACAGGTTAACCATTTGAAACCATCTTGCTTTTTATATTTGTCTTGTATCATGCAAAAATAAATTTCATGAGAAAGGAGATTTGTGGATTTAGTAACACATACTAAATACTCATCTAAATAGGTCCAAATGAATGAATAATACTGTTGTGGATATTTACTAAAGTAGTATTATTTGAAATTGTATTCAGAAATGTTTTTGACTAAAGGCTCTGAATATGGCTGAAAAGAATCGAATTTTTCAGACTTTTCAAATCAACTAGGAAAAGGGTCCCTCTACTGTGAGCTCAACCATTTGATTTGTTGGTTATAAGCTCTCTTCCCATGTGTTTTGGTTTAGATGGTTCTATTCTATGAGGTACTTAAATCCCAGAGCTGTGACCTACAAAATTGGCATCAGACACCTCATAAATGCCTACAATTCGTCTCCAGGGAAATGGGGGTGAAGATGCCACTGATTCTATGCCAAACCTGTATCTGTAGTGCAAAACAAACAAGCCAAATAAACAAGCATACTGAAACCCCAAAAGGGAAAAAAAGGAAAAAGGAAAAGAAAACCGCAAAACAAACACAAATTCTATATAAAAACATCTTTGCTACTCTTAATTCGGGGTGGGTAGAGGCACGGGGGTCAAAATTACTCTCCACCCAGAAAGTATATTATTCTGAGGTTCATCATCATGTAAGAAATAATCAGGTAATTTAAAAATTTACTGGTAATAAAGGGAGATATTAAACTTTATAATTACTGATCCAAATTAAAAGTACAGACAATGTGAATTGCAGGTTTTCTGGAGAAAAAATGAAACTAAGATATTCAATGCTTCCTCTTACAAGATAAATGAAGAAATGCTGATCATTCTTATGGATCCTTGATTATTCTTATAAAGTCAGGAGGTTCTTTGAGTACCTCAACTGTATTTCACTTTCACTAATACACTTAGTTGTCACTGTTTTTTGTTTTTGTTTTTTTAGATTTATTTATTTATTCATGATAGACACAGACTGAGAGAGAGGCAGAGACATAGGCAGAGGGAGAAGCAGGCTCCTCGCAGGGAGTCTGATGTGGGACTCAATCCCGCATCCTGGGATCAGACCTGAACTGAAGGCAGGCGCCCAACTGCTGAGCCACCCAGGCGTCCCAGTTGTCACCATTTTAAGTGTGGTTGCTTTTTTCCTACAGAATATACCAAGATCTTGTTGGGATTTCCACCAGAGTAAGTAAATAGCGTAGGCACGGCCACCTCTGAATATTCTAGTCTAAATATATTTTGGAAAAATATCACAACATTTATCAGAGAATTATATCTACATTAACTTTTGTAAAATATGCTATAGGTTTAGTTTTGAGATATGCTATAAATCCCACTTCAAAAGGAAAGGTCCAGGGGCATGAATATACTGATTTTGAAAATAAAAATGAAATTCACAGAACAAAGACAAAAATATATACCTGAACATGTTTTTCATTTGATTAATTATTCAACAGTAATATTTTTTGTGGCAGAAATGTTTCCTATTCAATAATTTTGAATTCAATTCTACCATGATTAAAAGTATGGCAAATGTAAGGAAGCACTGACTATTACTTTTTAAATATTACAAATAGTAACTTGGCATAAGTGCAATTTAAATAGTGCATGAAAATAAATGGTGTTTTCAGGTATTATATGACATTGTTCCTATAAAATTCCAGTCTAAGTCATAAATCACAGCTTTTGAATCAAATACCTAGCTGCAATGATGCATTTCTCACAAATAACTCATTTTAACTATAAAAAACACATTGACATGCAGGATTTTGTAATCAGAGGTTTTCAGCTGCTCACCTTAAATTAAAACCTGAGTTAGGAAGAGGCAAAAATGAAGAAATCAGCATTATTGCAGGTTTTATTTTAACCAAGTCACCTTGTGAATCCAATCAAAATTAGGCATTTGTTTCTTAGTCTGAACCACAGGCAATTTCTGTGATAATTGGGCCTATTTAATTTGGTTTAATAAATATTTAGAAGATTCTAAATGTGCACAAAGCACTGAGTAGAACAGGAGATGAGTAAGATCAATTTTTGCAGTTACAGAGCTGAAAAATCTAGAAATGGAGAACAGTCAAGTATATAAACAGTGTTATATTCAAGTCATACCATGATAAGTTTCTGAAAGGAAGATATGAGGAGAGAGAGATAACATACAATTTTAAGGAAGTTAGGATTTACTTGGCAGAGGTGAGCAAGAAGGTACTCTAGGGAGGAGCTGGAATAAGACCAAGTTGAGCACAGGAATGAAATTATCAGATATTTCTAGAGAAAAGGAATAATCTAATTGCAGGATAGTATCATGGCTTGAAGAGGAAACTGATCTGAAAAAGAGAATGATAAGGAAATTGGAGTAAGAGGTCTTGCCTTCCAAATTGAGGAATTTATACTATGTTAGGCAAGCAGCTACTGTGGACCATTGTATGGCCCTGAGTAGAAGAGAGATGGAACCAATGTTGTATCATAGAAGCAACAGTAAGATAGTTATCAGGCTAATTGGGATGGAAGGAAAGAAGATGGAAGCAAGAGGATTGGTTTGAAGAACAAAATAATAATCCAGACAAGAGTTGAGCAGAGCACAAACTGTGGCATGGATTCAAGGGGATGGATGCTGGAAACTTCATAGAGTTTAAAGTTTACAGACCTGGCTACAGATTACATATTTTTAAAAAGGGAGGGGGAGAGAGAAAAGAAAAAGCTGGCTCTAAGATTTTGAATTTAGATGCATATCACAAAACCCTTAACCAAAATACGGAAGTCAAATGTATGAATTTATCTTCAGAAATAAAATAATAAGTTTGGTTCTAAATATTCTGAGTTTGGGATGCTAATGATAACTGGTAGAGGAGGCCACAGGTAATCATTGACTGGGTTAATGGGTAATTTGGAAGCCACCTACCTACCGGTGATGATTGTAAACACTGAGCTAGGGCAGCCCCATGGCTCAGTGGTTTAGCACCACCTTCAGCCCAGGGCGTGATCCTGGAGACCTGGGATTGAGTCCCACATCGGGCTCCCTGTGTGGAGCCTGCTTCTCCCTCTGCCTGTCTCTTTGAATAAAAAAATAAAATCTTAAAAAAAAAGAACAAAACACTGGGCTAGATGAGATAGCATAATCACACAATTTAAGAAACTATAAGACAAAAGTTTTTGAATGTTCATATTTGATGGGGCAGGGAGAGGAGCAGGAAAGGAGGCAAGTAACTGAAAAGGAAAAAAGCAAGAAGAAATGAAATACCTACAAATTAATAAGAAATGTGTTAGATCTAAAATATTATCATTGAAGGTTATAAAACATTATTGGGGAATATTCCAAACACCATAATTACAGGAATAAGTTATGCTCCTGGGTAGTAAGACAATATTTACAGATGTCAAATTTCCTCAAATTCCTGTATATGTTAGGCACAGTGTGGATCAACATACCAACAGTACTCTTCTAGCAATTTGATAAAATGTTATAAAGTTTATGAGAATAGCTGAAATATACCTTTCTACATGTAACACCATGACAATCCAAGGGAAAACACCAATAGTGTTAAATGCGGAGAAAATGGAAATTTCTTGAAACAAAACAAAACAAACAGCCATAGAAATAGGAGTGTTAGATGAGATTTGACCAAAGGCCTTCAGTGGGGAAAGAATGCTGAATTACTTAGGATCAGGAAGGCTAGCTCATTGGTGGTTTTCTTCAGAAACAGGCTATTTAAAGCATAATCAACATTAGTAAGCACTAAGTCAATTTCTCCTAAAATTTTAGAATAAATAGGATTTTTAAGATTTATGTTGTTTTCAGGTATGTAGGTTTACCTGCAGGCAGGTCAAAGTTCTAATCGGCATCGGTAGGGGAAACTCTTTAACCCACTGGGTTTTTGTGAAGACTAAGTGAAATAATACATGTGGAGTGCTTAGCACAGTGCTTGGCACATAGTAAGCACTCAGGATGTCAATAGATATTATTATAGCTATTGTTATACCTCTCCAATTTTCAGACAACAGATGTGAAGCTCTGATAATGTACAAAAATCCAACAGGAATTGGGAGAACAGGCATTGAAGTCCAGAGATCCCCTGAGGTCACCAACCTATTTTTAAACACTAATAAGCTTTTGGTCCTCCTTTACTATGGCCCCCCACCACGTGTAGGGCAGATAGAGCAGAAGCCCCAAAAGGAAAAAATAGAAGTTCAACATCCCCTTGCTATTTTCCTTTAGGTTTCTTTCATGCCATCTGGTCCAGCTACAATTTATATCATATTTAAAAGTGAGAACAGTGCATTGCACATTTAGCTACAGTTCTCTAAAATGGAAATTCAGAATCTATATTCTTGCCCTATTCTTCCCTCTATGTGTTGGTATATGTCCTTTAACAATAAAAGCAGCGGTCTCCTTTTTTTCTATGTTAAACATTAAATATTTAGACTACACACCCAAGTAACATTCGAAACTCAGCAATTAAAAAAGAAGACATAAAATGACTCCTAAAAGAACTGTTTAGAATCCCTCTAGTTAACAGTTACATACTATGTAATGGAGTTACAAACAGATCTTCCACCAGAGGGCTTTCGCTTCAATTACAATCCTTTTGGGGATTTCAGCATGAGCAAAATGGATGCATAGTTTACCATTGTGGGGCATTCAAAAGAGGGCTCAGGAAAAATGACAGCTACAGGAGTCATAATATCTATAGAATACCTGAAATGCAAGCTCTTCCTGCCCATTGTGTAGCACTCTGACAGACAATAGGCTCTTTATTAATTATCCAAAGTGATAAGGGCTTTATTATAATAAATAAATAAATAAATAAATAAATAAATAAATAAATAAAAATGCATGCTCAATTTATACCAAGACTCACTGATTCCATCCAGCTACAGTTTACTGAGAAACATACTGGTCTTTGTGAAAGGGATGCATTTTTTATTTTTGGAGTCAGGTACCTATCTTAAGTTCCCTACTCTTAAAATTATCTAAGATATAAACTTCCTTTACCCAATACTTTGAGAGAAAGGCACCAGCCAGATCACCACAGGAATACTTGTACTACATTTTATGACTTTCTAGGGCAGCTCTGCCTCTGTCTTTAGAAATATCTATGTGTTAAAGAGATCAACTTTTTATTCAGCCAACTTTCTATAGAGTTTTGACCCTTTGATCTTAGTTTTGCCTTCTGGAATTACACAGACTAACTCCAATCCCTTTTGCACACAACAATATCATGACTTTATCCCACATATATATTCCTTCTTTTGGTTTGAGTATCTCTAATTCCTCAGAGGTAAATGTTGGGATTTAAAACCTTATACCTAGAAAGTTACTGTTTCTATTAACTGTGACATGGCGATATTCATAGATAAAGCAAAAGTTTGAGAAAGATTACATCTGTGTACCATTCTTTAAAATACTACCTGAACATATTCAAGTAGATTGAGAATTTAATCTGAACTAAAAAATGGGGAAATATATTATACACTGATTTGTGCTAAGTATAAAAACTACTTAGTTAAATCTAAAAATAGCGGAAGATGTGTATGGAACTAAATATAAGTGTCAAAAATTATTCTCAGAATAAGGCTTGAAACAGTAATTTAAAAATATTTTGGAATTCTAAATATACACACTTATAAAGAAAAGGATGGGGAGAATAAAAGTATGCAAAATTCCTCCTTTTATCTATAGCACAAGTTAGAATATATCATTTTGTTCCTATCTCATTAAAAAGGTGACTTTTAGAAGAAAAAGGTATGAAGAAAAGTTCAGCTTGTGACTTTCCAAAATATTGAATATAAAGCAAATAATCTTGAGTGATAATAATCAAGATGTGTTAAATTTCCCAATAAAAACCCCGATACCGGGCAGTCCCGGTGGCCCAGCGATTTAGCGCAGCCTTCGGCCCGGGGTGTGATCCTGGAGACCCGGGATGGAGTCCATGTCCGGCTCCCTGCATGGAGCCTGCTTCTCCCTCTGCCTGTGTCTCTGCCTCTCCCCTCTCTCTCTCTCTCTGTGTGTCTGTCATAAATAAATAAATAAAATCTTTTTTTTAAAAACTTTTTAAAAATTTTTATTTATTCATGATAGTTATTGAGATTTATTTATTTACTGAGATTTTAATTGAATTTCAATAAATCTACAAATTAATCTGAAAATAATTTACATTTATAAAGCTTCATCTATCCATACAGAAAATGACTTTGTACACCCATTTATTTCCACTTTCTTGTACACTCATGAATAATGCTTTTCCTCCATGCCACTCTGCATAGCTCTTCCATAAATTAAGTATGCATTTTTTATATCAAAATAATCCCTTTATTTTCTTGCTTGTTTTTAGCAGTTAAAAACAAATCAGAAATATGACAAAGGGACTTAACTTTTTTTTTTTAAAGATTTCATTTATTTATTCATGAGAGACACAGTGAGAGAGAGAGAGAGAGAGAGAGAGAGGCAGAGATACAGGCAGAGGGAGAAGCAGGCTCCATGCAGGAAGCCTGACGTGGTACTGGATCTCGGGTCTCCAGAATCACGCCCTGGGCTGAAGGTGGTGCCAAACCGCTGAGCCACCCGGGCTGCCCTGGAGTTTAACTTTTGAAACAAATCATGTATTTCTGATAAATAATCAGAATTTCAACTATGACAATTATTTATTTAGCATGCATTTCTTCCCTTCCTATCATATAAGAGAGTACATATAATGTGGAGATATTGATATGTAGGTAGAGAAATAGATCAGTGTTGGGCAGTGGCAAGTTTGAGGATAGAGAAAAATGAGATCAAGAGGTTAGTGTTGTGGAAAGGGAAGGATAACACCCCTATGACAAAAGAAAAATGGTAAAGATAGGCAGGTATATCACTGAATTACAGGGTGAAGGAGGTTAGCAAAGAAAAGAGTTCAAGATATATGCTTAAAGCAGAATACAGAAGAGAAAGAATTTTTCCCTTTGTGGATGGCATTTATTGATATGTCATTTCCAATAAATTTGAGATTTTATAAGAGTGATGTGTGAAAACTAGTTTTCAATTGATACTTAAAAATTATAAATACTAAAGAAATCTAAAATGTTAAAGAAATTTTAGATATTTTTTATCAAAAGGAAGTGTAGAAATTTGGAATAGAGGCATTACCTAACTTCTAAAATTAAAGAGAAAACAGTATTATGGTCTTCAGCCATCTCATACATTTGGAAACCAGGATAAGATATTACATTAAGTTCTAAGAAATCTGACACTGTTTTCTAGTAGGTTTTGAGGGACATATTCCCACACATAGTAAAACTCTGTATTTCTATAATGGTTTTTGAGAAGCTAATTGAAAAGTCCTATTATCCGGGCAGCCTGGGTGGCTCCGCAGTTTAGCGCTGCCTTCAGCCCATGGGCTGATCCTGGAGTCCTGGGATTGAGTCCCACATCGGGCTCCCAGCATGGAGCCTGCTTCTCCCTCTGCCTGTGTCTCTGCCTCTCTCTGTGTGTGTGTGTCTCTCATGGATAAATAAATAAGATTTTTTTTAAAAGTCCTATTATCCTTTCACCATGTCCCTCAGATAAGAAAAGGGGCCATTACCTCTATTTTACAGATGATACCCCCAAGACACTCCATTTCAATGATCAGTAGAAGATGCTAAGGATCTTATCATGAAAAGACCCAAAATATTCTGATAGCTAGGTATCTTACCAAGAGCATACTTCTCATGCTTTACTTATGTCTAGCCCTATCCTTTACACTTGTTTCCCTAATATTTTCAATGCTAATAATGTTTACATTTAAAGAAAAGCAAACAAAATAAATGTAATACACACATCCTCTTCATTACACATATAAATATATGTAATATGTATATACATTCTGAAATTCAAAGCTTATCATAATAGATGATTCTATAAAATTGTTTATTTTCTATTTGGCATCTTTTGCAAGGAACTCAGCATGAACAAACAGCTGAAAGGTAATGTTAGTTGGGAAGAAGTCTGTGCTATTTCCACTGCTGTGAATATTAATAACTAGTCATCCATTTCAATGTAAAATACTCTAGGGTCATCCAAACCAGGAATGGTCTCTTTAGTCTTTTACGATTCCACAATCAAGAGAACAAATTAAGGGCTTATGTTTCTCATAAGAGAGGCAGTATGACATATAAAATATATGTGTGTCATATCTCCACTGATATAAACAACATATATATTTTCTTAATGTCTTTGTCCTCTGTCTTATCTCTTGCAAAAAATGATAGATGACCTAATTAATTGAACAAACCTAAGATGCACTGAGTTTGGAAATCTAAATATATCACTCACTTCCTATTTAAAATTTTTTTGACATTACAAAGTCCATCACAGTCTTAAGTCACATTATCAGAAGCTTAGGTATATCTGGCATGATGACATTGTAATTAGAAAGGTATTCGGGAGCAGAGGAAGTGTAACCCAAACATCTAACATAAAATCCTACAGGAGGTTATGTAATTTACACACATAAAAATGCCTGATTTGATTTAGAAGAAAACCTAAAATGTTATTTGTCATTATAGAATAGAAATGGGTGTGAATTTGATAGACACAATCACTTCCATTTAGTGTTTATTATAAATTCCTGTATTGACTCAACTGGCAAAGTATCTAAATGTAGGTTTCTCATTTAACCATGCTAGTGTTGAAAAATAGTAATTTCTATGAGCAAACTATGAGAGGTCAGCCTCAATCTACTTTTGGAATCCCAAGCTTGGAGATAGTATTATTAATCTAAGTCATCTAAGAAAGAAATAGCTAAACAGAAAGTAAACATAAATAACTACATTGTGAACTCTTTGAAGATACATAATATCATAAAGGAATGATAGCATACGATCCTAAAGAATGTTAATGGCAAGGAAGTTTGAAGATGAAAATTGGATAGAATGGTTTCTAAAATTTATTCAAAAAGAGAAAAAAATGCCCATCTCAAAGCACACAGTTGTGGGAGAAACACTGCTCTGGTCCATATGGACCTAGACACCAGTTGCCCAGATGGTACTGAAGCTCTCTGCACATTAGCACACTCATATTCACACCTTGACAGTCAAGTCCCTGGGTGGTCCCCACTTTGATATGTCCATAACCCAGGAAGTGCAACATGACACAGGGATGATTGAGAATACTGGGTTTGGGATCCCTGGGTGGCGCAGCGGTTTGGTGCTTGCCTTTGGCCCAGGACGCAATCCTGGAGACCCAGGATCAAATCCCACGTCGGGCTCCTGGTGCATGGAGCCTGCTTCTCCCTCTGCCTGTGTCTCTGCCCCTCTCTCTGTGTCTCAAATAAATAAATAAATAAATAAATAAATAAATAAATAAATAATAAATAAATAAAATCTTAAAGAAGAAGATGCATACAGGTGCATATTTGTGTCTGTGTGTGTATATATGTGATTATACACAATATCTACCAAAGTACCTTAGAACATGCTTCAACAAGTGGTGGCTCTTATATTAGCAGCATGAGTGTATGTGATTGCTAGTAGTATAAACTATAGTTGCTATGATATAATAGGTAAACTAGCTTAATCAAGGACTGAAGTTTCAATCAAAGCAGTTATTTTTATCATATAAAATAGAAAAACATAAAAAAAGAAAACCTGTAAATACTCCTCAATTACAGTCTTAACCATACGCATAGCCAGATACAATGTGAGTAAAGATTTGACTTTTCTGAACTACTGTTTAGACCAAAGTCAGTCTTCCAGCAATGCTAGAATACCGCTCACCCCACCTCAAACATGTACAGGCACAACTGTGCCCAGTTATCTATTTACTTACATGATTTGCAGGAAGATATTTTTTTAGGGAAAAAAAGCACAGTATACTTCACTTTGAGAAATGCTTTTGCAACATATTACACATATATGCATGTATACATATGCATATAGTCATTCCTAACTTCACTTTGATTCATGTGGCTATTGTAACCATAGGGAAATCTTAAACTTTTACTGAAAACTCTCTAGAGTAATTAAACTTAGAAAGGTACATTTCTTCTGGTGAAAAAATACTTCTAATGCTGAAAAAGAAGTTTAATATATTTAATATGCTCAGGCCCGTAATTGAATTTGGATCAGCATATTAATCTTTATTATTCAAGATTCTAGAATCACCATGGCTAGGAATGTATTTAATGAGCTTATGGCAAGTGAATTGCAACAAGAATTATTTAAAACAAAGATAAGAGTCAAAGGAAGGGAAGCAATAAGGACAATCTTTAATTTTTTTTTCATTTTACAATCATGTGCTTTACAAAGAAGTTTCTTTAAATTAATGGGCCATAAGAGATTTTTCTGGATTGAAGTAGGTTGATTGAATAATCAAATTCCACAGCCTAATGGAAATAATAAACCTCCTAAAGTCCAACCTTGCAAAAAAAAAAAAAATCCCACTTGAGTTTTATTGGAGAGAATTTTATATCAATGCGAAATGAGATGGCAAGCATGCATGAATAATTATTTCTACTTACTGTTCTCATTAAAGAAAAAAATGAGTATCATTCCTTTAGCAGAAGTAAAAATTCTTCCCCTATCATTATCATTAACTTGACTTGTTTTATATTTTTTAAAAAGTAATACTTTTAAATTTTTACTTGAAGTAATAGAAGGAATAGACAATTTTATTCAAACAAAAGGGGCCCCCTTTTCTTTGATCAAACAATTGTCTTAAGTTTTCAACGAAAGTACTACAAATATGCTAATGGAAAGACATTTCGGTGCTATGTCGATTATCTTCCACTTCAACATTCATTCTCAGATACGAAAAATCTGATTATAAAGATAAAACATTTTGTCTTTTCACCAACACCAAAGGACTGAAACTTGCCCGAGTGATTAAAACTTATAGCCCCTGTCCTCATGGACATTACAATTTAGTGGTTAGGAAAGTGGTGGGAAAGAAGTGGGTTTGGAACTTCTGGATGACTCCTTTTGAGACCCTATAACACAAATGACCTCCATGTCACTATTTTCAAAATATGTGGAAAGACTTCTATTTCTGAGAGGATGGAATTGATGTACTTTTCCCTATTTCTCCCTCTAAGTACAACTAAAAACTCCATAGTATACATACAAAACAAACATAAGAAGACACTGAAGGGTGAAGAACAGTCAGATTGACCAGAGACTTTAACACCACAGTGAGTTCCCTGTGTTTTCTTTTCATCTCATATATGAGACGAAACTCCTCACTTGGAGTGAAAGAAACTGGCAACACAGAAACATCAACATGAATAGACAACAAAAAGAAAAAAGTAAAAAACAAAACAAAACTCCATCAAAGATCTTCTTCCTAGTGAAAAATGTCGGGAAAAGGGCAGCTTCATAAGGCAAGAAATTTGTAGAAAGGAACTGCTCTACTCCAGCCAACACCAAGGAAAAGTCGATGATCTCACCTCCACTCATGCCTGTAAAGGCTGAATAAGGAAACAAGGCTTCCACCCTTGAGAGGCTATAAAAAGATACCCCAAACACCCTCGCCAGAGTTATGTCAGAAAAAATCAAGTAGGAGCTTAGATTTTCATCCTTGCCAGTCAGTCATAGTGCCAGTGGAGGTCACATGGAGACTCTCCACTTTCACCTCCACCTGGAAGTAATGAGATATCCATCCTGCTCTCCCCTGAGGAGGTGTCGGAAGAGGGCTAGTATAGGGCCAGGACTTTCATCATTATCCAGTGGTGACAAAGCCACCCAACCCCCAACATGGCGTCAGTGGAAACCTAGTGGGGAACAGGAAGTGTCACCCCATTCAGCAGTAATGAGGCGCTCTCTCCATCGGGTGTCAATGTAGGCCACACAGGGGACTTGGATTTTACTATCACCTGGCAATATAGGCATATCTTGTTTGATTGAGCTTCACTGTATTGTGTCTTATATATATTGTGTTTTTGCAAATTGAAGGTTTGTGGCAATCCTGCATTAAGCAAGTCTATCAGCACCATTTTCTCCTAGCATTTGATTACTTCATGTCTCTGTGTCACATTTTGGTAATTCTCACATTTCAAACTTTTTCATTATTATTATATTTGGTATGGCGATCTGTGATCCATGTTCTTTGATGTTACTATTGCAATTGTTTTGAGGCACCAAAAGTCCTGCCCATATAAGAAGGGAAATTTAATTGATGGATGTTGTATGTGTTCTGACTGTTCCACCATCTGGCTTTTTTCCCACCTTTCTCCCTCTTCTTGAGCACCCTATTTCCTGAGACAAACAGTCCTGAAATCAGATCAATTAACAACCCTTGAATGGCCTCTAAGTGTTCAACAGAAAGGAAGAGTAGTATATGTCTCACTTATTTAAATCAAAAGCTAGAAATGATTAAGCTTAGTGAGGATGCCATATTCAAAGTTGAGACAGGTCAAAATTTAAGCCTCTGGTGCCAAACAGGCAAGTTGTGAATGTATAAGAAAAGTTCTTAAAGAAACTTAAAAATGCTACTCCAGTGAAGACACAACCAGTAAGAAAGTGAAATAGCCATATTGTTGGTATGAAGAAAGTTTCAAGATCTGGATAGAATATTCAAATAGCCTTATTGCTGCTGTTATGAAGAAAGTTTTAGGATCTGGATAGAAGATCAACCAGCTGCAACATTTCCTTAAACCAAAGACCAACAGAGCAATGTCAAAACTCTTCAGTTCTATGAGGGCTGAGAGCAGTGAGGAAGCTACAGAAAAAGTTGGAAGCTAGCTAGCAGGGGTTGCTTCATGAGGTTTAAGGAATGAAGCTGTCTCCATAAAAGTGCAAAGTCAAGCAACAAGTGTTGATGTAGAGGCTGCAGCAAGTTATCCAGATCTAGCAAAGATAATGAAGGTGGCTACACTAAAGAACAGATTTGCAATGTAGATGAAACAGCTTGAAATTGGAAGAAGATGCTTTTTTTGACTTTCATAGCTAGAAAGAAGTCAATACTTGGCTTCAAACCTTAAGAGGACAGGCTGACTCTCTTGTGAGGGGCAAGTGAAGCTGGTGACTTTAAGTTGAGGCCAGTATTCATATATTACTCTGAAAATCCTACATTTAAGAATTATGCTAAATCTACTCTGCCTGTGCTCTGTAAATGGAACAAAGCCTGGATGACAGCACATTTGTTTACAACATGGCTTACTGAATATTTTAGGCCCACTGTTGAGACCTACTGCTCAGAAAAAGACTCCTTTCAAAACAGTACTGCTCATTGATAACACACCTGTCATCCTATCACCCAAGAGTTCTGATGGAGATGTATAATGAAGTTCATATTGTTTCATGCCTGCTAACATAGCACCCATTCTGCAGCCCAGTGATCAAGTAGCCATTTTAATTTTTAAGTCCTGTTATTGAAGAAATACATTTCGTAAAGCTACAGTTGCCATAGATTGTGATTCCTCTGATGGATCTGGGCAAAGTAAGTTGAAAGCCTTCTGGAAAGGACTCATCATTCTAGATGCCAATAGGAACATTTGTGATTCACGAGAAGAGGTCAATTATCACCATGAACTGGAGTTTGGAAGAAGTTGATTCCAAACTCCATGGATGACTTTGAGAATTTGAGACTTCAGAGGAGAGGTAAATGCAGCTGTGGTGGAAATAGCAAGATAACTAGAATCAGAGGTGGAGCTTAAAGATAGGACTGGATTGCTATAATCTCAGGATAAATCTTTAACAGATGACAAATTGCTCTTCATGGCTGAGCAAAAACAGTGATTTTTTTAAAAAATGGAATCTATTCCTAGTGAAGATACTGTAAAGATTGTTGAAATGACAACAAAGACTGAGAATATTACAGAAACTTAATTGATAACGCAGCAACAAAGTTTGAGAGGATTCACTCAAATTTTTAAAGTTCTACTGTGGGCAAAATGCTATTAATCAGCATCCCATACTGCAAAAAAATTGTTTATGAATGGAAAAAAGATCAGTGCAATGAACTTCATTGTTGTCTTATTTTAAGAACTTGCCTCAGCAACCACCACCCTTATCAGTCAGCAGCCATCGACATCGAGGCAAGATCCTCCACCAATAAAAAGATTGTGACTCACTGAAAGTTCAGATGATGATTAGACTTTTTAGCAATAAAGTATTTATAATTAATGTACATACATTATTTTTTTAGACATAGAGCCATTGCACACTTAAGAGACTACAGTAGAGTACAAACATGACATTTATATGCACTGGGAAACCAAAACGTTCATGTGGCTCACTTTACTGTATGGTCTGGAAACAAATCCAAGGTATCCTGTAATAAGGTGCCTCTCTCTTTTTGTAAGGATCAATACAAATTAAAAAAAAGAAATAAGAAAGTAAAAAAAGGAATTTTTCCTCGTACAAAAAGGGAAAGAGACTTTTCCCTATGCTTCTCTTTTCTTAGAGCATTTACTTAAAAACCTGTAATTGTGATTTCTTTCTATGACCCTTCTACATGTATGTAAATCTTTTTATTTTATTTATTTTTTTAAAGATCTTTTTATTTATATATTCATGATAGAGAGAGAGAGAGGGAGAGAGAGGCAGAGACACAGGCAGAGGGAGAAGTAGGCTCCATGCCAGGAGCCCGACACGGGACTCTATCCTGGACTCCAGGATCACTCCCTGGGCCAAAGGCAGGCGCTAAACCGCTGAGCCACGCAGGGTTCCCCGTGTAAATCTTTTTAAAAGTTTCTTGCCAATTTTATAGTCTAGGAATCTTTTTTTTTTCACAAGAATTTGGAAGCTATCTCTTTGAAATATAAATATCAAAGAAGATACCACTCCTACCCCTCAGTTTCCATGGAAGAGAACGACCCTAAATTTCTCAGGGTAGCTGCAAAACTACTTCCTATCCTAAAGATATGAGAAGCTTATCTTCATTTTGATGTATATATTATTTCAATTTTTATATATATTAATATATTATGCATTTATATAATATAGTATATAACACTAATATATATTGATAACAGGTAAATTTAAGTTAAGAAGTAAAAAAAAAAAAAAAATTGAGGGCCATAAGGGAAAAGGGTCAATCCTTTAAGAATATATAGCAATTCTAAATGTGCATATCAGAAACAACAGAGCTGCAAAATATGCTGGAGATTAAGGGCAAGATTATGTATCTGGAGTTGTTCTCATTGGGAAGCAGAGGGAAAAAATGCTGGAGGAAGTTAGGAGATCTTGATTCCTATTCAAGTTCTGTCACTCAATAGCTTTGTGACCTCGGACAATTCACTTAATCTCCTGGTACTTTGGTTTTTCTATTTTCTGTAAAATGTGGAATTAATACATGACCCATCTAAAATTCTAGATTTCTCAGCAGTTGGGTAATTTCATATGTTCTGGAATTAGAAAATTTTCAGAACAAACATAAATACTTATAATGATGATTTTTTTTTTAAAGATTTTATTTATTTATTCATGATAGTCACAGAGAGAGAGAGAGAGAGAGGCAGAGACACAGGCAGAGAGAGAAGCGGGCTCCATGCAGGGAGCCCGATGTGGGACTCGATCCCGGGTCTCCAGGATCACGCCCTGGGCCAAAGGCAGGCGCCAAACCGCTGCGCCACCCAGGGATCCCTATAATGATGATTTTTAAAATAAATATTTTTATGCTTCCAAAGAACATTTGAAATGCTTTATACAGAGATTATTATATAGACGAAATGGAGGTTAAGAAACCATAGTCAACAAATTTTAAAACAAACCATGTTGTAAACGTCTTACTTTGGGGACGCCTGGGTGGCTCAGGGTTAAGAGTCTGCCTTTGGCCCAGGGAGTGATCCTGGAGTCCCTGGATGGAGTTCCACATCGGGCTCCCTGCATGGAGCCTGCTTCTCTCTCTGCCTATGTCTCTGCCTCTCTGTCTCTCATGAATAAATAAATAAAAATTTAAAAAAGAAAGCATTAAAAAATAAATGTCTTAATTTGAAGATGGCATAGCATTTTTCAAATGTCCTTAGAACATACTAAATTGCACCCTTAAGCCTAATGCCCAAATTCAAAATTAAAAATGTAAATTATTTAAAATATAGGAACCATAGTTGATAGAATTTGGCAGACTGTATTTCCACTCTAAGCAACGTTATTCTGATCTTGAATCATGAGTAGTATTTTAAGACAAAAATCCAATCAAATCAGAGCAGTGAAAATAATACTATACTTACTATCTATAGTAACATAGATTATACATAGTACATAATATAATAATATTAGAAAATATTATTCTTTAAAACCTTGGAAATGATCTCCTTCAAATCCTTTATACCAGTGAGGAAATTGAACAGACAATTTGAGTTATATATCGAGTAGTAAAAGCATTGGATGAGGGACTTCAGGTCTCCTGGTATTTCATAATATCTATATGGAGGATGTTATGACTACAACCAAATCATAATGTAGACTGGGCATTGATTTACAGAATAACTTTAATAGATAGTCTCAATTTTCCCAGATGCAAAATAAATAAACAGAAAAGCTGGTATTTAAGGAATAAATCTTTTATAAGCTACCTGTTGAAGTGAAAGATAAGCAACCAGTAAGCATTTTCAGAGCAATTATCAAACCAAATTTCCTCATGCTTCAACTTGCTAAAAGAAAATACAGTTATTATTTTCTTCAATAAACAGATGGGAAAAATAAGCAAAGAAAAATTAATGGATGTTTTCAAGCCATTATGGTACATATACTGATTTTCCTGGGGTATTAGAACATATGCCCTTTCTTTAAAACAGGCATATACTTTCATTGAATCTGAAAAAATACACTGTGGAATACTGACAAATGCCCAATGAGAAAGCTGTCAACAAGCACTTTTTTTTTTGACCACTTAACTCTGCAGGGTACTATATCAAACACAGTAAGATGTCACAAAAGAAATGGAAGGCATGACCTTTGATCTTGTAGAAATTAAAAAAAAAGACTGGTGTATGCCAATGATTTTAGAATGTATGATAATTTGTCATAGTAGATGAGCAAAGAAACAGTCTTACTTCCTTCACTCAATCAAGAGGTAAATATATTCCTAAGTATTCTCATCAGTAAGCTAAATGCTTCCCCTTCACCATATTTTTGTAACCTTATAGTTTAGTAGTTTCTCTTCGATTTTAAGTAAATGTTTAATGAAGACACTCTTTCTCTAATTCAAATGACAAGGTTTATTACGGAAAAAAATGATGACAAAATCAGAGGGGAGACAAACTATGAGACTTGTAATCATAGGAAACAAACTGAGGGTTGCTGGAGGGGAGATGGGTGATGTACATTAAAAAAAGGCCTGTGATGTAATGAGTGCTGGGTGTAATATAAGACTGAAGATTCATTGACCTCAACCTCTGAAATCAATAATACACTGTATGTTAATTAATTTAATTTAAATAAAAATAAGAAATTAAAAAAAAGAAAAATATGGTAGAAGTTAAAACTCCAGGGTTTGGAAGCAGTCTCACTAGGGGCCAAATGCCATTTCTGGCACTCTAAACATGTGGCCTCAGGGCCCTAAAGTGCCCTTTGAGTCTCAGATCTCAGTGTCCCCCATCTGTTAAACAGGGATAATAAAAGGTTAACCTCAGAGCATAACTGTATAAATTAAATTAAATTATATTATAACACATTCAAATGCTTGGCATACTTGCTAGCACATAACAGTTGCTTAGTAAATTTTAGCTATTACTAATATTAATAATACTTTTATTAATTCTAAAATTTGTTAAATGATACAAAAGAATATTTATATTTGGGTGCTGTTTCCTCTGTGTTATTAGAATATAGCAATAAAATGGCACTTAAAAAATAACTAAAATCTGCACAAAGGTTTCCCCTAACTATTTTCTCTCAACTATTTTGTAATACCCTACATTCAGTTTTTCAGAATAAAGAGACAACCTTTAAGGACACTTGATTCACCCACCTAGATAAAAGATAGACACGTATGTATTTATTTCACATCCAGTGCAAGACTCTATCATCAAGACACTCAATGAAGAAAAATCTTATAGTTTGTAGCAATTGATAGCTTTTAGAGACACTTTAAATCCTATGAGAGGGTTCACTTCCATCATATCCATCTTTTAACTTATTTATAAAGGTGCCAGGAAATTTGTCCTTTTACTGAAAGATATTTTTACTTTTGGCTAGAAGATAAAGTTCCCTAAAGGCTGTCACTCAAACAACCATTTTATATGGAACACCATATCTAAT
This sequence comes from Canis aureus, assembly GCF_053574225.1. Classification (NCBI taxonomy): domain Eukaryota; kingdom Metazoa; phylum Chordata; class Mammalia; order Carnivora; family Canidae; genus Canis; species Canis aureus. The sequence goes on from NC_135620.1 coordinate 47,989,170, forward strand.
ACATAAATTAATGTAAAGCCAAAGTGTACTAGAGTTCCTCATTTACTAGAGGCCCTCCATTACTTATTGTGGAAAATGATACTTCTTTTTTCTCAATTTCAAGTCAAAATAGTTGTGAAAATAAATATATGTACAGCCCAAGGGAATTAATTAATTTTTTTGCCTTGTTTGTATCACTTGGAATTACTTAGCTATTTCTAGAGTTACAGTAACTTCGGTACAGGTGTTAAAGCATCCCTTCAACCAAACATCTCTTTCACCTTCTCTCTAGGGATTCTGATCTTACCCTTTTGGAAAGCAGTACTCTACTATGGTGAAGAAAGATGAGCCAGACTTCAGATCGGCTTGAAACTGCTCTACCACTTATTAGCTGAATATCCTGGGGCAAATTACTGAAATTCTCTAATTTTAGCTTTTCCTTTAAGTTAGGATTATTGTAAGGATTTTGAAAATATGATGTATGTAAAGCACTTACTAGAGTGCCTAATGCTTTGAATGTGAATGTACTTGATAAACACAAGGTATTATTTTATTATTATGTCTATTCTTCAGGATACAGCTCAGATATCATCTTTCCCATGAAACTTTTATTGACCTGCTCTAGTGGGACAAACATTCATCTCTGACTGCACTTCACATACAACTCTATGCTGGTTCTCCAATTTGGCAAGTTCCTTAGCTTTGCAACTGCATTTACTAGCCTGGAGATAGTAATAAGGAGATGTGACCATATATATGATGTCTGTTCTCTCAGGGAGGCTAAAGTGGAATGTTTGCTCTTTTCTTAGATTAATTTCAACTTCTTGAAGATTTTTAACTCAATGGATTCCAAACTTTATAACTTATCATGTTTACCAGATAGGACAGGGCAGTAGCTTTTATAGTATAATTCATGCACCATTAGGATGGTCCGTGAACCTGCAGAAACTGTCAGCAAAATGTCATGTGTATGACAAATATGCATGAGTATTTATCTGAGGCTATGTTTCAGATTTTTTGTTGTATATTCAAAGGGGTTCACAATCTAACACAAAAAGATGTGGACCACTGATTTAGACACAGATTTATGACCCAACTTCAGCATCTGAATAGAACTTCCTGATTTTCATTTTATGAGCTATCCTCACTTTTTGCTTCATTTAAAAAAATTAAGTTTCAAAAAAATTTTAAGTTCTTAATGCTCATATTCTCCTTCAAAAGTAAGACACATTTTGCCCTTTTAATTGCCAAAACAGAGTACATTCATGTCAGTCTCTTTCTTCTTACTATACCTGACAGTTATTATATACTCATTGTAAAGTTTTAATTTTTTTAAGAGCACCTCGTTTTATTAAACAAATATGAATTTGGTGCCTCCTTTATGCAATTAAGTTTCTAGGACCTGGGACTTAAAATTTAAACAAGACAGACAAATTCTCTGCTGCCCTCATATATTTGTTTACTAATGCAACAGACAGATGCTAAACACATAATTCTATTAAATTATGGGTTAATTAATTTTATTATAATTTATAATAGTAAATTAATTATAATTAATTTATAATTTTAGATAGTGCCATAGAATATGAAGCAAGATAATGGGATAAGAATGATTCTGGTGGGGGATCCCTGGGTGGCGCAGCGGTTTGGCGCCTGCCTTTGGCCCAGGATGCGATCCTGGGGACCCAGGATCAAATCCCACGTCGGGCTCCCGGTGCATGGAGCCTGCTTCTCCTTCTGCCTATGTCTCTGCCTCTCTCACTCTCTCTCTCTCTCTGTGACTATCATAAATAAATAAAATTTAAAAAAAAAAAAAAAAAGAATGATTCTGGTGGGATACATTCCATATGGTAGTTTTGGAATGTTTCACTGAAGAAGTGATGTTTGGGCATAGTCATAAAGTGACCTAAAGCAGCCATCCATAAGAACCGGAAAAGAACCTTTCAGGCAGAAGGAACAGCAAATGTCAAAGAACAAGCTTGACATCTTTGAGAAACTGAAAGGATTCATTAAAATGATAATAACAAAGTAAATATCTTAATTGGTTTAGGCTAAGGTCACATTTTATTTGTATTGCAGAAAATTTGGAAGATACAGAAAAGTATAAAAATATACATTTCACAAAAAGCCTCTTATTTTTTTTTATTTTATTTTTTTTATCTATTTATGATAGTCACAGAGAGAGAGAGGCAGAGACACAGGCAGAGGGAGAAGCAGGCTCCATGCACCGGGAGCCCGATGTGGGATTCGATCCCGGGTCTACCAGGATCGCGCCCTGGGCCAAAGGCAGGTGCCAAACCGCTGCGCCACCCAGGGATCCCCGCTTTTTGGGGATCCCTGGGTGACTCAGCGATTTAGTGCTTGCCTTCTGCCCAGGGCATGACCCTGGAGTCCCAGGATGGAGTCCCTCATTGTGTTCCCTGCATGGAACCTGCTTCTCCCTCTGCCAGTGTCTCTGCCTCTCTGTGTCTCTCATGAATAAATAAAATCTTAAAAAAAAAAAGTTTAAATGTTTTTGATAGTTTGGTATATATCTTCCTGGAATTTTTCAATGCACACATAGAAAATGGGAAGGTATAAAATAATCTGCTGTGTATAATTATGTTCTTTTTTTTTTTTTTTTTTTTTACTTATTGTGAGGAGTACCTTTCTGGGTCACCAAAATTATTCATGAACATAATTGCTAATGACTACATTTTAATGCATCACACAAAAAATATTATCTATTATGTAATCAATCCCTATGTTAGACTTTTAGATTGTTTTTAATTTTTTTTTGTCTGGAATAAATTCTGCAATCAATATATTTATAGAAATATCTTTGTCATTATCTTTATATAGTTTCTTGGATTAGAAGTCTGAAAGTAGAATTCATTTTGACCTTGAATATCAAAATAGCTTAGAGCCTATCTTAGACTTATTAGACGATGCACGGTTAATATAAAACAATAATCTTTAAAAGGCCTTTTTAACCTGCCATTTTATATCAGTCATATGTTTTTACATTTATATGTCCACTGGTCATTTAAAAGAATTCCTCAAGATAGAACACCATTCGAATCTGCAAGAGAGTGGTCTTTATTTATTTATATATTTAATTTAATTTATTTTTATTTTTTTCTAAAGGGTTTATTTATTTATTCATGAAAGACACAAAAAGAGAGGCAGAGACATAGGCAGAGGGATAAGTAGGCTCCCTGTGGGGAGCCTGATGTGGGATTCAATCCTGGGACCCCAGAGATCACTCCCTGAGCTGAAGGGAGATGCTCAACCACTGAGTCACCCAGGTGTCCCAAGAGAGTGGTCTTTAAAGGACAAAGAACCTTTTGTGATTTGAAAGATGTCTTTACTGAACTGACCCCCCAGCAGCTTACTAAAATTAAGATTTCACAAACTTCTGAGGTTTGTGATTCAGAATTTAGAAAAAAAAATGGTTTCTTCACAATTCAGTAACAGAAAATAATTTCAAAAATAAGATAACATTTTGGCAATGATGGATCTATTGAAATTTGTACTTAAAACTTTACTTTGAGCTACCTTGATCTCCACTGTGTTTTAGCAACTCTCTAATCCACTTGATTATTTATTGTCTATCTTATCCTAGAGCTATTTTTGCCTAGTAGAGGAGCAACATCAATAAACTACAAGATTTTATTAGGTTTATCCAACAAATGCTGATCTCCCCTGTTGGGCGTAATTTGCTGATGTGTTACCATGATTCTTTTAATACATCATTTAGTGACCTTTCCTTCTTAATATTGTAGAGCCTGTGTAACATTAATCCTTTTATGTACTTACATTGGAAAATGAATTATTGATGTGCAATTGCCATTTGTGATAATTATGGTGTTGTTGATTAATACATAAAATGGAAACATGTAGCTAAGCAATGGAGGCGACATACTAAAAGCTACAGAATAACAAGTTTTATTCTCTTTTCTTCTATTGACTTGGAAGACCAACTTGAACAGGCACTTTCCCAATAAGTAACACCTATGTGATGACAAATCTATGCTATCTGTCAAGTGGGAATGATATCCCATATTGACTCTTTTATTGGATGATAGAGTGTGTGTCTAATCAAGCTTGTTTTAAAGTTCTTCAAATATTGAGTAAGGTTGCTATGTTCACTGAAGTAAAAATGCTTCCTGAAAAATATATTTTTAATGAAGCGTTATATGAAAGGAGAAAAATATTTGTCTTCCATCTTAATAGAGGAACCACTCTTATGACTCTTACCTTATTTATTCTGAAAGGGAGAGCTACTAAAACAAGTATATCTAAAATTAAGTTAGGTACCTTTTTTAATATAAGTATATTAAAAGACCACTACAGAAAACTGCGCTGACCTAAAATTTATTGCACACACACCCGAGACCATCAGAATTTGCAATTCTTCCTTTAATATTCTGTTCAACTTAAGCTTCTTATGTTTGCTTCATTAAAAATATCTTCTAGGGATTTGTTCCCCAGTCTATTGAGATTAACAGTTATTTCACCAGAGAGGTTTTTCAGAGAGGTTTAGAAATAAATCTGAATTCTACAGCCTAACAGAAACTGTGGACTACAACATGGAATATCTTTGACAGTCATTGGAGTATTACCTTTCCCCTTCTCATCTGTATGTTCACTGATTTGCCAACCATACCAAAGCTTCTATAATGTGTATAAGTCATATCCAAGAGGAATTACCTTTTTCTTCTGAAGCCTAGAAGTTTAGGCATACATGGTTTTGACTTTTCAACAATGCAATGAATATTTCATAAGTTAAGAAATTTAAGTTTTAAGGCAAGAAACTCACAGGAGGATTGGTCCCATATCACCTTTATTTGTCTTTTGGGTAGGTGTGTACAGGTTTTGTTTTTATTTAATTATTTAAAATTTTTACCGTCTCCAGAATTAGTCTGTATGCATGAAATGCATAGCATGCCCTAACGAGAAAAGGTTTTATTCTGTAAGGGGTGCTAGTGCTGGTACCAGAATCCTGATGAATGTTCTAGTTAGAATATACATAATTTCTCTTTCGTAATACCCACAGAGGTTGCTAAACTTGGGACTTAATCAAACAAAATAAGAATTAGTTGAGATTAACTTAAACCAAAATATATGATTATGGTAGGATTTATATACTCAGGCTCTTTTAATTGAAAGCCTAATTATTTTTGCTTCTTTTTCTATGTGATACTGACAGAAGGCATGTGAATATTTTCCTTCACCTCCTAAAAAGGTATGGAGATGAATTCCTCCTGCCCCTACAAGAGAAAGAATAATAATTTTGCTTGTTAATACTTTGGAATTTGGATTTATGAGCCACATGAAGTCTACTGAGGAAAAAAAAGAGATTTTTGAGAGAGGAGGAAGAAAAGGAGGGAGGAAGAGAGAAGGAGAGGTAGAAGGGGAAAGAGAGAAAGAGAAAGAGACATGGGTTAGAGAGAGAGAGCAAATGAGAGAGGTACTTACTGAATGAAACAGAAAAGGCTTTTCTTAAGATAAAAAGGAGACCAGTGTAGCTAGATGGGGATGAGACAAGATATAAATTGGTCCTGAAAGTCTAAGAGGAATTGTTCAAGAAGGGAAAGACTAGTGAGTGAAACTCATGAACAGCACTGAAAGAGATATTACCCCAAGGTCCAGAAGCCAATGGTAGCTCAGTCCATTTGTAGCAATGGCCAGCCCTGATTAGAACAAGATTTTCCCTTTCCTAATTCCAAAGCCTTGGCCAGTTGACTCCTCTATCTGCACAGTAACCAATATCTCACAAATTGAACACCCAGAAAATATGGTAACTGCCTTTTCTACAAATTTTAGCAGGATGTCAGCAATATCTCCTACCCCACTTTAAGAAGCCAAAAATGAGCAGTACCCCCCCAACACTTCTGCCAGAGAAGGGATGGACTTGACCTGAAGAATCTTCAGAGTCCATAAGCTCAGAGAGTTGATTACACCAATAAATAATGATTATGTTAATTGTCTCAGTCACCTAGGTGGCTCCATCAGTTAAGCGTCTGCCTTTAGCTCAGATCATGATCCCAGGGTCCTGGGATTGAGCTCTATGTCAGGCTACCTGCTCAGCATCGAGTCTGTTTCTCTCTCTACCTCTGAAGACTCCCATGCTTGTGCTCTCCTGTTCTCTCTCTTTCTCTCTCAGTTAAATAAAAAAATATTTTAAAAACTGTCTCAAAGGGTGAATGTCTGTATAATCACATTTACAAAGACCACATCCAGTATTCAGAATGGATTAAATGGTAACTTTTTAATAATCTTATTTATTTACTTGAGAGAGAGAGAGAGAGAGAGAACCAGCATGAATGGACAAGGGGAGAGTCGTGGGAGAGGGAGAAGTAGACTCCCCACTGAGCAGGGAGCCCAATGTAGGGCTCAATCCCAGGACCCTGGGATCATGACCTCAGCTGAAGGCAGCCACTTAACCAACTGACCGACCCAGGCACCCTCAATGATAGCTTTTAATATTTTTTTTTCACTTGGGAATATAGTAATTTCATTTTTAAAAAAATATTTAATTATTTTATTTATTTGAGAGTGGGGGGCATGCACAGGGGAAGTGGGAGAAGGAGAGAATCTCAAGTAGACTCCATGCAGAATGCAGATCCTGAGGTGGGGCTGGATCTCGGGACCCTGAGATTATGACCTGAGCTGACACCAAGAGTTGGGTACTTAACCAACTAAGCCACACAGGCACACAGGCACCCGGGAACACAGTAGTTTCTAAAATGGGAATTATATTTGTTCACAATGGCAAGCATAATAAGGGGAGTTCTCTCTATTATGTAAAAATAAAGACTAACGGAATTAAAAACTATCTGAATTAGAAGAGATTTTAAAATCTTCTAGGCAAAGATAAATTCCATTTTACACCCCCCCCCCCGCCCCCGCTCCCAGCCATGCTTAAATCCTATCAGGACTACTAACATCACAAGTAACTATGAAAGCTCATGGCATTTTCATTGTACTTATGATAATATTTCAATCATTACCTCTATCCTGGGATTTGGATTCAATGGAACTTTCCTCTGCTACATAAAAGATTTGCATCCACAAAATCTGACAATAGTCGAATCTGGAAAAAAAAATCTGGACACAGTCCTTTCTCTGTTCCTAATAACACTCCTTTAGGTTTCAAATTTTTTTAATCGGGCTGAAGAGTTGCCTTTTATTCCCTACCAAGTGAAAAACATACCTAGAGAAAAAATAACCTGCCTTAAAATCAGATGACAGCATGTTACTCAAGCAAAGGACCATGCAATTGCCTAGCAATGGTAATTATAGATTGCAATATAGAAATTAATATTTGCTAAGCAATGGGAAATTTCATATGTTAAGCTGTCATAACAGGTTTTATTATTAGAATATGTTGTAGTTTAATGGGCAAACTTTGGACTTGGTGTTAAAAGGTCAAAAATTAATTTTATAATTGGCAACCATCTTGCTTGTGATTACAGACAAGGCACTTAATTACTTTGCTCCATCATCTGTTGAAATACAAACGCTCAGATTTTTAAAGGGCAATTTGAATTATATATAAAATAAACCCACTTATGTTAAGATACCAAGCAAAAATTAGAAAACAAAATATCCACCTGCACAACACCTGGGTAAGATCTTACTTTCAGAATTATTGAATCTTCTGAGCCAGCTTTTTTTCTCCCCTTTTCCTTAAATGGAAGCAATAATAATACTTTACCTCTTTGAGCTATTATGAAGAATAACTCATGTAAGATAATGCTTATAAATCATTAAGCAAAGTACTTGATACCAAATAATAGTGAATATTAAATGATTATTGATTTATTATTTAATAATATGATTAATTATTTAATAATATGATTATTATTTAATAATATGATTAATTATTTAATAATATGATTATTATTTCTTACTTAAAATGCCCTACAAAGGATGAAAATTTTTCTAATGTTGAGGATGACTGTCAAGATAAACCAAGGGTTCTGATTACATTTCTGCTGTGAAGTAAAAAAAAAAAAAAAAAAGAAAAAAGAAAAAAATAAGCCATGAAATTGTTCTTGAAATAAAAGTATCAGGATACAAATGATTCATTAGAATATATGAAGTTTATATTCACATAAGAGTCTTTTCAATTGATATTGAGCAGCATGGGTTTTCTCTAAAGTCTCATTTTTTTCTGTGACCTCCTAAAAGATCTTCCAAATAGTAGCACTAGTTTGAAATGTTATTGTGAAAACCATAAATAATGTAGGCCCCTAGAAAAAATAAAAAGGGTTACCTGTCTATTCTGATGAGGGCTACTAAATGACTATAAAAGTATCAGTACATAAAATATTATATATTTCAATAAGAAAAACAATAACCCTAAAACACATTTACAAATATACTATAGATTCATAAAGGCAAATAGAATTTGAAAAGCCACACAGTATGAACATTTATTTAAGGCTTGCATCATTTCTGGAACATTCATTCTTGACAGCTAGTCATTCAGGCCGTGTTTATATACTATTAGTAACTGGAAACTTAACACTTTCCAAATCATCTCATATTGAAGTTAGGCAATAGGAGTGCTATGGGAAAGGCACAGGTTTTTGGTGTAGGACACATTGGATTTATATTCTGGCTCAGCTGTGCATAATGAGCATGCTTAGTAAAAAAATAGTGGCTAAGTCTTAGACTCCTCACGTGTAATATATGGGTGATGGTCTCTACCTCTGATAGCTTTCTGAGCTAACTTGGTTAGGCCATTTGTTTAATTAATCATGAAGCCAGGTATTGCTGTGAAGGTGTCTCGTGGATGCAGCTAACATCTATAGCCACTTGTCTTTTAAATAGATTGCCCTCAATAATGTGGGTGGTTCTCATCACATGGTTGGAAGGCCTTAAAAACAGATTTCTTGAGGAAGAAGCTGTGCCTAAAGACTGCAGCTTCAATTCCTGTTGAGTTTCCAGCCTAGCCTACCCTACTGGTTTTGAACTGGTCTGATCCCATTATTTATCATTTCTCTCTCTCTTTCTTTTGTGTTCGATAGATAGATAGATGTTAGATAGATAGATGTTTTAAAATTCTCTAGGCAAAGATAAATTCCATCTTACTTTTTTTCCCATCAGGAATGATATCACAAGTTTCCAGGATAGCTCACAGATTTCTATTGTGTTCACTATATTTGAGCCACTACTATCATTACCATATATTATATAGAAATACATTATATAATACATTGTATATGATATATAAATTATAGATATAATTTTATATAATGTATAAAAATAGGATATATAATATATATATAATATAATATCTTATTGGCTTTATGTCTCTGGAGAACACAGATTGACAGACTACCTCATAGGAATGCATCTTCTGAGGATAAAAAGGCATTCAATAAATCTGACTCCTCATGGCCCTTTTCCAAACATTATCTGAAGACTTTTCCTGTAGCCTCTCCTGTCAGTCAAAGTTCTAAGAGTAAATGCTATACTGGAACTGGTACCGACACTATAAATAATATGACTGGGGCCATCAACAAGTTCAGTATGGGCTATAGATTAAAGTATCACTTTTAATTCATTCACTGTGCTTATGTAAGAGAATATTCTTGTTTTTAGGAAATATGCACTTAAGTCATTAAAGGGTACAGAGCTATGACATGTACGCAACCTACTCTTAAATGGTTCTAGAAAAATATGTAAAGACTAGAGAATTATAAAACAAAGTTAAAACATTACCAATTGTTGATTCTGGGCAAAGAAGACAGAATTCTCTGTTACCATTCTTTCAACTTTTCTGTGTGTTTAAGATTATTTTTGACATAAAAAGCTTACAAAAGAGGCAAAGTAAGTAAATGACATTGATGGACACAGACCAAAGCCTTGATTTTTTTTTTTAAGACTTTACTTATTTATTTAATTTAGAGAGGGGTGGAGGGGATGGAGTGGGGTGGGGAGAGGGAGAAGCAGACTCCCTGTTGAGCAGGAAGCCAGATGCCACCTCTATCCCAGGGAACCTGAAGGGAAGGCAGAGGCTGAATCAACCCAACCGCTCAGGCACCCCCAAAGTGTTGGTCTTATTAGCACCTTTCTCAGAACACCTGAACAGCTTTGTTGTTGCTGGAAGTACCCTTTGGTGAAGCTTCAAGGCTTTAGCCTGTCAGACTTACTGATAATCCTGTTCCTTACAAACCGACTGAACCCAGAGTCACATTCTAATTGGGAAGAGAGGGTTGGCATTTGAGGTGATCAGAACCCAGCTTGAAGATGCACAAACATTCAGTCATTCTATCACTGGCTTGTATTTTCATGTGGCTGATTTAGTAGTAGTTTTAAAACCGGATGCAGTTTAATAACATTTAAACTTAGTTTATTTTTTCTTCAGCAGGCTCACGATTTATGTATCATTTCAAAATGCCTCCTGAGTTTGAGCTTGTAAAAGCTTCTTCTTGAGTGAAATGCACCAAGATAAGTCAACAGGCCCCATTTGATAAAACACCCAAGAAAACCATTGACTATGGGGGCATAGTAAGGAGATTGTCACACATTACTTGAACAGTAAAATGTTTCACAGAGAATTAGAATTAGAATCAAAGGGTTACTACAAAAATGTTACAACTTCCAGATCAGTCTTCTTGCCATTTTGTCTGATGCAACTAATTATGACCCACCAATTGAAAGAAAAGGCCATGCAGATCCTGCCGTTTTTAGAGTGAACCTGACCTTCCAGATTGCTCTCAAAACAGCTTTATAGAAAATGTACATTTGGTAAGATGGCCTACAATTTCAAGTCCGACTAATATACAATGACATGGATTTGCCTTTTCTCTTCTCTACCTCGGAGTTCTCATTGCATTTACATCTTGTGGCTTCTCTCTTCCCCTTTTATGCTATCTGGATATATGTGACCTCTTGATGTACAGGCAATCTAACCAGAAAATCAAAACTCAATCAGGTTCAGCTCCCTGCTTGCTGCCTCTTCAGAAACTACAAGAACTTAGATAAGAATGTCTGTCACTACCTATGAGCCTTCTCTTGACTCAGTCATTCCTGTCCCTTGGGCCCTGAGTAAGTTCTAACCATTATTCCTGCCCACCTCAAAGCAGCACATATATTGTCATTCCACACTGCAGGACAGCCATGAAACTCAGAAAGTAATGAATTAACTGTGCCCCTCTGCACATCCATCTGGGACAAACCTATCAGTAGAGTACAGAGGAGACATTAAAGAACTCATTATCCTCAGAGTGCAGAGAGGAAGAATGGGTTCTTCTAGATTCAAGATGGTGCAGAGTCCTATTGATGTAACGTGGGCAAGACGAGACCTTCATAACCATACCTTTTCTGCTATAGCAAAGTTGCAGACTGTCTCAGCTTTTATTTCAGAGTGAAGATGCTTCAGACATCTCTGTTCTTTTTTATTTTTGCTGTTCTTGATGAAACATTTAAATCTATTAGTGTACCAACATTTGTCTCCCTTCAAATCTTCCTCATGTTTCACCTAATCAATCCTACACCTGGCTGCCTAATTCATCTTCCCTCATTTTATTCCTTTGCTTACAAAATAAATAAAACCCCCAAACCTTCACACCCAAAATGAATTTCAAAATTTCAGACTCTCTTATCTAGCCTTTAAGGTTCTCAAAATTTGCTATGACCATCCTTCCAATAACTTACTTTCTGACCTCTCACACTGACTCTCCACACCACGCTAGACAAACCGTTTCATACATTGTCCTCTAAATGCACCTTGTGCACCTCTACCTGGGGGCCTCTGCTGGCGATCTCTAGCCTGCAGTGTCATCTTAACTCCCACCTTCCAAGGTCTAGTTTCCATGTTTTCTCTTTATGCGCCCTTCCTGATTACCTCAGACATAAACTTTTCTTATTCTGTATTTCCTAAGTAGTTCCCAACTGGCTACATAATCCATCCTCTCATGGTAGACTTCAGGAGGTCTCCATTTCCTTCCAGCACATGGAGTCTAACACAGTGTCCAAGAGCAGAGGCTATAGACTCAGAGAACACAAGTTCAATTCCTGGCTCCTCCATTTGCTGACTTAGGATCTGAGCACGTTACTTGTTAATTTTTCTGAGCCTCAATTTTCTCATTCAAAATGGGAATTTAGGGCAGCCCCGGTGGCGCAGCGGTTTAGCGCCACCTGCAGCCTGGGGTGTGATCCTGGAGACCCAGGATGGAGTCCCACCTCCGGCTCCCTGCATGGAGCCCGCTTCTCCCTCTGCCTGTGTCTCTGCTTCTCTCTCTCTCTCTCTCTCTCTGAATGAATGAATGAATGAATGAATAAACAAATAAATAAATAAATAAATAAAATTTTAAAAAATGAGAATTTAAAAAGGTACCCATTTTATAGACAAGAACTAAATGTGTTGACATTATAAAAAGCACTTAGACTACTGCCTTACAACATAGTGTCTACCATGTATCTGCCAATATTAGTGTTATTTCTGCACATCCCCTACATACATACAAATGCAATTGTACTTTACATATAGTCATTCTAAAAATATAGGTCAGACAAGTATCATACAAGTCCAGGCAGCTTTTGAAGATGTGCTCTTGATTTTCTACAGTAATTCCTCACATGCACTGACAAAAACTGATTTTTAAGAGGAGGGTTAAACACTTCCTTGGCTAATGATAAATAAAATTATAAACTAAATTGTAAAAAAAATCTGTGAAGTTATCTGAGGTAAGGAATGAAGCATCTTATACGATATATATTCACAGTCATGCAGGAAAACTTGGTGACATAAAACCCTAGAACAGAGTTTGCATGAGTAAAGCTATGAGCTAAGAAGATAAAATATCACCTTGTAGGTTTGCAGGCTATTATATTTACTGAGCTGGGTGATTTCATAAGAAAGTCAATGTGCAGGAAACCAGGGGTCCTAGTTTTTATTCCTGATTTACCAGTGAGTCCATTTTGAGTATAAGAAGATTCTCCATGTAGCCTAAAATAAAACCATGATGATATTTTTTCCAAGGCATTTTTCTGATTTATAATATAATGTATATCAAATTGACAAAAGGCTATCAAGTTAAATCACATTATTATACTTTAAATCAGTTGCCTTTACCAAAAGAAAAGCATATCAGGTCAGGATTACATAACCACTAAACACACAGTTTTCCACCTGTCAAAGTGGAATTACAATACACTCTTTAGACATTATACTTCAATATCTGGAAAATCATTTGGCACTGATTACTACATTCTCTAGCTATGCATCATTTACATGGAGGGATAATTTGGAACCTATGGTTTGGTGTACAAGTCCTGAGTGATTTTCTTCACTTACCTGTCTCATCTCAGCTATTTACTTTCTCATCCACAGCCCCATGTAGTGGGCACAGGAGTACTGGCACTTCCCAGAGTGCACTCTGTTTTTCCCAGCCCCTCTATCTCTGCACATGTGTCACCTCTTTTCCGCGTCCTGTCATGGCTAACTCCTGCAAATCCTTTAAATTAGAATTCTGATGTCACCATTTTCTCCTTTCTAGATTTTTCTGAGCAAGGTTAAACATGTCCATCTCTTGTGTTTCTGTGGTGCCATGATCACACCTCTATTTTTCTACTATTACAATTACTAGTTCACATCTACTACTTGATTTAACTGTAGGTCGCCAGAGGACTGCGATGTGGATCAATTCATCTCTTGGTCTAATGTGTCCAGGACATAGCAGTCTTCAATAAATACTATTTCAATGAATGCAAAGGTGATTTTCTCACTTTCTCAATGGAACATAAAGCTTTCTATCCTTTTAATCTCCTATAGATTCAATATATCTTACTTTTACATAAACCAAATGTTTTAATTTTCATTTAAAATGTCATGTTTGTCACAGACATCCATTTATACTTTTCAGAAAACTTTCTTATTTCATTCCAAATTCTCCCCCCAGTTACTTAAGGGTTTTATGGACAAAGTGGTTGCTCTAACGTTTAATATTATGATCTTATGTTTGATGGCGAAGTAAGTTTTCTGAATTTCAGAGCCGTCTTTTTTTTTTTTATCAATAATCCCTCCCCCGTGTCCACCCAATAATCCCAAAGTATTCATATATGCACACAGTCCACTGTGCTGGAGTATTTCCTCTTCCCCAATTTCATTCGTGTAGCCGTTCATTGATCCAATCACCAATCCATCCATGCAGCTGACAACGACTATTATGCACTTATCATCTGTCGGGAACTCAGCTCAGGGCTGGAGATCCAAGGATTAAAAAGACTTGCCCTCACAGAGCACACAGTCCACAGAAGACAGGCAGGCCAAATAACCACCACAACAAAAGAGAACACAATGAGTTAAGTCCTACTAGAGAACAGTGCAAAGGACAAAGGATGAAATGTAGGAAAGCAGGGACTCTCTGATAGTTTGTAAAGAAAGATTTGAAAACTTCAAATGCCATACCTCTAAGGATCGGAAGACACCCTGGTGTCACCCAAGATCATCCGCTCCACTGACTTTAGCAAAGGAACAGGAACCACATTCTAACCTCTCCACGGAATCTCTCAGTTGTTCTCCATTATCGTCAGGAAGCACTTTATGTGAAACCCACAGAGCCCTTTCCCCCTTCAGCTAGCCTTCAGGGTGATGAAAACATGGGAGCTGAGCCTATCAGTGCTTGTATCAAGCAGCTGAAAAAGTTGTAGCCCATGAGTCATGGCTCTTTTCATGTGTTTCCAGATCTGTGGGAGGAGAGGCCTTTGGCTGGCAGCACTGGCAATCTAGCACCTATGATCATCACTGGGAGAAAGAAAGACGCTGGAGTCACCAGGAGAGCTACATAATCCTCCCACCTCCCTAAAGTGTGCATATCCCCAATGCCACCACCAGACCATGCCTCAAAATAGTGTGAGAGCCCAAACCCACATTTTCAAAAAAAGGGACAAATAAATTAAGCTTCTGCCACCCACCTCCCTTATGTGCAGCTAAGGAAAATCAAATGAAATAAACAAGCAAATTAGCAGCTGGTAGGTGAGCTTCAGATCACACATATGTTTTGAAGGCTCTGCCAAAGGGTTCTTCCTGAATTGGATTTGTTCTGCTGGGAAGATAATAATTAGTAACCATACCAGTAATATTAATGCCTAACATCTATTGTAAGCTTACTGTGTACCAGATATCATGCTTACAATTTATGTGCATATTCTATTTAATTGTTAGAAACCTCACAAGATACAACTATCACCCAGACTTTACAGATGAGGAGTTTAAGGCTCAGAAGGGCCTAACCCATTTACCAAGATTGACATGTGCAGTAGGTAGCTGAGCAGATTCGATGCTCTTTAATGCCTTAATCCTGTTGCTTGTAAACAATATACTTTCCTAAAAATGAAGGAAAATATATTAAGGTAGGATCATTAAAGCATGGAAGTTGTTCACTATCATCAGTTATTAAACAACTTATTCATGGGATGTTTTTGCAATTTAGCAACAAAGTCCTCTTGACATAGAGTCATTTCCCCCTTGCTCTGTATTTGTAAGATGTAGTCAAAAATACTTAGGACTTTGGAGTTGATTAATCATAGAGGGAAAAATAATTTTTCCCTATTGTTCCTACGTTTGTTTAGGACATGTTTTAGTCAAATGACTACCCTTATATACACACATTTGCAAATGCCATTTATACACTAAGAAATTAGTTTTATATTATTATTAGCATAATCTAGAAAGAATTTTCCACATTTAGAGGGAAACAAATATTCTCAGTGTCTAATCTACAGTCTAAAGAGTTCTCAATAGAGAAAAATATAGCTCTTTAAATAATTAAGAAGTGAGAAACTGGGTATCTTTCACTTAAGAGTTACTATTCTTCCTCAGAGATAACATAGAATCTGTAAATGGCATATCCACAAAATAGTAAAGACACTTGTATGGAAGGTGATTTAAACAGCTTTAACCACTTTTAATTAAAATTAGAAATCTGCCAGGAACCAGCCTCCTAAGGAGATCACAGTGGTTTCAGGTGGGCTAATAAATGGACCCAGAAAAAGCCTCGGCTGTGGTACTCTGAATGGTGAAGAAGAAAGGAAGTAAAACATGGCTGACCTATTTTGATACTGTCAGTATCTGGGGCAGCTGGAGAGAAGAGAGGGATCTCCAACAAAGCCCTGAAGACTTCTAACTCAGGGTGCACTTCAGCCAGCATCATCAGCATGACCTGTGAGTTCTTCAGAAAGTAGGGCAACAGGCCTAGAATTCTGATTAGAATCTGCATTTTAACATAACACCAGATGACTTCCAAGCACACTGATGTGTGAGAAACATCACTCCAAACACCTGCCATGTGCAGCAAGGGTCAATTGCCAATTGAGAACACAGCAGTCAAGTATGAACTTTCCTGCAACCTTCTCCCTATCTCTCCATATCAACAAATATCAGAGTATGGTCTAGGAGCTCTCTAGTTTGCTTCACACATGGCCCTCATTCTTCTCTATTAAGTGGCCAAGCTTATTTCTGCTTCCGGCCCTCTGTGGTTGCCGCAACCTTCCCCTGACCCTGTGAGGTCATATGGCTGTTTCTCTATCAATTGTCAGCTTTCGACTTGAATATCTCCACCTTGGAGAGCCAGACAAGGGATGACTCCCTTCCACATTTCCCTGAATTATCTTTAGGCATTCATTTTACAATCCCTGAAGATATCTTATTTGCACATTTTCTATAAAAGAACAAAAACAGCCTTTAACAATGGCTTCTCTTTCTTTGTTAACCCCTTTCCCTCATTTCCCGACTTCCTCTGCCCTTGAACCTTGACTAACAAAGAGCAAAATTTATAAGAACAGCTTTCAAAAGAACTGTTCAAGCAGTTTTTTGGATGGTCATGCAACAATCATGCTCTGCGACAGAAACCACCTCCAACCATTCCAACATCAAGGATTAGAGCAGATGTAGATGAACTGCTATCTGAGCCAACCACAGGGACAAGCACCCCTCTCTTCTCCTTACCCTGTAAAATCCCAACCTGGTTTCCACTTGGAGAGTTACCTGGTTTTTAGGTGCTTCTGATGCACACTGGCTGATTAAAGATTTTAACCTCTTCTGGAGTCACTTGAATTAGTTTCTTTTGACATCATTTTATGCCTCACTCTACTAGAATGTAAGCTTCATATAGTCCTTATCATTAGGGTCCACCTTCCTGGTTCCCCACCATCACTAGAATTTAGAATAATGCCTCCCAAGTGGTAGGTGCTTAACAAATAATTTGTGCGCTGACTTTTAGTTTAAAAGAAAAACTGCCTTGTTCCTATGCAGTTGGTTCTTGCTTATCATGTGAGCTATCACATTCCCCTTGCTCCTCGGAAAAGACCATTATTCCATACCCCTCAGTTAGCTAGCTCTTGAATGCAACCCTGTTTATACTGGTTTTATGGCCTTAAGTATCATCTAATCCTGTCAGCAGAAAAATCATAGTGGTCCTTTTGTATGGAAAAATGAAACAGAGCTAGAATTTACACTTGAAAAAGGGAGCCACAAAAACCATCCATAATCTTCCATTCAGAGACAGTGGTCACTTAGTGTTTTGGTAACCAAGCCCCTAATCATGAATGAGCACTACTCCAGAAGCTCTCAAAGACCTTGGAGCCCAGGAAAGTAGTAAAGGACTACACAAAAAATTCCAAGCTACCAACCAGAGGAAGGAGGGCCCTGGGTTGAATTTTGCCATATTGTGTCCATTTTGCTTTGCTCCTTACTATTTCATTTAACTAAGTCCTTCTACATAAGAGGAGGTTAGGGTTACTATGACTTTGGGTAAGCCAGGGTTCCACTGGTCCAGGAAGAAGAGGGAAACACCTAAATGAGTGGTTCCTGGCATTGCTATTTAGAAAGTAAGTCTGACAGAAGCTCTGTGATCTTCCAACATGACAATGCTTAGAATTATAGGCCACTTAGCAAATGTGCCAGGCATAGTTATTATCCTGCTCCCTGGAGAGCAAGGCAAAAAGGGAACTCCATTTTCCTCCAGATCCACAGATAAGCCCCATCTGATGCCAAGCAAACCAACCATGGGCCAGACTTGAGCTATGGAGAATAGTTAAGAAACTATTCTATCAATGGGAGAACTGGATATATTTGAGAGTTACAATAAAATGGAGTTCCAGTTAATATTTACTGTAGATGATGGTATATATGAATATATTTTTAGAATTAATGCTATTGTATTACCTCAGTGACCAACACATAAATTAGTTCTAATCACAAATATCAAAATAATGTTTACAAGACACTACTTTATTTTCAGCCATTCTCGTCTCTGTTCCACTGCTGCACCTCATGAAAATCTCCATTGTATCATCCTCAGGCCCATTTGTAAGAGTACATTTGAAAGAGTAACTAAGGTCCCTTTTATGAGGATATTTTTTTCTTCTGGAAATTTGCAAATGCATGACTAATGTTTGGGTTACACTGACATCCAGATATATTTGATAGCACATTCTAATTTTTTTTACCGAGTTCATAAATAACTTAGAAAACTTCTCCCATTATAAATTAGAAGAAAATCACAGGCACAATGCTATCTGATGTGTGCATATTGAAGATTTTTCTTCACTTGCCTCTTAAAATCGGATTTATCTCCCAATTATTTCAAACTTTCAAGACAAATTCACACACAATTGTATTAAAATGCAATTTCTTTGTAGGCTGTTTTTGCTAGGTCAAATAAATTCATTCATTAAGAATAAGTGTGATTAAATAAGCTTTACATGAAACAGTAGGAAGTGGTTGCAGAGTAGCTTGCTCCCTCTGCAAAAGGGTGTTACCCTTCTATAACACCCAACGTGGTATGGTTGCTGTTTTGCTCTAACCAGCTTCAAGATTTTCCAGTTACTGCTATTATCTTCCCTCATGGTGGGGATTCTACTCCCCACAGCAGCTCATGCCCTCGGTGAGTCTCAAATATATTAAAAATATATTCACAGCAGTTCTAATAGAGTCCTGGAAACTAATTAAGCTAGTTGCTTAGGGGTCTTTAGAGTAGGTACATAGTTCCTCCTCATACAGCTGTAGAGAAAGCCTTTATTGATTTCCTGTCATTGTGGGTACCTTCATCTCTAGACCCCAAGTCATGTCTATTTCAAGTTCAGAATGCTGGTCTTGTGTCCTCTGAAGTCCATTTTGTAGGTAGAGCATGTCAAGCCTAATCCATCCACCCCCATGCTGGCCCTCTGTAACTTCAGTCTCCTGTGTCTTCAACACTTCTTGTGCCTGCCTCATCTTCCTTTACAAGATCTATTTCCTTTCTCCCAAATGATCTCCTTTAATTCATAAACTCCACCCCTAAGACACTGAGGGCATATGAGTGTGTCCTTTGTTAAAGTACCAGTAGCACACATTATCTCCCATAGCATTAACACACCAAGATGAACCACTCAAGTCAGATTCATCACAAAGCACTGAAAAAAAAAATAAACATTGAAAATTCAAAGCCTGTGACTTCAAAAAACATCAGGTACAGCGAATATCATTAAAAGAATGGATTTCAAGAAGTGAGAGACCCACCATTCATGTTTTTTTTTTTTTCTTTTTATAGCATGGCATCTCCACTGTTTTATTTGAGGAAATAGAACAGGGTGGGAAAAATTCAAGGCTGCCCTGATGCTAGACCACAAATACTTTTTCTATGACTTGGCTGTCTTCATTTTAGTACCACCTCTCTGCTACCTTCATCTCTCCTTGTAGATCTAGATCCTGCCTCATGAAGCTTTCTCAGATTGCACTGTGGTTCAGTCAACCCATCTTTCTCTAAATACTTGTTATGTATGTAACATGCCATTTGCTCATATCCTCTGTTGGGTCTTGCCCAGGTATTTTGAGATATCACCAAAGGGAGTCAATGTGGATTCAAAAATATGCCTAGTCACTACTGTACTCTTCTATTGCTTTTTCTTTCTTTGTCAGTAATACTGATATTTAGTTAGTTACTGCTCTTTCACTGAGAACTAATGCCTCTGCATGACACCTGGGATGCTTCCAGACCCAACTTGTTTGAGTATCATATTAGCCAGAGTTTAGCTGCACCCTCCCTTTCCCCAAACCAGACACTATTCTTGAAGCAAAGTGGGAAGCAGTGCCTCCATTCCTTTTTGTTATCTCTATTAAAGGATACAAACTTTGTATACATAATCTTATAGATGTAAGGGCAATATCTCATGAATATTAATATTTTACACAGGAATTTCAGTTCTATGTCACAGCCCTTTATTTCTCTCTAAAATTGTCATATGAGTCAGTCATGAGCGGAAATGCTATGTTGGGGACAAATTCAGCCACCTCATCACATCACTCTGCTCCTCTGATGACTAAGCCTGATCAGGTCAAGTTTGTCTACCAATTCTCTTCATTTAGATTGTTTCTTCCTGGAGCCACCATGCCCTGACCCCAATCCCCCCCTCCCGCCCCCAACCCTGCCCAGTCTTCAGCTCTGGCAGCTGCCCAAGAAAGTCAGGTTTCCCCAAATAGGAATTTCCTGAATGGACGTAGCTTAGACATAATCTTAGAACACACTATATTCATATCATTTATGGTGCTCATTTTACTCTAAATCATTTACTACTTCAAGTGGTAATTTAGTCTTATATATTTTTGTCTTATCTCTGCATCTAGATTGTAAATTCTATTAGGACTATGAAGGAAGTATCACAAGCTCTGAGAAGCAAAGCACTATGTTATGACATAGTAGATAGTAATAAATATCTTCTTTTTTTAAAATTTATTCATGATAGTTACAGAGAGAGAGAGAGAGGCAGAGACATAGGCAGAGAGAAGCAGGCTCCATGCACCAGGAGCCCGATGTGGGATTCGATCCCGGGTCTCCAGGATCGCGCCCTGGGCCAAAGGCAGGCGCCAAACCGCTGCACCACCCAGGGATCCCCTAATAAATATCTTCTGAATGATTTTGGGGTGGTGTTGAATGGAGTCATAAACAGAATTTCAGAAGATGTGGATGAAAGGCAAAGAATGGGCATCTGAAGATGATATGAAAACAGTGTGCAGAAAGCTCTCCTTAATTCAGCAAACATATATTGGGGAGCTACTAAATGTTCATCACTTCATTAGGCACTAGACTATAATGTAAATAGGATATGCCAGTGCCACAAGGAGATCTCAGTATAAAAAGGCAGTATGTTCAAAGGCATATTTTTTTGCCTTAAAGACTATAACAAATATAAACTTAGGAAAATATGGGAACATAAAACCCAAGACAAGAAAGTATGGGAAACATAAAACCCATTTAACAAGAATGTTAAAGGTTGTGAATTTCATTTCTTACAAATAAACATGGTACTACTGGTGAAGTTATTAGATCATCATCTTCTGTGATTTCCTTTTTATATAGCTACTACTTACAAGATTGTTTCAATTAAGACAACACCCCTTTGCAGAAGTGGAAATTTCAGAGTAGAGGTAAGACACCTGGAAGTTCCTAAGATACCAGGGTAATCTGAATGGTTGGTAATGCTTTGGGGGCAAAGCATTTATGTATCCAGTAATAAATATATTCGGTGTTCTCCATTTCACAAAAAAATGAAAGAACTGGATTGTTCTCCCTGTAAGCAACGCTAAATGGGTAAATGCAACATGCTGGTCTAGTGCCCAGTTTTCTGTAGTGATTTTTCTATTTGATTAACTGCAAAATGTATATTTTTCCTGAAAGCCACTTGGCCAGTGCTTAATTCTTCCCTGGGATAGTCAGACATTGACACGACTCACATTGGACTATTAAAATCCAGTAATTAATTTGTTATATAACAACAACCCTAGCATTTATTTCCTTTTATCTTTCATAACATAGGAGAAACAATATAACATTTATTATAATTATTTAAGATGGTCCTTTTTAAAGAATTTCATTCAAATACAAAAACATCTGATCTGACCTCCAAACTCTGATAAGTATCTGCTTTCATTTCTTTTTAAACAGGAGTTACTGAAAAAAAAGGTAAGGAGAATGTGGATACATGGGCAGAACAGGGGGAAATTTACAAATACCTAGAATATACTAGAAATGTCACTCTTTGCCAGTAGGAAGATAATTTTATTTTAAAGCACTAGAATTAGAGTGTATAATTTGGAAATACTGGCAAGGAATTTTATTTCTGATGCTTTACACGTAATATTCAAATTTGAATTTTCAGTCGAATTGATTTCTAAAGTAAATTCATTAATTCACTTATTCATAAATACATATCATGGGGCTGCTAAATATCAGGCTTTTTTTCTTTTTAATTCATTCATTTACATCACCTCCATTTGTCAGGGTCTATTTTAGGGGTGAGGATTGCCACAATAGGAAAGAATCAGTGCCCAGCCTTAAGATGTTTATAGTCTGATTGGAAAGGGAAATAGAGATGTGGACACCAGCTAATACAGAGGGAAGTGAAATCACAAATAACAGAGTGTTACTAATTGAATTATACTATCCTAAGGCAGATCTGGCAGGTATTTACATTCACTTCTATACATCTGGCATTACTTGATTCTGATTTGTAACAGATTTATTTCTAGGCTTCAATTGTAAATGCCTCCCTGGCATATTCAAACTTTAGCTACTGGGTGTCTGTATTTGGAAGATTCCCGTTTGAACCTGTGACTATTTCCAAATTAGAAACAAGATGCCTTGTGAAAAAAGGCAAACTGAATTTGCTATTGATCTTTATAATTCAAGCATTTGAGGAACTTCACTGTCCAGCCGCAGAGTTCCACTTAAATCATGCCCATGATTAAATCTCACAAAGCATGCCAGATACAGAGGCCAGGCACACACTCGCCTGGGTGGAATATGATTAGGCTTGGCAACTAGAAAGGTACTTAATGCAATTACCTTCTAATTCATTAGAGAACACAGTTTGAAACAGTCAAGTTATTTCCAAGATGTGAGTCTCTTTAGTAGTAAATGCATCATATTGACTAGAATGAGTTATGGGATATATCTCACAAGGGTGAGACAACTATACCTCCTGAGTGAATGATATGCAGAATTTAGGACAAATGAGATTAAACTATAATTTACCATTCTTTTCAGGACAGTTTTTTTTTTTTTTTTTTGGAAGTTCTCCAAATCATGTCTTTTAGAAGGTTCTGGCTTGATTAAGAATTCTATTTGATGAAAGATCAGATGGAAAATAAACCCCTACCTATTCTGCTGATGAAGCATGTTTTCATTCTGCTATATGTTCATCCAGGAAACAGAACATTATTTTTCAATAAAATTATTATGTTAGCTTAAACATATACTATAATAACTGCTCTCTCTTGGCTTATATCTGATCTGATTTGATAAATGAATTGGTATCAACTATATCCAAGAGATGTTCAGAAGTAGGGTCAGAAACTTTCTACAGGAGGATATTTACTGAGCTTTAAGAGCCTAGCTGAATTCCAGTAACACAGACTCATGAAAAGGTATTTAAACTCTTAAAACTTTTCTATCAGTATTAGTTTCCAATGTACCTTGAGTTGCTCATATAAATTATATCATTTTTATGAAATCACATTTTTGAGTCATATTTCAATACCATCTGCAATATTTCCAGTGATCCAGAGAAAATTATTTTTTAAAAATTTTATTTATTTATTCACGAGAGACAACAGAGAGAGAGAGGCAGAGATATAGGCAGAGGAAGCAGGCTCCCCGCAGGGAGCCTGTTGTGGGACTTGATTCCCTGACCCTGGGATCACACCTTGAGCAGGCAGGCAGACATTCAACTGCTGAGCCACCCAGGCATCCTGAACTTTGTTTTTAATCCTGATAATTTATGTCATATTTGGCAGCCCACAACATTTTTACTAAACATTCTAGAACTCACTGTTCTTTTCCACCATCCCATAATGGCACTTGAGCTAAGTAAAGGCCAAGACGGATACAGTTTGCTTTCTAGTCATCAAAACTGACAAAGAATTATGTGACTTAGTCGTAATATAATTGAGAAGAAAAGGCATATGTTCATTTATACATGCCAGCTCTGTGAGATACAGTCATTCCTGGAAAAGAGGAATAAGTTAGAATCAATCTCTGCCTTTGAGGACTCATGTTCTAGTAAGACAAACAGATGTGGTAGAGGTATGTTCAAGGAGTCAAGTACAATCCAGAGCCAGATATAAATGAGAGGGGACAGCAAACATCTCACTAACAATGAGGCCAGATAAAGTGCATGCATATGAGGGTGTCTCAAGATATAAAAAGAGGTACATATGATACATTAAGAAATAAGTGTTTTATCCTCAAGGTATGGGAATGACATGTTGAGATTTGCTCTCAGCTGTAGGTTTGAATGGGTGGAAGACAAAGTCAAAGAGAGGAAACATTAAAAGACTAATGTGGCAAAGCATTTTTAAAAGCAAAGACAATTCTTATTCTCTCTTTGGGGCTTAGCTCTGGATCCACCTCCTTCATAAAGCTTCCCCAAGGCCTCCAGCCCATCAAGACTTTTTCTTCCTCTGAATCTCTGGTGTTTCTGTCATCTACCCAAGTTCCTGCCTGGCACTTACAGTACTGCCTTCTCTCTTTTTTAATAACTGTGTTGCTTGGCATTGGCCTCATAAACTCCTTGAGGGTAAAGTTAATATTTAAGAGTCGTGCATGTCTTTAATCTATGTGGAAGTGAAAGCAGACAGAAGCGGGTGGAAACTCTTTCCTGTGGTCCAGTGCCCCTGCAAAAAAGACTACACAAAAGTCTCCTGATGATGGTGCTAATGAGGTAGCCTAACACGAACTGGCTTTGGCTTCATGATTAGGGCTGCATTTTGAATGTGTAAAATGTAGTCTGTGTATAGAATTCTCCTACCAAGAATGTGAAAGTGAGGTTATCCTCTGAAAAGTAATTCGCTGGTAAAAGGAGCACTACCTATAGGAGTTGCTTAAAACTACAATATCTCTCTGCTTAAAAACAGGGAGGTAGAGAAGTGTCCAGACTTCGCTGGAAGGAAAAAGAAACTTATAACTTCATTGATTTTAGTAACATATCTAGAGGAGGGATACTACTGGAGGTGATGGTATGTTTGGATTGAAATACAGAGAAACCCAAAGGGGGAAAAATGTTAGCATGCTCATAGGTTGGGGAGGAGAGAAAAAAGATGGGAGAGTATGTGTCTATGGGGCAGGGGAAGGGGAGAGCTGAAAGAAGAAGAGGAAGAGGAGAGGAAAAGGAAGGAGGGAGAAGAAAAAAGAAAAGAAGGAGAAGGAGGAAGGAGATGAAAAAAAGAAAAAAAAAAAAAACAGGATAAGAGAGAATGAGAATGTACCTGGCCAAAGCCCATGTTCTTAACACCACAGCTGTAATCTCTCAGAAAAGATGGCTCAAAATCATTTCCATTTCTCTGACCAACAATCCTCTACTTATTCTGGGAGTGACAACTGCACCAGGCAAAACCTAAACTCTTTCTTTTTGAGCCAGTCCTTATCATAAATTTCGACACCAGCAAAATGAAATTGGCCACAAAACCCTTTGTACATGGAACATACACCCCCAGACCAGTGTTCCACAGAATTCAGGCTGGAAAATGATCTGTTAAATTACTCAGGCACTCTCTGTTAGGGAAAAGAAATGCTATGTAGATGAAAAACAATATATTACTCGAATGATTTTTAATTTGGTCATTTATGTAAGTGTTCAATAAGTTATGGGTATATAAATTTGTATACAATATTTATGTCAAGAATTATATGTGAAGTTGGTATGTAAGTTTTCTTTTCTTTGTCAAAAAGGGAAAACCCGTTTGTTAATTGACATCATCGGCAGCAAACATTTGTTGGGACTTAGGGCCTATCATAACACTAGCAGTAATGGGCCCTTCAGACAAAGAAATACCTTTGCCTCTTAAGCCACTTTCAAATTCATGGAAAAGCAATATGCACACATCAGGCCCTGCATCAGGCTCCACACTCAGTGGGAGAAAATAACAAAATATTATAAAAACATACAATAAAGTATAGAGCAAATTATACACATGTATACACATGTATAATGGCATAAGGATTGGAACGTTAGTCAACTAAAAAACAGGATAATAATAATATAATGGAAAACATAGGTTTTATAAAAAGGAGTTCTTAGGACAGAAATTTGCCTTCACACATTTAGATGTGTGAAGCCTGGAAAAGTGACTAACTTTCCTAAGTCCTGGTTTCTTCATCTTGAATATGTATAAAACTGTCTATATTTCATGGTTATTGATATAAAAGACCTATATTGATCCTGACGTTCAACTGAGGGTGGGTATCATTGTTATTTCATTCCTACTGTCATGCTGAACTCGATAGAAAGAGACATGGTATCTTCCTGTTCATATTGCTGCAAAAGAGACTTTGTAAAGATTGTTTTCAGTAGTACCTTGATTTCATGCTAAGTCTTCTCCTTAGAATAAATAAATCCCTTTTAATGAAATGTTCTCTGTGTTCACTGAGGGATTTTCCACCATTCAGGCCAAAACCACTGCACACGTTTTTAGCAAGTTGTTGAGCCCTGGCATGACTCTGCTTGACCGCCCCTTTAACCACACAGCCCACGGCTTCAGTACTACTTCCCACACCGCAGTGCTCCTTGGGACCCCTTTCCTTTCTACCAGCGGCTCCCTCTGCCCCTCACTCAGAGAAAAGGTGAGCTGCTGAGGGACAAGGAGCATCTTTCTGGTTCTGGCTTGTTGCAGAAATTCACAGTCCAATCCTAGAAAACCATGCACCAAAGCCTGGAATCCTTTATTCACCTCAGACTGATTCATTTTCCACACCCCCTCCCTCAGTTCTCTAGTCTTCTCCTTCCCTCACATTGCAGCTGATGATCTAGATCCTGCCTTTCAGTGACAAGACTGGAGCCACGGCAAACCAAGAGTCTACAAAGCAGAGGCCAGAAATTCCTGGAATTGTCAGATTTATCCCCATTCTTCTCTTCTATGGTTGTAGGTGTCAGGTTGTAAGATTCATCAGGACAGTTAATTTTTAAAGTATTATTTTACCCTGTTAAATGTAGTTTAATTCAAAATTTTCATTCCAAAATTAATAACATTCTTTCTTGTAAAATACATGTAACCAAAGGAAAGGTTAAAGGCATAATTACATATACTGCTTGATTAATGTCAGGGACCTCTAAAGACAATCTCTATGAGTGTATATTAAAGTAGTATTTCCAAATTAGAGAATTATGTCAACAAATCAGAATGATTTGTTTGCTACTGTAAGATAAATGTTAATGTTTCATTTAATGGATTTCAATGTGTTTTATGGATTCTAGGACTACTTTGGTATGAAAAACCATTCTGATCGTCTTAGGCTTTAAAGAAAATGCTATTCACCTCAATATTAAGACACCTAGCAATGTGTTTATAATATAACTAATAATTAATTGTTAAACAGGGCCCTGCCTTAGAGTTATAATATGGACCACAACTCCTAGACCTGCTATTACCCTAAGAATGAAGTTGTTGCTATAAAAAAAGGTTAGACCCAAGATCTCAAAGACCCTGAAGAAGAGAAATGATTATATAAGAAACTAATAATTATAACTAGCAGCACAACAACTAACACTTACTGAGTGCTTATGAGGCATTCAGGTATTCTGTTAAGCATTTTCCATCTCATTTACTTCTAGGGACCAAGGGTAAAATATTCTGAAATTCGACTGAAACAAATGAATGCCTGGGTAGAATTGCTACATCAATGGACCATTAATAATAACAAAAATAGGGACACCTGGGTGGCTCATTTGGTTGAGCTTCTAACTCTTAATTTCGGCTCAGGTCATGGTCTCGGGGTCTTGGGATCAGGCCCTGCATCAGGCTCCACACTCGGTGGGCAGTCTGCTTGGGATTCTCTCCCTTTGGCCCCACCCCCTCACTCTCACATTCTCACTCCCTCTCTCAAAAATGAATCTTTAAAAAAATAGTTACAATAATAATTATAGCAGTAACTTATATATTCTGCTGAATGTTTTATGTGTCTGCTCTCATTTAATCCTCACAATTGTACATGGGACAGCTAGTATGTTATCAGTTGGGAATCAACTGATGATCAGATGATAAATAACTTGCCCAAGATCACATACTTTGTAAGTGTCAGAGTTGGGATTCAAATCTAAGCCTTATTTAGAGTCAGTGCTTTCAAATGTTATAGGATATTTACAACCACAATTTTCTATATAACCTGCCTCTGAAATAAAAGGTTAGCTTGCTAGGGTGGTAGTATTCTAGTGACTTCTATCCAGAGAGGTCCACACCTAACAGCATGGAAAGACATAAAACCCTGCTTCTTTATCCTAAGCATTTGAGATCTATAAAGATAAAAATTTAAAATTCGTGATCTTTTGTAAAAGAGAACCATAGTTTACTTATAAAGGTGACAAGACATTTGATAAAAGTTTTTTTTCTCAATCCTTTGATATTAAATCCTCTATACCCCTAAAAACATTTTATCTATCATTATGTGATTTTAAAAAATCTGTTAGTAAATAATGGCAGTATCAGAAGCCATGAGAGAATAAGACATCCTTGATCTAATGTTGGACAAGAGAACCCAATGCCAATTGGGCTCACTAACAAGAGAGAGAAGCGTATTTTCTACAATTAACACAGAAGTTATAATTTTGATCTTGAAGCACAAGTTTTGATATTCATTTATTCATTCACTCATCAGATATATTAACTGAAAATGCACATGGCTCTGGAATTAAGGTCTTAGAGAAGAAAGACAAAGACCTTGGTCTCAAGAATATGACATTTAGTGAGTCATATCTACATTCCCTTAAGTATGCATATTTAGAAAGAAATTCTTGGATTTTTCCCAGACCATAGGAGAACTTCTCTGGAAATAGATGATTCAATCATACAAAATGTACTGAATCTGGTATACTACTGGAGAAGCTTACAACAATGGTAATTTTCAATAAAATAATTGGGGTGAAAGCCAGGCTGTGAGTTAGGAATTTCCCGTAGTAGAGGTGTGAACACACCCCAGCTCATTAGAGGATTGTGTCAAAGAGGTTGGGCTGATGTTCATTTTCATTCATCTTGTGTCTTCTTCCAGCACTCTTCCCCAGCTATTTTCCACGGCTTTACAGCATTCCCTATCATTTTGGTCAAATGTGCATTGTGATGGAAAGGACATGACACTTACAGCAGAATTACTTAATTAGGTTTAAGTAAGCAGGACATGCCAAGTAGGGTAGGTTTGCTTTCTAGCCATAAAAATATGCCTGCGATGCACGCTGCATTCCCAAGGAGAGAAACAGTGATTGATGTGATGATAAAACGATGAAGGGAAGGATAAAGCCTGAGAGGTAAAAGTCTCAAAAGGGAAATAAAATAGGGTAGCAGCTGCCCCCATCTTAATTGAAGCATAAATTTCAGGAATAGGATCTGAGGTTTAATTTCAAGCACATACTGGGAGAGAGTTTAGTGTGTGTGTGTGTGTGTGTCCGTGTGTGTGATGGAAAACATGTAAGTTAAAGTCTTCTCATCCTTTGTTTTCAAACCATTTCTAAAAAAAGGAAAAAGTTGTAAATGTAGAAGTTTATGGATTATTGCTGAGAGCTACTCCGTTAGCCAGCATTTAACAGAGACTAACAGAATCAGTGATGAGCAACAACTGTTTCAGGACTGGTGACCTGCACTAAAAACAATACATTCCTGCACTCATGGAACTGAATGTTAGGAGTTTATCATTTCTCTCTACACATACCTTCCTTGTCCCTACCACACTCCTTGCCAGGGTCATTTTCTTTAAGCACAGATTCGACGACATCACGTTCATATTTATAATGCTCAGCTCTGCATGCAGAGCTCTGCAGTCCAGCCCCTACCTACATGTTCCACCTCTTTCTGAATGCCTCCCTACTCTCCAGGGACAAGCTTTCCATTCTCCAAACGTAACATTTATTTTTATGTAGTGGTGGCTTTGCCATACTGTGCCCTGAGCTTTAGAATGTTGTCATACCTATTTTCCATCAATTAAAATTCTCATTTTTTTTTTAGCTGTGCTGCTGCAATGCCTCGTAAGCCTCAAAGTCGTTCTAATACTCCTAACGGTTTTAATAATGCTTCCTCTTAATTTATGGGGAATTCCGCTTGAATATATATCCTTAAATGTTTTACCTAAAGGTGAGCTATTTTATACGTCACTTTCACTTTGTGAGATGATCTCAGGGCAGGGAGGGTAGGTTAATTTGTTTCTGGCCACTTAGTGCTTTACATGTGGTTGAAGAATGCTTGGAGAGCAAATAAATATGTACTTAAAAGTATTTAAGATTCATACTAAACTTTTTATGATGGAATCAGCGGCCTCACTAAGTTCTCAAGGTTCTTTTTCCGGGAGACATCAAAATAAGAATAGTTGCACAGGTAAAAATATCTATTGCTCTCTGCAGAAAGTAAGGGACACTTTGCATACACGGATGCTGCTATTTTTTCGTGAATTACCTTGGAGACTGCATGTCCCATGACATGGGGCATGCTATTATCAGAAGTACCTTAAAAAATCTCGCCTTTTATATTTTGTCTTTCTTGCTTAATATTACTTCTACCTACAAACATACAATAATGCAATCTGAGCTAGTCAAACCTTTGCTTTTAAAATGCTTTAAGAAAGAAAAATTGCTTTTAAGCTAAGGGGCAGTACAGATTTTTATGGCTTTGTTATAAACTTCTGAGTTGCAGAATTGGGAAGCCTTGACATTCTTAACTTTATGGAGAAGCTAACATGCATCGCTATAAAAAAATGCAGTTGCCATTCTTACAACAGAGAACAAAAATGAATTTAAAACTAATATAAACTATAAAGCCATAATGTATAAATTTTCTGTTCATTTTTAAAGAGTTAACCTTTAACTGGGAAAATATATGAATTCACTGTCAAATCTTTTATGTTCCTAGGGCCCTTACATCATATGTTTTTATTCAGAACAGTGGAGTGTACTATCTCTGTACCTCCTAATCAACAGGATTCACCTCAAAAGACTGTCCAAAGAGAAAAGAAGTTGTTTCTTTATAATACTTGAATCAAAAGCCCTTGTATACTTTTCTATATTGATAACCTACACAGCTCAGAAAGATAAAGTATTCTAAAGAATAAAAATAATGATCTCACAGTACAGGAGAGCTCTTCCTTTGTGATAAGATAAATAAGTGCTAATAATGGCATTATCAAATGATTACCTTCAAAATAAATTTAATTTTATCTTTCTTTTGTCTTTTTCTTCTAAGTCTGATGTTTTAACATGCAATCCAATTTTGTTGAAAATGTAGAAGTAAACACAATTAGGATGATTATTTTGGACTCAGAGACTAAGACTTAAACATTTAAGAATATGTAAGTCTATCATGATGCATTCTTGCTGTAATTGTTTGCTTGATTCTAATGCTGCAAAGCATGAAAGTAGGTGGAGACATATTTTCCAGATGCATCCTGCATTTTGATATCCCTTTCATTTATAGACTAGCAGAATTTTTCCAAGTGTGGATAACCCACCTTGCTACTAAGCAGGCCAATTGTCCACAACTCAGTTCATCAATAAGGATTTCTGCTGTGAGTCTGGTGATCTATACTATTTTTAACAACATTTTACCCTCTTGATATCATCTTATAGACAGATAAGTAATGGGATTGGGAAGGGATATTTATCAAACTTTAAAGAATCAATTATTCTCAGTCACTTGAGAAGTTCTCTTTTATATCCAAATAATTATCTTAGGCTACAATTTATTGACTGAGTTCCATTTATGTTATTTTCAGAAAATAAGAAAGCTGTATTTGTAAAAAGTTCAAGTGACTTAGAATAATCTCTGTCCTTTTTTCTCAGTGAATGAAGTTTACTTATATTTTCTGTTTCTATAATTGAACTTAAAGAAAATCTTGCTTTGGGGTGCATTAAATTCAAAGAAGGTGTGAAAGCTTTGATGGTCTTAAAGTCAGAGCCCAAGAATAACTTGTGGTTCTCCCAGCTAATTGTTGATAACGACATTATGTTATGGAGGAGGAAGACAGATAAAGGAGAGAAATAAGAAGATCTGACCAAACCATGGGTCATAGTTGAGATGAGTTTCCAGAAATCAATAGATAAAAGTAGCAAAGAGAATACTTGAATAAAAGTACAACATTATAAATTCTAGGAGCCGCAGTAATAATGAAGTATCTCATTGTATCACCATTTTAAAGAATACTTAGGTGAACAGAAATTAAAGTGATAAATACTTACAAATAAATAAAAGGCAGAATAATGGTATTATTCTAAATTAGAGTAATCCTGAGGCATATTTATAAGATTATACACCATAAACTGATACATATATATCTATATTGTGTAAAAGACAGCTAGTTAATAGCAACACTTTCCCTATAGCATCTTCAAAAGTACAACTGCTTATCCCATTATAGTTCAGAGTAGTTTCTTAAGGAGAAAATGTCCTTAGCTTGCAATTTTTGGCTATTGCATTACCCTGTATCCATAGTATCTTGTGTCTGCTTTATGTGTATCTTAAAATAACTCCTCTCTCCTCTTGAGAAAAAAATGGACTCAATTATTACTATATACATTCTCCTAAATTCAAGGGAGTAACATTCTACAACAACCTGTTCAGTGGACTTAGAAAATAAATAGAAAAGCTATGAATTATTCAGTACATCTTGGCAACACACTAAAGCCCTTAGAGCAAGTGATAAATGATCAGATGCCTTCCTCAAATCTTACCTGGTTTACTCTTCTTAAAAATCCAACCCTTGCTGTCTACCATGCAAAGCTCCTGGCCACTGGGTGAAATCCAAACTGGGTAGTTGATCATGGTAATTCCAACATGTCATGGGCAGCAGCATCTCTCAGAGTCCCACAAGCCAATTGCTTGAAGTGAACCTGCAACAAACAAGGTATTTCTTCATTTTAATTGAAAAATTATGAACCATGTCCTAGGTCCAGCAGGCATCACTACTTAATCAATAATGGAATCATAAAGGGGTGTGTGAGGGGCTATAAATGCTTCTCAAGATACTGATAAACATTAAAGTCAGAAGACTGAAGTTTATGTGCTACAAAAGGTGTTTTTGCCGAATGCATGCTCCTCTTAACGGTATTATTGATCTATTTAAGCTGTCAGTGTAAATAAACATTATTGATATTAAAACTCACACATTTTATGGTGTGTACCCCTTCTCCATCATGTAGGTGACCACCTGGAGCATTCAGAATATTTTTCTGTCTCTACCCACAATACTTTCAGGGTAACTGAGGCCCCCATTCCACAGGGCCAAACTTGTCAGCAGCTAAAGAAAAATCCATATGATGATTTAGATCAAGGATAGTTTGCTTTGTTAGTTCTGACACCCTGGTCATTGTCAACAATCCCTGTAAAAAAAAGCTGCATCACGTCTGTAGGCTACTGTGTGAGAGACACCTTGAAGGGGCACATATGAGATGATGCAAATGCAATAGCCACCTTTATCCGTATGAAGACACACACTATAAAACAGTAATGAACACAAACACCTTGTAGCCAGAATCTGTGTACTAAGGAATGCCCAGAGCGCAGGAAAGTAATTAGATGAGTACATTTGGGGACAACCTACCACATAACTAATACTTCACTCTCTGTGTCCATATGAATAAACATGATGTTTAAACCTCATAAGCATGTTTGACTTCCATTCAAGGAGAAAAAAAAAACATGCACAATCAACAACTCCTTTTGCACTCATACCTACCATACAAATAACTCTGTTCAACAGAAATTTAGAAGGATACTAATGAACAGATTAGTTTATTGGGCTTTCCAGAATAGCCTTTAATAATTATTAGATTGTTTAGCTACAGTAGCCATATTTAGTTATACACATGTAAAACCAGAATTATTATTATTTTCTAAATATTGCAACAGAAATGACTGAGAGGTCATTCTAAGTCTATAGGGGGACTCATGTGGATGATTATGTGCTGCAAATTCATGGACACAGGTGCAAAAACTGATTTTAACAAGCCACAAAATGATATATCCTCATGCACCTGTGATTAGAGCTTCATGTATTCCCAGACGTCAATGTGGAGACTTCATTAAAAGGCACAATAGTGAGATATCTTCTGGTGCCATTTCAGCAAAAATGGCCAGAGGGCAAGAGGCTGACGTCAAATACATACCTCAGACTAAAATGCAATACTTCAAAGTAATTCCTGAAAAGGAGAGGCATGTATATCTGGACACTAAGTGATCGTTCTACAATTCAAAGCAGGAATGTTGATGTAATTAGTGACACACATAGATATCCACACACCCAAGCCTCTTACCCCCTCCCCACTAGCAAACACATCCAGACAGACACACACATACACACACATACCCCTCCCCAAGGCCAAGATGTTCTAATATGTTGATCCAAGCTCTGATATTTGTTAAACTAAAACCTTAGTCAACTTATAGATGCAAAATGCCTCTATTCATGCCAGAAATCATTCTATTTCCTTTCTGCTTTATGTATGCTCTAAAAATTATCAAATCAATTCCCCTATAAAACAAATCTGTTTTCATGAATGTAATTCTTTTTGGTCTCTTGGCAGTCATGCAGGATATTGAAAGAAGTCATACACTGGTGGGCCTAAAGACAGGGAATGTTTATAAACATAATCTCCATGCTCCCAAACTGACTTTAAAATGAAAACATTTTGAAAGCTACTCACTTTGGAAGCACCTATTTGTGCCCTAGTGTGACTTCTCAAATGTTAGGTCTGCTATTCACTACAAAAGAGTAAAAATAAGTAAATCAGTAGAACTACTTGCTTTCTAAAATAGTTTTTATTTCATTATACAAAAACTATGCTATTGATCCTTTTTTTGAAAGGGTAGATTTTGTGTATTTTCTTCAGTAATGATGGTTTTCTACTGACGATTGATCACTGACTTGTCCAGGAGCGCACTTATTCACTCTACAAATTTGAAATGAGTACTGGTTGTTCTAGGTATGGGATTAGGTGCTAGATACAAAATGAAAAAGCATACATTCCCCCATAATAAAGACTGCCATCTATTCTATTCTGATTTGTTGGCATATATTTGTAACAAAGAAAAGAAGCCACATTAGACACCATCAAAATAATTGGCCTTAGTTTATATCCTACTCATATATGACTATACCCTGGGATTTTATGAAGTTTGTGAGTACAGCATTATAGGCCAAGGGCAAAGCTATAATATAAAATGACTCATACAGCTGACTCATGTAAAGCTTTTACTGGATGTGATGTTTTTGTGTCACTCAAGTTTTTTCTCCATAAGCCAACTAACCGTCAAAATATTTCAGAAAAATCCTACCAATTAATACATTGATATTTCTGGCATCCAGCATAGATGGACTGAATGCCCACCAGATGTGTGTACTGGGCATCATATACGATCCTATGCAGTCTACATCACAGTTCAAAGATTTTTGTTTCAACAGATGCAGGGAAGTGGGGTGTTGTACAATATGTCACTTCACAGAATTTTTGTATTACCAATCTCATTTTCTCAAAGAAGATAAATAAAATTAAATGCATGTATTTTTCTCAAAGAGAAGTCCATGAGGTATTTATGAGAACAGCTAATTCCATAACATCAGTTTGAAAATTTATTCTATTACCAATGTTCAGAATGAAAAAAATCTTTAAAATAAATTCTTCACTTCTCCCTCTTTAAATATTCTATTGAATAGGAACATGAAAAAAAAGGTATAGATAATGCTTTAAATAATAATCCTGGAAATTAAATGATTTTTACTAAAGTCAATATGGTTTCCAAATGATTTCATTTTCTTCTATTTTCTCATCCTAGATTTTGTGAGTCTCTGTTTATTACTGGGATAACTTGGATGAGACCAAGCCTTTTAAAATATAAATGTGGTTTTGTTTCATTTTTAAAACAATACAAGTTTCTCAAAGAGTTAAAAATAGACCTGCCCTACGACCCAGCAATTGCACTGTTGGGGATTTACCCCAAAGATACAAATGCAATGAAACGCCGGGACCCCTGCACCCCGATGTTTATAGCAGCAATGGCCACGATAACCAAACTGTGGAAGGAGCCTCGGTGTCCAACGAAAGATGAATGGATAAAGAAGATGTGGTTTATGTATACAATGGAATATTACTCAGCTATTAGAAATGACAAATACCCACCATTTGCTTCAACGTGGATGGAACTGGAGGGTATTATGCTGAGTGAAGTAAGCCAGTCGGAGAAGGACAAACATTATATGTTCTCATTCATTTGGGGAATATAAATAATAGTGAAAGGGAATATAAGGGAAGGGGGAAGAAATGTGTGGGAAATATCAGAAAGGGAGACAGAACGTAAAGACTGCTAACTCTGGGAAACGAACTAGGGGTGGTGGAAGGGGAGGAGGGCGGGGGGTGGGAGTGAATGGGTGACGGGCACTGGGGGTTATTCTGTATGTTAGTAAATTGAACACCAATAAAAAATAAATTAAAAAAAATGAAATTTGAGGGGAGCCTGGGTGGCTCCATCATTTAACCTTCTGCCTTTGGCTCAGGTCATGGATCCGAGGTCCAGGGGTAGAGCCCTGCATCGGGCTCCCTGCTTAGTGGGGAGCCGGCTTCTCCCTCTACCTCTGCTGCTCCCCCTGCTTGTGCTCTCTTGCTCTGTCAAATAAATAAAATCTTTATTTTTTATTTTATTTTATTTATTTATGATAGGCACACAGTGAGAGAGAGAGAGAGGCAGAGACACAGGCAGAGGGAGAAGCAGGCTCCATGCACCGGGAGCCCGATGTGGGACTCAATCCCGGGTCTCCAGGATCACGCCCTGGGCCAAAGGCAGGCGCTAAACCACTGCGCCACCCAGGGATCCCCTAAAATCTTTATTTAAAAAAATATTTTATTTTTTCATGAAAGACACAGAGAGTGAGACAGAGACATAGGCAGAGACAGATGCAGACTCCCAGTGGGGAACTTGATGTGGGACTCGATCCCAGGACCCCAGGATTAGGACCTGAGCCAAAGGCATACACTCAACCGCTGAGCCACCCAGGTGTCCCTAAATAAAATCTTTAAAAAATTAATTTTGAATGAGTGCATCTTACTGTAGGTAAATTATACCTCAATAAGGTTGATTTAAATTTTATTAATGAATTTTTGACCATGTCCAGAGAGATTCCAGGTAGGGGCACAATATACAGAACCTGTATAAAACATTGTTGTGCATAAATTTAAAATAAAACAAGACCAGAATAAAATTTGAAAATAGTAGAAGAAATTCAAACATTCACAAATCCTATTTTCTTGCTTCTTGGTCTGGCCGTAAGTGCTTTGTAATTGACTTTTGGTCTTTGTCTTTCTTTATGAACACTACCGCTAGCCTTTTAGTTTCTCTTACTGCTTTGAAGAAAGCTTTCCAAAGGATCCCCTCTGCACTTAGGCACTCATTTTATAGGCTATTGATTTGTACTTGTTGATATGCTGCTCTTCAACTTTATCTCTGGGATGCACTTCATCTTCCCCATGGAGCCATGCTGCACAGCCCCCTGGGTAGCCAGCAGAACCAGAAGAGTGTTCAGCAGTCTGTGAGCTCAGCGCATTTGTGAAATGACTGCTTGGTGCATTTTGCAAGCTTTATATCTAGGTTACTCATTTTCCCACAGACATCAAGAATATGGGAATAAGTAGGTTACCAATGATCAAAGTTATGAAGCTCTCTGCTTCAGAAATTTCAAATAAGATCCTTTTATAGATAATATTGGAAAAGCAAGGGTGCCACCAGTTTTAGTTACAAAATGATTGCTTCTAAATTATTTTATTATTATTCTTCATTTAGTCAGATGCAAAAGTCTCAGATTATTTCCCAGCAGGCAGGGGTTATCAACCAAAATGTATATGCCTGTTGCTGTCTTATATACAGTTGTTCATTTTAAAAACCATGCAAAATCTTGTAATAATGCCCACTGTAAGGTGATTAAAATAAGAACCAGAGAGTTTAAGTTTTTGTCCAAGGACATAGAGTCTTTGAAAAATGGCACTGAGATGCAGTTAATTGATAGTGCTGTACTGTCAATTCTATGTTCTTATAAATTGAGTTTGAGAGATTTCCTCAATATACAGATGAAAATCTGAGTCTCAGGGAAATGAAGTGACATACCAGAGGTCATTAGGATCACAGTAGGATTTGGATGAGTACATAAACCCATGATGTACCTGTATTTCTAATACTCTACTCTCTCACCCAGCTTACTCAGCATGGTATCTAAACAACTGTATAGATTTCCAATTCACATGGATTTTAAATAGCCATGCTTTGAGTAGGTTTTATTTTAGAAAGAAGATACCAAAAGTCAACAAACAAAATAACTGGATTTCTGAGTACTCAATTTTAAATGAGTTTAATCCCCTGAAAGCAACAGATGACATCTTTCTCTCTCTCTTTCAAGTCATTTTTTTTTCCCAATGGAAGAAATACAGACACAAGGAAAAGACTGTGATGATAGATTGTGACAAAGACTATTATTAGATTAAAGTATAAATAGCACATTGGCATTTTGTGGATGTTCATTTGGTATGTTTAACTACACTATGAGTAATTACAAACCTAAAATAGTCTTCCAAGATACTCATTTAATATTTTTACTTCAGAAACCCGGCAGGAAGCCCCGTGAGTAAGATAAAAACAAAATTTAGGGCAATTCTATCGATATCTGAAAACACAGAGCCTGATTCTAACACACAACAATTCTCTTTGTTGCTATATTTGCTCAAAGATACCTAATTCTGAATTTGATTATGATCTATATAAACTTTGACATTCAAGTATTCCATATTCCTGTTTGTATTTCCCTAAAATAAGGGATCAAATTAGTCACATTTCTAAATTTTCTACAAATGACACTTGTCTCATACTTTTTCCACTCTCCTGTTTTCCTTTCTTTGTTCCTTTTTTCCCCTCTTTCCTCCTTATTTTCCCTTTCCTGTTATCTTCTTCTTTTTCCTTCTTCTCATCCTTCCTTCCACTCTCCCTTCTTTTCTTTCTTCACTGCTCTCACATTTCAACAAATATTTAAGCATCCATCGCATTCTGTATAACCTGCAGGCAAGCACAAACACCCAGTTCCTTCCCAGGTACTGCTCATATTCTGGCAGAGTTTACTTCTTTGTAAAGAAGGGCAGGGATCCAATCTGCATTGACTTCAGAATATGTCATACCTGAGGAGAAAAATGGCTCATAATGCGACCCTAGCTTGGCAGACCTTATCAAACTAAAATTCACAAAGAATATTTCATCATCCCTTGGAAATTCCCAAATACTTCACTATTAGTTTTCTATGATTTAAAAAGAGATTCTTTAAATTCTCAGAGCTCACAAATGTCTTACTTACGTGGGAGCTACAAACAGAAGCCAATGAGCCAGTCAACAGTGAACTGAAGGAAGCAAACTTAGCCGAAGGGCGTTACAGACAACATTTTATTTATTTTTTTTTTTTAATGTCAAAATTTTTTTTTTTTTTTTTTATTGGTGTTCAATTTACTAACATACAGAATAACACCCAGTGCCCGTCACCCATTCACTCCCACCCCCCGCCCTCCTCCCCTTCTACCACCCCTAGTTCGTTTCCCAGAGTTAGCAGTCTTTACGTTCTGACAGACAACATTTTAAACACGATTTTTGTCAGAACACATTTGTGAACTAGTTTTGGTCCTTGGCCACCAGTTTGAGATCCTGCTACAACTACTGGTCACCATCTACTGCTATTTTGGCAAAACCCATGGTAGGTAAAATCTTCTCAAAGTCTTTCTAGAAGGGTAGAGAAAAGCCCTCTAAGACTAGCTCATCCAAATCACCAACGAACATGTTTAATAGTGTGGATTCCTGGGCTCCACCCCAGAATTAATAAATCCCCATTATTGGAGTGAGATTGGGAATTCTGAAGATCATACTTCCCTAGATTACACTAGTACTACTGTTTAATAACTATTCTCCTAGAACAAAATCTATTTTGGACATTTCTCATTACTCTTCCACAACTTTTAACTTATAACTTATTTATCTTTTACTTTCAAATAAATTAGCCTATTTCAGAAAAATTATTCTTCCATGAATTGCATAAATTGAGAAATCCCCTTTAATGATCAATATTTTTCCTTCAGATATTTAAAAACCTATCTTAATGTTCAATATACACAATTCATCATTCTTTTCTTTTAATATAGCTTTATTGTTTTCTTTTCCTTTTTTTAAGGCTTTTATTTATTTATTCATGAGAGACACAGAGAGGCAGAGACATAGGCAGAGGAAGAAGCAGGCTCCCTCCGGGGAGCTTGATGTGGGACTCAATCCCAGGACCTGGGATCATGACCTGAGCCAAAGGCAGATGCTCAACCCCTGAGCCACCCAGGTGCTCTACTGGTTTCATCACTAAAGAGACTCCTCAAGAATAGAGAGAAATCATTATGAAAGATAATTATAAAACAAATGTAACTAAGGAGGAATCAAGTTCTCTTTGCTGTATGGAATTACTGTACCTAGGACGAGAAATAAGAAATGAAGGGGGTTTGGTGATCGCATCTCAGCTTCCATTTCATGAGGAAGAAACTAATGTCTCTGTATATGATCACTATCAATTACAGGGCCACACAAAGTATGAGTCTAACAGCAATTACACTTCCAAATGTCATGTTTGAGATTTGTAGCCCCTGTTAGAGGTGGTAGTGGTCTATAGAGTTTTTCAGGAGTTGGAGAGCTTTCTAGAAAGAAGGATAGGAAACTAAGTATTTGACGAGTAACCACTGTGACTTAGGTCCCATGCTGGATGCTCTACACACATGTTCTCATTTCATCTTCATAACAAACCTGGGATACAGACATTATCATTCCCACCTGGAGACTGATAAGAACTAAAGTCAGAGAGGGTGAGTGGCCAGCAGGAGGCCAAAAAGGTAAAAGACAGAATGACTTCTTGGTTGAATAAGCCATACTTTTTCTGATATAAATAAATGGTCTGTATGCTATTTGCCTATCAATTTGCTTTTTTCCAGGAATAAATCCAGGTCAACCATTTCTCTCTCTCTCTCTCTTTGAAAGAGAAAAAGAGAGTGAGAGAGTGTGAGTGGGTGAGGTGGGGCAGAGGGAGAAGAAGAGAATCTTAAGCAGGCTCGACACCCAGCACAGAGCCCAAGGAGGGGCTCAACCTCACCATCCTGAGATCATGCTCTCAGCTGAAATCAATAGTCAGAAGCTTAACCCACTGGGCTATTCAGGTGATCCTCCCTTTTCTATTTCTAATGCTCCCTCTCCTCTCCTTTAGTTCAACATCAGGTCCCTAGAGATAAAATACATGACAGATAGCGTAATATTTTGTTTTTGTTTTTAGCTGTGTAGAAACCAACACACCCCTTCTTCCTATGAGTTTTTTTTTTTTTTACTTTTATTAGGAAAGCAGGATGGAGCTTGAGTTATTGTACTATTGTACTATTATGTACTATTGAGTTATTAGTTATTATTGTACTATTATTATTATTGTACTATTATTGCATTATTAACATAATCTTTGAGAAAAGGGAGAACCTTTCCCCTGCTACCTAGGGGAACAAGAGGGTCTTGGAAGTGCCTTAAACTCAACCAATATGACCTAAACTTGGATGTTTGAGAAAATGACATAAAGATTAAAAATAATGTGTGTGTGTGTGTGTGTGTGTGTGTGTGTGTGTTTATTTTCAGGTCAGATTTCTGCGAGTGCTGGCTAAAGCATTAGGTTTTCCTGCAGTGTGACCTTATGTATTTTCATAGAACCTAGCCCCCCAAGCTTTCTTGTTCCTTTCCATATGCTATTTTGTGAGATCTGAATCTCCTGCTAAATTCCTTTGCTGCTTAAGAGAGCCAGAATCATTTTTCAATACTTTCAAATAAGAATTTTGACTGATACATAAATTTGCTTTTCAGATTGATAGAAAATCTACTAGGACCCACCTAGGAGACTGACTCAAAGTAACATGGAGTATATCAAAGAGAATAGTAAAAAAAAAAAAAAAAAAGAGAGAGAGAGAGGGAGAGAGAGAGAGGCAGGAAAAAGAAAATTTAAATGGAAAAACTGTAGCTGAAATTTTGATGCATGTAGTAAAATTAACAATAAAATGGAAAGTCTAGTAAGTTGCAAATCAGGTATTTTAGCAAATGCTTTAATTGTGCTACTTATCAGTGTTTTTAAGGAGAATATTGAGAATGACTTCCAGGTATACTGGGATAGCTAAACAACTGGTAAAGACATTTTCAACCTTTAATGTTTGAGGGCCCTGCTCCTGGGCTCCCAGGGAAACCATACTTCAATTTTTTCCCAAGGTCAGAACGACTTAACCAAACTTCAGAGCATTGGCTCTACCTCTGCCCTGAGCACACACTGTACATCCGCTTAGTTAACAAATAACTTAAAAGAAACATTTCAAACTAAAGAGTGAAAATATTCCAAAGTTCTGTTGCACATTCTAAAAGCATAAGATAAAGTTGTCCTTTGTCATGATGGCTTGTAACTCTTGATGTAACAGAGAACATATAACCCTGTATTAAACTTTTCCTTCTCTCTTTTTGTAAAGATTGTGTAGCCCGGGCAGCTGTGTTCATTTGGGCTCCAATAAGACTCCTCCCCCCCCCCCTTTTTTTTGAAATCCGGAAAGGTTTGCTCATTTTCGGTGGACACAGCTTTACAATATAGACACATTACATTAGAAGTGATCTGCTTCACGCAACAAATAAATCCTTTAAAATGGGAGCAACCTAATACATAACAGCAGAACTGTTTTTTTTTTTTAAGATTTATTTATTTTTTCATGAGAGACACACGGAGGAGAGAGAGAGACATAGGCGGAGGGAGAAGCAGGCTTCCTGCAGGGAGCCCAATGACTAAAATGCAACCCAATGTGGACCCGATCCTGGATCCCAGAATCATGCCCTGAGCCTAAGACAGATGCGCTCAACTGCTGAGCCACCCAGACATCCCACATCAGAACTGTTTTGAATTTTGCTGACACTTTCCTTGTTCTCAGGCAAGGTCATAGCTACAAAGGCCAAGATAGCATCCAGGCTGGTTTGTAATCAATCATAACCAGTTGCTGCTTTCTAGGTTTTAATTTTCCTGGCTTTTTGAGAACAAATACAGGCTTCCCCCACTAGCCAAAAGTAGAGCATTCCTATGAAAACTTTTTTAAGGCAAAATGGTTTAAAGTGAAGAAGCAGTTAGCATTACTTTACAAGGAAAAAAGTTGAAGCATTTCTGGACCCCAAAAAAATAGCCTCTCTCAGGCTCTTATGATACCTTAGGACACATCTTGCTATCAGATGTATAAAACAAATCAAGATAAAGTGCAGATGCTCACAGACACAGTTCAAAGTTGTGGCAGCTTGATGCTGAGATGCTCAGTGGAGTTCCAGGGAAGGAGCCGGGTGAGGCTACTCTCCACTGCTCAGGGTGCGCGCTGCTTCTATGATGGCTCACTGCAAAACACTGAACAAACTACTTTTGCTTTTTTGCATGAAAGTAAAAAACCTCTTTGGATTTCTTTCAGTTAGCAAAAACAGGCTCTAATGTAGGTCTTTCATAAAAGTGAAGTGACCTATGTAAACTTTTGAAAAGTAGGGAATATTATACTAGATTTTCTTTTTAATTTTTTTTCCTTCCTCAGCCAGGACAGTCAACAGACAGACAACTATTGGAACCATGAAAAAGCTAGGCTTTTTGAAATGAAAATAGAAGCAGTCATATTGCCAATCACCATTGATTTATACCCCCCCCCAAAAAAATCTGTGCATTTACTATATTCCAGGGACTGTGCCAGGTTCTGGGAAATAATAGGAAATAAAACACATACTGTCCTAGACCTTACAAAGCTTATATTATCTGTAAATTTGTTCTTATTAAATTCATATTTTTTTTAAGTAGGCTGTATGCCCAATGTGGGGCTTGAAGTCACAATGCCGAAATCAAGAGTTGCATGCTCTACTGACTGAGCCAGCCAGGCACTCTGAGTTCACATATTTTGAATTTAGTATTACCTAATAGTATGCCCTATTCTCCAGACCCTGGCAATCCTACTGATGAGGAACAGGGCTAGCTGAGGACAAAGTACATTGACAAGTTCCTGAAACAGGCAGAGGGACATTCCT
The DNA here is from genome assembly GCF_053574225.1 of Canis aureus. Lineage (NCBI taxonomy): Eukaryota > Metazoa > Chordata > Mammalia > Carnivora > Canidae > Canis > Canis aureus. The sequence goes on from NC_135620.1 coordinate 48,033,247, forward strand.
CTACAGACTCAACCTTCTCAATGTTAATACATTGCTAGGGGCAAAAGGCAATCTTAGCATGACCCTCAGGATCCTGTAAGTCTACTTTAACATATAAAAATTTCTTTAGAAATTACCTTCATCTCTCCCCACCCCCCAAGATATGTGTTGGCAATCCCAACACCCAAGCACCCAAGCACATGGCCCATCGATATACATCTGAAGGTTTTATTAGATAGTAATAAGTGACCTTTTCCAACAATAGCTAGCCCCCTCAAGGTCCTGGAAACCTTGCTCTCAAAATTTCTTAGAGAGTACACTATCCTCAAACCCCTCCTAACTCCCAGGTATGTAATCAGCCACCCCTCACAGGCCCGGGGCAGCAGCTCTTCCTGCCCATGGGTCCTGTCCCTGTGCTTTAATAAAACCTCCATTTTGGGATGCCTGCGTGGCTCAGTGGTTGAGCTTGTGCCTTTAGCTCAGGGTGTGATCCTGGGTCTGGGGATCGAGTCCCATATCAGGATCCTTGCAGGGAACCTGCTTCTCCCTCTGCCTGTGTCTCTGCCTCTCTCTCTCTCTGTATCTCTCATGAATAAATAAATAAAAATCTTAAAAAAAAAAACAACATTTTGCATCAAAGACGTCTCAAGAACTCTTGGTTGTTGGCTCTGAATCTCACCTCACCAAACCTCACCTATATTCCAAAATTTCATCATACTCCCGGAAGGAATTAAAATCAAGATCTTGTAGAAATATCTGTACTCCCATGTTCATTGTATCATTTTTCACAATATAAAATACAACCTAAATGTTGTACATTGTACATATAAAAACAAATGTCTATCAATGGATGAATGCAAAAAGATGTTTTACACGTACACACACACATTTCAGCCAATGAGAAAGAAGGGATCTTGTCATTTGCTATACCATGAATGGACCTTGAGGTCCTTATGCTAAGTGAAATAAATAAGACAGAGAAAGATAAACATTGTATGATATAGTATGATATATTTGGACTCCAAATATGATTACATTTGGACTCAAAAAGCCAAACTCATAGCATGGTAGTCACCAGTGCCTGGAAATTAGGAAACATAATGAGATGTTGGTCAAAAGGTATAAACTTCCAGTTATAAACTTATTTCAGATGAATAAGTTCTGGGGATCTAATGCACAGCATTGTGATTATAGTTAGTAATGGTATAATGGTTATAAATGGTATTATATACTTGAAAATATAAAGATAACAAATTTTCAGTATTCTCACCACAAAAAAGAAATGTGATGTGATATGATGGGTATTAGTTAACACTATGGTGGTAATCATTTTGCAATATATAAGTGTATCAAATCAATACACTGGACACCTTAAGCTTATACAATGTTATCTGTGAGTTATATAACAATAAATCTGGGGGAAATATTGATTTGAAATAATCAATGTAACCATATTAACATACTAACTAAATCAATGTAAACATATTAACCTTACTAACAAACTAAAGAAAAATCATATGATCATTTTAGTAGACACAGAATAAGGATTTGACAAAATCCAACAACTATTCCTGACTAAAAGGAACTTTGAGTAAACTGTGATTAGATGGTAATTTCATCAACTGATACAGGACATTACAAATGACCACAGATAATATCACACTTAATGGTGAAAGATGCTTTCCCCCTAAGGTCAGGAAAAAATAAGGATGTTAGTTCCCACAACTGCTATTCAACATTATAATGCAAATCCTACCCAGCTCAGTAAGGCAAGAAATAAGTAGCATCCTAAGTGAAAAGGAAGAGGTAAACTGTCCTTCTGTACAGATAATATGATTTTCTGTACGGAAAATCCTTTTCAATCCACACAAAAAGTACTAAGATTCATTAATATGTGTGTTTAACAAAGTTGCACATACATGAACCACATGCAAATATTAACTGTAATTCCATATTCTAGCAACAAAATATTAGGCATTTGAAATTTACAAAAACTTCAATACCACTTACAGTAGCATAAAAATTACCTTAAATACATGAAGATAAATCTGGCACAAAAAAAAAAATCTGGCACAAAACATGTGCAAGACTTGTACACTGAAAAACTATAAAACCTTGCTGACAGAAAATAAAGAAGACCTATATATATGTAGAGATATACTATGTTTGTGAGTTAAAACTATCACAACTTCAGTAGGATATTTTTAATAGAAATTCCAAACTGATTCTAGAGTCACCTGGGTAGTTCAGTGGGATAAGCATCTGCCTTTGGCTCAGGTTATAATCTCAGGAATGAGGGTGATTGATACATTCATATCTTGACTGTGATGATGGTTTCATGAGTGTATACATGCATCAGAACATACAAAAAATGTACACTTTAAATATGTGCAATGTTTGTATGTAAATAATACTCCAATAAAACTTATTTAAAAAAAACAGATGGGATAGAAGTATAAAGTTTTATCTGATGATCTCTTTGAAGATAAATCTCTTCTATCTGTAGTAATTGACAAAGAAAAATTGTCCCAAGTCTGGTTGGGGACACAATTTCCTTGAGCAGAGAAACTCTCATCTTGCTTCTAGGACAAAATTTACAATCCTGATAAAATGCTGAAGAAATTCCTAATGAACTTTAACAATAGAAAGGCCTCTTCTAAAATTAAGAAGCCACTCAATGGCTGTTAATCAGGTGTCTAACACTCTTCAGTTAAATATTCTTGTGTCCAGATAGCAATGATTACATAATCAATCTTTTTACTTTATTTTTTATTTTATTTTTAAGGTTTTTAAGATTTTTTATTTATTTATTCATGAGAGACAGAGAGAGAGAGAGAGGCAGAGACACAGGCAGAGGGAGAAGCAGGCTCCATGCAGGGGGCCTGAAGCGGGACTCGATTCCGAGTCTCCAGGATCAGGCCCTGGGCTGAAGGCGGCACTAAACCGCTGAGCCACCCAGGCTGCCCAATCTTTTTACTTTAATGTATCTTTACTAAGAAAGAATATTTTCTGGCCAGATTAGCCACCTCCTCTTGTAATCTTTGAAAGAAAACTGTGACATAGTCTCTTAACAAATTTGCTAAGTTTTTGATTTTTAAATTGCAAACCATATGTAAATTAAAATGAGAAGGAGGGAAGGACGGACATTTGTTGGGGGAGAGGGGAAAAGTAGATGGTCCAAGGGAGGAGAAATGATCAGTAGAAACCAAATGACTGAAATTTTGAGGAGAAAAACAAATACTTTCAAATTAAAAAAAAAAAATAAAGTGGATGATTAGGAAATGAGATTTTGAGATTAATGGTAAAATTGCAGAGTAGCTGAGTAAGAGGATCACAGGGATAAACTCATTAACATGCATAACACTGTGTAGTGTTATTGTTTTATTCTGATTAAGGGACCTTATTGTATTTACAAAATCATTAGGTTGGGTTCAAATAAGTCCTTCTCTCTCTACAAAAATGTATTTCCGCCATTACACAAGGCAGAGTACAATTACCATTGGTCTGAGAAAACTTTAACAGTTTTATTAGCATGTGTTAATGTGAAATAAACTTGCCGGTGGCTTATTGCAGTCACTGTTTCCATTTGAAATAATCACTTACATTACACTTATCCCATAGGAGATTTCACAATGGAAGAAATCACCTTGTGTCTTTACACTTAATCAGAACTCTGCTGTGTCAGGAAAAAAAGAAAGCCTGACCTTCTTGCTTTTAATGACCCAAAAGGAGTTATCTATTACATTAAATGCCATGACAACCCACAAAATATAAAGGATTTAAGGCAGAGACAATATATCATCCCAACTTTTCATACAAACTGATTAATAGTCCAGGTACCAAGCAAAATACCAACAGAGAATAATCCTGACACCTGTTCCAAGGACTGATGAAGAAACTATGCTGAATGAAAGTTTAATCACTGATTTCCTTTGCACAGCCAGTTTCCTAACGAGACCACATAATTACAAGTTAGAGGATTCAAATCCTTGGCTAATACGTAATTATATCTGGAAGCATAACTACTAAACTAGGAAATTGAATCATTTCAAGAGGATGCTTTTCACACACAAAATATCCATGGATATATTTAACAAGGGGGACTCTGGGCTTCTCTTTGCAGATTTAAAATCTTTGGTACAATTTTGGAAAGACCCAAAAAGCCCAGTAGAAGGATTCTGATACTTTGTGGAAGAATAATTCTGTCAAAAAGATGGTATATGATATTTTGTAAAGGAAGCTTCTGCTAAGCTTTAATTCTAAAGGGTTCATTATATTTTGGAAATAGTTGACAGTAACCATTTTTAAAGGGATGATTCAAATTCCTGAAGTTGCACATGTAAAGATGAGAAGAAATTGAAATCTGTCAATTTTTGCCATCATCGTCTTTAAGGCGGCCCACTCTTAGACTGTTGGGCAGAGAGGCAGCAAGCTCTTAGAAACACCTTCAAACATTTTTTTATCTCAAATTCTCTTTTGAAGAAGGTTGCTTCTCAAGTTCAAGCTTTTAAATGAAATCAGTGTCAAGTAATAAATGCTTTCCCTAATGTAAATTGGGAACTAGGAGAATGTACAAGTACCAATGAATATTAACTAGAAGTCCTATCCATATTATCAGTCAGCCTGATGGTATACTTTGTGTGTGCATGAGAACAGTTCTTGTTTGAAGAAGAGCTTAAAAGGTGGGTCGACAGACTCAGGTGCTGGATACCAAGTGAACTTCGAACACTGTGACCAGTGAGAACTGACTTTTAATCTCGTTAAGTCCTATAATAAGATTGTAGCATGGGATTCTATGCTTGAATGCAGCTGGATCCATGGTTATGGTGATCAAAAAGTTGATCACTAAAACTCCAATCTTCCAATTTTAAACTCAAAACAAAGTTTAGAAATCAGAGCCTTTAATGAATATTAAAGCAACAAAGAAACCTAATCATATACTCTACTTCTCCCCTTCTCACTCTCTCCTCTTCCCTTTTCAAGAAATAACTGAGTGCCTTCTATGTTCAAGACATTGAGCTTATTTTACAGTTAAAGCAGCTAGCATCCAAAAAGATTAGATGGTTTCTCAAAGGCAATTTGTGTGAACTGGGCTTTTATTTTTTATGATCATCACAAAATCAAGTTCTCCAGTCCATTGCTCTTTGACTATGTCATGCTACCTCACATTAAAAATCTGAATTCAAAAAAAAATAAAATAAAAAAAATAAAAACAAATAAAAACAAATAAAAATCTGAATTCATGAACCTCGGTAGAAAACAGTGGCAAAGATTAAATATAGAAAAATATTAGGGGAACAAAATACTTTACAATATTCTAATAATCCAAAAACAATCAGTGGCAACACAATCATAAATCAATAGAGACATACCCTTGGTCTGATGTAATGAAACTTTTCATAGGACAAACATTTACATCCTAAACTTGTTCAATATGTTGTGTGTCCTTTATTTCTGGAAGCTTTCTAGATAACTAGCTGTTTTTCTTTTTTTTCTGAAGAAATACAAACTAATTTTATCACTTAAAAACACTGTATTCATATTTCTAGATTTACTAAAAGGAAGACGAGATGGTTAATTTAATGAGGGAGACTTAGCAAGTTATAGTTGGATTATATAGTGGTTTAGATCATCTCACCAATATTATCCAAGAGAAGAATGTCACTCCCCAGGGTGCACAAGAATGCCCACTGGAGACCAGCAAGAAGATTCCAGAACTTTATTTATATTTTTTATCTTATCCCTCTCTAATTTCTATTTTGTATATCTTTATTACAGTAAAAACTATGCATATCAGTTTCAAAGTATACAATTCCCTGTATATAATATAATGAAGACTTGGATTCATAAAGCTGCAGCAGAGTTTGTTGGTTAAGGGCACAGGCTCCAGGGCCAGGCTAAACTTTAGGTTTAAAATGCCTCTATCATTTACCACTCACTTATGAGCTTAGTACAATAATGACCCAAACAAAAGAGATCATTTCCTTGATCTCTTAAATACACACAAACAAAGTAGATAAGAGTGTAGAGGAGGGTGTATAACTTACACTGAGAAGTCAAAGAAGACCTTCCAAATAAACATTTTAATTTTATACTTCAATGACAAGAATTAGGATGGGGATTCTGAGCTACACTAACCTGCTAGCCATCCAAAGAATACAGAAGGCTCCCTACTTATTTTGCTTCCACTTATTGCCAAAACTCTTTCACATCAATTGAAAATATACTGGGGCACCTGGATGGCTCAGTGATTAAGCGTGTGCCTTTGGCTGAGGTTGTGATCCAGGGACCTGGGATGGAGCCCTGTGACTCTCCAGCTCCCTCCTCAGTGAGGGGCCAGCTTCTCCGTTCCCTCTGCCCCTCCCCCTGCTTGTGCTCTCTCACTCTCTCCCAGATAAATTAAAAAAAAATCTTTTTAAAAAATTGAGTATATACTATAGCCTTATACTATTTCATATATGTGAGAGCATCCATTCCTCACGATTACCTTATGTTGAAGATACTCTTGTTTTTAGAAAAATAAAGCTCAGAGAAGTATATCCTTTCTCATTGTATTTACATATTCTAATTAAAACAAAAAATTACACAGACCACAGTGAGATTTTGAACTGTGAAGATTCCAGCTCAGCTATTCTTGAGACACGTAGTTAGCATACTATACATTTGTCTCTGAGTTCCAACATATGTGTCAGAGAGAGAGATATAATTATCTCAGAATATACATTCTATATTGAGCTTATCTTATTTATTTCAAGTTTGGAGATCTAGAAGCATTATTTGATGATGAGGATTTCTTTCTAATCTGTGTCAAAGAATAGCATCCTAAAATGACTTAAACACAAACCTTATAAAAGTAGCTGAAAAATGTTTCTAGCTTAGATTAAAAATATTTCATAACTTTATTTTATCAGTGAAAACTTTTCAGATTGTCATTATAAGTAGAATATGTAAAATAGCTAAAAGTGGAGCTGTTCTATGTGAAAGAAGGTTGAGATAGGCCATGAGAGTTCTAATGAACATAATTTGAAATTTGAATATTGTAAGGTTGAAATTTTAATGGATTGAACTGCCATTTCATTACTCTGAAAACCAAAATTTTGGTAAAAGAGGTATTTTCAACAGGCACTTATCTTATTTGCCTCCTCCTCCTTCTTCTGTCCTTGTTCACATGAAAGTGGGTTGATGGTAGAGATGAAATATTATATTAATTCACACACAGTACAAGAACAGCTAGCTGTGTTAGCAGTTACTAACTTTCAAAGGCTCCCAGTCTGCTAATTTAAGTCACAATTTTGTCTGCCACATAGACCATGGTCTAACTTTTAGAGGCTCAACAACGCAATCCAGTCAAATCCAGTTCAATATTTTGTTTGGAACTAAACATATCAAAGCAAGAAGAGATAAAGAGGTACCTTGAATGGTCATTCTTTCAGACATCTGTGCAGCGAGTCACATCAAAAGATCATCAGCAAGTAATACACATATGCTGCAGCCATACAAGAAGCAACTGAGTTAAAACAGGTACCTGGCTCTTCATCCCACCAGGATTCCCACATCCTTTCAAGGTTCACTGAGTTAATACTAGGCTATGACAGGACTAATTTGCTTCTCAATTGGAACAACAAAGATTCAAAGCACTTCTACCCTCATAAACACCTAAAAGAGGCAAAGGATGGAATTTAATTTCTTTATCTCTCTGGACATCATAAATTGAGTCAGAACTCTGCATTGCAAATTAGCACTTGAAAAAGTTCAGTGCGGAGCATGAACGTCAAGTTGTACACATACTTCTATTTACATTATTGATTTATTCATGAACATGTATCATACTGATGTTTAATCTCCAAATTTCTTTTGTGAAAGAGAAAATTAATGTTTGGAGAGCATGTGCTGTGTTCGTCTTGGTAGAAGTCTCACAATAACTTGGGAGATTATTTTTACCAAATTTGAAGAGGTGAAATGGCATGCCCAAGTCTAGGACTTGCAGCAATCAACAGTAGAGTAAGACATTTGTTCGCCTGGAGCTAAAGTTCATGCTTTTCTAAAACTATAGTCAAAATGGTTTGTTCAGATAACTAGCTTCAAAGGGCAAAAGATGGACTGTCCTATTGCTGGGATTATGCCTGGCATTATTGGTCATGTGGTATTTAATTAGTAGGTGAAACCCACAAAAGATATCCCAAAATTTGAAAATATGTGGTCATAAAAAGATACTCTTGGAAATGTTCATGTTATTAAAAACTGCAACAATAATAAAACCATCACTTCTTGAATGCTTTCTTCAGGCCAGGCACTGTTCCAAGCAAATGTTAAGAAACATTATTTCATTTAATCCTCATAACAACTCTTATTATTTTCCACCTTTTACAAACTAAAAACTGAAGCTTAGAGTTGTTCAGCCACTTGCCATATTCACATGGTCAGTGTGTGGCATGAGTAGATTTAGAATCAAGGGTTGACTTAAAATCAAGAGTTAACTTTAAAAAAAGTGTTGACCTAAGTTAACAGTTTAAAACTCTTTACCATGAGTGACAACTTACTGCTATATTTATTGGTAATCATTAGAAAGCAACAACTGCCCAACAGTTCGAAAGGGAAGAAACTTTTACAGAAAGAGTCAAGAGATCCAGATGAAATCAAATTTAACATAACAATGTGTAGTGGGAAAATTATGGCTTCCATATACATTTCAAAAGTAATAGGGATAGCCAGCCATATTTGCTGACTTGTGTGGTCCTCTTCTCCTTCATTTTCAAAGCCAGCAATGATCAAGTGAGTCTCTCTTAATGCTTCAAATCTCCCCCAACTTCTTCTATATCATCTCTCTCTTTACTAAAGCCAAGAAAGGTTCTCCGCCTCTGAAGGATTTATACAATTAGATTGAATTCTGCCCATTTAATCCAGGAAAATCCTTCCATCTCTTTGTAATCTGTATCTTATCTGTAAAATTGCTCTGTTAAGTAAGGTAAATTGTTCACAGGTTCCAGGGACTAGGTGTAGACATCCATGGGGGATGAGAGTGGGGTCACCACAATCCCTATTCAGTAATAAAAAGAAGTAAACTACTGATATGTGCAATGCAGATGAATCTCAAATTTACTATGCTGAATGAGTTACATGAGTCCAACTGATGATTGATATTTGGAAAAGGCAAAACGATAGAGATGGAAACAGATCAGTGATTTCCATCCACTGAGGATGAGAGAAAGGGATTGACTACAAAGAAGCTCAAAGCAATTTTTTGAAGTAATAGAAACACTTTATCTTTTTCTTGTGATGTGGTTAAATTACTATATGCATTTGTCAAAATTCATATAACTGAACTCCAGAAAAAATGAATTTTACCTTGTGTAAATTATAATATGGCAATAAACCCGATTTTTAAAAGATAAGGAAAAAAATACGAGTGCTCACTAAGTCCCCTTGGATCTCAAGATACTAAAACCAGAGGGCAGCCTTATTAATATGGTGAGATGATGTCCCTAGTTTTCTGAGACTTTCCTGATTTCAAATATTCTCCTGAATATTTCCTGACTTCAAATCAGTTTTGTTTTTAATTTCAAACATTATTTCTGTGGAACTCCAAGTATGTCAGTACTTTGGTGGGCCAGATACATTTCTTACACCCAGGAAAAATCCCATCACATATCAATTGTTCCAGTTTTGGACTGGAAACATAATTACTATCATTCTCAAAGGTCACATAACCTATTCCCATCATTTTAAAGAAGAAGCCAGTGAGATTGAGTAATTTGCTTGAGGTCACATATCTCATTAATATGAGAGTCAGAAGTAGAATTCAGGTCTCCCAGCTTCAGTCCAATACTCTAGCAGTGAACTGAAGGATTCCTACAAGTCTTAGGGAAACTATAATTGTTTCTGTCAATCCCTATATTTAAGCATTAATGAGACACCTGTGCAACCACACATATTGTGAGTGGAGCTGGAGTTAGCACATATAATTGGAAACAATTTTAGCAATTACATTTACTTTTCCAGATGTGTATGCTGCTCTTGGACCCTGGAGGAATGAAGTCATACAGCATTAGATCTAGGAATTGATTAAATAATCAGATACCTTTCGGTGTTGGCTTTACCAATGTGTTCTAGACACAGGTTGGGGAAGGTAACTTTGGCACAGGGCATAGTGATGGAAAAGGAAGAAGCAGTATTACATTGCATAGTTTGTGAGGAGAGCCAGATCACTCTCTCTGTGAATGGCAGCTTCATTCCCTTCAAAAGATCTCTTCTCAAAGATCTAATTCACCAGAGGATTCTCAAGCCAGACTGAGAATGGGATTTGTTTACCTGCCAAGTCCTTCACACATCTGTTCCCCTTCTGCTTCTTTCTTGTTGTTAGAAAGCCCTGTTTCATCATGGCAGGACACTGAAACTCAGGGAGCACTTTTAGCTAGCTTCAGGTAACAAACAGTTTCTTATGGCACCGAATTATAGTATGATCTGATTGACAGCATCAATAATGAAATGTACTTTGTCTTGCAGCTGCCAATTAATGGCATAAAATACAGCCAATTTAATCACATTTCTTAGGATGAATGAGTTTAGGTTGCTTTAATTTTTGTTACTTTAAAACAATTTTAATAATAAAAAATTCATGCATTTGCACTCATTCACACCCTTCTTCTGCTCAAATTAAAACACTCACTTTAATTAAAGAAATGCTTAACGAAGAGTTGAGCACGATCTATTCCATGTGTTTGTTTATATCTGTCCTGAGAAAATACCCAAACAAATTTGCCTACTGAAATTTAAGAATCAAGAAGCCTGAGATATGCTAGAGAAGTGAAACATTTAGCAAACACATTGCCACAGTAAGCTATAGAGATAAAATTCAGCCCAAAAGTTCTAATGTTACATGCAAAGAAAACAAACTGCTAATAGCCAAGCAGAAATTACCAGAAAGATATACAGAACACAGTTTGATGAAGGTTGAAAAGTTAGGAAGCCTAATTTCAAGTTCAACTCTATCATAAATTGTTACTGAGCACCTACTATATATGCCTAGGAATTTATGTACCGTATGAGTTAGGGCTTTGGTTGGAAGTGTCCCAGCAAAAGAGAATGTGTTGGAAATATCTTAGGAGCTTACCAAACTCCATAGGAAAGATAGAGAAGCAGATCTTGAAATAGGTAAGAGCTATGCATAGTACAAGGAAGTAGAAACTCCAAAGAGTGTCCCTTCAGTATGAACAGATGCCAATTATTTTCAATTTCACTGTCAGTCTGCTTCATATTCAAATATGCTCAGTTTTCCTCAGCACATGCCCTGGGTTGGGGGAAGGTCAGGCAGGGCTCACTCACTAAGGAAGAAATAAGTTCCCAAAAGGAATTCCAGTTAATGTGAGGATGAGGAATGGAATGCTAGATGAGGAAAACAAAATTAACTGTTTAAATCTAGTGCATGAGCTTTCACACACACATCCACCAATGAGATTTACTGTAAAAAAAAAAAAAGACAACTAAACTAAATAACATCATTGCATCCATTCTACTTAGAATAATCCAAATTACTTACCTCAGTTTATTAAACCTCTTCTAGGATTTTGTCTTATGGTAGTCCCCTCTTCACACGCTAAACCTGAAACATACTGGGATTTTCTTCTGTTCTTTAGACACATCAGGCTTATTCTAGTCTTGGGCCTCTTTATTCATTTATTTCAATTACCTGAAATATTTATCCTCCTTTTTCATAGATGAATCCTTCTTGTCATTTGGATGTTGATTCAAATATCCTTTCCTCAGAGAGGTCTTCCCTGATCACCCAACTTAAAATTGACTGGTGACTTCCTTCATATCACACTATTTTTATTCACTGCTTAAAAAATATATTTATTATCTCTTTTCCCTAAATAAATCCTAAGATTCCATGAGAATAGGAAATCTCTTTGTATACTGGACAGTTCCTGGGCATAGCAGGCACTCGGAATATATTTATTAGATAAGTAATTCTCACAATAACCATATGTAATAGGCATTACTATTTCTATTTTATAGAAGAGAACACTGACTTTAATAAAAGATAAGAAATCTGCATGTCAGAAATTTATGTACGACATAATTCAAAGTCAGATATGTTTATCTGGATCCAAGGCCAGGATCTTAAATGCTGACATATATTGATTGTCTACCATTAGCTGTGTGACTTGAGATGAGTCACTACACAGAACAATGTTTTCCAATCTTCTAGCAGTAGAATCCTTTTTTCTCTCTGAATAAAATCATATGTACAACCTCAATAAATTGTTCATTTCATATGTTCAAAAATAAAATATTTACTTATTATGAAGTCAACCAATGAAAGTAACAAGGTAGTCCTGACATACACACATTTGAAGAATTTATTTTGGCTGTATAGGTTGAAAAAATTCCAATTTATGCATACAGTGAGCTTTAAAGTTATCTCCTTCAAATCTCATACTTATTGATTGGAAATAGCGCAGGGAAAGCTTTAGTCCAATGGTGCACGAAGGGAATTAAGGAGGCACGTGCTCATGTACTGTTGGTCTCTAATACATTAATATTTGACGTATAATAGTATTTAGAGAATGCACTGTTTATTATTACACCCTCTAAAATATAGTTTTTACACGCTATATATGTAAAGTTTTACATGTTGCATATGTAAAGAAAGTTTGTGGAATTCCTGAAACATCCTCAAGGAAATTACAATTTAATATTGGTAGGTCTAATGTTACTCAGGATTACTTATAATCTGTAGGCATATTCCATGTCTTTTCATATAACTATATTCATTCTGATAAAAGAACACAAGAAGCAAGCCACAAAGAGCTGAAGTGGGCTTAAAATAAGCTGTAGATCCTCAAAAGCAGCATCAAAGCAAATATGCTTTCAGGAACCATGGCAGAATAATGGGCACAGGGCAGTAACCAGTTGCAATTAATCACCATTATCTGCTTTAAAAAACAGAAGGCTAATAGCACTATCTATCAGAATAAGAGGGTGAGAAGTAATAATCAGAGACACGGTTTGTAAAAAACAAAAAAAAAAAGTTAATAAAAAATTTAAAAAGAAGGCTGATAGACATAATTCCATGACATTATAATATATATACATATATATGTGTGTGTGTATATATATATATATATATATATATATATATATACCTATAAATACAAAATAGGTGATAAAAGCAGACAGGTCACTATGAAACTAATCAGAAAACTGATTGATAGAATCATTTTTCTAAATATCTACCTTTCTTTTCAGATTCTATAGAAAGTCAAAAGAACTCAGATAATCAAAAGCATCAGTGTAATACACTTGGGAAAATATTTGTCTAAAAGCACAATGTTGGACAAGTGAGGTTAATAAGTACAGTGGGAAGGGATTCACAATAAAGCTAAGAAAGCTTAGGATTCAGAACCTCTTGCTGGCACGGGCCCCATCAAGGCCCCATTCCTAGTTTTGTACTAGCAGTTTTTTTTTTTTTGTTTTTTGTTTTTTTATATTTTATTTATTTATGATAGTCACAGAGAGAGAGAGGCGCAGAGACAGGCAGAGGGAGAAGCAGGCTCCATGCACCGGGAGCCCGATGTGGGATTCGATCCCGGGTCTCCAGGATCGCGCCCTGGGCCAAAGGCAGGCGCCAAACCGCTGCGCCACCCAGGGATCCCTGTACTAGCAGTTTTAAATTCCTTTCTTAATTGATCACCCCCACCCCCAATTTCATAAGCTTCATGCCTCACAAAACCTGAATTTGCCTCTGGTTTCAGTACTGGATTTTCATAGCAAGAGAATCAGGTACAGGCATTGGTGTTAGTGTGACTATGGAGCCAGGAGGGGCTTTCACAAGTCTCTCTCCTGCCTGCGCCCCTTGTTCTTTCTCTATTCTGTTCTCTGCCTCAGCTTTTCTCCTCTCTTTCTAACTCTCTCCATTTCTGTTTCTCTCTGTATCTCTGCTTCTCAATCTCTAGCTCCCTTTTTCTAATACTTACCAAGACCAACTTACCATTTCCCTTAGCTTACCTAAACTTTAGACAGTAAAATTCTTCCTGACTGTAAACCCATGATCTTCCTTCTTTTTCAGAGCATTTACTTCAGAAAACTTTGCAATTGTAAATTCCTTCTTTTACCTTAGAGATATAAATCTTCTTCCAGCCTCTTCTCAGTTTTGTAACTCAGGAAGATCTTTCTCAAGGGCCTGGCAGCCATCCTTTGAAATGTAATCATCAAGAAAGATCAGGCTCCTTTTTCCCAGTGTCCATGAAGGGTAGGTGCCTAACAAGCCCCACTGGCAAATACAGATGACCTAATCACATTGACCAACCTTCTCTCTCACGTCCTCCAGTACTTTCCCACCAGCTCAACCCAGGGCTTAAAAACTCATCTATCTTTTGTTTCAATGAGTTGAGCCCAATCTCTCTCTCCTATTGCAATAGTTTGAAATAAATTCACCCTTGCCTATGTGACTCTATCCAGTGTAATTTTTCATTGACAATATATGCACACAACCAATTTCTATGTTGCTGCAAATAAAGCATTTAGTGCTAGTATATACCACTGTCTTTCTTCCCCAGAGATTTTAACCTTGTTTTTCTATTCTCCCTGATTCTTCCCTTCCTTTGTGTGTTCACTTGAATCTTACTTTCTTTGACATTTCTACCTATAAAAACTTGTACTTCTATATCACTACACTTTGTTTTTTGTACAACTTTCACCACAACTAGTAATTATTTGTTGTTTATCTCTTGATTGCCTGGTTTCTGCATTGGACTGTATAGGTCTGTATAGGGACTATGTTTGAATTATTCACTGTTTTATTTTTAAGATTTTCTTTATTTATTCATGAGAGACACAGAGAGAGAGAGGCAGGGACACAAGCAGAGTGAGAAGCAGGCTCCATGCAGGGAACCCGATGTGGGTCTCGATCCTGGGACTCCAGGATCATATCCTGGGCCAAAGGCAGGCACTAAACTGCTGAGCCACCCAGGCATCTTTTGTTCACCGTTTTCTGGAGGATTTTTTTTTTTTTTTGGTTTTCATTTTTGTTTTTTGTGGGGGTTTTTTGGTTTGTTTTTTGTTTATGTATTTTTTTTGCCTCAGAATCTAGAACAGTGCCCTAACACACAGTACATAAGAAATATTTGAAAAATAAATCATTGAATAAGAGACATCAACAGTATTTTTCTAATCCTAAATTATAGCCTCTGTGATGCACAAACATTAGGAACGCTCAATATTCTCTGGGAATCCTATTTGCATGAGAATCAGCATAGTTTATAACATATGCGGTAATTGTGGCATATTGGTCATGTGATTCAGTCCTGGGCACATAGATGCCATCACTGATAAAAATACTAGGATCTCATTCAACTCTTTGTACCCATTAGCCTGCTTCCTTCATTCCCATCCACTGATGAATGAGTAATAAGGAGGCAGGAAGAAAGACGTTCAGAACCTACTGGCAGTGCACTTCTGCTAGGCGGAGGTGGGGGGGGGACTAACCTCAGTGGGATGTTCCTTCAAGCTCATTTTGTGAATTAGGTGGAAAATCTCTCTTTCATTTTTGTTTCTTTCAAGACATCCTCCAACCCCACCTCTCCTGCAGGGTCCTGAGTGGGGAGGATCTTTGTCCTAGAGTTTAATAATTGCAGGCCATAATTCCTTTTACAGTCAAACTGGCAAATTTCTTCCCAGAATTTTATGTTGGTATTTCAAAACCAGAAATCAGTCCTCTTGCTTCTGTCATCCTTGTAGCAAGTCCACACTGATACTAGACAGATATAGGCTTTGTACTGCCATAAAATAATTAATTTTAGTTTCACGTGATAAAAATCTCCTGGCAGCTATTCTACGAAAGCCATGATGACAATGCAGAAGTCACTTGTAAACAAGAAGAGTTATGTGACTGGACACCATGCATACTCAGCAGCCAGGGTCCCTGAGATTCCTTTCAAACTTCCTGACTCTGAACATGTGCATCTAAAAACTCTTATCAGGAGAACAACGACAAAGGCGAAGCAAGAAGAATCACAATAGAGGAAGCAGAAGAAAGAGGAAAATCATATAGGGGATTCAGGGGAAATTGCTGAGAAAAACTCTCATTCATACGATATGTGCAGGAAGAAGACAATGCTTCTCAGCTAAGCATTTAGAAAGCTTGAAGAGAGCTGTCCCTTGCCTTTTGATAGGAAAAGAATGGATGTTAAGATAGTAATAAAAATATCAAGAGAAGAAAAGGCTGTCAGTGATAGCATTTATGCCAATCATTATGGAGAAGTCCAATGTGTTTCCATACCTAGATCATAGTTGTGAAGCAAGGACAAAACTAAGTAAATGGCAAAGAAAATATCTGAGATACTTTCACAATCAAACACAGGCCTTCGGAATCCTTGTGGAATATGTGAGTCTTATCGCTGAGGAGCTGGCTGTTATTTTGAGAACCAGGGAAGGCAGAGAGGCATTTCTAGAGCAATTAGAAAAGGACAAAAATGTGTCTTTGGAAATGCAAAAAAGAAAAAAAAAACAGGCATAGTGATGGCAATCATTTAAAATGCTAACCTTAATGTCAGCATTGGGAATGGCATTAAAACAAATCATTAAGAATGTTAAGGCACTAAGCAAAATATTAGGAAAATCATTTTATGCCAGATCATATTAATTTTCTTTATTAAGGAAGTGATGTAAGGTACATAAAGAATACCATATGTAATCCATCTGAATGCAAAAAAGTTGTAGGATTCTGTAAGTTAACTTTTTAGGAAGCTTGAGAATACCATCTCAATATCACTTAATGATCAGGTGACTAAGTGATAGGTAGTTAAGGCCAAATAGGTAGGGAGGAAGGTAGGTAGGTCGATAGATAGCCAAAGATCAGAAAGATTTGTTGTTGGACTACAAAAAATGATGAGAAATATTCCCTGAGAATATCATGATGCTGTTTGACAAAACAGGACATCTACTATAAAAGCCTTACTTTGCTGATATAGGTAGCCTGATTTACACCAGTTAGAGAATGTTAATACAATCAATTTAAGGCCCTTGACTCCATCTTCTCAGGCTTTTTTTTTCTTATCCATATACTACTACACATTATCCCTTACAAAATCATTCCCCAAATATTTCTTTGGCGTGTCACTCAGGCTCATGAATATTTTCCCATAGTCTTTTTTCTAGCCACTTGCTGTCACAAAAAGGGCTCCCAAACCTCAAATCCATCTCCTAACTGCCAAAGGAGCCCAGACTTTCTTATAGTTTTATTTGTACTCAGGTCATTCTAGCTCTGTCCAAAGTAAGGAATAATTCTTTTTCCCTTATAGCAGTTCCTCTCGAGGTGCATGGCAGAGTTCCTTATTCTCTTACATCTCACAAAAACTCTCTGGAAAACAGTCTGTTTTACCTCTTACTGAACCTCCTTCTCTTTATCAGACTTAGATGTGAGGTCATGGGTCTGAGGAAACAGCAAACACCATTCTGTCTCTTTAGCCAAGTCACTATTTCTGGCATCTAAGGAAAAGTTTTGGCCCCTATTCAATTCAAAATCCTCATGCTAATTTACTGGTGATACAACCCAGATGTACAGATATGTTTGAATCAGAGCTTGGGTTCAAGCCTGGACATTCCAGCATATACACAAAGGTTCTCTATCATTGCACTAATTGTTCTCTCTGTTTGGAATAGCTTCCTTTCCCACCCTCCTCTTCTCCCGCAATTTCCACTGCCACCATTGTAGTCTCCACATTCATTGTCCAGCTAATTCTAGCTTGTCCTTTAAGACTTCAAAGATGACTTTTTTCCATATTTAGATACACCTTCTCTGTGGCATTGTAACACCTTATGTATATAAGCATTAAAGCACTCACTGTTATTATTGGCTATGTGTTCCAGTCTTCCACTAGATAGGCATATTTTAATTTTAAAAATAGTGTTTATTGAGGCATCTGGGTGGTTCATCAGTTGGTTAAGTGATTTCAGCTCAGGTCATGATCTCATGGTTGTGAGATCAAGCCCCGTGTTGGGCTCTGCACTGGGTGTGGAGCCTGCTTAGGATTCTCTCTCTCCTCTAAAAATAAAAAATAAATAAAATAGCATTTATTATTTTTTTAGCCTGCTTTGGTCTGAATTTTGTCCTGTCCCCCAAATTTATATGTTGAAACCCTAACTGCCCATGTTCTATTATTTGGAGGTGAGGTTTTGGGGAGGTATGGTTGACCCTTAACAACATGACTTGAACTGTGTGGGGCCCCTTATATGTGGATCTTATATATATAATGGTACTGTAAATGTATTTTTCACTTCTTTATGATTTTCTTAATATTTTTTCTCTAGCTTTCTTTATTGTGACAATACAGTATATTATACATAAAGCATACAAAATATGTATTAATCAACTGTTTATGTTATTGGATGATGCTTCTAGTGAACAGTAGGCTATTAAGTACTTAAGTTTTGGGGCAGTCAAAAGTTACAGGTGCATTTTCAACTGTGCAAGGGGTCAGCACCCTTAACCTCAGCATTGTTCAAGATCAACTGTAGTCAGAGTTAGACTAGTTTATGAGGGTGGAGCTTGCTTTCTCTCTCTCTCTCTACACACACACACACACACACACACACACACACACACAAAGAAGAGGTCACATGAGCATGCAGTGAGGTGACAGTCATCTACAAGCCAAAAGAAGAGACCTCAGAATGAAACTTACCTTATAAGCACCTTATCTTGGCCTTCCCAGCCTCCAGAGCTGAGAAAGATAAGTTTCTTGTTTTTAATCCACCTCGGCTATGGTATTTTATTATTGCAGTATGGGCTAAAGCAGTTTCGTTAGGTTTACAGAAAAATTAAGCAGAAAGTAGAATTCTCAAATAGCCCTCCTCACTCCACCACAAGAATCCCGTATTATTAACATCATATATTAGTATGGTACATTTGTTACCACTGATGAGCCAATGTTGAAATTATTACTAGAAGGTCTTTTTTTTTAAAAAATCTCCATATCCTAAGTCCCTAGGGAAGTGCCCAATATGTTCTAGGTGCTCACTAATTTTTTTATTAAAATAGTGAAAAATTAAAAGAATAAATAATTAGATGAATAAATTGATAGCGCTGAAACACATGATTCAGCTAAAATGGGATCTATAATTATGAAATGCTCATTTCCTTGCCTCTGTCACTACTTTGAATGTAATGGGCAGATAGATCTACAGCATCTCTTAACATCCTCTTATATGCTGGGTGGTTTATAGTATGTTCTTTTCACACTTTCACCTTGAAAGACATGTGATGTCCAAAATTTACATAATCATTACAATACTGAGAACAAATTTGGACTAGAGAATGATTTTGGTTATCTTGAAATATGAACTCTCCTATTTCATCAATTCTGTCTGCCTCATTTAAAAAATGAGATAGATTTTTCAAGGAACATCCAGATCTGATAGGCTCCTATTCTTGCCTGTAATCTCTTTTTAGGTCACTCTTCCTCTTAATACCCCCCACCCCCACTTAAGACTTAACTGGATATTTTTACTCTGTCAGCATTGCCCTCCCACTTCTCCCCAAATTGGTCATGGGCCCAGAGAGAAGTAAAGGATTTCATCTTTATCAGAGAAAGCAAATCCAGGCTGCCTCCTAAGCACAAGGGTGAGAGTGATGTTAAGCATTACAGACTGCTATAGTTATTTCTGGAAAGTTATAGAAGAACCTCTTACACATTTTTAAACATTCAAGACTCTACAGTGACATTTGATTTTCAGCTCTAGAACATGATTAAAGCATAGAGTCCTGAACACATTAAGGAACTCTTAGATAATTATTGTTGACTGAGTAACTCTGAAATATAATCTGAGTAGTACTATAGCACTCTTATTTCTTAGACAGGTTTCATTTTTGTTTTTGTTTTGAAGGAAGCAAGGTATAAAAGAATCCCAACACTTAGTGATTGTATCAGTAATGTGGGTTTTACCATTAATAAAATATTTCTTAAAATTTAAGAAGCTACCAAATGTGATGGATTTTTAGAATTGTATCAACACAATTAAAGGAATATAGTAATTTTAACAGTTTTCCATAAAGGATAATAAAATAAATCTTAAAAATGAGTCCTCCAAAATACACCTGACTAAATAATATAGTTCTTGCTTGACACTAAAATAATACAGAATTCAGAGCCACACTCTCTGGCAAGCTACCTTTTCCTTCTTTAATTCTTGTCAGGTTTTCACTGTCAGTATTTATAGTTTTAGGGAACATTGAAAATGCTGAGAAACAAAATGGAAGCTGTTATGTTAAGTAAGATTAAACAGATTTTATTATTGTACACTTTTTCAAAGCTTGTAATATGCTAATATAACTCAATTATCTGAGAGGGAGCTTAATATGCATTCCAATCATATTTTGACCACAATACTGTTTTTGAAGTATACAAGTTAACACCTTGAGGAACAGCATTCAATAGAACACAAATTTGGGAAAAGTACGATTAAAATTAAATATAATAAAACAGCTTTTTCTTTACAATGTACTGAATCACTGCTAGCACTAAGGCGTGAGGACTTCTTTAAATTTTGTGTCCTAGATGACTACTTGGTCTCACCTTAGTCTGGCCCTGCCCTGATGATATGTCTTTGTACCTTATAGCTACTGGTCCGAGGTCATATCCTGAAGCTGGAAACTAGTCCTAGGTCCTACGTCATGCACTGGCTCATGCCCCAGGATTACACAAGCTACTCACTGTCTTCCTCTCCTTTAATAGAAACTCCTTACCTTTGAATTAGGTTTTACAATTTTCAAAGTACTTTCAAATATAAGCCATCTCTTTCAAAAAGTAGTCAATCACAAAAACCCGCACAGGAATGTTTATAGCAGAACTTATTCATAATTGCCAAAACTTGGAAGCAATCAAAGTGTCCTTCAATAGGTAAATTGATATATAAACTGTGATACATCAAGACTATGCAAAATTACTTAGTGCTAAGAAGAAATGAGCTATCGAGCCATCAAAAGACATAGAAGAAACTTACATGCATATTACTAAGTGAAAGACACAAATCTTAAAAGGCTACATAATTTATGATTTCCACTATGCAACATCCTGGAAAAGGTAAAATTATGGTGAAAATAAAAAGGCTAGTGGTCTCCAGACGCTGAGGAAGAGGGAGGAGGGATAAGTAGACAGAGCACAGAGGCTTTTTGAGGTAGTGAAATTACTCTGTATGATACCATAGTGATGGCTACATGTCATTATACATTTGTCCAAGCCAATAGAATATGCAGTGTCAAGAATGAATCCTAAGGTAAATTATGGACTTTGGGTGATTATGATGTGTCTGTGTAGATTCGTCAGTTGTAACCAATGTAACCACTCTGATGGGTATGTTCATAATGGGGGGAGGCTGTGTATGTGTTGGGGTGGAGAGTATATGGGAACTCTCTGTACCTCCTTCTCAATTTTGCTATGAACTTAAAACTACTCTAAAAACTAAAGTCTTTAAAAAATACTATCCAATATGTTGGCAAATATTAAGGAAATACGATATAAGTAAAGTAATGAATTAGAGTATCTTTGTTTTGTTAATGATGAAAGAGAGATTTAGACCCTAAGGACCTGACCACAGTTACCTGGCCAGTAGGTTGCTACCAGGCCTGGAGTTATAGTTTCTAGTCCAAGTGACTACACTGAGTTTACTCTTTAAACTGTACCTGGCCTGTGACTTACATCTGAGGTTCTCTGGAGGTGAAAACAAAACATATCTTCAGTGGTTTAGAAATCTCACGAGGTTACTTCTCAAATTGTCTTACTGTGGTACTACCTAAATTGGCACTGTTGAAATGGGATACAGACAGAGTAAGTTACTGCAGGGAAGAGGGATGGGGGAAGAAGTTTAGTAACCACCAAAGTCAGGATGGAGATATGTTCTCGTAAAACTCTGACTGGTTTCTTCCATCCCAGGAGGATAAAACAAAAGGGAATGAATGAATTTTGATCGAAGCAAGCTTTGTTTATCATAAGGAACTGTATCATGTCTGGAAGAATATTTAAATCCCCACAGAGGTTGCCAAGGGGAACTTGTAAACCTAGCCCAGGAAAGGTCTGTAGGGAGTGAACTGTAGAGGAACACACTGGCTGGGTTGGGGGGAGGGGGGCGGGCAGGGTTGACTCAGTGACCTCTTGTCTTCTAATTGTGTGAACTGGTGATCAAATGCAATCAGAAGGAGGAGATGTTCTCAGCCCTAAATTTTAAAGCTTTTTGTTCTAAAAGCAAAATGAAAATGTTATGATTCA
This sequence comes from Canis aureus, assembly GCF_053574225.1. Taxonomy (NCBI): domain Eukaryota; kingdom Metazoa; phylum Chordata; class Mammalia; order Carnivora; family Canidae; genus Canis; species Canis aureus. The sequence continues at coordinate 48,055,488 of NC_135620.1, forward strand.
GAGATATTTATCTTTAATGTGTGCAGTTTTGCTGATCAGAATCCAGCTGGTTTCTTCAAAAATCAGCCAGTGGCAAGTGGAAGCCCATCTACAGGAAGCATTACATTATCAGCTTTCTAACAAGTCATGAGTCATATAAAAACAAGAGTTAAGATTAAGTTAGGCGAGCATCATGTCCATGTCTTTGTATTTTAACAATTGAAAGCAAATTCTTTTATTTTGGAAGACAAGTGATTAACAGGAAGAATCATTGATTCCATAAAAATACCTACAGCTGCTCTAAAGCTACTTGAAAAGAAAGAGACCTTTCAGGGTAAGTGTAATGGAGGTCAATCAGCAATTCTGCAAGGACACTAGAGACCTGGAAAGGGCAGTTTTGTTTAAGGTTAATCTAGGTGGGAGGCCAAGGCGCATTCAAATGTAAAATACTAAGACATTTAGGACAGCTGCCTGGCAAAGTCAGCCACAATGCTAAGGTGATGGAGCTGATTAGAGAGAAACTTTTTTCTGTTCTAATCCAATGCTAACCCACTCCCTGTTTTCAAAGTACATCAAATGAAAGATGTACATTACTATTCGGGAAATTAAACTAAATTGAAAAACAGCCAATTCTCAAGTGTACATATTAAGGCTATGATGTACTCTAAGGATATTATTAATGAACTTTCAAAATGTAATCATGTCAGGGCCTTGCCATATTTTTTGGTTTATGCATACATAGTTCTTCAAAACCCACACAGATACTATGTAAGACATTTTAAGAGGGTATCCTCCTCACTCCAAATTATTTAAAAAGCGTACAAGAGTAGACATCTTCTCAGTGCATTAAACTTAACATTGCATCCATTTGAAAAGAGCAAAGGAAATGAAACTATTGCTTACAAATGACCTTATTATATAATCTAGTCAGCTCACTGTTTCACAAAAGAAAGGGAACCATAAATTTGGAGCACAGTAACATTAGCAAAATTATCAAGAATTTGTCTAATGTTGATTTATATTTCAGATTTGAAGATGTGAAGATATGATTATAGGCCTTCCCTTGTGCTGCAGGATTTGCTTCTTCACAAAAACAGGAGCATCTTCTGCTCCGAAGCTTTGTCTGAACACAAAGCAGCTGTTCTGGCAGACTGATGTTATGGATACGTATGTATACATGTTAAGCACTTCAAGAAATTAGATGGGAGTATAAGAAAGAGGATCACCTGAGAGCTTCCCGTCTTTTTAGGAAAATAAACAAAAAAAGATAGTATGAGTGAACAACCTCTATTTTTACAACCTACATGTCTATTTCTTCTGATGCAGATTTAGTAAACTAAGCCAACTATAAAATAAATACCACCCAACCAATTATAATGTACATTTTTTTTCAATCAGGGAGTAGTTAACAAATTTAATTGGAGAAATATCTGCAACATATAGTTCAATGAAAGAGCATACATTTATTTATCTAAATTTATGTACTTGAACTGTGTGTCTGCTTTCTCATCTAATGGTATCTACCACATGGAGTTTTTTAAGGGTCAATGAGTTACTAATGGTAAGGCATTTATATGCCATGCCTGGTATATAATACATTTTTTTTTTAAGATTTTGTTTATTCATGAGCTACACAGACAGAGAGAGAGAGAAAGAGAGAGAGGTAGAGATAGAAGCAGGCTCCATGCAGGGAGTCCAATGTAGGACTGGATCCCGAGGCCCCAGGATCACGCCCTGGGCTGAAGGTGGCGCTAAACCGCTGAGCCACCGGGGCTGCCCATATAATACATTTTAAATAAGTGTTAGCCTTAGAGAATAGGCTTCTGGTGGGGTTGAGAGGTATTCTGGTTGAATGAGAACTACCTGTGAAATATCCATACCTGGCTTTCGGGGAGCATGAAGATATAGTGAACTTCAAAAGGTATGGCTTACAGGGCCCCAAGGAGCTGGGCTTGCTCCTCTCATGTCCAAGGTGTGTGGAGCACTATGGCCACAAACCTGGAAGGATCCTGAGGATGAGGACAGTGGGCATGATGACAGTGTCCAGAGAGCTATAAAAGAGACTCCCCTGAAGCCTTGGCACTGGTTAAAACACCAGGATTCAGGCACAAAGACAGAGTAGGCAGGGGTGATGCAGGGGTGGTGGGAACACAAGGAAATGACTGAGCCAAAAAGCTCTGCCAAACCAATGAGATAAGGACAATGGGTAGAAGTTCATTTAGAAATAATTTAAAAAAAAATGTGATATTTCTTGCCTCTCCATGTTGGTGGACTTAGCTTCATATGTGCTAAAAATCATTCAGTTATTATTATTTTTATCATCCTCCTCCTTCTCTGGCAAGCTAGTGACTCTGATCTATACTCTCTAGGACTTCTGAGGCAGAGAATTATGCTGAGTCTAGGATGTAGAGCTGCTGTCACATTCCCAGTACATGCCAAGTGATGGATAGAAATCACAAAAGTCTTAGCATGTCAGGCATTGCTAAGTTCCATGCATACACATGCTAAAGGAGCTCCTTCTTTCTTACATTATCTTATCTAAGAGAAGAATGAACAGAGAGAGCAGTGCACAAGAACCCTCAGGGCTCTGGGGGTGTAGCCCTAAGGCACTTACTTCAACCAAGACATTTCTTTGTAATCATCTGTTATGTGTCAAAAATAAATGTGAATTTCACATTCTACTACACAAAATATTCAGGCTTGTTTGAAGTGAAAATAAAGTTCCTCCCACATACCTTTTACTTCCAATTTCCAACTATAACTCATGTACTAGGAGAGGGGCACCTGGGTGGTTCAGCCTGTTGAGTGTCTGACTCTTGGTCTCCGCTCAGGTCATGATCTCATGTGTCATGGGATGGAGCTCCACCATGAGCTCCATCCTCAGCCACCCTGAGCTCCATGCTCAGCGAGGAATCTGCTTGAAGATCTCCCTGTGCCCCTCCTCCCACTCATTCATGTTCTCACATTGTCTCTCTAAAATAAATAATAAATCTTTAAAAAAAATAAAAAATAAATAAACCTGATACTCCAGAAGAGTGTGTTTATCCTGTGGATTTGTGAACTGCCTGTCAGCTGGCTGTGTAGTTTCCTTTTATTTTTTTTAATTTTTCTTTTTTATTTAAATTTTACTTAGTTAATATTGATTTACAGGGCAAAATTGGTTTCTGAAGAAGTCAGTGATTCATCACTTTCATACAACACCCAGTGCTCATCATGACAAGTGTCCTCTTTAATACTCATCACCCATTTAGCCCCCCCAGCCCCCCTCCCTCCATCAATCTTCAGTTTGTTCTCTATTGTTAGGGGTTCCTTAAGTTTTGTTTCCCTCTCTACTTTCTCCCCACTTTACATATGTTCATCCATTTTCTTTCTTAAATTCCATGTAGAGTGAGATCATATGGTATTTTTCTTTCTCTGACTCATTTTGCTTAAAATAAAATACACTCTAGTTCCATCCATGTCATTGCAAATGGCAAGACTTCATTCTTTTTTGATGGCTGAGTAACAGTTCATTGAATACACACACACACACACACACACACACACACCCCACGTCTTCTTTATCCATACATCAGTTAATGGGCATTTAGGCTCTTTCCATAGTTTGGCATTTGTTGATAACACTGCTATAAACATCAGGGTGCATGTAACCTTTCAAATCTGTGTTTTTGTATCCTTTGGGTAAATACCCAGTAGTGCAATTGCTAGATTGGTAGATTTATTTTTAACTTTTTGAGGAAGCTCATACTGTTCTCCGGAATGGCTGCACCATTTTGCATTCCAGTCAAAAGATATCCCCTTTCTCTATATCTTGATCAACACTTGTTTCCTATGATGTGAATTTTAGCCATTCAGACAGGTGTGAGGTGGTATCTCATTGTGGTTTTGATTTGTATTCCCTTGATGATGAGTGATGTTGAGCATCTTTTCATGTGTCTGTTAGTCATGTGGATGTCTTCTTTGGAAAAGTGTCTATTCATGTCTTCAGCCCATTTCTTAGTTGAATTATTTGTTTTTTGGGTGTTGAGTTTGCTGAGTTCTTTCTAGATTTTGGATACTAACCCCATTTCAGATAGGACATTTTCATTTTTTTTAAAGATTTATTTATTTCTTTCTTTATCTATTTATTTATTTATTTATTCACGATAGATATATATATAGAGAGAGGTGAGACACAGGAGGAAGAAGAAGCAGGCTCCATGCTGGGAGCCGGTCACAGGACTCGATCCAGAACTCCAGGATTGCACCCTGGGCCAAAGGCAGGCGCCAAACCGCTGAGCCACCCAGGGATCCCCTAGATAGGTCATTTTCAAAAATCTTCTCCCATTCCATAGGCTGTCTTTTAGTTTTATTGATTGTTTCCTTCACTGTGCAGAAGCTTTTTATCTGGGTGAAGTCCCAATAGTCCATCTTTGCTTTTGTTACCCTTGTCTCCAGTGACATATCTAGCAAGAAGCTGCTGCAGCCAAGGTCAAAGAGGTTGCTGATTGTGTTCTCCTCTAGGATTTTGATAATTTTCTGTCTCATATTTAGGTCTTTCATCCATTTTGAATTTTATATTTGTGTATGGTGTAAGAAAGTGATCCAGTTTCACTCTTCTGCATGTTGCTGTTGTGTTTTCCCAAAACCATTTGCTGAAGAGACTGTCTTTTATGCTTTGTCAAACATTAGTTAACCATATAATTTTGGATCTCTTTCCAGGTTTTCTATTCTAATCCACTGATCTGTATGTCTGTTTTTGTACTGGTACCATACTGTCTTGATGACTACAGCCTTGTAATATAGCTTGAAACCTGGAATCATGATGCCTCCAGTTTTGTTTTTCTTTTTCAGGATTGCTTTGGCTATCTGGGTCTTTTGTGTTTTTTTTTTTTTTTCTTTTGTGGTTTCATACACATTTTAGGATTGCTTATTCTAGCTCTGTGAAAAATGCTGGTGGTATTTTGATAGACATTGCATTAAATGTGTAGATTACTTTGAGTAGTACAGATAGTTTAACAATGTTTGTTCTTCCAATCCATGAACATGGAATGCTTGTCTATTTCTTTGTGACTTCTTCAGTTTCTTTCATAGGTGTTCTATAGTTTTCAGAGTACAGATCTTTTACCTCTTTAGTTAGGTTTATTCCTAGGTATCTTATAATTTTTAGTGCAATTGCAAATGGGAATGATTCCTTGATTTCTTTTTCTGCTGCTTAATTACTGGAATATAGAAATGCAACAGATTTCTGCACATTGATCTTATATCCTTCAACTTTGCTGAATTCACGTAATATTTTAGCAAATTTTTGGTGGAGTCTTTGGGTTTTCTACCTAGAGTACCATGTCATTTGCAAATAGTGAAAGTTTGACTTCTTCCTGTCTGATTGCTATGCCAAGACTTTGATACTATGTTAAATAGTAGTGGTAAGAGTAGACATCCTGACTGTGTAGGAAAAGCTCCCAGTTTTTCCCTATTGAAGATGATATTAGCTGTGGGTCTTCTGTATATGGCCTTTATATGATGTTGAGATATGTTCTGTCTCTCCCTACTTTATTGAGGGTTTTATCAAGAAAGGATGCTGTATTTTGTCAAATGGTCTTTTCTGCATCTATGGACAGGATCATACAGTTCTTATCCTTTCTTTTTTATTAATGGAATGTATCATGTTGATTGATTTGTGAACATTGAACCACCCCTAACGCCCAGGAAAAAAATCCCACTTGATTGTAGTGAATAATTCTTTTAATGTACTGTCAAGTTTGATTTGCTAGTATTTTCTTGAGAATTTTTGTATTCATGTTCATGTGGAATATTGGCCTGTAATCCTCCTTTTTAGTGAAGTTTTTGTCTGGTTTTAGAATTGAGGTAAAGCTGGTTTCATAGAATGAGTTTAGAAGTTTTCCTTCCATTTTTGTTTTTTGAAACAGTTTGAGAAAAACAGTTATTAACTCTTCTTTGAATGTCTGGCAAAATTCCCTTAGGAAGTCATTTGGCCCAGGACTTATGCTTATTGGGAGATTTTGATTACTGATTCAATTTCTTTGCTGGTTATGGGTCTGTCCCCCACCCCTTTTTTTTTAAGATTTTATTTATTTATTCAGAGAGAGAGAGAGAGAGAGAGAGAGAGAGAGGCAGAGACACAGGCAGAGGGAGAAGCAGGCTCCATGCAGGGAGCCTGACGTGGGACTCAATCCCAGGTCTCCAGGATCACGCCCTGGGCTGAAGGCAGCGCTAAACCGCTGAGCCACCGGGGCTGCCCTATGGGTCTGTTCAAATGTTCTATTTCTTCCTGTTTCAGTTTTGGTAATTTGTAAGTTTCTAGGAATTTGTGCATTTCTTCCAGGTTGCCCAGTTTGCTGGCATATAATTTTTCATAGTATTCTCTTATAACTGTTTGTATTTCTGTGGTGTTTGGATGTGATTTCTTCTCTTTCATTCGTGATTTTATCTATTTGGGTCCTTTGTCTTTTCTTTTTGATAAGTCTGGCTAGAGGTTTATCAATTTTACTAATTCTTTCAAACAACCAGTTCTTGGTTTCATTGATCTGTTCTACTATTTTTTGGGTTGTTTCTGTATTGTTTATTTCTGCTCTAATATTTAATATTTCCCTTCTTCTGGCTTTAGGTTTTATTTACTGTTTCTTTTCTAGCTCCGTTTAGTGTAAGATCAAGTTGTGTATTTGAGACTTTTTTTGCTTCTTTTTGAGATAGGCCTGTGTTGCAATAGACTTCCCTCTTAGGACTGCCTTTGCTGTATCCCAAAGGTTTTGGACAGTCATGTTTTCAGTTTCATTTGCTTCCATGTATTTTTAAAATTCTTCTTTAATTTTCTGGTTAACCCATTCATTCTTAAGTAGGATGTTCTTTAATGTCAATGTGTTTGAGGTCTTTCCATATTTTTTCTTGTGTTGAATTCAAGTTTCATAACATGGTCTCAAAATATGCCTGGTATCATCTCAATCTTTTTGTACTTGTTGAGACCTGATTTGTGACCTATTTGTGATCTCTTCTGGAGAATGTTCTGTGTGCAGTTGAAAAGAATGTGTATTCTGTGGCTTTAGGATGAAATATTCTTAATATATCTGTGAAGTCCATCTGGTCCAGTGTGTCATTCATAGCCATTTTTTCTGCTTAGATAATCTGTCCGTAGTTGTAAGTGGGGTATTAAAGTCCCCTAATTATTGTATTATCGTCAATGAGTTCCGTATATTTATTATTAATTGATTTATAGATTGGATGCTCCCAATTTGGGGGCATAAATATTTACAATTGTTAGGTCTTCTTGATGGATAGACCCCTTAATTATGATATAATGACCTTCTTCATCTCTTGCTATAGTGTTTGTTTTAAAATCTAGTTTGGCATAAGTATGGCTATTCTGTCTTTTTTTTTTTTTAATGTTTATTAGCATGATAGATGTTTCTCCATCCCCTCACTTTCAATCTACAGGTGTCTTTAAGTCTGAAATGAGTGTCTTGTAGGCAGCATATAGGTGGATCTTTTTTTAATCCATTCTGATACTCTATGTCTTTTGATTGGAGCATTTAAAACATTCACATTCAGAATAATTATTGAAAGATGAATTTAGTGTCATTGTGTTACCTGTAGAGTTAGTGTTTCCTGTAATGTTGTCTGGTCCCTTCCAATCTTTGCTGCTTTTGCTCTTTTTTCCCCAAAGAGTCCCCTTTAATACTTCTGGGGTTCAGCTGGTTTAGCGATGACAGCTTGTCCCAAGTGACAGCAACCGTGCAGTGGTTCAGAGTTTATGGTAAATTCAACACACAGCCAGTGCCAGGGTTTGTAGCCCTTTACTTGCATCTTTGCTCCTGTAGTGGTGAGTGGGACAGTTTGATGGTGCCCACAAGGTCCTTTGCCTGCAGGGGGGCCATAGCACATTTCCCAAATGCACTCCAAACTGTGGCCAGTGTTGGCTTATCCCAGAAATTAGTCACATAACCGTACCATAGTTTGGAGTTTATGGTAAATCTCAACACATAGCTGGTGCCAGGTATTGCTATTCTCAGCGTATGCCTTTGCTCCTATATTGGTGAGCTGTGCAGCTTGATAGTGCCCACAGGGTCCTTTGCCCACAGAGAGGCCATATCACCTCTACTAAATGCACTCCAAGTAGGGGAACTGCTTCTCCCCTTATGACCCCAGGGATCCTCAGGCTGCCTGCTGCTGGGGTTCAGCTCCACTCTCCCTCCTGAGCACCATTCAGCTCCCCAGGGGTGAACCTGCGAATACCACAGACCTCTAAAACTTTAGAATCTGTGCTTTGCTGTTTATAGAAAACTAGTGGTATTGTAATCCTCTCTTTTTTCCCCCCGTCAGTGGTTTTGGGGAATAGTTTTCTCATGCAGTCCTCTGCATGTTTTCACTCTCCACCTCCCCCTCACCCCCGCCTTGCTTTTTCTCTCTCTTCCTTCTCTCTCACTCTTCATTTGCAGTAGGTCTCCCTCCCTTGGGCAGTGTCCACAGTTCTTTTCTTCTAAAGATCAACTCTGCAGTTCTTACCTTCTGCAGATCATTTTTCTGGTTTGTAAACATTCAGCTTTGTTCTCTAAGACTTCAGATCCATTTCTTGGATGTTAAGAATGCTCTGATATTTAGCTGTGTTCAAAGGAGGAGGCAAGCTTAGGGTAGTCCTTCTACCATCTGACCTCTCCCCCTGTGGGGTTTCTTTAATTGTAATCTCAGCTGAGTTGGAGAAGCATGTTTTTTTTTTCCTCTTGAAAAGTATCAATTAAATGAGTTTTTAGATTATACAAACCACACATACTAACACTTAACAAGCTGAAAGAAGATATAAAAAGTATTGAACAAAAAACAAAACAAAAAATTCAAATGAAATGTCACCACTGACCCAGAAAAAAGACACAGTTGACATTTTTTGCATGCATTTATTTTTTAAAATGTCTCTATGTATAATTCTATGAGATTTTTTCCCACATATACAGATTCCTGTCTCATCACCGAAAGAAACTCCATATTGTCCTTTATAGTCATCCCTTCCTCCCTTTGCCCGTTACTCTGGTGCCCCCATATCTGAGCTCTATCTCTATAATTGTGCCATTTCAAGGATCGTGCAGTATGCAACTTTTTGTTACTGGCTTCCTCCCCTACCCTATAAAGCCCTTAAGATCCATCCAAGTTGTTGCATATATCAAATGTTTATTCCCTTTTATTGCTGAATAGTAGTAACGTGGACATACCACAGTTTATCTACTCATCCTTTGAAGGATATTTGAGTTGTTTCTAGTTTTTGGCTATCACAACTAAAATTGTTATGGATATTCTTGTATAGGTTTTCATGTTATCTTCTTCATAAGATAAAGGGAGTATAATTGTTGGGTGTGGCAATCACATGTTTTTTTTTAATTTTATTTATTTATCATGATAGAGAGAGAGAGAGAGACAGAGAGAGAAGCAGAGACACAGGCAGAGGGAGGAGCAGGCTCCATGCAGGGAGTCTGACATGGGATTCGATCCTGGGACTCCAGGATCACGCCCTGGGCGGAAGGCAGGTGCTTAAACCACTGAGCCACCCAGGTTGCCCTATATGTTGTTTTTTTTTTTTTTTTTTAAATAAAGAAACTGCCAGATTAATTTCCAGAGTGGCTTTACCATTTGCCAACTATATATGAGATATTTAATATTTTCACATCCTGAACAACATTTGGTATTCTATTTTTGTTATTCCAGATGTGTAATGGTATCTCATTGTGGTTTTAGTTTGTATTTCTCTAATAGCTAATGGTGTTGAACATCATTTCAGGAGCTTATTTGTCACTCATATGTATGCTTTAGTGAAATGTCTGAATCTTTTAACTATTTTTAATTTGATTTTTGTTTTCTTATTGTTGAATTTAGAGAGCACCATATCTATCATTTATCTATCTATATCTATCTATCTATCTATCTATCTATCTATCATCTATCTAATCTTTTCAGTTTTGAGTCCTTTGCTGGATATAGGATTTGGAAATATTTTTTCCCAAGCAGTGATTTGTTTCTTATTCCCTAACAAGCTCATTTGCAGAGCAAAAGTTTTAGTTTCAAGTTCATTTTGGAGGCTACAATTGTCCAATTATTCTAACACCATTTCTTAAGGACATTTTTTTTTTCACTGAACTGCTTTTCAACCTTTGTTAAACATTAGTTGGGTATATTTATGTGCATTTATTTCTGGGTTCAGAAGCATGGTTGTGATACAACTATTTAATCACTACCACTATAAATTTTGCCTAGATTACCTCATTTTGTGCAGCAATAAATTTAAAATATCATACTCATTACTAGTACACTAGCAAAATATCACAAAGACAATTTTGGGCTGATCACACACATCATAGAATGAATCCTATCAGTAATTCTTTCAATAGCCAATTGTTCTGATATGATAAAATATGATTCAATTTATTTAAAATTTTACACATAGCTTTTAAATGTTTTAATAATCTAAAATATTATATAAGTTAATATAATTTCATATTGCAAACATAGGTAGGATATTAAAAGCATAAATATTATATATAGAATACATAGCCATGTATACAGATAGTATTCCTGAAAGCATGATGTTATATTTTACAGAGTAATAATAGAATTATGAAAAAAATGCTATTTCTGTCTTTATACTTTTCTGTCTTTTTACAAATTTCTACAATGCTCATATATTACTTTAGTAAAGTGGAAAGAAATTAATACTCAAAAATAAAGACAAGAATTTAGCTTGAAAAATTACTCTCTAAATTAAAATAAAAATTTGAGGCTAAAAATAAAATACAATAAAGCAAATCACTTTGTAACTCTACTGAATTATTAAGCTTAGGGCTGGATTCTTTTTTTTTTTTTTTCTCTTTCTCCCTCTCTTTCAAATGTTTATTGAACACCAATGATAATCAAAGCATTTTCCTGTGTTCTTTGGGACAAATGACGCCAAGATCTGATAGTTCTTTGGAGAGGTTGTAAACAAAAGGGTTCCTTCACCCTAAACTCAGGTTTCTTTCTTTCAGTTTAAGGGATGGAAGAAAGTAATTAAAACTACAAGTAAGAGAAAAATTGAAAGGACAAGTGGAGACTATCGTTTTGCTTATAGCTATTAATGGCTGGATGTGGTTATTAAAGGGTCATTTTTATAATACTGAAGTTCAAAAACCTAATTATTTTCTATCTAGCCTCTAGTCATGATAATTCTTAAATATTTGAATGTCCCTATTAGCTAGTGACTATAATATCTACATTCCATAAAACAGTCTAAATATGTTAAATTGGATTAATATTAATTCAGAATAAGTTTTAATTACTGACTAGTCTAATACAGAAATGTTTTTCCATGTGCTACATTTCAATTATACACCAACAATTTCCATGACTTTAGTTTTGACAGCACTGCATCCCACACGCAAACAAAAAAAACCCTATAAAAACATTAAAACAATAGCAGACAGGAATAAACAGGTGTCTCCCAACTCTTGGGGCATGACATAAAGCATATTCTATAAGCACAAAACTCCTTTCAAGTCTTTCATTTTTTTTCCCTAAAATGTAATGTGATTGATTCCATTTACTCTCCAGACATAATAGGATGTCCTTTAAGACAGTTGTTAACTTTCTTCCCCTTTTTTTGGAAAAGTTAAGGTATAAGCTATCAAAAACTTTTACAAATAAAATAATGAATTGTGTCTTCCATAGAGCTAATAACAAACCACTACCATTATTATAACTACTAATAATAATCAGTTAACTTTTTTTGGCTTTGACTTAGATTGTGTTGCTTTAAATTTATTAGCCATTTTAATGTCTACAAAAGTATTTTTAATAGGTGGGATTTAGAAATTGGAAATTGAGCCTCAGTTCCTACATCTGAAAAATGGGATAATGATAGAACTTATCACCTAAATTGTTATAAGGTTAAATGAGATTGTGCATTTAAAGTGTTTATTTGAATGACTGGCAAAATAGTAAGCTCTCACCAAATGTTCAAGATTGCTTAAGTATAGTCATGCCGTGGCTCCAAACATTTTTGAGTGTGAGAACACATTTTAATGTCAACACATTTCTGAACATAAATTTAATTACATCTATTAACTAGGGATATTAGCATCTATCAACTAAGGAAACATTTAAACACAAAACTCGGTAAACTTTAAAATAAATTTGTATTTTAAATATTTTCATAAAATCTGCTAGCACTTGAAAAATGTCGTGAGCAATACTTATGTTTCCAGCAATGTCTGGAACAATGTGAGAATCTAGACAAGAGCCTCATCTCTTATTTGTCTATTCACTGCTGCGAAAGGTACTGGACAGCTTTGTTGATTGGGGGCCACTGTACCCAAGCTCTGCCCTCTGTGCTTATGGTCACAGATGCCTATAGGCCCTAGGTGGCCTCAAATGACCTCTGAAAGCCTTGTTCCTTACCCTTGGTCGGACTCCTTCCTAGATATAATCTGCTTCAAAAAAGAACTGATGTGTAACTCAGACGCTCAGTAAAACTGCTGTTTTACTGTTCACCATCAGGCAAAACAGACTGGTAGTGAAGAGCACAGACTCTGTTATCAGGTGGACGTAGGGTTGAATTCTGACACTGCTCTGTGACAGGGGGTACCTACGCAATTTATGCCCTTCTCAGTTTCCTTGTAGAGGTGGATAATTCCTAACTCAGAGGGTTGGTGAGTTAAATTATGCAAAGCTCTCAAGCACAATGTCTGACATACAATAAGTCCTCAGTAGTAGCTGGTTCTATGCTTACTAAAACAGGAAGTGGCTCAGCAGGGCATACTCTTCATGAAATGTGCAATACTTGAAAATGCATGATACACTCTCTGAATAAAGTATAAAGCATTTATAAATATACAAAAATTGATTTGAAGTCAGAATAGTATTATTCCAGCATACATCACACGGACAAAAAATAGAACAATGGTTATTTTGGAATTCTTTTGAGAGGAAAATAGAGATCTGTAAGTGACAGACTTTTTTTTTTTTTTTGAACAAAAGTGACCTAGTAAAGGGCTCCCCTTTGTTGGTTTATTTAAGCTCAAATAGCGGATGTAACTGGGAAGAGTTTGGCTAAATTCTAAGTGGTATAAAACAACTTAAAGAACAAAATACTCTGTGGAATCACAACTTGTCTTCTTGAAGAGTCATGGGTTTCTGACGCTCATTATAGAAAAGATGTAAAACAGAAGGTTTTAATAGAAAAATTTGTTATTAGGCTACTCAGCACAGTAATAGATGAAGTAATCACAGAGATATTTTAGTAACAGACCCATTCCTTCATGCCATTATTTTCTTAGAAAATCTAGCAATAAGTTCCAAGAGCCCAATGCAACCTTTTCCCATTATCTTTAAAGGACAAATATAATGCATAGTAATAAAACAACCTAATGAGTCCCTAAAGGAAAATACATCATTAAACAAAAAACTAAGGAGAGCAAGGACTAATTTCTCATTACATACTGTTATCTAGGTTGTGTAATGAACAAAGAAAGTTCACATAAGTAGAAGAGGCAAATTTCCAGCTGAGATAAATCTTCAATGAATACTATATATATATATATGCTTGGGCTATTTTGAAATCTGTCTCTATGATATACAAAAAACTTAAAACTTGTAACTTTGTTTTTTAAAAATATGCTGACAACAGAGGTAATAGAAAAGGTGTTTTGGCATTCTAAAATAAGATAGTGGATAGAGATTTATTTCTATCTCATAAATTACTCATTACTTCAGTCATATTTTGCCACTACACATTACTAGCCATTTCAGTCCTGTGTTACTGCTATATTTTCGTTACTTAGACTCACTTAAATCAACTCTTTATTGTTGCAATATTATTCTGTGAAAAAGAACTCTATAATGATGACTTCTAAAGCACAGTGCAGACAGAGCACTAGCCAAGAAAAGACACATTTCATAGTGATGAGGACTCAGTTCTCGATAGAAAGCAGTTACTAAGACAATTGGAGAAAAATACAACCAAAAAATGATGTTGGCAATAAATATATTCCAAAAAAGCTTGTACAGAATTTGTTGATTTCTGTAAAGAAGAGTCAGTACCTAAAAAGATTATGAGACATATAATGCTTTCCACTTTACATCTTTTTCAAAATTTAACCATAATTAATCATTGCATGCATCACATAGTGTATGTTGCTTCCCCTAATTCTCACACTTAGTGGGCAAATATCCCAGACTGGCTTCCAAACTATAAATCCTTAGCTTTTTACCAGTTTACCATAAAGTTCACAGAAACAAGGTAACTTTAGTATTCCATCATTGAAAATGGTAGAACTTGCCTAGATACTCACAATGGAATAATAACATGTTAAAGTTTCTGCCAACCTCAGATTCTCTCTGTGATCAATCTACGCATTACCAACCTCTCTTCTTCACCCCGGGGTAGAGTTTGGATGAATACCTAACAAATTGCCTGGAATGCAAGCATTCTCTATAACGTAGCTCCAACTACTAAAAAGAAGGAAAATTGTTTTTTAATACTGAGGGTTAGAAAATGTTCTCTTTCTTCTGAAATTCTGTTAACAGCCTTCTCTCTGAAATATGCTCACTATAGAAATGATTAGTCTCTTGTTTCTTGACTTCAAGGAAATCCAAATCAAATCTGCAACAAAATGATGGGTCGGTTTCTCTGTGGCTGGTCTGTCTGGGCTCTCCTTCACTGCCCTTGTTTAACCTTGGGTTTGAATCCATATCTTTGCTTTATCTTTTATCTTTTATCTTTTATCTATCTTTTATCTTTATCTTTTATTGCCATTGTCAAATATATATTTCTACTGTAAGGTGCCTCAAATGCTACGTGTTTAGTTCAGCAACCTCCAAAGCTTTATCCCTGCAACCTCTCATGCCCATCCTGAGCAGAGATGTACAATTCTGGTCTCAGCAACACAGCCGTGACCCACCACCATCTGGTGGCACTGGGATCTAGAACCTGCTGGCAGGTCTCCTCTTGGCTGCTTTTATAAGCTTTAGGCCTTTAGTGAAATCCCTTCCTCCCTCTCAGCATGACTTCTCATGTAAAATGTTAGAGTTCAATTCTGTAATATCAAAGAGGTTTTTACATCAGAAAATAACTTCAGATAAGCATATATGAGGAGAGAAATGTTACTAATTAAAGCATACCCTAGAGGAGGCTGTGCGAATAAAAACCTCACAAATGTAGTTTAAAAATAAATACTGTTTGCAAACGACTCCACATCGTTAAAACATACTCTTTTTTTCCTCCTTTAAGAAAAAGGGACAACCAGAAAGATGACCCTCCATGAATAAGCATTTCCTTTCCATTTAAACAAAATCTGCAACCAAACAGCTAGAATTGATCTTCCTGCTCCTGGTGATCATATTTTTCCATTTGTTTTAGGTGAGTGGTTTTATCAGGAGACATTTGACAGCAGCAAAAGGCTTCTGCTGGGTGGACAGTGATTTCCAAGGGATTGCAAAATGGATTTAAAGACCTGCTCTAATCATAACACAAAATTTCCATATGGTCATTTTATAAACCATATGACAATCACTTTTCATCAGTGTTTCTCACAGAAAACTTAGGAAATAGTTAAGCATGAGGACAAACAGGTAAGTATCATCTGTTAGGAAATCCAGGATAACATTCAGGGTCATAGGGGTAACACGTCATGTAATGAAGTTTTCTAATGAGATAATGACAAGTTAAACTTTTATTTTACTTATAGTCTATACATAAATTGCCAGTAACAGCAAATGCCGTTTATAGAACACACACAAGTGTACATCTCTTTCATTTCTTGGTCTGAATGGCTCTGGCTTACTCTGTAATGGAAATAGTATAAAAAGCAGGGCTGACAAGAATGTGGAGGTAAAAATTTTTAGAGTTCTGACAAATTAACAAGGCTGAACACAAATTTTCCTATATAGATAAACTATTTATAAGTATGGTGATAAAAGCACAGGGGACTGACACGAGAATTTCAACTCACCTTTCAGACTTAGGATAATCTTTCAAATACTGTTCAATTTCTCATTATAATGACTCAATCAACATAACAGAAAAAAAATCCATATTATCTTGCTGAAAACTAGTTAAGGACCTTATATACCTTAATCCTTAAGGCCTTAGCTAAGAAATGGTAGAGGTGAGAAACAAATGTTTCCCACTGTTTCTGTAAAACACACAAGGAGGTTTCAGACAACTGCCTTATCTGTGGGAATTGGGAATCACAGAGATGTTCATAACCCACACTCTGCCTGCAGGTTGTAAGAATGGCCTAGTAAGCTAACCAGGAAACATTACAAATAAAGTGTCTCCATCAGGCAATAAGGAGAAGTAAGAATTTCTCGTTCAATTGTCCTATGACAATCAAGGATGAAAATTTCAGATTCTCAAAATTCCAAAGGAAATTCTTTCCCTAACAAAAATTTCTCCTGCACCCACTAATGTTTCTCCCTGCCTGTAGCCCTGTCCCTATCTCTGCAAACTACTATCACCTTAGGCTGTCCAGGAAAGTCTGCAATAAATTTAAACATTAAGTGTCTGTATTTTTTTGTAACAATAACAAAAAATGACAGAAACAGTGACCCTAATTCTCAACAGATTCCATTTCCTAGCTGAAGAACCACCAAAATCTCTTCTGTAAGGATGAGCAGACCGAACAATAACCAGAGGAAATGAAAAGTCTCAATAGTTCAAAAGAGAGGGGTCATATGAGCAGTAAGTAGAAATGTTCCCCAGTGAAATAGAGGGACTAGAAGAAGGAGGAGAGAACTTTGTCAACACTCTACATAGTAAAACCTAAAAATGGGAAAGCACAGAATCAATAACAGGTGGTGACTAACTAGAAGAAATATAAAAACAATGAAAGCAGTAAAAGCATGTTCCATGTATTTACAAAGAGACACAGTAATAGGTACTGACAGATCTGGAGTTTCCAAAGTATAGAATTAGTGATCTAGGATATAAGATCAAGGATCAACAAAAAGCAAAAACTGGGAAGCTGGATTAAAAGATAGAAATTATGAGACAACACAATTAAATACATGGAAACTAGATCAAGAGCTCTAATATACATGCAACATAAAATTAAAAGATGGGAACACTATTTCTGAATTGGGGAAATAGTTAAAGAAGGATACAAGAACTTGGCAAAATCAATGCAAAGAGACCTTTACCTGGATATGGTGAAGTTCCAATCTGAAAGGATGTAGGAAAAAAAACCTACAAGTAAGTACCTAGAAAGGGGGAAAATACATATATGTGTGTGTGTGTGTGTGTGTGTGTGTAAAATTACATAAACTATGTATAACTAGTATATATAAACTCTCTATATATCCATATATGCATATATACACACTTATAATATATATTCTCAAAAGAAAATAGAATTAGACACAAAAGATAATGGAGTAGTTTGCAGATTTTTTTTCTTTTTTTTTTTTAAGATTTTATTTATTTATTCATGAGAGACACACACACACACAGAGAGAGAGAGAGAGAGAGAGAGAGAGAGAGGCAGAGACACAGGCAGAGGGAGAAGCAGGCCCCATGCAGGGAACCTGATGTGGGACTCGATCCCAGGTCTCCAGAATCACACCTGGGGCTGAAGGCAGCATTAAACCGCTGAGCCACCTGGGCTGCCCTGTTTGCAGATTTCTGAAGAAAATGAATTATGACTCAAGAAAGATATACTTCATGAAAGTCTGATTCATTTGAGAGGGGAAAAGGAAGGCATTTTTAGGTTTGCAACATTCAGACTAAATACTACTTTTGTGTCCTTCTGATGAAATAATGAATAAAACCCATTTGAAAACGTATTTCAACCAGTCAGGGAGAGCAAAGACTCAAGAAAGAGAAATATGTAGAATGATGGGAAAATAACCATAACTAGAATCTCACAACATGGTACATGGAAAGTAATCAATGGATATCAGTTAAATTCATGAAGCCTATATACTCAAGTGTGAATCTGGTGTTTGAGCCTAAATTACATAAAGACATAATTCCTGAAGTAGCTATATTTTGTAAAAACATATATAAATAAAACTTTCAGCTTATTTGTTTAAATGTTAAACAAAATGTTAAAAAAATTAAATGTTAAACAAAACATTTAATATGGAAAAGTACTGGCTTGCCAAAGAATTCATCTGACCCAAAGAAGAATCCACTGATACATTCTCATTCTTGAAATTTATAAAGGAATATGCAAAGATATATTTAAACTTTTTAAAGGTAATGGTACATAGAAGATAATTAGAATGTGAAATCTCCAAGTCTTAAGACATGAGGGGATAGTGGCTGGAGGCCATGGATGACCAAGAAAACTTAATCAACATTGAGGAAGTTAGAATATGAAAAAGAAAACAATACTAGGAAATCATAACAACAGGTATGATAAAATAAGAGGAATGAGATCAAAGCATCAATTATCACAATATAGGTGACTGGCTTAAAGTTTCCTTTTCAAAGGCAGATAAATTTAGTTTCTGGTCAAAAGAAAATTTTAGCTATTTGATATTAACAAGAATCATACTTAAAATATTTTGATAAAGGATAACAATGTATATGTTGAAAGTATATTAGGCAAATACAAAGTAAAAAGTGAGAAATATTAATATCAGAAAACAGAATTCATAGCTAAGACTTTTATGTTCTACCATTAAAACTTATAAACCATAATTCAGATGTAAGCATGAACCTTTATGCACATGGCAGGAACATATAAAAAATAAAGCTAGTTAGAGGCTATCTAGAAAAGCATAAAATTAAAAATTGTGCAGGGAATTAACATACCACTTTATCCAAATATAAATAGGATATAGAGTATCTAACAAGTTGATTCAGTACTATATATATATATTGACAGTTGATTATAATCAATGTTGTAAACATTGATTATACACTTTCTCTCATATATAAATAGTATATTTAGAAAACAACTACATTAAACTTCAAAATTAATCTATTAAATATCACTTATTATTAATATTAATAGTAAAAACACAAATGATTAGTAATACTTTAAAAGTATTAATTAATTCTTATGCGTATGATTATATCAAAATAAAAACTTAGGACTCTTTAAAAAAGTAACTGAAATGAAATGGTATTTGAGGGTGCCTGGGTGGCTCAGTTGGTTGAGGATCTGTCTCAGGATCAGGTAATGATCTCAGGATCCTGGGATTTAGCACTGCCTTGAGCTCTCTGCTTCATTGGGGAGTCTGCTTCTCCCTCTCACTCTCTCTCTGTGTTCCCTCTCTGTTTCTCAAAGAAATAAAACTTTTAGAAGAAAAAAAAAGAAAATAGTATTTGGCCAAAATCATACTCAAAGAAAAATATATATAACCAACATGCATTTATATTTAAAGGAGAAAAATTGTAGTACCTCAACTAATGCACTTGTTATACTTAAGAAATTAAAAAATGACAATAAAATACTTAAAATGTATTGAGGAAGGAATTAACAGAGATTATAAATAGATTAAACACAGATGAAATAGACAAGAGTAGTTTTGATAAATACTAATAATTGGTTTCTTAATGGAACTATAAATTAGACAACTTTCAAAATACTGATCAAGGGACACCCGGATGGCTCAGTGGCAGAGCTTCTGCCTTCAGCTCAGGATGTGATCCTGGAGTCCTCAGATTGAGTCCCATATTGGGCTCTTTGCATGGAGCCTACTTCTCCTCCCTCTGCCTATGTCTCTGCCTCTCTCTGTCTCTCTCTGTGTCTATCTTGAATAAACATAATACTGATCAAGTATAAAAACAGAATATTTAGATACACATTATTCAAAAAGGAAGAAGCAAAATGTAAAAACACAACATTTTGAAACTATAATAGAATATGTTCAATCTTTACTAATTAATATTAAAATCTGGGAAACTATATTGGCCACAATTTAAATCACAAAGTGTCAGGAAGTTTCAGCTACAACACCAATGAAATAAACACTACAAAAAAAGAAAGAACACTCAAAGAGCTCTCCTCTCACAAGAAAATGAGGTAAAGGCCCACTTAATTTTTCAGGTAAGTTCTATACAAGTTTTGAAGGATGGCAAAGTTCTAGGCAACTTTATCTTAGAGCAGAGGGAGCAAACTTCTGTAAAAGGTCAGATAATAAAAATATAGTGGCTTTGAGAGTCATGAAGTCTCTGTTGCAATTATTCAACTCTGCTGCCATAGGATGAAAGCAGATATAATCAGCATGCAATCCAATGGGTATGGCTGTGTTTCAGTACAGCTTCATTTACAAAAACAGGTGGTGGGCAGAAATGGTGTGGGGGTCAGAATTTGTCAACTTTTACACTGACATAAGGTGGTATAGACTTTCCTAATTCATTTTATAAAGGTAATATAAAAAACTAATATCTGAAAATGATAAAGCACAAAGAAAAAAAACTAGCTTATTTAGGATTATACATGCAAAAAGCATAATTGAAAATTAACTAGTATAATCCAGCAATATATTAAAAGAATAACACATTGATTAGAAGAATTAATCCTAGCAATGCAATGCAATGCATTGCAAAGGCAATTCCTCTTTAAAGATCCATTACATTAGTAACTCTTCATATTAAAGAGGCAAAGGGGTAAATATGATATATATATTGATATTCCCAAAACATTTGAAAAGGCACTTTTCATAAAAATAATAAAAATAAACTTGAATAATAGAAGAAAATTTAGTTAAACTGAAAAAGTATTTATATGAAACTAACTGTGGGTGTTTTTCTTAATACTAAAACACCAGGGATCCCTGGGTGGCGCAGCGGTTTAGTGCCTGCCTTTGGCCCAGGGCGCGATCCTGGGGAGTGGGATCGAGTCCCACGTCGGGCTCCCGGTGCATGGAGCCTGCTTGTCCCTCTGCCTGTGTCTCTGCCTCTCTCTCTCTCTCTCTCTCTGTGACTATCATAAATAAATAAAAAATTAAAAAAAATACTAAAACACCAGATATATTCCAAAATAAGTCAAGAAATCAGTTTTATTAGTATTAGATTTATTATTTGATATGCATTAAGAAAATAAGAGGTACAAACACAAAAACATGAGTCTAGCAAGATGATTGTTTGAAATTTAAAAAATCTTTTTTAAAGATTTTATTTATTTATCCATCAGAGACACAGAGAGGGAGGCAGAGACACAGGCAGAGAGAGAAGCAGGCTCCCTTGGGGTGCCTGTCAGTGGACTCAACCGCAGGACCCCAGGATCAGGAGCCAAGCCAAAGGCAGATACTCAATCCCTGACCATCCAGGCATCCCAATTTTTTAAAAAAAATTTAAGCAACTCTGTACATATAGTAATTATAACCAAATAGATATTCTTAAGAAAATATTTCTGAAAATGTATATTCATAATAAAACAAAATATAAAAATTTCATTAAGCTTAAGAAACACAGTTTAAATAATTTTTTAAACACATAAGGAATATCAAAGGAACTAAGTAGACAGAAATTACAACTCTCTGTGAAAAAAATAGTTTTGTACAGGTATTTCTTCCAAAATTAACTCAGAAATGGTATTCAATTACAACTAAAATCCTAAAGGTATTTTAATGAGGGGTAAAGATGGAGAGAAAGGTAACTTTACAGATCAAATACATGACAATAAATGAGGTTAGTCTAGAACATATTAATAAAATATCTTGGAGAGTGGTTGGAACTATATTATTGTACACTGAAATCAGTTTAAAGGAAATTTAATAATCATATACAGAAGCCACTGTAGACAAAGAGATTCATGGAAAAGAATACAAAATGCAAAGGCTTAATTAAATAGCCAATAATAAAATAATAACTTATTATACAGTGAAAGTAGCATTTCAAACAAGTGAGAAGAGATTGAATTCTTAATAAATATTATTGGGGTCACCTGTTAACCAAATTTGTAATTTTTTTCTGAGAGAAAATTGGCAATATGTAAAGAGTTTATAATATATGTATCCCTTAAGATAATTTGATTTAAAGAATGCGTCTTAAGAAAATATCAGGCAACTGTTTGATTATGACAACTTCTAGTACCTAGTGTGTTGCAATGAGGAAAACTCAAATAATCCAAATATCCAACAACTAAAATTGAATAAATGTAGTACAACAACTAAAATAAATAAAATATAGTACCATGTACAACCAAATGTGAAATACCATGCAGCCATGAAAGTTTTATATATATATATATACACACACACACACACACACACACACACACACATAGGTATATATATGTATACCCACACATCTATGTATATCTAAGTATACAAATATACATGTTGGGACAATTATATATATGTATATTATATAAACATATATATTATCTATATCCCTACATATACACATATATGTGTGTACATACTTCTATATACATACCTAAAATCATGGTTTATGTGACTGAGTGAATAAAGTAGACTGTAAGTTGATATAAAACCATTTTTATTAAAAGTTAATAAAAATGTACATGTCTATTCAACTATGATTAAGAAAAAAAGTGGATATATATATATATATACACACACACACACATATATATATATATATACACACAAATATTGATGCTGTTTATTCCTGAATGGTGGGATTGGAAATTATTTTTATTTTTATTCTTTCCTCTTTGTTTTTTTTCATTCAGTGAAATTTGTTTGCTTGAAATTTGTTTGAGTTTTATTCTTGGGGAAATGAAAACATTTAGTTTTAAAATCTATAAATGAGTAATTGGCACCAATATCCATTTGCAAAAAAGAAAATATATATTTTAATGATTTCAGCTAATAAAAACTCAAGGAGTTAGCAAATTAAGTTTGTAATCCATATTGTCTTAGATCTCATTGCCCAACATTTGACATAGTTAATCCCAGAATAAACTATGGGTAATTTAGAAAATAGTTAAAAAAATAAAAAATAAAATAGCTTAGCTCCATAGTTCCCATACTTTACATGGAAGCATCTTAGGGCATTTCAGTAAATTTATAAAACTGCCATAAATTATCTTAAAATTTCAAGGGAAATACAATATTAATAGACAGTTGTTAAATATTTAGCTAGTGGTGGTTCACAGTCTCAACATTAAACTTTGCTTCATTTCAATGATGTCCTATCTTTGTGAAGCTGATTTTCTAATGATTGATATGATAAAAAAAAAAAAAACAACTATCAGTTGAGAATCAATTTGGAACAGGAAATGAGGGTTACAGCATTCAGTTTGATTCTAAGATTTGATAAACTGTGTAGCGTCCAACAAGTACAAACATCTGGTTAGTAAATGATTGTGGTTAATTAAAAATGAAATTAAATATTTTTTCTTTTAATTTAATTTTTTTTAATTTATTTTTTATTGGTGTTCAATTTACTAACATACAGAATAACCCCCAGTGCCCGTCACCCATTCACTCCCACCCCCTGCCCTCCTCCCCTTCCACCACCCCTAGTTCGTTTCCCAGAGTTAGCAGTCTTTACGTTCTGTCTCCCTTTCTGATATTTCCCACACATTTCTTCCCCCTTCCCTTATATTCCCTTTCACTATTATTTATATTCCCCAAATGAATGAGAACATACAATGTTTGTCCTTCTCCGACTGGCTTACTTCACTCAGCATAATACCTTCCAGTTCCATCCACGTTGAAGCAAATGGTGGGTATTTGTCATTTCTAATAGCTGAGTAATATTCCATTGTATACATAAACCACATCTTCTTTATCCATTCATCTTTCGTTGGACACCGAGGCTCCTTCCACAGTTTGGTTTAATTTAATTTTTATGTGTATTATTTTTTCAACTAGCTACCAAGTTGTTAGGACCTAAGTACTTAGAAAGTTATTTAAGTCTAACTATTTGGTAAATGAAATTGTTAAATATCTCTTTTGTCCTATTACTGTGATACTACTACCATGGGTGGGCATTATGAACCTAGAAAGTCTGGAAACTCTGGCCAAAATAATTAACTAGCAAATAATTGGCCCTATTAGTAGGGCCTATTCAACAAAAGGGTAACCCAAAGCAGCCTAGTTTCAAATTATCAGGCTTAGATCAAGTAGTAATTATAAGTGAACCTGATCATGTTTAATTCCTCCAAAATTCCATTACAAAACAGGGGCATTTTGAAGGATGGCTTTCAAAAGGAAACAAAGTTTGAATGAAACCCCAGGTACATTGTACTTACATTTGAATTTTTTCTAATACTCTTTTACCAAAGCAAAGCTTTCTTGACTTTCATTGTTATATAATATAATCACTTATGTGGCCCATACATTGAATTTCCAAACAGGTTCATTAAGTATAAAATTTGAATATTTCTGTGACTCTTGAAACTGCCAATTCTTCAAGGGTGACAATGAGGAAGAATTAGTTAAAATGAATGTTTCCTAAAACAAAAATATTAATTTTCTTTTTTTTTTTAGAATATAAATAAGCCTCTGGCTAAAGCTTTCCTGGGGTGGCAGATGGAAGTTTCTCTTGACCCAAGCCTATGGGTGATTCTTTTTTTTTTTTTTTAATTTTTATTTATGATAGTCACACAGAGAGATATATATATAGAGAGAGGCAGAGACACAGGCAGAGGGAGAAGCAGGCTCCATGTACTGGGAGCCCGACACGGGATTCGATCCCGGGTCTCCAGGATCACGCCCTGGGCCAAAGGCAGGCGCTAAACTGCTGCACCACCCAGGGATCCTGGGATCAAAAGACTTTATGTAAATAGCTCCTCATAATAAATGTATTGTGATGACAATCATAATTAAATCTTATAATTTATTTGACAAAGAAAAAGACTGATACAAGATAGCTTCTTTAGACAAAAAAAAAAATCACTGATTTGGATAACTGAAGCCATCTTCCACAGATTTCTAATTTATCAAAAACTAAAAGAGTGAGCGTTTGACTTCTTCTTTGCCAATTTGAATGCCTTTAATGTCTTTTTGTTTTCTGATTGCTGAGGCTAGGACTTCCAGTACTATGTTGAATAGCAATGGTGAGAGTGGACATCCCTGTCTTGTTCCTGATCTTAGGGGAAAGCCTCCCAGTGCTTCCCCATTGAGAATGATATTTGCTGTGGGCTTTTCGTAGATGGCTTTTAAGATGTTGAGGAATGTTCCCTCTATCCCTACACTCTGAAGAGTTTTGATCAGGAATGAATGCTGTATTTTGTCAAATGCTTTCTCTGCATCTAAGGAGAGGATCCTATGGTTCTTGTTTTTTCTCTTTCTGATATGATCAGTCACATTGATTGCTTTACGAGTGTTGGACCAGCCTTGCATCCCGGGGATAAGTCCACCTTGGTCATGGTGAATAATGTCCTTAATGTACTGTCGGATCCTATTGGCTAGTATCTTGTTGAGAATTTTTGCATCCGTGTTCATCGGGGATATTGGTCTATAATTCTCATAGATCAATGGAACAGAATAGAGAATCCAGAAGTGGACCCTCAACTTTATGGTCAACTAATATTCGATAAAGGAGGAAAGACTATCACTGGAAGAAAGACAGTCTCTTCAATAAATGGTGCTGGGAAAATTGGACATCCACATGCAGAAGAATGAAACTAGACCACTCTCTTGTACCATACACAAAGATAAACTCAAAGTGGATGAAAGATCTAAATGTGAGACAAGATTCCATCAAAATCCTAGAGAAGAACACAGGCAACACCCTTTTTGAACTTGGCCACAGTAACTTCTTGCAAGATACATCCATGAAGGCAAAAGAAGCAAAAGCAAAAATGAACTATTGGGACTTCATCAAGATAAGAAGCTTTTGCACAGCAAAGGATACAGTCAACAAAACTAAAAGACAACCTACAGAATGGGAGAAGATATTTGCAAATGACGTATCAGATAAAGGGCTAGTTTCCAAGATCTATAAAGAACTTATTAAACTCAACAGCAAAAAAACAAACAATCCAATCATGAAATGGGCAAAAGATATGAAGAGAAATCTCACAGAGGAAGACATAGACATGGCCAACACGCACATGAGAAAATGCTCTGCATCACTTGCCATCAGCGAAATACAAATCAAAACCACAATGAGATCCCACCTCACACCAGTGAGAATGGGGAAAATTAACAAGGCAGGAAACCACAAATGTTGGAGAGGATGCGGAGAAAAGGGAACCCTGTTCCCACCAGCCCACTGTTGGTGGGAATGTGAACTGGTGCAGCCACTTCTGAAAACTGTGTGGAGGTTCCTCAAAGAGTTAAAAATAGACCTGCCCTACGACCCAGCAATTGCACTGTTGGGGATTTACCCCAAAGATACAGATGTAATGAAACGCCGGGACACCTGCACCCCGATGTTTATAGCAGCAATGGCCACAATAGCCAAACTGTGGGAGGAGCCTCGGTGTCCATCGAAAGGTGAATGGATAAAGAAGATGTGGTTTATGTATACAATGGAATATTACTCAGCCATTAGAAATGACAAATACCCACCATTTGCTTCAACGTGGATGGAACTGGAGGGTATTATGCTGAGTGAAATAAGTCAATCGGAGAAGGACAAACATTATATGGTCTCATTCATTTGGGGAATATAAATAATAGTGAAAGGGAATAGAGGGAGGGAGAAGAAATGGGTAGGAAATATCAGAAAGGGAGACCGAACATAAAGACTCCTAACTCTGGGAAACGAACTGGGGGTGGTGGAAGGGGAGGAGGGCGGGGTGTGGGGGTGAATGGGTGACGGGCACTGAGGGGGGCACTTGATGGGATGAGCACTGGGTGTTATTCTGTATGTTGGCAAATTGAACACCAATAAAAAATAAATTTATTATTAAAAAAACTAAAAGAGTAACTTTTATAGATCAAAATATAAACAGGTTGTTTTCCAAGGACAAACATATTTCATGATATATCTATTAATCCATGCTATATTAAAAAAATAAAAGTTCCTACAAGGGATTTTATAAAAATGTAAGTTACTAATTTACTTTAGTGAAAGCTATTAAACTTATTACAGGCTTTATTGGGTATGTTGAGTATTCCAGTCACAACCACTAAGATCCTTTAAATTTAGGATATAATGACTAGATAGGCACATTACTATAGTCTTTAAGGTATGTTTGAGTGATAGGAAGAGATATTTAAGTCAGCCTACTTGTTATACATACTAAAACCCCAAATCCACAAAGATAACTTGCCCCAAACCACCCTCCCATCTATGCATCCATCTACTCCTCCATCCATCCATCCATTCAATATTTAGAGTTCACTCTGTACGAGACATTGAGTTATTCATTGAAAAGAAGGTCCCTTCTGTCACAGAACTTTCTGTCAAGTGTATGATTTTCTTATGTACATGTTAGAATAACCTAGGTTACTGGATTTTGACAATCTTGGTCTCCAGACCTCACTCTAGGATTAATTAAATAATTTTTGGAGTGCCATCCAGGCATCAGTATTGCTCTGATAGCAATAAAGGTAGGCAACAATTCCAATAGGCATTCAAGGTTGAGAACCACTCAAGTGGGAAGACAGATACTGAACAAGTAATTACAAATGCCCAGAGTGCTGAGTGTTAACTAGTGAGAAGTGTGAAGTCTCCTGCCCAGCTCAAGGATGTTGTTTATGTTGTTCTTCTCGAGGTAGCTAAACATTATTATTTATGGAAATACCCAATTAAAAGGATCTAGATGTAAAGTATGACATCGATCCTCAACAAAATGGAATATGTTATTCTCGAAGCTGAAATATTTTGCAAGGTTCTAGGTAAATAAATCACAGGAGTATAGGTACATTGAATATAAGCAGGGATTGTGTGACCTATAAAAGAAATCTTTTCATGAAAAGGCAAATATTACATGTTGTTCACAACATAAAAGTTCTGGTTAAAAAGATCCATAATTGCGGTTTTTCAAATATATAGTATAAGGTTTTTCTTTCAGAGGGGATAGTCCTCACACCAATAAATTTGGGAAATACAAGGATGTTCCATGATAATGTTAATTATCATTATTTTTTTAAGTAAACTCTACAAACAGTGTGGGGCTCAAACTTATGACCTAGTGATCAAAATCACATGTTCTACTGACGGAGCAAACCAGGTGCTCCAATGCTCATTATTATGAATTTTGCTTTATTTTATGGTAAATATGAAAATAAGTTTAACTTGTTACTCAAAGAAATACAAAGCAAGTATGGCATAGGCCCATAAACATTTCATAAATGCTATCTATGGCTCTGAAATTACATATCACAGTGATTGTGTGTTGTCTTTAGAGGCTCTAAAACTTCAGAAATCTAAATGCAATTTTACTTTTAAATTCTCTCAAGTCATAAATACAGAAATCTTAAAACAGTAGCTTTTAAAGTGAAATGCCAAAACTCCTGCTCAAGAAAAACAGGGTGGAATGAGTTTTTAAAACAATATTTTGCAAGCTATATTTTTGTCACTTCAAATATCTGCAACCCCCAGAATATAATATAGCTCCACACAAATTTTATCTCCTTGTTTGACCAAATAGCAAACAACTTATGCATTTCAAAGAGTAATAAGAGTTTCTTACAGTTGTTTTTTAAAAAATTTGTCCCACTGTATATAAATTCACATTGAAAACTCTCTTAATATAACTTTACATCTATCATCTCCTAATTCACAATAAATTTGATACAAGATACACTGTCAGCAGCTAAAAGCAGCCAAATGGAATCTAATGATATCATATAGAAAATGAAAAGCCAACTGGAACCCGAGCAGCTTCCTGCTTTGCTTTGCTGAATTTGTACCGTAAACTGGAGCCATGTGAATGCAGCAGTTCGTACCATGATTTACCTTGCATTCCAAAGGAAATGTGTTTGCTTTTAAGTGGTGCCAATGGGGCTACCCAAGACATTCTGAGGTTGCCTTTACAAAAAGAGAAATTCACTGTAATTTTAATCCAGAGAATGCTGGTCTTTTAAACATCTCGGTCTAATGCACAGCCTTCTATAATTCTACTTGCCTGTCTTTATATGTCATATATTATTTTTCTCATTACTCCAGGATTTATTACCAGTCTCAGATCCAAAATGTACCTCTATGTATGTATATGTAAGGGTGCGTGTTGTTTGGAAAAGTTATCCTTTCCAAAATAACATTTGACCAGAATAACTACTGAACGTTTTTGCATTCTGTGCCAAAAGGCATTAGGCAGCAGCTTAAACATACATCTATTTTCACTTCTGAGGTAACAAAAGATTTCTTGAGCAGAACAAGTAAGGATGGGTCCGCAGAATTATATATGGAGCCTTTCTCCCTCTACAGATGCATAGAGGTCCCGAGAGATCTCTGTGTACTCCTCTGGAACTCTGCTCTTGCATGCTGATCAGCAGGCTCCATGAGGGTTCTCAGGGAAGAATTGAAACCCTAGGCTAAGAAAGATTCATTTTGTGTAGTTTCTGCACGTAAAACTCACACTGTACTCCTTGGGAAACGTGGCTCGCATAAAGACATGCATATATGTGCATGAAGAGGAAACATCTATCACCAGAGCTTTAATTTATTGCCACAAGCGTGAGTACCATCATGCAACACAAATGTGCAAGAAAACCTGGTCAGATGAATTTGGCCTGGCAGAGAGTGATAAATATAAACGGAGAGATTATGTGATCGAAAGCAGATTTGCAGGAAATTACAATGGTGTTTATAGTATTTAGTTAGATGTTTAATCACTTCTAGCGTCTGTAAAGAGCTATTGATCTAGTGATAGATTATGGAATTATCTCTGAAAGAAAGCAATTGATCATAACCCCTCATGCATGCAGTTGTTAAAGTGTCATAACTGTCATACATCTGTCACAAAAATACTTGTTTCTGACTATCATAAACTAAATATGTACCAAAGTGGTCAGATGACACTATCGATTCACAGGTTAAAACAAATCACTGGAGATCACAGCTGTTTCCCTTCTTCCAACCAGCATTCTTTCTCATTTTTCTCCCTGTCTGTTGAAAGACATAGCTTCCCAATGCTTTAGACTCATATCTAATGTACATTATGAACAACCACTACACAGGAGATGTTTTAACATGTATGTACTTGATCTGCACCACTCATTTATCAGATTTTGTTTTGCAGCTAGAGAAATTGTGAGAAAGCTGAATAAGTACCTTAAGGTCATCCAGCTGGTTGGTGGCAGTGAGGACCAGAGCCCATGTCACTGGTTCTATCACAAAATTGTTGCTTTTAACCACCACACTATGCCATTGTTTCTTCATGGGAAATAATTTTATGCTAGATAGGAACTTCCACAATCAAAAAAAATCCTTGAGCTATAAGGAAATATAGAAATCATATAATTAATAGTCCTAACACTTGAGTTACCCCTTGAACCACATTCCTAAGTGATAATCACCCAGTGTCTGCCTGAATAAAGCCCATGACAGGTGGTCATTACTGCATTGTTAGATAGGTGGGCTTTTTTTGGAGGGACACTCTACGTTTATTTATTTTAAAAAATCAAAATGTACAACAAAAAATCTTCAACATTTCCAAATTTTACTACTTCTGAATTTGACCTACAAATTCACTGTAGTAATAATCACTGTGTCAAGTATATTTTGGAAATAATCAAACCAATTTTACTTGATTTAGAAACACAATGTAACAAGAATAGTTTAGGATCATGGTGGATTAAATTTAAAAAAATAGCTGGAGCATTTCCTTGAACAGGTTTTAAATAACAACATTTTTGACTATGTGAAAAAAAAAATCCCGCCAAATTCTGACTCTCTGACTTCTATCTAAAGCTAGAAGGCATTTAGAGACCACTTGAATTATTAGAAAGCTCATCTTTCTATTGAGCTGAAATCCTTCTCCTATCAGGTCTTACTATTAGATCCTATTTCTAACCTATGAAGGAACACTGGATAGGTTTACTACTTCTCCCACTGAGTGATGACATTGTGCCTTAGAACAAAAAATATGCAAGGGGAGGTAAAAACTGCTCTAAGAATTTTAAACGTGCTATACACTAACTTGAAAGTCAAGTTGTTTGTAACTATTTAAATATAAATATTTAAGCTCCTATACAATCAATTTCTCTAAATGAATATGGCACTAATGTATTCTAGAACAGAATATATGCTTTGTTGTCATCTATTCCAAAAGCAGAGATCTTGGTGAACAATTGAGATTATGGTAGTTAAAATAGATGAAGTATTTTAAATCTTCTAATGTATGGCTCTTTTAAGCTTACAAAATGAGTTGAGGTTGAGTTGAGGTCATCTTTCAGGTTTTAAATTAACCATCTGTAAAATGGGAACAACTAGAAAATACAGCCTTCTGTTGGGTAAGCCTCTTAAAGTCCTTCAGCTACAGAAATAACACAAACAAATAAAAATTATTTTTATTGAGGGGCAGCCACTCCTTGGTATTTTCAAGGAAATAATTGCATTATACGGTGTATGTTGCAATTAATGTAGAAGTAGAACAAATATTCGGCTTTAGGAACACTGTATACAATAACACTTTTCATAGACACGTTGATTTTCTCATATAACAAATAGTCATGCAAAAATAGTATATTAAATTTGCTGTGTTTTATAAGGGAGACATCTTAGGATGCCCATGTGGCTCAGTCAGTTAAGCAACTGACTCTTTATTTCAGGTTGGGTCATGATCTCAGGGTTATGAGATCAAACCTCAGGTTAGGCTCTACACTTGGTGTGGAGTCTGCTTGAGATTCTCTCTTTCTCTCCTTCTGCCCTTCCCCACCCCTCTGACTCTCTCTCTCAAGTAAATAAATAAACAAAATCTTAAAAAAAAGTGAGACATCTTTTTGGTAAACAATTATTACCATTTAATATAAGCAAGAATTGGGATTCAGATAATCGTATAGCAGCATTTTCACTTTAGATGATATTTTTTTACTGAGCAAATGGAGCAGAACTGTAGTAAATGATACTTCAAACAATAATGAGGTATCGTTTTTCTTGCATTATACAGCATCACTTATAGACAAGTTCAGTGTTAATTACAATTTCATGTTAATGTTTTCAAAAAGACTTCAAGTGAGAAGAGTGGGGAACTCTCATGAAGCAAGGATTCTACAAATTTTTGCAAGAATTTTCATTTGCTATTCCTAGAACATAGTAGGGAATTAATATACATAAGCAATATCAATTAAATAAATTAATTAGACACATTAAGAAATTTTAAAAGCCTATTTGCATTCCTTAGACATAAATGGGTAACTTAATTAAAGTCTTTAAATTTTGTAGGTATTTTTATTAATGTTTTAAAATCTCAACTAATTTCATAAAGAGGATAGATTCAGAATAATATATTTCTCTCTTCATCTAGACTATTAAGACAAACCCTCAAAAAGATTTTCCTTTTTTTGCTTGAAAAATAGGATAGTAGTAACTATAACAAGAAAAGTTATCAAGCTCTTACTTTGTGCCAGCCACTATTTTATTTGCATTAATTTACTCACCCAAACCCTGTAATGGCCCTGTGAAGAAAGTATTATTATTATCTGTAATTTTAGTTTTTTTTTTTATTATTATTATTATTTTAATCTGTAATTTTAGATGAGAAAACTGAGGTCATGAAGTTACTTCTCCAGGGTTGCAGATGGGAAGTGGATTCTAATCCAGGAGGCCTGCTCCGGTGTTTACCTTAGCCACTAAGCAATACTCCCCATCATGTAGTAAGAGTGCCTAGTTTGTAGTGGGCTTTAAATCATTTTTTTTCAACTGACCAGTCATAAATGGGAAGAATGGCTCACCAGATACTGTGCCCCAAATGTGATAAAATGTAATCAAACTCTTTCCCTGGGTTTCAGGATGAGAAACCAGGATGGCAAGGAAGCTCAGAATTCAAAGGTACACTATGCAGTTCTTACTCTGACAGGGGGAGAGACACAACAGTCAGGCCCTTAACCCCTGAAGCAAGTATGTGGGCCAAAGGAAGAAAATGTAACCACTCTGTGCTTCAGTTCCCTCATTTATAAAATGGGGAAGCTGATGATAAGGTGGTGGCAGTGACGGTATTTATGCTAGAGGGCTAATGTGAACATTATATGCCTGGCATCACAGTAAATACTCAAGAGGTCTTAGCTAGTATTGTCATTACTACAGCTCAGCTTCTTTCCTATT
Source organism: Canis aureus (assembly GCF_053574225.1). NCBI lineage: Eukaryota > Metazoa > Chordata > Mammalia > Carnivora > Canidae > Canis > Canis aureus. The sequence goes on from NC_135620.1 coordinate 48,088,507, forward strand.
ACTTTCTAAGCACATGACCTCTTGAGGCGAGGACATCTTTCTTTTCATTCAAAAAAGAGGTTATTTGGGCTGATTTGCCTGTCTTGTAAAGGTTGAATCCAATCCAGTGGCTGAAAAGGGGGAATCTGTGTGAATCTGTTCATTCTCATTAGCTGTTGTCAAGGCTAGCTAATTCCAGATTGCTCAGAAACAACAGGGAGAGTGAGGAGAATCACAGAATGCAAATTTCCATGTGCTACATGCCCTTGGAAATCAGCAATTATGTTGCCTACTTCCCTACCTAACCCAAAATTCTGCTTCCAAAAGCATCGACTGCAGGAAGGATACCTCCTACATGTCTCCTAGCTTTGGAAGGGAAGTGAGGAAACTACTCTCTGCCGTACAATGTAGAGGAGAACTGGGGAGCAAGTCCCCCAGCTTCCCATGGTTCTGACAGCCCATCACAGCTTCCTCACTCTTTCATCTCAAACCTCACAAGACATGCACAGCAAATAGATTCAGGGGCTAAGTTGTCCAGAGGATACAGTACTCTCTCTCAAGGATACCTCTTTCCATATAGCATAATTTCTAGATCAAATTAACATCGACCTTCTTAATTGCAAAATGCAAACAAGCAAAAAGAAAACATTGATTCCAGAGTAACCCCTAACTCCGAGATACACACACACTTGTCCTACCCCTAGCTCTGAAATTACAAAAATACATGAAATAATTTCTTTTCTAACTATATATTCCTTGTATAGTCAGAAATACATTTTTTAGCATGATGCTTTTTTCATCTCAATCACTAGCATTTAGATGACAGGAGGCAAACAGATTTACAAGCATGACACAAAATTAATATTTAAGAATGAGCAGTTGCTTTTTTCCTCAGGTCCCTTTATTTTTTTTATTTAAATTCAATTAGCCAACATGTAGTACATCATTAGCTCAAGTCCCTTTAGAATCCACAGAGGAAAAAAGGCCCAGTGCATACAGTGCATGTAATTATAAAATGGAGATGCTGAGATACTGAGCCTTTTCAGCACAAATTGACAGGGTAATGCACAACACTTTCACTTAGCCTAATATCTTGACTTTGCAGGTACACTTTTCTCTCAGAACCAATGTTCTATATGATGTTGACCTTCCGAAACTAGTCCACCATCACTGGTTCACTCCAGGAGCTGAGGCAGTGAGCTGTACTGCAAGTATATGATGGTAGAGACCTAGGTATGAGTCCTGTTCTCATCATTTGCTACTCATGTGAATTGAGGTTAATTATTTAATCTCTCTGAGCTTAAGTAAGATTATCTATAAAGCATATACACTAAAACTTTTCTTGTAGGATTCTAGAAGATCAGAGATTCTAGTTGTAACCTACTTAGCATATGATATACATTTATAAAATGGTGGCCATTAATATGAACACTGAATAGTGCACTCAATTTATTATTTTAACTGTACCTAGCTACGAAGTAGAGCAAGGTGTTTTGTTTCCTTGTTTGTTTTTGCTTTAATGGGAAAACATGAATTATAGGGCTCACTTTCAGATGTTAGAACATTATTTCTTTAACCTGGCCCCAAGAGAAAGACTCTTTCATTATAGTCCTAGATTTTGATTTCAGTACAGGTAGTTGGGGAATAAAAGAGTGGGTAGTACACCAAAGAATGAGTAACTCCAGCAAAGTACTATCTTCCCTCTGTAGTGTGCTTTATAACTACAAAGCTTTCATACACAAGCTGATTGCCCAACTCCTCCAGCTTTCTAGGATATTTTATTTACTTATCTCCAAATGAAACTGCTCCAGAGCTCCTTTCTACGTGACCTGGGAAGTCCAGTGCCTTCCACAAGATTCTTGAGGGCAATAGGAATACATATATTTTCTGCCCTTCCCCTCCATATTCTGGATTCCCTCACACAATCTCACCCGTGAAGGCCATTTGCCTGCTGTCCTGCTGTGCCTCTGACACTGGCCACAAACTCACCTCTTTCATTCCTAAGTATGATCTCCAAAAACAAGTCAGAATATACAGCAATAAACTATAGTGGAAGGGGGTGGAGGGGGAGGAGGATACAGGAGAGCACAAAAACAGCTGCATTTAAATATTAGACACTAAAATTTTCCTATGGGCAATATGCTATGATAGTTTTTGACTTGTCCTATACTGTCCTATCCTATCCTATCCTACTCAGTTTTAAAAGTGCTGGAGCCACTACCAAACTGATTTTAAGGATGAAGAAATGGAATCATAGACAGGTTGAGTGATTTTCTAAGGTCACACAGATAATGACAGAGTCTGTTTTAGAAGCCAGACTCATTTCCATCTCTTTCCCACTTGCTTATCAAGAGTGATAGCAACATGAATGTTTTGGATGAATAGTATTTATTAAAAAGATACAGATCTCTGGTCCCACTCTGAAGTATGGAATCAAAATCTCTAGAATTGGACATAAAAATATGCAATTTTAAAAAGGTCCTGTAGGGAACTGGTATAGACCAAATTAAGTGGATCATTCATCTAAGTGCTTTATATGAGATAGAGGGGTAGGAGGAGGATGAAGATGAGGAGAAAGGAGGGGGTAGGGGAGTGGGGCAAGAGAGAGAGAGGAAAGGAGGGGTGGGGGAAGGAAGGGTAAGGAAGGGAAAGGATGGGAGGAGAGGAATGCAAGAGACAAATGTTAATGCTGGAACTTAATGGAGGTTTAAGGAAGAGTTTCACTGTTTTTTGTTTTTTTTTTTCCAAAAGGATTTGAGGGAATATAGAAGTCAAATACAAATGAACATTGCACAATTATAGGTAAAGCAAGAACAAAGATTGAGCAACAGAATAACTAAGCCTGCAAGAAAAGTCACTTGGCTTTGCATTGGACTCTAATTCTTCCAGTAGCTAAAATCAATTAAAACAGTGTTTTGAAAAGTTTTTAAATCTGACAGCATTAATTTGGTTCTAATTCTCCCAGCATCTGAGCAAAAGAAAAGATGTCTATTGCATTTTTATTTTCTAACTCAGAACTCAAAGGAGCTGCTTATACATATGGTCAAAGTGCAGAGAAAGTCTACGAGTTTGGAAACAACTTTCACATCTCTTTCCCAGGCCAGCATAATCCTGTGATTGTATTAACACCACCAATTGAGTATCTACTGCACATTAAGTGTGATAAATAGGTTATCCTATGTAATATTCATGAAACTTTGTGGATGCACCCCCATCTTACGGGCAAGAAAACTCAAGGCTGGTGATTTCACGCAACTTGTCCGAAGGACTGAGTATAAAGTAAGTGGCAACACAGGACTTCAACCGCAGATAGTTCATCTCCAGAGGCTATGCCCAGCTGACTCTCGGGCAAATGAGCAATGAAATAACCATGACATATAAGCAAGGCTCAGCAAATGGAGAGAAGGAACAGTATGTGGGAAAACCAGAAATCAGGCTGAATCAGCAATTGTTTACCAGGGAGTGGCAGTGGACAGCCCCTCTGCTGGGATGTAATTCATCTGAGCCAATCAAGGCCATATCTTAACTTATCTTGGCTCCCAGTAACAAGCCTTCATGTAATAGTCATGCTAACTGACAGAGGCTTGTTTTCTTAAGAAATATGAAGAAACCCAGGACCACCAGTTATAAAAGGTGGAACACCAGACTTTGTCATTATTTGAACTTTGACAGGCTCACAAATTAGTCATCCCCACCGATCAGTGGATTCGCTAACATTAGCTAGTTAGACAGAACTATATGGACATCTTCACTTGAAAGCAAATCCTTTATATTAGACAAACTGTACAACATTAAAAAAATTCCTACTCTTTGTGATAAATTTCTGAGACATCTGTTGTAGTTCATCAGATGTCTTTGAAGTTGACAATTATTTTTGTGTGGATTTGAGATGAACACATTTAAATATTTATTATGTGATAATTAGCATGTAATTAAAATATATGAGGCAATCTTTTAAAGTATAGATTGAAGGCTAGGGAGTTTTCATACCCTTTTGTAAGCTCAGTCTCCTTTCATAAATAATTTGGACTCCTGAATTTGTCTCACAAGTCTAAGACCTGAAAGATTTTATGACACTCTGAGTTTTTTGGTGTAAATCGGTAAGCCCTTATGAAGATATTAATGCCTTATATATAAAATCAGTCTTATCTATAGTGTTTAATGCTATATACACTGGTATTTTTGTTAACTTTGAATTATTCACATTAGACAAATATATACAATAATATATTCTCTGTGAAGCATGTAGGACACAATACTCAGCACTTAGTAAATGCTAGAAATGTTTCTCTCCCTTCTTCCTTTCCAAACTTAGACCCTTCTCCATTGTATCACCTATGCCTGTCTCTGCTCTGTGCTCTCTTCTAGACCATTTTCACACTTCCTTCTCAACATTGCCTTTAACTCCAAAGTGAAAATGGTTTGAAGTTGCCTTTTTGGCAAAGGAAGCTCAAAAGAGAAAATATTCATTGTAATTACGTTTGTTAGGCACAAACACGTGAAGCATTTTTTGTATTTACTCTTTAGATAAAGATGGCTGTGATCCCTGGTAGTCACATGAGTCACCAGAAGAAATATCACCCAATTCTTCATTTCTATCTTAAAATGGTAGTAATTTAAGCTCCATGAGAGACTGGAATATAAAGTGAGCTGTAAAATGTGGACTCCCTCTGAAGATGAATCCTTGAGGTGCTTTACATGATTAGATGTTAGGATCTATTCTATGAAAGGAAAGGTTGTTTTTGTAAGTGCCTGGCTAGAAATAATTCTTTATTTTCTTTTGCAAGACTTTGGTTTTGTTTCAGATGCTGTCTCTCTGTTCTAAGTACCATCCACTGCTGCTTGCTGTATTTTTTCTGTGTTGTTTTCGGTAAGATGAGCACCACAGTCAGAATGGCACCATGCTGCTGAAGCTGACACCAAGCACTTTTGGTGGTCCTCAGAAAACAGCATCACTTTGTTCTGTGTTTAATGCCTAAGATGTAGAATCTGCCGGGGCACCTGCCATTTTATACAACTCTCTAATCTTCCTCTTTATTAGCTGTCTGGCAACATTATCACACTGGCTGCTTGGTTTAAATCTTGTTCACTCTTGTAATATAAAAAGACAAGAGAATGTCCCTGAAGATAGAAACTTAGTCTCTTGTACTGTAGACAGTTTTTTTTTTTTCAATGTAATTTTCCTTGAAACAAAGATTCTTTTATATTTCCACAGGAAAAGAGAGTATCTCTTTGCCTTCTAAGTAAATATTTTGCATTACAATTGTCCAGATGTGCAAGATGCCTACTGAAGCTTTCTGTTTAATGACTAGCCCTTTAGATCAGTTGTTTAAAAAGGCATACACTATAGTACATATTCTCATTCACTTATTTATTTTATTCATTCAGACAACGTTTATTGGTTCTTGCTATGAATCACAGACTATGCTAGGTACCGTGAATACCAAAAAGAATAGCATGCTTTTGAGAAAACAAGTAGGGAAGATAAGCTCACAAAGACATAAACGACAACACAACATGGTAGGTATTATGATAGGAATAATAACCAAATGTCCTGGAAATACTAGGATTTCTGTCTAAGTATGAACAGGGGAGTATAAGATTTCACAGAGGAGGAAGAGATATTGCCACATAGTGTGTGCCAGAGAGGTTAATAAAGAAGGACATTCTTACTAGAAAAGATCTGAAGAGTTTAGTTTGGTTGGAACAAGGAGCTTGGGAGGGACGACCAGGACAGGAGACTGGATATGTCACTTGGATCAGAATGTGAAAAGTTAATTGGAACTTATTAACTGCAACTAATCGCCTAGGTACTGGATAGCCAATAGAAATATGGCTAAAAGCTAAGAGTTGGATCTGGGCTGAAGAGATAGTCACTATTATATATGAACAATCATTATCAGAAAGCAAATCTACAACATCCTATGATACAAGATCCTGGGTCCACACTTCTGTCCTAAAAAGGAGTTCCAAAAGACCTAGGTAAAAGTTGATCACAGAGGGGCACCTGGGTGTCTCAGTGCTTAAGCATCTGCCTTTGGCTCAGTCATATCCCGGGGTCCTGGGATGGAGTCCCACATCAGGCTCCTTGCGGGGGACCTGCTTCTCCCTCTGCCTATGTCTCTGTCTTTCTCTCTATGTGTTTCTCATGAATAAATGAATAAATAAAATCTTAAAAAAAAAAAAAAACTGATCACCGAGGTGGCAGGTGAGGAGTAAAAAGGAAGTTGTTGAGGGTCTGGGAGAAAGCCAAGCAGGGAGGATAGAGAGAAAAGGAGGTCATAGGAAGTTTATTTGGTTTTAGGGTTTAGTCTTCCCCTTCAGTGTTAAAAAGTAAGAACAAGAGCTAGAAAGTACAAAGCTCTACCTGCCCTGGGTCCTTTTTGTTTCTCTCCTCCCCTTCTTTCTATAGGGATTATACCTAGTTTGAGGCTAGTCCAGAGACCTAAGAGGCAGAGAGAGGAAGGAAAGGGAAGGCATATCTGGGCAGAGGATATATACAAGTCTGTGTGTGCCTGGGAAAGCATGGGGAACATAGTAAAAAGCAAGCACTGATTCAGACTTTTCCCAGGAGAACTGTGCTGCTTTCCAATGAGGTGTTAGAACTTTGCCCTTACTGTTTATGGGGTCCCTGAACTTTTCACAATGTTAAATCTGGGGTCACATTTGGCTCCAATTGTTGTTATTCCTTACATTCTTCTTATTGCTTAAAGCAGTCAAAGCCTGTTGTTTGCTCTTGTAATCTCTGCTGCTACTCACCAACTACAGCCTGCTTGCCTGGTGGTCTTTGCATTTCTGGAGTAGAAACTGGGCATAACATCATCCAGGTTATAAGAAACAAGAACCTGAAACATAAACTGGTTGATCTCCCAGTGCTAGTGTTTCTTCTGTATTTCACCCCTGTCATATGATGGTCAAGCTACATTTGAAAGATGTAGGGGCATCTAGGTGGCTCAGTTAGTTGAGCATCAGACTCTTGGTTTTGGCTCAGGTCATGATCTCAGGGTTGTGAGATCAAGCCCGGAGTCATGTTCTGAATTCAGCAAGGAGTCTGCGGAGATTGTCTCTTTCTCAGTCTTCCTCTGTCCCTCCCCTGACTTGTGTGTACACGTGGGCACTTTCTCTCTCTTTCTCTATCAAATAAATAAATAAATCTAAAAAAAAAAAAAAAAAAAAGAAGAAGAAGAAGAAGAAGAAGAAAGAAAGGCTGCTGTAGAGGAACTCGCTAGTTACCTGTGCCCCAGGACAACCACGTTTTACAATAATGTTCCTCATATTCAATTGAGTAGTTTCCTTGAGACTTCTGGTTTCTTTCTTTCTTTCTTTCTTTCTTTCTTTCTTTCTTTCTTTTTCTTTTTTTTTATTTAAATTCAATTTGCCAACACACAGTATGAGAGCCTTCTGGTTTCTTATATTATCACCATAGGCTTGATTGCATAGGCTTGATCGCACCTCTCTTCCACGTTAAATTCCTTTTGATATTTGAAAACAGCTAACACATTTCTCAGCTTCTTCAGAGTGAAAGGAAATGAACATTGAAGGACTCACTCATCAGATATTAAGCTGGGATCATCACTCAAATTAACTCCTTTATAGGAAAATTAAAATGAAGCACAATATTGAAGCAAACAAACCAGAAAAACAAACAAACAAACAAACAAACAAACAATAAAAGAGGAAGTGATTTTCCCCAGATAAATGGCAAGGCCAGGATTTAAATTTTTTTTTTTTTAATTTATTTACGATAGACACAGAGAGAGAGAGAGAGGCAGAGACACAGGCAGAAGGAGAAGCAGGCTCCATGCACGGGGAGCCTGACGTGGGATTCGATCCCGGGTCTCCCGGATCGCGCCCTGAGCCAAAGGCAGGCGCCAAACCGCTGCGCCACCCAGGGATCCCAAGGCCGGGATTTAAAGCTAGAATAAATTGCAAATTTAGGGGAGCTTGGGTGGCTCTGTCAGTTAAGCGTCTGTTGGCTCTGGTCATGATCTCAGTGTCCTTGGGTCCAGCACCAAGAGGGTCTCCATGCTCAGCGGGAGTCTGCTTCTCCCTATCCCTCTGCCCTGCCCCTCACCCCCCACCCCACTGCTCGAACTCTCTTCATGATCTCTCTCCCTGTCTCAAATAAATACATACATACATACATACATACATACATACATATTTGAAAAAAGCACATTTAAATTTGGCTTTTAGTTTTATCAAAGTAATATAGCTTCATAGTTTAAAAAGCCATCTAATGCTATACTATAGTAATAACATTCTAATAATAATCACCTGCCTCATCACCTGACTCCATTAGAAGTGAGTCCACTGCTGGGTCCACTGTGCATGTTGTCTCTGCTTAACTAATAGCCTCACTTGCATCCATCACTGCCTTTACTGTTGGGCATGTATAGACATGTACATGTACTATATATAAGTTATGTATTCATATACAGAATATATATGGCTAGGACAAGATTTGTTAACATTCGAATATGCTTAGCATTTCTATAATCTGCCAATTCCCAAGATTCAAATTCTGAATGAATGTCATTTTTACTAATTGGGCTTATTTATTTGGTATGTTAAGTTACTCGGAAAGTCCTGTCAAGCCACTAATGATAAACCTAAGGCTGCCTTAATTTTTTAATTTCTCTCATTGGAAAACTTGGAGTATATGCCAAGCTAAAATCAGAAAGGTATGAGAGACAGAAGGAAGGTTTTAGGCAGAGATATTAGGTCAAACTACATTATAAAATGTTGGGAAGAAAGTGTGTGTGTGGGGAGAGATATTCAACAAAAAGCTGCGAAGAACCTGTGCTTAAGGGGAATTTAATGGTTTGACATGTGATAAGACTCGAAACATTGCATTGTGAATACCCTGATAGAGGAAGGGAATTATGAAAATGGTTGCTGTGGTTCACAAATCTGATCACCCTAAGTCATCTTGAGAGAGCGAAATGAATACTGGAATTTCTCTTTAATTAATAATCATCCTCTAATCTGTGTTTCTTTGAATGACACTCTGCACAAAACTGGGTCAAAATAGGTAATTTACAGCCTTCTGCATTTGGGATGCTCAAAACTAAACACAATGCTCCCAGGGTGAAAATATTAAGTAGCCCTGACATGAAAATAAGAGCTACATCCTATTTTCAAATACACAGGAAGGACAAAAGGAAATTAGATTCAGAATCTGTAATAAAAAGGAAATTAGGATTTTTTGTAGCCTTTCATCTGTATTTAAAAAAAATGAGTCCATTCTTAATATTTAGCCTCTGGACTGTTGCTCTCTGCTAAGGAGATAAACATATACTCATATTTTCAGTTGATCTTCTCTTTCCTCACTGGTACTTCTGATGGTTTAGGCTGCAAATCATTAAACCCAAGTCATCCCAGCTAAATGAAATGTTTAAATGATACTTTTTGACCACCCCTACATACATTCTAAAAAAAAATATGTGTGTATACAAGTATATACTATGGCAATGAGTTGATTTTAATCTATTTATTATTTCTCTATTCCTGTAGCAGAGTTTGCAAAATCAGAACAAGAGAATTCAGCCCAAAATCCAATAATATTTGTTTTCTTTCTGGTCACCTTCAGGATTTTAATTTTTTTTCTGGGTCTTCTACAAATGTCAGTGGAATTCAGTGAGCTGGAAGAGAGGTAGGGATTCAGTGTTCTTGACAAGGTTTAGAGTCAAAATAAACTGCACAATATTTATTTAGAACCTTATAAATATGGTAAAAATACAAAGAAATTGTAGCCATAAGCTCTACTCTTATGGAATTCATAATATAATTAAGGAAGTAAGATGATTTGAGAAGTGCCTAACAGTAGAAGAGAAAAATAACAATTTTAGTCAACAGGATGGTATCAAATGCAGTGTTTCAGAAATAGTTTCCATTCCAAACAAAAGACCTTCCTAATGTGACTATGGGCCCTATTTCATGACTAGTGAACTAAATGACTTAAAACAGTTGCTTAACCTTTGTGGGTCTGAATTTCATTATCTGAAGAAAAAAAAAAGGCTAAAATGAATAATAGTTGAACTAGTTTTTAGACCTAAAAATCTGTAACTGTGACTCCTTTTCATGAGAAGGCCATGAATATACCTAGAGGGGCTAAAGCAAGCCATCAGAAAAGCCTACATTCAGTAAGTGACAGAGTGTCCATGGAATATTGTAGAAATAGATTGGGTGTCAGAAACAGGTTCAAAAGTGGGGTACTTCAATAAAATATTTAAGTATTTCCTGGAGGTGGTTTTGGAGTCATCAATAACTTATTTTTCTTTTTTTATTTCTCCTTAATTACTATACTTTCACAAGATTAGAGGTAATTAAGTTTTACCATTTATCTGTGGAATCCAGTGTAGGGACCATAATTTCATTTCAACCAATAATGTTTAAAACCCTTGCAGATGAGAACGCTTGCACAGAGCTGCACTCCCCTTTCATCCAAGTGCATCTATGTGTAAGTTTGGTTTTGAATCTTGCTAGCTCAGAGGCCAAATTAAGAATTTTTAGTGCCATCTTGTCCTGCTTAGACTATGACATACCTGGTAATTTCTGAGACTGAATTGGAAATGTCATTTTCTTCAATGGATCAGAACAGGTTCCTGCCCTATAGAAAGTCTAAGTTTAACATATTTACATACTTCCCAGAATGTGTGTTAAAATGAATCTTGCCTGTGAAGCCGGCAAACTTCTCTTCCTTATGTCATCAATCCAGTGGACTTTGCAGTATCTGTTGCCTCTCTCATGGAGACTAAATAAAATGGGATCTTTTTACTTAGACCTCTTTCTTTTGAGTTCACCAAGAGTTCTAGGCCCAAGAGGTTGCTGTTGGATATATATTGGTGACCTGGTGTGAGATCACAGGCCAGTCTAGGTGAGGGAAGGCTGACTGTTCCTCTTCCTTGATACACATGGACAATACATACACAACACTACAGATCTCACCAAGAGGAGGGCTCTAGGTCCATCCCTTTATAATGCTCTTCCACTCTGTCCTTCAGGTTTCCTAACATTTTACTGTTATGAAAGAATGGTTTCCAGCCTTTCCTCAATGTTTTCTCTCTCCCACCAATCTGCAGCCTCTCCTCTGTCTGTCAGGCTTCACATCACCATGAATGAAGGGACTCTGCACACAAAGGCACAGACAATGCTAGTTTTTGTATGAGCAAGATTTGAAAGTTGGCACCAAACCTCTCCTTGGAAGCAGTGACTCCTTTATTGCTATTATTTCCCTCCTTTTTATAGCAACCATTCAAATTGCTTATTTCCCTCACCCTGGTGCTATTTATCAAAATCTTATATTTAGGAAAAAAAAGTAGATTCAGTTTGTTCCAAGATGTCACATTTTGATGGGCCAGGTTATCCATATTTTCATATGGAACAAATTTACCATATAATGAATACATCTCTGATGTTGAAACATTAAAGATCAAGTCCGTGAGAGAAGTTTAATTCAGAGAAGTAGAGATGCTGCCTACCTCTAATAATAACGTTTTACAATAGTCATGAAACAAAGTAATAATGGCAACTATCTCTTTACTACGTTCTTACAATATGCCAATGTAATTTGTAAATACGTCATCTCATTTATTCCCCAACAACCATATGAGATAAAGACTCTTTTTTTCTCTCATTTTACAACGAGGGAAATCAAGTATTAGAGATGCTAATAAGTTCACTCAACACACAAATAGTAGATGAGTAAACAGGATTGAAATTCAGGCAATCTGATTCTAGAGCCTAACTTCTCAACCACTACTTACTGCCTCTCAGTAAGTATTATAATTAAATAGATTGATGGCTGAGATAATATAGGACTATTTTAATTTAGGTTAGTTAAATTAAATTAGATCAGCAGACAGACACTAAAGTCCCTTCCCAATTATCACAGTTAAGTTTCTGAAAGCACACCTCTGGTAGCAGAATTTTCTACTGAGGACCTCGGGACCTTATTTTTTTTAAATGAGTTAGGGGAAATCAAGGATAGTAAAGGAGTACTTGAGAAAGCCCTTTTAAAATAAGTATTCTGAAAGTAAATAAATATTTTAAAAATAAGGATACCAGTGTTCGTTAAAATGGAACAATAAAATAGCCCTACAAGTTATAACAATATTTATCTACTTTAATATAAGGAGTATTCTACTATCAAATTTCCATTCACTAACTCTTGCTCAGTCTCTGCTTCTCATGAAATTTGCTTCAATCTACCACTGTTGTTCTTACAAAGGGCCATTCATATGCATCTGTAATGCCTTGTTCATAGTGTAATACATTTGTTCTTCAGAAAGTCTTAAGATTGCTAACAAGGTAAAAAGAACTATACACTAGAATTTTGAGGAAGAGTAGCTGATATTATAGAGTACTGTATATAGATATATTTCTAAACTACACAATGATAATCTACATATAATAATACATATCACAAAACAGTGAAAGGCATTACACAATGAATCATTATGTAGAAAGGAGTCTTTTCCTTATTATCACATTGATGATTTCCTTTTTGCCCCAATTATTTGGGAGTAGATATATTTGAAAGCCTATTAGGCTAAGCAACATTGTGGAAACACTGTTCCTTTATCAAATACAGCAAGCTAAATTGAAAACCTGTAATAAGAGGTGAAAGTTTGTTACCTGAAACAGTGAGAAAGGTTGGAAGATGTAGGATTAAGGATACGGTGAGAGTGAGCCAAACAAAGTATAAACGATGGAATATCAGATGGCAGGGTTTATATACGATATGTAAGTAATAAGTATTTACTGAAAAAAACCATAATGGTAAATGGATGGATTAATGGATTCGTGGGTGAACGGATAAATGGATGGATGAGGTAGAAAAATACTGAATATTTCTAACTCTATAATTTTGACAAGGATTTAATCAGGAATAATATTTGATTGCTATATTGCATTCTGTTACAATCTCTGTTAGACTTTTCCATCCATGAGTATGAAAAATAAAAACATAATGTCCTCTAATCACTATCTGTGAGAAGCTAAGGATATATTTTGTTCTGCTTCTTTTATACTGTTTCATATTAACAAGACGTTTTAAAACATCATGAAAAGTACCAACCTTGAAAGCTGCATTTTGTTTTTCTCTTCTCACCTAAAAAAATGAAAAAGACAAGAAAAAAAAATGGAAATTTAAGTGAAAGCCAATTAAGGCAGCACGGCAGTAAGAAGAGATTTTTAAGAAAACTTTTACCCATTTTCCCTTGACAAAGGAGATACATTTAACTGTGAAGACAGAAATACTCTGATAAAACTTTTTCTCCCCCAAATAGTTTTTTTTAATATTTTGTGTTTTTTGTACTTCATAATAGTTTGCTTTTTAAAATTTTGGGAAGCAAAGCAATTATTAATGACAATGAGAAAAAACTACAGAAGGAATGCTTAATAAAAATGATAAAACTAAATTGCATATAAGAAGAAAATAGACAGGCAGCAATTAATCAACCCATGGAAATGTGCCATCTTGATAAGATTTTTTGATAAATTCAGACAAAAGTATATGAAGAGGCTATTATAATTTATTCTCAGGTTCTGTATTTCTATTCTTGAATGCTGATCAGAACATAGGCTTTTGCTTCTTCTCTCTCTTTGCTCCCCCAATAATCTGTTCTCCCTTATGGACCAAGTGATTATTGTGTTGTTTATAATAACTGTTCTACATTCCTTATGGAAATTGTAATTACGATGCTGAATATTCAAACTGCAAGCCACTTTTCTCAGGGAAATTGTAATTATGATAATGCAGTATTTACCCAACCAATGTTTTCTAGTCATTGTTCTCTTTCAGGAATGAGGAGGTGAGAGAAAAGCACTGAAATAAAACATCCTGTTGGGATCACACATATGTATTCTGGAAAAGCTTAATAATAATCATAACAATAACCAATAATTGCTATAGGGCAGGCATGGTACAATCAGGCTGACATGTATAGGACATACGTGTGTATTGCATGCAGGTGTATATAAATTATGTATGTTTCTCAACCTTCATACCAAGCCCATGAGGTAAGTTATATTACTATGCCAATTTTATAAGGCTCAGGGATATTGAATAATTTGCCTAATATCACACAGGTAATAAATAGTAGAGTAAGGTTTAAACCCAGGTCTGTCAGATTTGAAAGTCTATTTATGAGTTCATTGTCAAAAGCCTTTGTTTCACTCACTGGTATCCATGTACACTGGTGAAGTGATTCCCTGGAAGTCTGTCTTTTCCAAAACCAGTGTTTCTTTAGTCTCTGTGAAGTATAGTCTGCTCCCTGGCAGACAGATCCCGGCTACAACCCCTACTGTTAAAAAGTGGAATTTCTACCCTCACCTCGAGAATGGAATACGCCTCTGTACAGAGTGAAATTCAATGCCATCTTTTTGAAGGGCAATTTGGCATTATTCATTAAGATTAAAAATTTCCATGCCCTCTGATCCAACAGTTACACTTCCAGAATTTATGCTAAAGGTATACGAGTAGTCAATACAGCATGGCTTTAAATAGTTAAAACCTGGGCAGCCCCAGTGGCTCAGCAGTTTAGCACCGCTTTAAGCCCAGGGCCTGATCCTGGAGACCCGGATGGAGTCCCCCATCAGGCTTTCTGTATGGAGCCTGCTTCTCCCTCTGCCTGGGTCTCTGCCTCTCTCCCTCTCTCTGTGTCTCTCATGAATAAATAGAAATTGTTTTAGAAATAAAATCTTAAAAAAAAATAGTTAAAACCTATAGAAGCAGCCTGAATGTCCATCAAATAGTTTGTGGTACAATAGAATACAATAGGATATTAAAGTTATTAAAAAGCAAGGTTCACATTAAGTGTTCTGGAAAAATGCCCACAAAATACCGTTAAAACAGCAAGTTGTGAAACAGTATATATAATATGATTTTACTTCTGTTAAATATATACATTTATTTATATAGTAATATCTGATTTTGCAAAGAACAAAATCTAGAGGAAAAGACACCAAATACTTAAAGTCATTCTCTTTTAGTAATAAGTTGAAGAGGGAACTTTCCCCCATGATTAATGAATTCTCAGTGCTTGAAATGTTTAATAGTGAACACACAGTTTTTTTTTTTAATTTTTATTTATTTATGATAGTCACAGACAGAGAGAGAGAGAGGCAGAGACACAGGCAGAGGGAGAAGCAGGCTCCATGCACCGGGAGCCTGATGTGGGATTCGATCCCGGGTCTCCAGGATCGCGCCCTGGGCCAAAGGCAGGCGCCAAACCGCTGCGCCACCCAGGGATCCCCAACACACAGTTTTTTGATAAACATAAAACAAATTTTGAAAACTAAAAAAGAATCAAGTACACCCCAAAAAAACACAAAAATTATATTATTTCAAAAAGAAAGCCAACAAAACAAAGTAAAATCCCATGTCAATCACTGAAACATCTTAGTAAGTGATCCCCTAGGCAAAATAGGAACTGGATCTCTCCTAACTCATCTCATCTACCTGCCTTACTTCCACTTTGCCAGATCTCTACAGGGCCCCAAGCAAGGATGGAAACTCACTAGAAATCAGCAGAAATCGTTTAGGATTTTTCCAATATTAATAAGCAGTGACTGATACAAGTACATTTTGGGCATGTTTTTAAATCCCATAATTGCAAGATAGGTATTTTACTTTCAGTTTTATAAATGAGGAAAATTAAGATGACTGAAATAATTTATTTACTCAAATGTTCCAGGTTAGCCTGTGTTCTTTTTTTAACTTGGCATATTGACCAGCCTTACTCAAAAAAGAAAATAAGATTAAAAGGAAGCTCAAAAACTAAATCAAAAGAGTGCATAAAAGGCAGGAACAAAAATATATAATTAGTGATTTTTTTTTAACAGACTACATAGAAGCAGACTTCTAGCCACTGGCTTACCATCTTATGGAGCCTGAAGACTTTCAAGATCTGTTCTTGGTTCTCCTCTAAGCTTTACTCTATCTTAGATAACCTGCCCAAGGAGTTGCATTCCCCTCTCACATTCTTTTTTTAAGCCTTAGAACCCTTGTTCTTTTAGTGGAACCCATTTATTTCATATGGGCCAAACAATATACAATTCTGCTCTCCTACATACGTAAAGATTGATGAGCTGCCCAATCTGATAACAACAGGGGTGAATGCCGAGCCTCAGTTTCAGCACTAGCCCTCAGGGAGAGCAACCAGCCACTTGATGGAAAGCTGATTATGACCCTGGACCTCTTCTACCTAAGAAGGAACAGTGATCCATTTTTGCTAAAACTGAGGCAAATTCCAAATACAGGTTTTCTTACTTGTCTTCAGGGCTTTGTTCAGCACCATAAACTGAGAACCTATGGAATGTCTGATGCATCAGTACACGATACTACATAGTATCACCTCAGACCAGTGGAAATACTTTGGACTTCAGCAGTGGGCACATAATGGAATCTACTTATCATGATTTGTATTACATGACCCAGAAGCTGCTGGCCTGACAGTTCAATGCAATCCCTTTTGGCAGTACAACTGAAACACCAGTGTTGAAGATGATATTTTTCAGTGATGGGGTGTCATTTAAAGGATCCGAGAAATATTCCAAATCAAGACCATTCTTTGATACTGCATCCCCAATAGACAAAATGAATACATGGGTCTAGGAACCAAGGGGAGGAAGTAGAAGTGGTTGAACTTAGCATCACTCCCAGTGGCCCACGTGGGGAATTTGTGCTTCCTATTTCCACAAATTTAGGCTCTGTGGATCCAGAGATCCTGATTCTTAGAGGGGGAATGTCTCTATGAGAGGACACAGCAGGAGTCTCATTAAACTTTAATGTATATTTTGTATCCAATCACTTGGGCATTCTGTGCCAGCTGACTGGCAACAAGAAGAGTCACCATACTGGCAGAGTAACTGACTGATTATTAGGAAAAAGTAGAGCTGCTGTCCTATAACAGGGGCAAGGAAGAATTTCTGGTATGCAAGTGGTTCATAGAGCATTTCTTAGGATTTTCTTGCTTTTTTTGATAGTAAATGGACAAGTACAGGAGCCATCACCTAAGAAGGGAATGGTGTGGAGAGGTTCAGATTCCTCAGTAATGATCTGTGCCAGGCCACAAGGTAAGCCACATCTATCAGTAGAGGAGCAGGCAGAGGAAGAAGGAATTCTAGAATGGGTAGTAGAAGATAGTAGACAATAGGAAGTTAATAAGTATCAGTACTGTTGTGGTCTTGAGACTGGATGCACCAGCAGGGCTGTAGTCTCCACTAATCTTCCTCTTGGAGGCTTTCTCAAAAAAGGTGACCTAGTAAGGAATCCTGGAGAAGCTTATTCCCAATGGAATAAACTCATTATAGGAAGGAAGAAGAGCCAAATGTCACAAGAAGTAGACCTAGTAGATGTACAAGACATCACCCATATACACCCCTTTAGGACAAGGGAGAAATTTCCCCAGCTGCCTCAAGTGTTGGCTTCCAATGGCTCACAGCTGACTCCTCTAGAGATTTTTCTCCTACCAAGGGGAACTGACTCACCCCAATCATGCCCCCTTCCACAGGCAGCTCACATCCAATGACTCATCAGTAAAGGAGTACAAAGGCCAAGTCCCTTTATCTCTATCTGGGACACCTCCAACAATATAGATTCCCAGTACAATCCTGAACAAACTTGCTGCATAAAAACTTCCATCTCTGGAATGCCTGGGTACTCAGGGGTTGAATTTCTGCCTTTGGCTCAGGGTGTGATCCCTGGTTTCAGGGATTGAGTACTGCATCAGTCTCCCTATAGGGAAAGAAAGGCGTTTCCCTCTGCCTATGTCTCTGCCTCTCTCGCTGTGTCTCTCATGAATAAACAAAACAATAACAACAGAAAAACTTCCCATCTCAGAGTCTCTCTCTTAGGAAAATTGGCCTAAAGCAAGATTACAAAACTCAGAAGACATGGCACTGAACACAGATACAACTGCCTATAAAGCCTGTATCATATCCATAATATCTTCCTGTGTCCCATGAAGAACAGCTTAGGGGCACCTGGGTGGCTCATTTGGTTTAGCATCCAACTTTTGATTTCCGCTCAGGTAGTGATCTCAGGGTTGTGAGATTTAACCCCAGGTTGGGCAGGCTCTGCAGGTAGTCTGCATGAGATATTCTCTCTCTCTCTCTCTCTCTCTCTCTCTCTCTCTCCTCTCTCTCTTCTTTCTCCCTCTGCTCCTTTTCCCACTCATGCTATCTCAAATAAGTAAATAAATAAATCTTTAAAAAGGCTTAATTTAATTGTCAACATATATTTGTTTAGGCAGTAAACACAGTCAATAATGTTATGTTTAAGTTTTAAGTCAGAAAGCATTCTTCAGTGTTACACAGTATCTACAATTATGCTGCCATTCGAACATTAAACTAATGTATTTATCCTTCTTGAAATCCAGACTGAGATAAATTAAGAGACAAATATACACATACATACTAATTTATATTGTATTAAAATACATGTACATACATAATGCATATACATATGTATATCTATACCTATACCTATGTTATAAAACATGTCTCAAGACTAATTTCAAGGTTAATTTGGCCAAAATCTCTATAGTTTTGTTAAGCTATTTTCAAAGAACAATATGATACCTTTATTTTTTAATATTTTATTTATTTATTCATAAGAGACACACACAGAGAGAGAGAGAGAGAGAGAGAGAAGCAGAGACATAGGCAGAGGGAGAAGCAGACTCCATTCAGGGAGCTCGGCGGGGGACTCGATCCCAGGACTCCAGGATCATGCCATGGGCCGAAGGCAGATGCTCAACCGCTGAGCCACCCGGGGATCCCCCAATACGATACCTTTAATCATGCCATTTTTCTAGGAAAAAATTCAGGCTTCTCTGTTTCAGAAACCTTAAAAAATTTGGTAGGGGCTTACATTTTCTACCATAAATGTACAGATTTTATCAGGCATTAAATGTAGTCAGAACAATTTACAGTCTAGCAAAATGTTATTTCAGGCAGCCTTTATAATCAGAACAAGAAGTTTCCTAATTCTATGCAGTTTTGAGAGAATGCAGTTAGGATTTTACAGCCAGTGAACAGTGCAACTCAGTGGTCATCATATCTCTGTAGTCTCTTTTCTGAAAATTGTTGGATTTCTTTGCTCTGTTCCTAAAGAAATTCCACATCACAAATTCCTTTTTCTCACTTACTAACTCTTAATACTGGATCCAATCATTATACTCTTCTGTCTAAATATATGTGGCATCATTGACACGAATTTATTCATGTCATCAGGCCATTATAGCTCATTAAGGGCTCCACATGATAAATAAACACAAGGTGTTATTATGTATTCCTCTGATAGAAAATTTCTGAAAGTTATAAAACAATTTTACTTGTCTTAAGTTGGTGGATACTTATTTCTTTGGGATCTAAGTTTGAGAAACTCTCAAACATCAGAGGGATGCAAAAAGTTTCAACTTGTGATAACTGGGATAAGAACCTCCCCAAAGAAGCTGCTTTATATATCCCAAGGAACACAGGAAACATTTCAAATGAAGCAGGAAGCTAACGAACTGGCCTTTTTACTAAGAGGCAGCAGTTTTATACAGTATACTCCAGTCAGTGGGCTTTAAGTTAAAGACATCCAGACTTCCAGAAACACCTTTACTACACTACTGTTCACCTAATGAGTGATAATTCTGTACAACTGTACAACCAGGAATTCTAAATTTGTTCTGGGGTCATTCATTATTCTTAAGCAAAGCCATTAACATGTAAACCTGTAACCTCCAGAAAGACAGCAGCATAGATTTACATCAGTTCATTAATCATTATAATTAGGGCTGTGGAAGATACAAAGATGTTCACAACTTATTCACAAGGAGCTTACCTTGACTTGTAATGCCAGTACATCTGGCATTCTCTCAAAACTACATTGGTAACTGGCTCCTCAGTTCCTAGTGAGTAATATGTTTGGGTCCAGGAAAGGGGGTCCATTTTTGCCCACAACACCCAGAACTAGTATAGTTGAGTGACTGTCAGTATAGATAGCAACATGTTACACTACATTTAACATCACAGTGGTACCTATGAAAATGCAGACCAACAGATAAAGACATGCAGATAAAGGCATGGGGTTGATTTTGCAACCCTAGGGTCTCTCCAGGACAGAGAATATCAGTGGAAAATGATGTTGTAAGAATTTAATCTTGATACATTTTTTAAAAGAATATTTACAATTATTTGATTTTAAACTACACGGGAGAGAGGTTGGGGAAATGTCTTAATTTGTAGGGTGAATTCTAAAGAAACTGGTAGCAGGCTGGAGCCAAAGAAATGGTTTGGAGATGAGGAGTCAGTTTACAAGAATTGCTGAGGTGGCACTTGCAGGAATGTAAAGGCAGGTTTGTTTTCTGTTTGTCTGCTCTGGTCCTATTGACAGAAATGGCAAATACAGTCCAAGTTAACTAATGTGAAATCATGCCTTCCTACCAGTCTGAAAGAGCAGAGCATTATGGTTATAAAAGCACTGAACAAGGAAATTAGGATGCCAGGTTTTAGTCTATACTCTGTCTCCAAATAGTTATCCGCTTACGGGCAACATTTTTCCTCAACCTGAGGTACAAGCTAAGTCTCAAGAGACAAGCTAGGCAAAGGAAAGGTGTACATCTTGACGTAGTCTAAATAAAAGACAGCTGGTATGGTGTATTCAAGCCAGCATCCCTGAAGGGGAACCAAAAGGAATATTCAGAAAGACAAAACCTAAACAGAAAGACAAAGAAGGAATAGAATCAAAATATGTACCAGAACCAAATGTCAGGGGACATATGGAAAACTGGATTAAACCCACAATGGGACTATGTTTGGATATATGAAGTAGATCCTACAGGGACCATATGACAGCAAGAAATGTGGATTTGTGTTGATTGTTTAGAAATCACATGGTGCATTTGCGGCCTGATATCAAGGAGGACTGCAAGCCCTGCACAAAAGGTATGTCTCTCTTTCACATGGTAAATGGCACATGGTAAGCACTTAACAGAAAACTTAGAATGAGTGAATGAATGCATGTGTGAATAGATCAGATAAAAGGGATACAACTAAAAAAAAAGGATACAACTAAATGGGACAAATATAGCAAATAACTAAGTGATGAACTAAAAATAATAAGATGCATTTGATGAGTATCATTGGTTAAGAAGCACTGGCAAGGAATCAGGGAGCCAGAGTGTCATTATAAGTGTCTTATAATTTTTAAACTGATCCTTGATATCATACAGTCTTTTAAAATAAAATAAGGAAGTAATATAATGAAAAACATGAGATTTTTACTTGGCCCTTCTCTACCCCCCAAAAAAAATCCCCAATACTTAACACAGAATCATTTAGACAAGAATATACAAGAGAAGTATGACTTTTGAATCAATAGGAAATGCGATGTGTCTCTCACACATTTTAGTGCTATCTTAGGCTTTATTATTACACCTGCAACATATAAAGGAAGGTAGGAAATGAACCTGTTTTACTGTTCTATTGTCATATCAATAGGGAGCATTGCTTCTGTTTTGGAAACCAGATTTTATAAGATCCATAGACAAATGGAACATAATCTAGGAGAAAGGCTAAGTTAGTGAAGAAATTCAAAATAATATAAGGAATGGCTGAGGGAACTGAACATGATCAGAGAAAACACGCATATTGTTTTGGAACATCTGAATAAGAGTCATAAAATTTTAGCTGGAGAAATTTGAAGTAACATGATGAAGAATACTAAAAACTGTATCAAGATGGCTTTTATTGTCCTAAGACAGGAGCTGGCAAACTACAGGCTGGCAAATCCAGTCATACTCTTTATATATTGTTAATGTCTGCTCTCCTGCTACAGTAGCAGAGATGAGCAGTTTTGACAGAGACCATATAACCCATAAATAAATTTACTATGTGACCATTTACAGAAAAAAATTAGCTGGCCAGTGTCCTGAGAGACAGACAACTATTCCTTCATTTATTCATTCATTTAGGAAACATGTTTCAAGCATATTCTATGACTCTAAAACATATAAGACATTGGCAATAAACAGATAAGACAGTTTGTACCTTAGCCTAAATACCAATTTCCTTGTCACCAGACATAAATAAACTAGATGACCATTAACAGAGGATATTTTAGAGGGGAAAAATAATGAAATACATATTGGATTCAATGACTTCAAAGGTTTCTTTCAAATACAAAATTCTTTAAAAGGGTAAGTTTCATGGAGGAAAAAACCTTGAAAACCTGGTAAATGGAAACATATGGAAAAGTAGGAAATGGGGTTCCTTTAGGCAAGAAGAAGAGTGAGTGATGAGAAAATAAAAACCAGTCAATTTGGATAAGCATATAGAGTAGGAGTGAGAATACATAAAGAAGGTATGTCTGGAAAGACCAGAAGAAGGGTATTCTACATGAGGCTTAACATTTTTCAGATTACTTCAGACAATGGGAAACTACAAAGTCAAATCCTGAGAATATTGATTAGACAGTGATATGTATGATGAATTGGAGAAGAAAGGATAGTACAGGCATAATATAAGAAAAGCACAAGTTCTATAGATTGGAATGGGAAGAGAGAAGCAGAAATGCATATGTATTTCACATGGATGGGTTATGTTAGGCCCACAGCAACTCAGGCTTTTCAAGAACAGGGAGCAGAGGCTAGGTGTGACTGGGGTCTATCCCTAATTGTGTATCTCTTTCTCAGAGCCAGGAGTTTCCTTTATATAAGACCCAAGGAAATATGGTAAAGTCCATCCTCAGTACACAAGGAAGTCCAACATTGTTGGGTAGAAAGTGGTGTCATTCAAAATAGAATCCCTGACTGTAATTATTGCTATATATAGAATGGTGTTTGAAGTCTTAGAGAGAAGCCATTAGCTTTTTCAGGGCCCTAGTTAAAAGGTAACAATTGAGAATACACTCATTTCTCAATTGTTGCCTTTTAAGAGTGTATCAAATCCAGAAGGAAACTGCAGAGCAAAACAAACAACCAAAAGTTCAATAGTAGTTTTCATTAACATGGTAGAAATATAAGAATAAATAAATAAATAAATAAATAAATAAATAAATAAATAAATAAATGTGTGTGTGTGTGTGTGTGTGTGTGTGTAGGTATTCATATACCAAAGGCTGCAGCCCATAGGTTGGTGAGCTTTAGGCTATTAATGTATTACATAATATAGTTTGGAACTGAGAATGGTTATGAATACAGACAGCAGATCTCAAGGAATATTGGTACAGCCTATAGAATAATCATTAACTACTTTTATGAGTAGTTAAAGTGTGTCCTTAGGAATTTGGGTAGGAGTGTACGTGTACGTATATCAGATATACAAGACCATGCTTAAGTCTGAATGGGTACAATCAAGAAGAAAAACAGGCAATAATTTTTTTCAAAGATTATTATTATTCCTAGATTATAATTGTGGCTCTAAAAGGAAGTCTTCATCTTCTGCCCATAGTCTACTCAACAGTGTCCAGTGGAAGTGGTTAGCTGGCAGAAAGTCTCAGTCATATGTTGATAAATGAGGAAATCACCTAGATGGCCATTTTTGTACTTTAACCTAACCTTTGTAAAGAAGCCAAAAGCTGCAAATTGGGGAAGATTTTTGGCCAAATCATTAGAGTGCTGCCCTGTGGATCAAAAGACTCAGGCCATCATTTGAACTCGTAGATTTAAATTTTCCTTTTGTTGTTAATATATTCAAAGATGTCTGCATATTGTTAATAGACAAAGTGAGTATGTTGCAGTGGGAAGAACAGTCTTTGGGTTCAGATGCACGTAGGTTGAATCCCACCCAGCATTACTATTTATTAACTGGAAAATACTGGGTGAGGTCCTTAACTTCCCTGAGCCCTCATTTTCTTATGTATAAAATGAGAGTTGATGAGATTATATAGAGATAGTGCCTGGCATTTATTAGACACAAAGTAAATACAGTTCCATTTCTCCTTTAATGCTGTTTTTGATTATTAAACTATCTCAGTCAGTTGCATGTAATCATTTGTGACATTCAAAATAAGAAAGAATTATTAGAACATCTCAAATGTCTAGTATTCAAAGATGTTCTCACATGGAATGCTTCACATGGAAAGATTCACATGAGAAAACTCATTAGATGTGTCTTCGTAAAACAATCATGTCAATAAATCATGTACTAAGTGAGTTTAGCCAGCCACCTACACCACATTATGGCCATTAATAGGTGTTCATTTATATTAAGGACAGACATAATATCCACGGGGAGTGTCAGCCAAATACCAACTAAATACATTTCATATTTCTATGTTGTGCCTTAGCAATACATAGAGCAAAGCCTTGAATCTCATGGGGCTCATTCACATGTAATCTGTGAATTTCAATACCTGAAATTCTCATATAGAATACTGTAATTAAGTTCTACAGGCCACAGAGTATATTTTAATGGAAAGTGCTAAAGCATAGCAGCTAATAATATTTGTTCTATTTTTAGATACCCTTGAGAGGGCTCTTCAACTTGCTGTGTGATCTTTGACAGGTTACTTGACCCTGTGCCTCATTTTACTGATCTGTAAAATGGGGAGAGTAATAAATAGTATCTACCTCACTGGGCTACTATGAGGATTAAGTGGGAAACTCCTGCAATTTAACCACTTGATAACACTGGAATCATGATTTTTTCACACCTTTTTCCAAACAAGATTTGTGGAGATGTATGACATACATAATGATTAGAACCAAAGGGACAAAAAGAATAGGAAGATTACTATAAAAGGTGGTGGTTGTGGAGGTGAGCTCTACTCTGCCTTAGGAGGTGATCTTCCTCAAGTCCAATCCAGAACCAAGACTCCTGATTCAAATCCTTCATTTGTTCCTCATCACCTGTAGGATGAAGCTCATTCGCCCTAGCATATATGCGAGGCCCTTTGTAGGGTAGCCTCTGCCTACCTTGCTGGAAGCATTCACCTTTTTATTTTAAAAGTTAAAATATCATGGATCTCTAATATTTTTTTTTGTACAGAAGATCTTAGATTTATGCTCTGCCACTTGTCTTTATATATGTCCCTTCACTACCCAGCATGCTTTCTTCTCTCTTCCTTTAAGGAAGATCATATAGTATTAGAAAGTTTAGGAAAGGAAGTCTGAACTTGTTGGAAGAAGGTCTCCAAGAAAAGCCAGCATGTTACAGGGACTAGACACTCAAGAGGGAGGCCTAAGGATTCTAGACAGTGGCAAGTCAAGCTCCTCAGAGGATCCCACTCAGGAAGCAGACAGTTCATACGGAAAATCTCCAAGCACACGAAGCCACCAACACAGACAGGAATTTGGAGGTGAATGAATAAAAAAGAGGTTTGTCACCTCCAAGCCCAAACTACTAAATTAATGTTGAATGTTGATTTATGCTAATGACACTTAGTAATGTAATTCTCTGTAAGAGCATCTGTACAATATTTCAGATATTCCCAGAGGCGCTTAGAGAGAAGGAGTAAGTCAACCAGATAATATTGTGTGAAATTAATTAAACAGTGACTTTAATATAAGGAAGCTCTGAATTGGAAAATACATCTGTTTTATATAAGCATTTTCTTCCAACACACCTACAGTGTTTCAGTTTGTCTAGAATTTGTGATAAAAGATTTTGGAGTAGAAAAAGCTAGTTTTATCCTAATGCATCAAAGGTTAATAGGCTTGTTGGTAGAATTACATCTATGAAAATTCTTTTATGTATTTTTATATTCACTAAAATAAAATATTATACAATATAAACAAGGACAAATTTGCACATATTAAATTAGTGACAAAGAGTACTATAATACTTATTTTTATTTTAAACTGATGTTAGATAATTTCAAAACTGTATTTAGATAAATTTTTTAAAACTTAGTAATGTTTAACAACATAATAAGGAAATCTACCCTCAAAATAAAAACCAAAGAACTGATCAGCATGTTCCTCCTCCAAAGCAAATGATCCCCTTGAACCCATCTCCTCAGGCAGTTAGCAATCTGAAATTCACATACATTATTCTCTTCCTTTCCATCTTACAGAGTGTTTGTTGTATCTGTAAGCATTCATATACAAAGGAATATATATATATATATATATGTACAAGTGAATTTTTTTCATTTTAAAAAGTCATCATCAAAAAAAATAAATAAATAAAATAAAAAGTCATCATCTTGTATTTAATTATTTGGGCTTTTCTCTGTTAGCATTTTATTGTAGCCATTTATATATTTGGATCTGCTTCATTTATTTCAATCTGGCATTCTGTTCTATACTTTTATTGACAGAGAGAGTGAAAGAGAGTACGAGCATATGTGTATGCATGTGCAAGCAGGGTAAGAAGCACAAGGGTGGGGCACAGAGGGAAGGGCACAGAGCTGGATATGGGGCCCAGTGTCATGACCCTGAGATCATGGCCTGAGCTGAAATTAAGAGTCCGATACTCAGCCAACTGAGGCACCCAGGAGCCCCCTATTCTATACTTTTAAAATAATAACATTCCCTTTCCTTTATGTTTTCCATTCTTTTAAAATAAATACATCATATTCATGGAATTCCACTCCTCAAACACATCTCCTGGTACTATCCTTACTTTTAATGTTATATTAGTTTAAATGTATTTTTATATTTCTTTTTGCTCTTAGTAATTTTTAAAACAATAGTTTTTAACAAAGAATGAAGTGATTTTTAAAACACCACATATTTCTTGCAGTATCTCCTAATACATACCTATCTTCTTCTTTAAGTACTATATCCAAAGTTCTCAGGGTGGGTCTTGGTAGGCTTCAGAGCTTTGTATAATAAAGTCGATCATCTCTAACAAATTCAAGGTCTTATGTAACTAGCTTTTGATATTTTAAAAGCTCTCCGCCATTTTCTTGCACCCACTGTTATAGTTGAAAAATCTGATATTAGTCTTTTCTTGTTTATTTCTTTTTAAAAATTGTTTTAAATTTAAATTCCAGTATAGCTAACATACAGTATTATATTAGTTTCAGATGTACAATGTTGTGACTCAACAATTCTGAAAGTTACTCAGTGCTTATCAGGATAACTGTATTCTTAATCCCCATCACCTATTTTTCCCACCCCCTATCCACCTTTCCTCTTGTAACCATCAGTTTATTCTCTATAGTTAATAATCTCTTTGTTGGTTTGCCTCTCTCTCCTTTTGTTTTTCCTTTGCTTGTCTGTTTGGTTTCTTAAATTCCCCATATGAGTGAAATCATATGGTATTTGTCTATTCTGACTGGCTTATTTTGCTTAGTATTATACTTTCTAGCTCCATCCATGTTGTTGAAAATGGTAAGATTTAATTCGTTTTTATGGCTGAATAATATTCCAATCCATTAATGGAATATTCCATTCCATATCTCCTTTATTCATTTATCTATTGATGGACAATTGGGCTGCTTCCATAATTTAGTGATTGCAAGTAGTACTGCAATAAACATAGAGGTTCATGTATCCCTTTGAACTAGTGTTTTTGAATTTTATGGGTAAATAGTAGTGCAATTACTGGATCATAGGATGGTTCCATTTTTAACTTTTTGAGGAATCTCCATATTTTTTCCCACAGTGGCTATAGCAGTTTGCACTCCCACCAACTGCACAAGGGTTTCTATTTCTCCACGTCCTTGCCAACACTTACTGTTTCTTGTGTGTGTGTGTGTGTGTTTGTTTGTTTGTTTTTAGCCATTCTGACAGATGTGAGGTGATATCTCATTGTAGTTTTGTTTTGTATTTTCTTGATGATGGGTAATGTTGAGCATCTTTTCCTGTGTCTATTGGCCATCTGTATTTCTTCTTTAGAGAAATGTCTTCTGCCTATTTTTAATTGGGTTATTTGTTTTTTGGGGTGTTGAGTTGTATAAAGTCTTTATATATTTTGGTTACTAATCTTTTATCAGACATGTCATTTGAAAATATCTTCTTCCATGTACTAGTTTGTCTTTTAGTTTTATTGTTTGCTTCTCTGTACAGAAGCTCTTTGTTTTGATGTATTCCCAATAGTTTATTTTTGCCTTTGTTTCCCTTGCCTCAGGAGACATATCTAGATAGAAGTTGCTATGTTCATAATCCAAACAGTATGAGTCTTATTTCTTTGATGTGATCTATTTCCTCCTATCTTCATTCTATTAATATTTACCAAATGCCTACTATGTGATGCACTAAGTTAGGCAACCCGGTGCTAGAAGTGAACAAGACACATTAGCCACACATTCTTGAACACTGCCCTCTAGTGCTATGCACTTAACACAGGCAAACACATGTTTTTAAGGCCAATTTTAATGGAAGTACTACCTTCCTTTCATAATCTTAAAGACTTGGTGCTCAGAATCTCTATACCATTTGCTTCACTTGACTTGCTACTTATTTCCAGATCCAAGTTTCTGCTGGGTTGTAATTAACCTCACCTGAAGTGATTTAAAATTCACTTGATTCACCTAGACGAGATTTCACTTTCATATAGCTGTTAAAAAGTTATACAGAAGTAAATTCACACAGAGGTTAATTTTATATAAGAAGAACTCATAATTGAGGGTTAGTGGGGAGGAATTTCTATATTCAACTTCATGCCTCTACTCTGAATTGAGAAATGTGAAGGCACAAATGCTGTTATGCTTCATAATGCTGTTTTCCTCTTTCTAGGCAAATAAAATTAGGCTTTGTGGCTGGGAAGAAGCTCTGTGCAGCTTAGGGAAAATTATGAAGCAGAAGGAAATGAAGTGAACAAAAGATAAATATTCAAAATATAATCTTGCCCTGGAAGCCTCAAATGTACTAAATCCTCTATGAATTGTGTTTCTTTCCATAAAAAACAGGATATGCTCATAGACATAGACATATATATGTGTGTGTGTGTGTTTCATTAACATACCTTTCTGGATAACCACAGCAAGGCTTAGCTATAGACTCCAAGAAGCCAAGAAAATGGACCCAGAGAGGAAAAAAGGGATGACAGGATTTATCAGAGAAACTTGCATACCCCTCGCAAGCTATGTGGACTTTTTTTTTTTCTTCTAAGATTTGTTTATTTATTTGAGAGAGTGAATGTACAAGTTGGGGGAGGGGCAGAGAGAGAGGATCTTTTAAGCAGACTCCTACCTGGGTGTGGATCCCACTGGGGGGCTCAATCTCACCACCCGGAGATCACGATCTGAGCCAAAACCAAGAGCCACCCAGGAGCCCCTATTTTTAACGAAATAATAGAATTCAACATATATCTTCTTTTAGGAAGTCAATAATAAAATACTACATCTCTGAGCCTTCTGGGAACTCAAACATGATAGCAGCTAATTGCCTTTGAGAGGAATATCAACAAGCATGAAGTACCTCTTCTCTAATTAAGGTGGACTTAATATTGGAAACCTTGCACATAACACATAGCTGACCTGCCACATATCTTCTCCCCACTCACAGCAACTAAAAAAATATATTTTAAATAATTACAAAGGAAGACCAAACAAATATGCATGCCTGTGAATAATTCTAAAACTAAAGGAAACTTTTGTATTGGTCAATGTCATTTCAATAGAGATGATAAGGTCTATAAATTTAAAAAATTTACAACATATTATAATATTTTTATCCCATGATTCTTTGATATGGAGCTTCTAATTTTAAAAACAAACTACTCTAGATGGTTTCTTTGTAAGGTAGGAGTTTCTTAGAATAATTTGTGAGCCTGAATATTGAGCAAAAGCATCAACATAATAATTATTTGGTTCAACCAAGACAAAAGGAAACATGAAGCCTTTGCCCCTTATATGGGAATAAGAAGGCTATCAAACAAGTTTTAAGTTTACAGAGCTTACAAGTTTTAAAAATTAAGTGTTAAAAACACAGTAAGAATGCTTATAAACATTATCTTGGGGTAAAGGGTTAAAATATAATGAGCACTGTATCTACCACCTGGTGTAAGTAATAAAAGATGTCCATTAACTTAAGTTCCTCACTGGTCCATCACTGATACCAGTTACTGTCCCTCCTGCTTCTAAAGGTAAATTCATTCACCAAATTTAGTGTTTTATCATTCCCTCAATGTTCTTGATAGTTTTAACACACTGCTTAATACCCTGAAACATAACATCCTACTTGGCAAATTTTAAAAGTTTATGTGACTAGATTTGCTTTTTTTTTCTGTCAGTGTTATGTCATTAAGATAGATTCATGTTGTTTTGTGCAGCTGTAGTTTATTCACTCTTGTTGGAGAGTATTACATTATGTGAATACACCACATTTTTTCCCCTTCATTCCACTGTTGATAGGCATTTGAGATTTTCCTAGCATTTCGCTACTATAAACATTGCTGCTCTTAACATTCATGCATGTGTCTTCTGGTTCAGGATCCTAAGACATGGAAGCAATAGTTTCCCTTAGGTTTAGAGCTAGGAATGGAATTGCTGAGCAATAGGGTCTGCATATGTTCAATGCTACCATAATATGCCAAACTGCTTTTGAAATCTGTTTATTTGAACTATGGACTTGAAAATTTTTCTGTTGTACATCTCTGCCAAGTCTTAATATCATAAGATTTTTACCTTTTCCCGATTCTGTATCTCATTGTGTATTTTAATGTACATCTCTCTGGTTTTTAATGAAGCTGATGATACACAATTTCTCATCTGTGTTTTGCTTTTTGAAGGTGTTTCTTGTGTATTTTGTGATTTTTACCCTGAGCTCATTTTTCTTGAAGCTTTATCTGTGGAAATTCTTTGATGCCTGAGCCAAATGTTGATTCACCCAAATGTAATTTGCATTTTCTCCTGCTACTCATTTAGAAGTTTTATCGAGCTGCAACAACTTGAAACTAAACATTTGGCTTGAGGGCTTATTTGGATCCCCCAAGTAGAATGAATTTAGGCTGTAAACCACACATGAAGGCCTACTGTGGTTGCTCAAATTCTTGGGAACTTTTCTTTTTCTTCACTCAATGTCAAGGATCAAGGAAGGCAATTATTCTTGCTATTTCCTGCAAAGTAGATGGCCTACTGGTAATTTACCTTAAAACAAAGGTGCAGCTCTTTAAGTTCTCAGCTTTTCCTGGACATGACAATTACGGCACAGAGGTATCATTCTCACTTATCTATGTCCTCTAGACATCAGCATTCCCAACTTCTGCCCCATTTCCTAAGGGTTCCACGGTCAGCCCCACTCTGATGCATCATCACTCAGCAAGGAACTCCTCTTCCTAGAGAACAAGCAAATCAAGCATCTCAGATTCACACACACACACACACACACACATACACACACACACCTCACTGTGATAAATGCAACCAGAACTTTGCAATTTGAAAATCTAGAAACGATTTTAAATTCAGGAGAAATCTAAGATTTTGTTTATTGTGCAGTCGAATGATATTATTTCAAGTTACAAATGGAAGGCACCATGCATTTCTGAGTTTGGAGGAAAGGAAATCTTAATCTAGTCTTGGCATCATGTTCCACATTCTGTAATCCCCTTTCTCTCTTCCTGTGTCAAGGTTTGCACCATTGCTAAATTGCCCTAAGTTAATTTGCTAAATCACATAGAAAATATTTTTGTGGTTTGGAAAAGTATGTTTTTTATAACTGAGCAATCTGTCTTTTATTTTTAGTAGACTCAAACTCAATTTTTATAGCTTGATGAGCCACTTTACTAATAATAGTTACCAATTTTTTTGGATGGCTGGGTAGCTCAGTGTTGAGCATCTGCCTTTGGCTCAGGGAGTGATCCCGGGGTCCCTGAATTGAGTCCCGCACCAGGCTCTCTGCATGGAGCCTGCTTCTTCTCCCTCTTCCCATGTCTCTGACTCTGTGTGTCTCTCATGAATAAATAAATAAAATCTTAAAAAAATAGTTACCAATTTTTAAGAGTGCCCTCTATTTGCCAGACAATGTTAGTGTGTTTATCAAATTTATTTTATCATATTCATCAAGTGCTTGCAACTCTTTCTGATAGACCAAGATTGCCTGGCTAGTAAATGCCTGAGGTATATTCTACATCAGGTCACTGCTTCCACAGTAGCTCCCTTATACTCTATAATATTACCACACATTTTGAGCAAGTAGCCTTCCCATTGTTCAAATCCAGAGAGCGACTACAAAATTAAACTATTTCTTTCAGCACATATTTTGAATTGTTTGGCAAATAACAATGGAAGAACCTTTTATTGTGAACTCTTAATTCACATCCATGTGTAATGGATGTTTATCCTGAAGCTTTGTATTATTTAATAATTATCTAGTTAAATCACTTTATGTATCAATCTATCAGGTATGGAATAGTTGATGTTTCTAGCTTCTGTGTTTATGAGCAGCTTCCATTGCCTTCTTGCTATTAAAATATTGACATATGCACACAAACAGAAAAAAGTTTCCTTTGAATGCCACATAAATGAAAAATTAAAAAGAAAAACAACCTTCACAAAAGAGTTTGTGATCACAGCCCACTAGACCTTGATATATATCTAAGTCGGCTATCCCCCAAAACAGCTTCTGTTCTAGTTTCCTGTAAAATGGGGATAAGACACTTTTAACTTCTTTCAGGTAAAAATGATTTAATGAAGACATGAATGCAAAGCAGTTTGGTATCTTCAGAGCTAAGAATTTTATAAACAAAAGGCATTATCATGATGCTCTTGTTATTATTCACTTGTGCTATAAAAACTTCCCAAATGCAGCCAAAGTATGAAAAAAAATTCAACCACATCATTGAAAAAGCTTTTATCTTCTTTGCTCTTCTATCTTAGAACCATTAGTTTAAAAAATGTCTGATATACCTGACAAGTCAGAAAGAACTATTGTTACCAATGGAAAAGTAATCTATATGCAGGTACTGATCCAACAATATATGACTCCCAGACATGTAAAACCACTAAAACATAGATGCAGGTAATTGTCAGAATAATTCTGACTCATCTTTAGTTTGCTTGCTTATTGACTCAAATCTGTCTTTTTTTTTCAAATCAACTTTATGCTGGTATAATTTATGGATAATATAATTCACACAGTGTAAGTATAAAAATCAATGAACTGTGACAGATTTGTAAATCCAAATAATCACTAACACACTGATCAAGTTATAGAATATTTTCATCTCATCAGAAAGCTCCTCCGTGCTTCTTTGCATAGACCCAGTTTTAACTCACTAGAAATGAGATCTTATATTCAAGTAGACAGTATTAACTTGGATTCAAAAATTCAGTGCCTGGATTCCTGCCAAAGGGATGGGGGTTACAGCAGTTGGAATCATCTGTTTTTCTATTATTTATGAGTTATCATTTCCTCAGAAAGGCCTTCCCCATCTAAAGGCCTTGTTACTCTCTCTTATCATACCTTGTCTTTGCCCTTTATTCTTCTTATCACAATTTGTAATTATGTATTTATTGGTGTGTGTGTGTGTGTGTGTGTGTGTGTATGAGTATTTATTTATGTTTATATCACTCCCTAGACTTGAGACTTTCCACAAATAGGAGGGTTTTTTTTTTCCATTGCTGGTATGTTCTTAATTAATTCCTGACACTTTTCTGGCACATGGAAGTACTCAGTAATTATTTTGAATACACCAATAAATACCTGATTAATTTATATAACATTTATGAAGTACCTACTATAGGCAAGGGGACTGCATTGTACTGAAGAGTTAAGGATGGAGAAGAATGTTTAATAAGGAGATTCTACTTATGTTGAATACATGATTATGTGTCTATAATACCTCAGTTATTACCATCACTAGTCAATTAAGATATTTGCTCTTTTAATTAGGATTTGGCTGATAATATGTTTGAGGGAAGAAGGGCTACTTTTTGAGAGAGAGTCATGCTGTCCATTCAACACATTTTGGAAAAGACAGTTTTGGAGTCAGATTCTCCTGGGTCCTCTCTGTGCTCTTCAGTAGGTATTAGTCTATGTAGGAGTCATATGACCCCTCTGACCTATGATTTCCACACTTATAGAATAGAAATAACATAGTTTTAGCCTCATATGGATGGTGTAAGGTTAAATAGTTTGTAAATAAGGGTTTATGTTACATAAAAAGGAAGAAATAATTGCTAGTGTGATGAATTAAGCATAAATACTGATGTCGGAAAAAACAGAGTTCAAATCTCAGTCCTACTATGGGCAAGAACTGTGACCCTGGCTGAAGTAATATCTGATGCCTCAATTTCATCATCTCTAAAATAGAAAAAAAATAGGAATAGTCACAGTTACTTTGTAGGATTGATATGAAATGACTTAATGTTTGTAAAATGCCCAGGTAGAGAATACCACATAGTAGGAACTCAATAAATGGAGTTATTACAACTATATTCTCATTATTATCATTAAGGTCTCACTGTATGCATGGTACTAGGTGAGGTACTTGACTTGTATTAAGTTGAGAATACTTCAAATGTGGCCACAGATATGCCTAACCTAGACAATTTTGTTTATTCAAAACTGTATTCCAAAAATGTGCATTTGAGAATCAAATACAAAATTCTATAGTCATTTTCTATTAATTCAGAAAGAATATCAACACAACAGAATGATTGCAACTATAATCAAAGAGAAAAATGTGGATTTGACTATGAGAATTCAAATGAGTAGTGTAACAATTTATTTTTTTCAACTTTAGATGTAGGCAACACTCAACCAAAGAGTAAAATTGTGAATGGTAGTGAGGGAGAATATATCATAAGATAAATCTTGATTTTTAAAAACAACCTTATGAGGAAGATACCTGACCAATGAATCACTCATAAAAAGTCTCAAATTAAAACTTTGCCTGAAATTAAGAGGCCAGCAAGTAGCTGAATTAATATTTCAACTCTAGAATTAATATTTGAAGTCTATCTATTCTAATGTTTGCCTTCTCTTATTGAGTATTTCTTATATCTGCTCTGTATCTGTTATGTGGCAGGTACTATTCTAAGCACTGGGGACACAGTCATAAAGTACAAAAAACAAAACTAAATGCAACCTTCAGAATGGGAGAAGATATTTGCAAAAGACATACCTGATAAAGTTTTAGTATTCAAAATCTATAAACAATTAATCAAACTCAACACCCAAACAATAAAAGTTAAGAAATGAGTGGAAGACACAAATAGACATTTTTCCAAAGAAGACATCCAGATGGTTAACAGATACATGAAAAGATGCTCAACATAACTCATCATCAGAGTAATACAAATCAAAACTACAATGAGCTATCACCTCACACCTGTCAGAATGGCTAAAATCAACAATACAAACAAAAAGTGTTGATAAAGATGTAGAGAAAGGAGAACCCTCTTGCAGTGTTGATTGGAATGCAAACTGGAGCAGACACTCTGGAAAACAGTATGGAGTTTACTCAAAAAGTTAAAAATAGAACTACCCTATAATCCAGCAATTGCACTATGAGGTATTTATATAAAGGATACAAAAACATTGATATGAAGGGACATATGTACCCCAATGATTATAGCAATATTATGTAAAATAGCCAAATTATTGAAAGAACCCAAATATTCATTGACTGATAAATGGATAACGAAGAGGTGGTATATAAATATATATAATGGAATATTATTCAGTCATCAAAAAGAACAAAATCTTGCCATTTGCAATGGTGTGGTTGGAGTTAGAGTGTATTATGCTAAGCAATATAATTCAGTCAGAGAGAGACAAATATCATATGATTTCACTCAAATGTGTAACTTAAGAAACGAAACAGATAAAGATGTTGGGGTGGGGGGGGGGAGACAGGCAAAGCATAAAACAGACTCTTAAATATAGAGAACAAGCGGAGGTTTCCTGGAGGGGAGGGGAGTGGTGAATAGGCTAAATGGGTGATGGGTATTAAGGATGGTTTGTTGTTGTGATGAATACTGGGTGTTTATGTAAGTGATGAATCACAAAATTCTATTACTGAAACTAATATTATATGTTAACTAACTGGAATTTAAATAAAAACTGAAAAAAAACCCCACAAAGTACAAACATTACCCTCATGTAGTTCACTTTCTAGAATATAGAATAAGAAGACCAATATTTGGTAGAGCACACTTCTATTACCTCATTTAGTCCTTGCTATATTTTGGGAGTTTAGCAGAGCAAATAACATCCCCATTTCATAGATAAGGAAACTGAGGGTAAAAGTGGCTTACTAAGCTAGCAAACTGAAGAGCCAAGACTGGAGCCTACATCTTCTGACTCAAGATCTAGTAAATTATTGATTGACAAATCAATGAAAACTTCAAATTTTACCCTTAAGGTAGAGGAGAGTAACCATATTAACAGCAATGGAGTGAAGTGCAAGGCAAGAACAAATATTTATCCTTAAGATGGAAGGGAACAGTGGTTGGTAACAAAAGGCAGATACAGAGCTCAAGAGTGGGATGCAAGGTAAGATCAACAGTCATTCCCTCATCCCAAGCAACCATCAAATAATGATTGAGGGGAGCTGGGATATACATATCTTGTGCCCCTTGGATGGGATAGCTCTGAGGAAAGGGTTCCCACGCTGCTTGCTAGAGTTCCCCATCAGGATTTAGCTCCAGTTATCAGGATGGCTAAGTTAGTTGATATATCCTTTATTGATTCCTGTTTTTCCTTGTCTCACTCCTTACATCCCTATGAATGTTTCTTGGGACTAACTCTGAAATAAATTCTCTACATCAAAATCTTCACACCACATTTTCTAGGGGCATCAAGACTAAGACACAAATTGATTTGCCACAGTAAAGGTGCCCAGCCAGTAGCCTTAGAATTAATGGGTCCATGTCAAAGTCATATCTGTTATCCAAAAATCTATGGCCAATAGAATGTTTCACTCTGCATACAGTCTATGAACCACTGTTGACTGGGGACTGGGTTTTTTGCCTTTAAGGATTTCCCTGTAAGTATTCTCTGAATCTGAATGCTCTCAGGGAAATGAAATGCAGTTTTTGCCTACACATCAAATGGAGACTATTTCTTCCATCAACAAAACAGAGTCAGATCACAGTAAAGAAGGTTTTTTTTTTTTTAAAAAAAGAAAATGTTTGCCTCTCCTTTCCCCACTGCCCTTCCACCAATGTTTACTCTCTCTCCTTCACCTCTTCATATATTCTTGCCTTTCTCCTCCCTTTCCTCCCTCATTTCTTCCTTCCTTCCTTTACTCAAACAGTAAATATATTCTTACCAAAATCATAGCCTTTTGGGAAAAAGATTCTTTTTAGTTAAGAAGGTAGGTAGATGCAAGAAAGCTGATTAATATCATCTTTCCTCCCTTGATGTCTTTTGTTTTCTAAAACTCTCAGAAGATTTACAAAGGTAGGCAGTGGTACCAAGTAAGAAAAAAAATTATTAGTATTGAGCTGTACCTAGAGCTCTTTTTTATTACCCAATACAATACACATAGATTCTTATTAAGAAAGAAAATCCTCTGTGAAGCAAATAATCCATTTCATTTTCCAAATGAGCACAGTGTAGCTAAAAGAAAGAACAGAATTAACAATAGAATTCTCAGTCTAAACCCCTTGTCATTTCCTTCTTTAGGAAAATGAACACAGGTGGAGAATGTATTAATTTCATTACAAGGTAGAAAAACTAAACTCACCTCATCTTTTTGTATTTAACTCCCAATTGGCATAAGGCCATTGCTGTCTCATTCATTAGATTATCAGAGCTCAAACAACCACCTATCTTGGCACTTGGGAACAGAATACACTTTCTTATTTTATTAAAAACAGAATCCTTGGCATAAGAAACAATACTAACATGGACTTCATAAAGTCAGTCCCAGCCCAACATCACAAATAACAGCCCATACGAAGCATACAGACGAAAGCCCTTGCATTCTTTTCCTTGAAGTAAGCTCTATAATCATAAAATACATGTCAATTACATGCTCATTAGAAACAAAGGACATAAAACAGGTAAAAAATGCACATAGTATATTAATGACAAACTTTATCAATTAAATTCAATGTGAGGTGTGCTGGAAAATGTCACTTAATTGCAATATTACCTCAAATTGGCATTCTTTCTCTTTTTCAGTGCCAATACGAGATTACAAGAAAAAATATGTTTTCATTGCCAAGAAAGTGGATTATGTTACATGAAGTATATTTCAAAAGCATTTCAACTGTAATATTGAAGTAAATGCCAAAGATATGGAAGTAAAACTATCTCTAACAGAAGTGAAATAAAACTTAGGTCAGGTAGCTCAAGGTGGGAAGCCAGTCAACCTGAGTGTATGTCAGCATGACAGAAAACCTTACCAGTCAGTGGACAAAACTGGCACATGACCTAGAATGTCAATCTTGTACAGTGGTAAGTAACTCAGAGTAGTGTATATATATATATTTATATATATATATACACACACACACACATATGTATGTGTATATATATATATATATATATACACATATACATACACATAAAATATCACACATTTAAGATTCATGTTATGACACACTCTGCTTCCGATACTAATTTCTCTACTGTTATGGTAAAGGAGGCTGCAGTAAAAAAACAAAAGTCACCTCCAAGTTATAATGATTCAGTGCACTAAAGTTTTTCTTATGTAAACAATAACCAGACAGAAACAGTGTGAAGTTGAATACAAACTTCTTATAACTTCTTGAGATAAACCATTAGCATTCAGGGAAGTTTTGTAATTGAGTTAGTCCATTTGGGCTATAGCCCAAACTTCTGGAGGGCAAGTTCACCACTCTTGCCTTAAGAACTTTCTTTTAGAAAAAACTGAAGGAACTTACTGAGCTTGGTTATTAGTAACTGTAGAAATTTGAGCAAACTTTTTCCCTTTGCATATAAAAAGTTAACATTAGACCTTGAATTCAACCATTTGATCTTCAACATCTGGATTGGTTTGGCAAAACCAGAAGTGCATTCTGCATCAGATTCCTATCCGCTTGTGTCAGTTAAAGAATGTATTAAAAAATAAATGAAATGAAATAAAAAATGTCCATTGAGCAGCAGGACACTAAGGAAAAGTGTTAACTACCACAATTTCACCATAATTTCACTACTGTATCTGTTAACTACCATAATTTCACTGAGCCTTGAGTTACATAATAGAAAACTGAGAATCCCATCCAACCTGATTTACAGACCTTCACTTCTAAGACTCATTTCCTTCCTTTCTCCAAAATATGGTAGATTGACTATTCACTTAACAGACACATAGAAATTACTGGGTGCCAAGTGCTGTTCTTAGCACTTTGCATGTATTGAGTCATTTAATCTTATGGTGAAGGTCTGGATCATAAGTGCCATGAAAAATACACAAAGTAAATCCAAGTAAGGAAACAGAGATAGGTGGGAGTTGACTGTTGTAGATAATCTGGTTCTGATATACAATTACTTTTTTCATATTTTGTGTATTATATTTGGAGTCAGCTATTTAAATGAGAGTGGTGTTTGAATGATCCTGCCTAAATTGAGGGACTGGTCATGTAACACTCTTGGAGAACACTGCTTCAGGCAGACAGACCAGCAAGTGTAGTGGCTCTGAGATGGAAATATGCTTGTGGTACAGGGAACTAGCAAGTTGGTCATCTTTCAGATGTAAGCTAGCAAGAGACTAGCTAGCAGAGACTAGAGGAATAGGTAAGGTCAGAGAAGGAAAGAGTTTGGCTTTACTCTATATTTGGTAGAAAACGAAAAGACTTGCCAGCCTACTCTTTTACCAGATCATGATAATAATTTACATATGTAAATTTCCAAACAATTTTTAACAATGCCCTGAGTCTTTTATCTTTGTTTATACACTCTTCTCAGGAATGTCTGTCTCTTTGGAAGCCTCATCAATACATCCTTCCTCATAAGCCTAGACTTAGGCATCTAAGAAAAATTTTATCTTTTGGCATCTAGTGAGTCTTTATAATATGCATAATTCATACTAACTCCTATGGAAGAGGCAGCAAAAGTAGAAAAGGGAGCCATAGCCTTCAAGATCTTCTTGGGAGAATAAGAGATATAAAAATAAAAAACCTTAGATTTGTGTAATACAGAATATAAGTCTAACATAGAGGACATTGCCACATTAGCTAACTTAAAACACATGAACATAATACATTGCCTTACTTAGATTAGCTTCAACATTTAACAGATATGCTCTTTAGTATACTGTATGGGCTAGCTCATGTTGCCTTGAATTGTTTTTTTGTTCTAGAGAAAAAGATAAAAGTATAGATTTTGACTTGTGACAAAACTGGATTCCAGTCATAGCTCCAGGGTCATTTCTTCTGTTAGGCACTAAAGTCAAAGTGCCAAGAAAACAGGTGTTTTTTAGGCCAGAAAAAAAGAGATAAAGAAAAAATGTTGATTTCAATATAAAAAAAAAAACTGAACACAATAAGTATTTATTGCAGTGTCTCCAAAATGTATTATTCTCACATAATTATTAAATTTGATACTCATAAAAATTATTATGTTTGAAAAGAAGTTTGGCAGTAATTCCCAAGTATGCCCCAATTCTTTGAGAAATCATAGCCAATCATAAATTAAATGGAATATTTATAACTAAGTAATTTCAAAAGTAAACTTGAAAAATCTTTAAAATTTTTATAGGTAAAATTCTATTTAATGTGAGATATGAAATGTACTTTAATTTGCATGCTGTATGTAATGTGGATGGGTCCTTCAAAATGAGGAGTGCTGAGACCTATTACCTCTCACAGCAGTTCTACATGGCTCTGACACTTGTTAGCTGGGTGAGCCTGGAAGCATCACTTCTCTCACCCCCTTTTCTCTTACTACAAAATGGAAAATAGAATACTTGCCTTGTTAGATGATTCTGAAAAATAGAAAAAAAGACGTGCAAATTACTTGAAATTACATTAAACACCTAGCAGAACACTCAATCACTGGTTACTATCATTATTTACTGTTATTATCATCAACCATTATCTATGTGTTTTAAGTGCATTTGCCTTATGGTTCCCATAAAAGCTGTCTTCTCATCCAACTGTAATCTTTGTACCCCTTCATAGCATGTAGTATACTGCTGTTACACAGGTGCTCATTCCAATAGGTTTTAATAAATGACACTTAAATTGAGTGACAAAAGTCATAAGTTGGGAAGAATAGAAAATTATTGTTGGAATTAAGTTTGCATGTTAAAGAATGTTGCCGTAAATGTCAGGTTGGGATCTGAAACAGATAAGATTAGTCAGTGTTGTGATTATCCATAAAAGCTGATCAGAAGCCAGAAGGGGAATATTTGCATGACCCATGTTATGGGAAGGTCAGGCCATTTTCCTGTACAGCTGATAACAGGATAGGTGATAAATACAGGGATTGTGTTATCTGGCTCAGTACCTGCATTTAGAAAGTGCATAATAAATGGGTTGATTTTATTAGCTGCAAAGCACTAATGATAATTTAATATCCAAATCCATTCATTTTACTTTCTAGCACAAGTTTAGCAGAAATCATTTTCTTAATCTTGTTATGAATAAATCTTTCTATAGTCATTTCCTTTCTTTGGTTCTCTTTCTCAGAAATCTTGCTTAAATAATTTGATTTGGAGTAAGAGCTAGCATAGGTATAATTTGGCTAAAATGTAAAATAATATGTTAGCTGGCATTAAAATCTATTCAGAAAAGAGTTAAAAGCTATAAAGGTAGAAAGAAAATGTAATATTTCGAATATGCAACTGGGGGCAACAGACTATTCTTGTAAAATCTGGAAGCATGCTGAGAAGTAAAAATCCTTGCTATCAGTTTGTTAGAGCAGGTAAGACAGTGAGTGAGGATCAGATAGAGAGAGAGAAGGCCTAAGGAGAGGGTATGCATCTTTTGCTATTTTTTTTTGCTTCTACAAACTTGAATTTTATTATATTCGTATTCAGCTAGGAAATTGCTTTTTTGAAGGATGGCATGCAAATGGTATCTAAGAGATTGACTAAGTTAAGTATCTCAAGGACCATCACTTCCAATGTTCTGATGATCAAATCATGGTGATATTACTTGTAACAATCCTC
Organism: Canis aureus; assembly: GCF_053574225.1. Classification (NCBI taxonomy): domain Eukaryota; kingdom Metazoa; phylum Chordata; class Mammalia; order Carnivora; family Canidae; genus Canis; species Canis aureus. The sequence goes on from NC_135620.1 coordinate 48,130,408, forward strand.
TTCTCTCTTTAATTCAAATTCCCTAAGGCACAAAATTCATGGAAACCTGATTCCACCTCACTTCTTTCAATCATGGTCCAAAAATCAAAGTAGTAATCATAGAAGTATTCCTGCCTTTGTAGAAGAAGTGGGATAATATTATTCAAAGGCATAGTGTCTGAAGAGCCTGGCAGCATATTCTCAATTCCTTCATTGCAATGGGATTAGCTCATTCAGATGGCTTACCCAAGAAGAACCTCTGCCAAAGCAAATTTTCCAAGACTGGACCTAAAACAGTAACTAAATTGCATTGTTCTGCAAGTATGAAGAGCTTAGAAAGATGGGCACATAAACTGGCCAACCTATCTGCTGGAAACTCAGGCAACATAAAGCAAAAGCCTTTAACGTGTTCACATAAATTTTAATCCAAGTGAAATTCTAGGAATTTATCCTGGGGAAAATTTTTAAAAATGTGTACATTTTTTATCACAGTATTAAATATGAAAGTGAAAAATGGGAAAGTATGTAAATATTGACAGTGCTGGACTGGTTAAATAAATTATGGCTGACTTATAGACTTATATTATGAAATACTATGTAATCAATAAAAGAAAAATTGCATGGGGAAAACCATGATTATAAAAATTTATAAGAGAAGAATGATACAAATGGATAGAAAATATTAATAAATGCTTAGCCTTAGAGTGATCAGGGAAATGCACATTCATATCATAAGTGATACCATTGCTACCCCAATGTAGATTACAAAATATTAAAGTTTTAGGGCTTCCTATGATGGTCAGGGAAGGTTTCTGATTAGAAATGGCAAAAACATTAGGATGAGTTTCCAGGAAGGCAGAATAAGAAATAATTTTATTTATTATATTAAATTATAGAATTTAACTCAAATACACTTAAGATTCATTCTATTTTCAAAATTCTAAAATTCTACTTCAGTCACATTTGCACAAGGAACTTTTTTTTTTAAAGATTTATTTATTTAGCTTAGAGAGAAAGAAAAAAAAGAAGGTGGGGCAGAGGAAGAGGGAGAGTCTTAAGCAGACTCTGTGCTAAGCATGGAGCCTGACAAAGGGCTCAATCACATGACCCTGAGATCACAACCTGAGTAGAAACCAAGAGTCCATCACTCAACCAGCTGTACCACCTAGGCACCCCAGAAGGAACATTTTAAAGTAATCTCTATAATAAACATATTAGAAGTTATCCCCTGAAGAACCATTACTATAAGTAATGATATGACCAATACCAACTTAAGTTTAAAAAAATGAAACAGTCAATAGCCCAACAAAAGCAGTCAGTTTAGTTTTGCAGACTTATCTTGTTACAAGCAGGTAGTAATGGCAGATCCATCCAAGTGGTCACAGTGCAGCTGTGACTGCAGAATGTGATGGGGTACCTAAAGCAAGATGGCTCTGTTGTGACCTTTTTGGCACCAGAAAGACAAACTTAACATACAATCATATCTTTGAACAACAGTCCTTTCTATGAAGATAATTTATTTGGAGTCAAAAGACCTAGATCCAAGTGCCACCTCTGTCTTTTATTATCTCTGGGACCTTATGTGACTCATGAATTTTTCTGAATTCAGTTCCAGGGCTGTGCAGGAACTAGTTCATACTAGCTTGTGTGGTCAATCATAAATATCTCTTGCCTAGTCCCAAGATCAGTGATACTACAGTAGTAGCTTGAAATTAGGCCTGATGGGTGTGTTTATATCACAGAAACTAGCATCTGTGGCTCCTCCCCTCCAAAGAGCTCTTTGTAAACATGTACCAGGAAACCACTGACTTAAACAATGGGTTGTTGAAGAATTACAAACAATAGGACTAAGGATTTAAAAGTGCCTTGTAAAACACAACACGTATTTGTTGTGTTAAGGTTTTGTCAATAACATCATTCAATGCATAGTGTTTTGATAGCTTAAACCTTGAACAAATAGTTGTCAAAGGCATCCTTTCTTGAACTGAGAGAAGAAGATAATTAATGAAGGCTTTCTAGAACTCAAAACTTAATGCAGGTGTGGGAAAACATGAACAAAGGATAAAAGATAAGAGAACAACCCGAATGAGGAAAAGAGAGCATATAAAAGATTCTGAAAAGAAATCAGGTGAAAATATATGAGGGCACATGAATTTCAGGCAGAACTGCAAATAATGTAAAAACGTATCTTTTATTTTTTAAAACAATCTAGAAAAGTCTGATGAGATCTTTTGAAATAATTTTTTCTCTGTTTATTTCTTTCATTGATACTGAATCAAGGTGACAGTTCCTACCAAAAATGCATATATAAAAATGTGTTTGCATTATTAACAATCATATGCACAATGTTTTTGCATGAAAAGACAAAATATAATATTGGAATGTTTTATAAGGGATTACATGTGTAAAGGGCATGTAGTGATGAATTAAGATTTCAAAGTGTTCTTTAGACTAAGAAAGCATAATGAAGATTGGAGAAGATGGAACATTTTTGGCATCTAGGTGACCAAAGGCCTCACTAGGGAAATATAATTATTTCTAAAACTTTACCCACATGGATATAGTCAATGTAATAATGCAACCTGGGACCCCTCTACCTATCTTTTCTATTTTTTTCCTTTTATAAGGCATTATAACCATACAATTAAAAAAAAATAAAGACTTGCTATCAGTATTTTGAAACAAAGGGCAAATCTGATTTCTCTTATTTACAATTCTTTCTCTGCTTTTCCCTATTTATTAAAAAATGTTAGTATGTGGAAAGAGGAATAGTCATGAAAGAAAAACCTCATATTGTATATAAACATAACACAGTATAGAAGATAAAACATTTTTTGAAAGTGAAATTAGAGTACTGAAGTCATCAACAAGGTGTCAAAAAAGAGTAAGTGATAAATGTAACAGAATCACCATCTCTGGGGTGTCTAGCTGGCTTAGCCAGTTGAGCAACCAACTCTAGGTTTTGGCTTGGCTCAAGGTTGTGGGATCAAGCCCCCATCAGGCTCCACATTAAGCTAGGAGTTGGCTTAAAGATTCTCTCCCTCTGCTCCTCTCTGGAGTCTTGCACACACTCTTTTTCTTAAATAAATAAGTCTTTAAAAGAAAAAAATCACTATCCCTAATTATCTTACACATTTTTGTCATGAACAATCTTATTAGTAGATCCTTCCACTTCCCTCCTCTCACCCTCCCGGTCCCTATTCTGCTTCCTTTCTCTCTATATTTCTCCTTCCCTCCTTCTTTCCTTCTTCCTTTACCCAGTAAGTCATTGCTTTCTTTCACTCCCCTCTCCAACTATCATCTGCTTAGTTTAGAATTACCCTCATTTTATAAGACACAGATCTGATTATAACACTCTGGGTTGAAAACCTGATATTACATTCAGAAGAGCCAATCTTCCCCCAGTCATACTCCAGGTTATCTTTCCCATAGCACTTCTTCCCTCTTCTTTCTCAGTGTACCCTATGTTTCAGAAACAAATCTGCAAGATATTTCCCACATGTCTTACACTTCCAAACTCCACTGAGGAGGCAGAATGTGTAGCAGAAAAAGCAGGAGGATTAGCATAATCAAGATAACAAGCCTTCCCTCCTTCTTGAAAGATTCCTCATGTCCTTCTGTATTTCCCCTCTTAGCCCTAGAGAACTGTGAATCTGCTCTCTGTTATTATATAATCATCAGGTGAATCACTGTAACTCATAAAGAAATTCCCTGGGGAAAAAGGAGAGAAAGATGGTAGCAGAGTAGGAGGTTCATCTCCCACAAACATAATTACTACACAGATTACTATTAAATCATCCTAAATGCCCCAGAAATTGACCTGACGATGACAGAACAAACTCCACAACTAAAGGGAAAGAAGAGGCCACACTGAAGAAGGTAGGAAGTGTGGAGACATGGTTTAGGAGAGAAATGAATCGTGGATACTGTAGAGGGAAGGGAACCATGGTCATAGAGAAAGGCAAGAGAGAGAGAAGAGCACACAGGGACACAGGGAGACACTCAGAGAATGCAACCCCAAAGCTATTGGCTTGGAAAATGAGAGGAGCTCAATTTCCTGAGTCCTTGTAACCAGAGTAATTTAAAGCATAGTACTTTAATAGTCAGTGGGCTTGGCTGGGATAGAGCCTGGAGGGCACTGCACTGCTCCTGGAGAGAAGGCAGGCAAAGAAGCGAGGGGAAGATGGCATGGTAACAGTGATCTGAAGAGCACCTGTGGCACACAGTGGGGGATTATTTGCTCTTCTCAGAGTTCATCCCTGAGAGGCAGCATTCATACAGATGCCTCTCTAAGAACAAAAGAGCTGCCCGTGCCATCTCCCTCTCTCACCCCTCAACATAAACACAAATCCACTTGCAGGAGGCAGGACAGCATGGGCACTGGCTGCCCAGCTTGCTTTCACCAAGCCCCACCCCTGGGCACTCCAGCGGGATTGTTCTTCTCAGTCAAGCTTGACTCAGTCCCAGCATAGTGGGCCCCTCCCCTGGAAGACCAGCACAAACTCCTGCCCACACCACATCTGATGTTCAGAGATCTCTGCAGGGCCTCAGTCTGGTGAAATTGGTGTCAGATCTCATTTTAGAAACAGACCAGAATACACCTAGTTAAATCTCACATACAGACAAGGGACCAAACACTACCCAAAGCAGGCAAGGAGAGCCCCTGCAGGTGATTGGCTTGAAGGATAGAACAGCCAAAACACAACAGCAGAGCATATGCAGCACACATTGGAGACATTCCCTGAAGCACCAGACCCTAGGCACTACAAGGCCCCATTTTCATAAAGCCATTACTTTCAGAAGCAGGAGACATAACTGGCTTTTCAAATACACAGAAGAAGGCAGAGACTTAAACAAAATACCAAAATGGAGAAATTTATCCCAAATGAAAGAACAAGAGAAAGACACATCCAGAGATCTAAGCCAAACAGATATAAGTAAGATGCCTGACAGGGAATTTAAAGCAATAATCTAAGGATACTCACTGGGCTTGAGAAAAGAATAGAAGACATCAGTGAGACCCTTACTACAGAGATAAAAGGGTTAAAAAAGAATCAATCAGTGATAAAGATACAATAAATGAATTAGGAAATAGGCTTGATGCAATGAATAGCAGGCTGGAAAAAGTAGAGAAACAAATTAGTGGCCTAGAAGACAAAATAATGAAAAATAATAAAGCTGAACAAAAAAAAAGAATTATGCAACATGAGAATAGAGTGAGGTAACTCAGTGACTCCATCAAAAGTAATAACATTCATATTATAGGAGTCCCAGAAGAAGAGAGAGAAATGGGGGCAGAAAATCTATTTCAAGAAATAATAGCAGAAAACTTTCCTAACCTGTGGTAGAGTACAGACATCCAGATCCTGGAGACAGAGAGAACTCGATCAAAATCAACAAAAGTAAGTCAACACCAAGATATATTGTAATTAAATTTGCAAAATATAGCAATAAAGAAAAAAATATTAAAAGCAGCAAGGCAAAAGAAGTCTCTGACTTATTTTTTGGTGCGGAGAGGGATGGAAGGACTGAGAGAGAGAGAGAGAGAGAGAGATTCTTAAGTAGGTTCCATGCTGAGCACAGAGCCTGATGCAGGGCTTGATCTTATGACCCTGAGATCATGACTTGAGCCAAAACCAAGAGTTGGGTGCTTAACCAACTGAACGACCCAGGCACCCCATATGTCTTTAGTTTACAAGGGAAGACCCATAAGGCTAGCTGCAGATCTCTCAATAGAAACCTGGCAAGCAAGTAGGGAGTGGCATGATATATTCAAAGTACTAAATGGGAGAAATCTACAGCCAAGAATATTCTACCTAGCAAGGCTATCATTCATAATAGAAGGAGATATAAAGAGTTTCCTAGACAAAAACTAAAGGAGTTCATGACCACTACAGAGATAAAAGGGTTAAAAAAGAAATATTTGCAAGAAATATTAAAAGGGACTCTGAATGCAAAGGAGAGACTACAAGTGACAAAGACAAGAAAGGATTGTAGAAAATCCCCAGAAACAGACAAAACAATAAAATGGCACTAAATACAAATCTATTAATAATCACCTTGAATGTAGATGGACTTTAATCAAAAGACATAGGGTATCAGAATGGTTAAAAGAACAAGACCCATCTACATGGGCCTATAAAAACCTCATTTTAGACCTAAAGACACCTGCAGATTGAAAGTGAGGGGATAGGGAAACATTTTTCATGCAAATGTGTATCAAAAAAAGGCCAGAGTAGCAATACTTATATTGGACAAACTAGACTTTTTATTTATTTATTTATTTATTTATTTATTTATTTATTTATTTATTATTTTTTATTTTTTTTCAAACTAGACTTTAAAACAAAGACTGTAAAGACTGTAAAGAGACACAAAGAAGAGCATTATATAAGCATAAAGGGAACAATCCAACAAGATGTAACAATTGTAAATATTATGCATCCAACACAGGAATGCTTGAATGTATCAAACAATTAACAGCAAACATAAAGGAACTAATTGATAATAATACAATGATAGCAGCGGACTTAAACAACCTACTTACAGCAATGGACAGGTTATCTAAACAGAAAATCAGCAAGAAAACAACAGCTTTGAATGACACACTGGTCCAGATGGATTTAACAGATGTATTCCGAACATCCTGTCCTAAACCAGCAGAATACACATTCTTTTCAAGGGTACTCAGACTATTCTCCAGAATAGATCACATATTAGATAACAAAAATAGGCCTCAACAAATACAGAAAGATTGAAATCACATTTTCTAGCCACAAGGCTATGAAACTAGAAGTCAACCATAAGAAAAACTTTTGGAAAGACTACAGGTACATGGAGGTTGAAGAACATAGTACTAAAAGAGGAATGCATCAACCAGCAAGTAGAAGAAATTAAAAAATACAAGGAAACAGTGAAAATGAGAACACAATGATCTAGAACCTTTGGATGCAGCAGAAGTGGTCTTACAAAGGTACCATACAACAATACAGGCCTACCTCAAGAAGCAAGAAAAATGTCAAATAACTAACCATACACCTAAAGGATCTAGAAAAAGAACAACAAATGAAGCCTAAAGCCAGAAGAAGGAAGGAGATAATAAAGATTAGAGCAGAAACAAGTGGTATAGAACTAAAAAAGAAAAAAAAAAAAGCCAATAGAACAAATCAATAAAACTAGGAGCTGGTTCTTTGAAAAAATTAATAAAATTTGTAAACCTCCAGCCAGACTTCTCAAAAAGAAAAGTGAAAGGGCAAAATAAATAAAATCACAAATGAGAGAGCAGAAACACAAAAAGAGAATATTATGAAAATCTATATGCCAACAAATTGGACAACCTGAAAGAACTGGATAAGGAGAGTGAGAAGACAGCTATCTGGAAGCTAAAGAGAGAGACCTCAGGATAAACCTAACCTGCAGACACCTGATCTTAGACTTGCAATCTCTACAACTGTGAGAAAATAAATTTCTGTTGTTTAGGATTTAAAAAGAAAGTAGAGCTTTGACAAAAATTAGTATCTGGTCTCTACCACTTGGCACTTGGGTATGATGGGCAAATTTTGTGTTTTGTTTTTCAATACCTCAGATTCTTAATGTATAAAATAGAGATGATACACTATCTAGAATTATTGTGAGAAATAAAGGAGATAACATATCCAAACTGTCCATTAAGATAACTGACATCTTGTTAACTTTAGCGATGATAATAAAGATGATCACCCCCCTTGCCTCTCCATATCTGCTCCTTCCTTTCCCCATTAGCTCTATACCCCGGGAGGCTGACAGTCATGGACTTAATCAGTGAATTCCTTTTTCTCTGGCTTCTGGTTTGAGGTTCCTGCAGGAGATGCAATAGTGGGAAGAGAGGGACCTGTGGGTATTTATTCCCAATGCTCAGCTACCCTTGCAGGGTAAAGGGTTTCATTGCCCTTCAAAAGCCACAGCTCCTTGTCTCATGACCATAGCTACTCTCTTTAGAATCTGATGGTTCTCTTTGCTTGCTCCTTGTGGCTAGGAGTGGTAACTCAAGCCATCAGGGGGCCTTCAGTCCTGCCTGGGTTCTGGCTGATACAGTAATGATGATGGTGTTGCCTTTGCCCAAAATGCTGTTGTTTAACCTCTTCTAATCCCGCTGAGGCCCTACCTAGTCTTTAAAGAATAGCTAAAATCTCATCGTTTTGAAGAATTATTCCAAAACTGCTGCCCCTCTCTTAAAAAAGAGTTACCTTAACTTTTTTTCTCAGACTCTTAAAGCAATATGCTTGAAACTTAAATCTATTTTGGCAAGTAGCAGTTTGCATAATAGTGATCTGGTTCCTGCCTATAAAACTGTGAGCTAGAGATTGCACACTGGCTCTTACTCAATTTTACACTTCAGAGCAGTTGGCACAGTGATTCACACGTGTACTATGAAGGTAAGACCTTTCACATTAAGCTATTTTTCTGGGCATGAGCTCTTTTCTTCCCCTAGTTCTTTATAATAAAGATGAATTTAGTCTCTCTCCTTTCTCTAGTTATCTGTCTGATTATCTCTTTACCTAGATTATGGTTTTATGAAAAAGGAGAGTCCAGAAGCTGACTCAACAAGGTGAAATCTTTTCTCCTTAAATAATAAGTGAAAATGGGTAACTATATAGGAATAGCTTATTTTTGCTGATAAACATTTGAAATTTTTGCCCAACTTATCTCAAAAAACCTTCTATATTATTAAATTCACTCTTCTTCATAGTATTTTTTTTATGATAGTAACTAAACTTTTTTTCACTCATTATTCACTCTACTTAGCTTTTTGTATTAGGAAAATGATTGGTGTTCTTTTGTATCTACCACAAAAAAATAAGTATATTCTCCAAACAATTTGTGGTAGGAATATAAAGGGGAAAAAAAGCTAGCTCACTTTTTTTATTAACTTATTTTCCTTTTAATTATTAAACCCAACAGGTACTTTTTCAAACATTTCAAACCAGAAACCTTATAGATTTTATTCCCTCTAAATTATGTTACTGAAGATAATATTCTAATTGTAAGGAACAAATTCCCACAGTTGATTATTGTATATTTGTCACAGCAGAATAAATATAACTATATTTAAAAGGAAGAAATACAAAGTATGAGAGCCAATACCACTACTGTGTGGTGTTATGTCGAACTTGGCTGTTGAGAGGCTAAATGTTGCCACCTTGGGATGTATAATGAGAAAGGACCTCATTCTTTTGAAATAATTAGGGGTATTTGCATCATTTGAGTGTTTACATTCAAGCTAAATTTTGACAATCAGTTCTTTATAGTAAGCTCACTTTGTAAAATGACATCTTGCTACTGTAAATAAGACAAGGCTGAATCATTTCATTTGTAAGTGACTTGCAGTGAGTGGCCTCTGGAGTAGCTGTTGAAAGATCTGGAAAAACTTAATTGTTAGAACAACACACTGTGTTGCTCTTTTTTTCAGTGTAAAATTCCAGGGCGACTATACCTTTCAACTTGGTCAATGAACTTTGAACTGAAGAATCTCATATGGAGGAGTTCAGAGATTCCACTCTTAATCAGATTGAAAGAGCTAACTCAATGAGGAGGCAGAGAAAGGCACCTTTTCAAATCTCCACCTAGGAAACTTAGGCAGAAGCTTTTGATTAGATTCACCAATATTTAATATTTAATTCTCTAAAACTTTCTAAGAACACTAAATGTGTATTAAGGTAACTAGCATATTTAATTTAAGCTATTTTATTTTTTATTCTCCCTTGGGCTCTAGAAACACTGCATTATCATTCAATATTGTTATATTACTATGTGTCCTCTCAGTTCAAATAGAACAAAAGAGTACTTTCTAAAACTTCTAAGTGCAGTTAAGTTGAAAGCTGTATCTCTGTTCTTTGGTTCTTGTTTTCTCAGGGGAGTTCAGGCCTGTCACCTCCCCCTGCAAGTCTCACTGTCACCTCTTAGTCAATTCACTCATTATTTCTTCTAGCATGCTCACTCAACAACTCCTTCATCTAACTAGTTCTTCCTAAGAATGGAAAATCTATTAGATTTATATCTATCAGTCTTAACTACATAGTTATGTAGAAACGCATACTGTCTCTCATACACATTCATTTGAGAAATAAAAAGGTGAAAACAAAGTGGAATTACTACATTATTGTGCTTGTTTTAATTATTCATTGAAAACAGTTTTTGAGACACTTCTTTTTAGAATATAAGATATTTCTCTTTCTACCAAGTTTTTAGCCATTGGCTTTGGGGTATTTTAGACTCCTCCTCCATACTTCCCACATCCTTATTAATATTTAAGCTTCTCTCTCCTTTGTTATATGACCTTCCTTTTCATGTTTTATTTTACCAACCATGTGTAGACTAACGGTTAGCTCATTTCTTTATTCATTGAACCAAAAACGCATTTATTAAATGACTACTGTTGATTGGCAATGCAACATGGTGCTTCATTGCCTATGAACAACATGGTACATAATTTCTTTAATCATGCCAACAGCATTCTAATTATTCTCCACGGCTCTACTTCCTCCTGCACCAGAAATCCATTAAATCCTTTTTATCTTTTTTGTTTCCAAAATTTCAATGATATACAAGGTCCATTGGTTTTGATTTATATTTAAGATAGCTCGTATGTGGCTACTAGCTACCTATGCAACTCTGCCTCCCATTATTGCCAAAAGTACTAAATGTACTAAATCTATGATCATTTCTTAGCAAGATTTATTAGCATATTATTCCCTATGTACATTTTCTATTTTCTCACCTCATATTTTAAAATCAATTAAAAAAACAGATGAAAACAACAACTTTCTATCTTCACCCAGATACTTAGTATGTATGATTTTCTTTGGCATTTCTTAGCAAACATGAAACTATTTGCAGCATTTCCCAAGCAAATTGTTCCTTTGTTATTTCCTATTTTTTCTTTAAGGTCCAAATTAAACATATAACTAGGATAACCATGCTTCAATAAAAAGATATTGTGAAGGAGCTATTTTAATTCTTTCACCAGCATCAGCCCAGTTAAAAGAAACCAGACTAGCCAAAACTCTGTCAAATAACAATTTTTCAACTGCATTGTTTTATTGAAACTTGGATCTTAGCCTTCATGATGGTTCTACAGTCCAGACAATCATGATAAGTACCAGCAACAACCTCAGGTAATCTCTTAATCTCTGAACTGGGTGTAGGTTACTCACTTAATCTCCAATTGCAGGGGCTAAGTTTTATAAGTAAGAGGATATGATACCACATTTTTGTTTCTTTGTTTTCACAGGGACATGCCTGTGTGTGTGTGTGTGTGTGTGTGTGTGTGTGTGTGTGTATGCATATTTTAAAAATACATTTAGGATGGTTTACTATGATGTATAAGGAAAGTATCAAGATAAGATAAATAGAGAAAAAGTAAAGATAGAAGAAGAGAAGGAAAAAAGAAAGAAAAAGGAAGAAGGAAAGAGGGACAAAAGGAAGAAAAATTGAGGCAAAAAGTAATATAGTAAAAAAAAAAAAAAGTATGAAGCCAGAGTCACAGTAAGGTTATAGAACAAACCACTTGTGATTTAAACAATTAACTTCTTTATAAATCAGCAAGTTGGAGCAGAAAGAGTAGCCACACATGTGTAAGGGTTCTGTTATTGTTCTTTAACGAATGACTCTATTTGGAGGCAAATGAGTACACCCAATTAAAGGCAAGTATTCAGGTTTCAAAGCTCACCTAGTTCCCTGTGCCAAGATGCTGCTCCTCACAGAGAAGAGGTTTGTAAGGCCACAGCACAGCAAACAGCATGAGAAATGGAATTTGGATTTGGTGCCAACACTTGCAAATTTTCTTAAGGATTCCTGCTAATTTGCTGCAGATAGCAAAACAAGTGTGAAAGTGTGAAATGACACATGCTAGAGGGAAGGGTGGAAGCTAGGAGAGGGGATGTGGAAAATGGTTCTATTTTAAGAGGATGCTTAATTTCATTATGATCAACTGTTAGCCTTATTCTTACATTACTGTTTACTGAAACACTACTTTTCCAAATAAGAATATGCCTAAGCTTCACCCATAAAGCCCTGTAGAAGCGAGCAGAGTTTTTCACTCTAATGAAGCCTTCTTACTTGGCCAACACATCCTAATAGAACAAAAACTTGTGAAACAATGTGCATTTGAAATAATGTACAGGCTGCCCAATTCTTGATCTGGCAAAATGAATCATGATGTAGCAGGAGGCTACAGAGGAAGAGAGGGAGGAGGAGAAAGACAAGAGAAGCATTTTGATTATTTTACTACCTCTCTTAAAAGTCTTTCAACAGCCCTGTGTTCTATAAAGGGAGGCAGTCCTGAGTGACTGCTGGGTAAGACTGGCACTTGTCTTTGGCAATAGGCAGTCTGGGATTAAATCTTGTCAGTAACTCACTCATCGTTGGACATATCATTTATTCCCTTTAAAATTTAGTTTCTTCATATGTAACAAAATATTATAGATATTTCTCTATATATGATTGCTTAACTGAGATCACTTTATAGATCACTTAGTACAGTATATGCCAAGTAAGAAATACATGAGAAAATCTTGAGTATCATCATTATTATTAGCTGGAACATGGACTGGTATATTTGGAAGAGCGTGAGCTTTACTCTTTTACTTAAAGATGGAGTAAACTTGGGCTAAAGGATGTTTCTCAACTTTCTCAAGGTCACCCAGATAGGAAGATGGCCTTCTGTTCCACAGTCCATTGACCTTGTATATGATAAAGGAGAACAGCTGGCTTTGAAGTTAATAAAGGATAAACAATTTATAGCATTTGTCTCATGGGTGGTGCTGAATTTCTAACATTTCCTCCAAAAGATTATGTAAGTATTACTAGAAATGAATTTCATGTTCTTTAATCTCATAGTCACTTTATTATTCAATGATACGAGGAATGCATGACAGTTTTCCAATGATCAGCCACTTGCTCATATCACCTTAACTCCCACTGGACCCCTGTCAACAAGATTATTGTCATGTAGGGAATTTTTTTGGAAAGTATCACTCATGTGTTCAAGTTAAAACTTTCCAACAACAAGTAGAAAAAATTTAAGTTGTGTGCCAGGTACTGATAGTAATTATCTTCTGTGCTTTTGCTAGGAGATTATTTGCTTGTCCAAGTTCTCACTCAAATGATACTTTTAGAGTTCAGTCATATTTCTTTTAAAAAAGCAAGGCAATATCATTTTAATACCCACTATCTTCATTTCTGAGAGAAGAAATAAGACTCATCCCCCTTATTTCTTATGACAGCATTGCATATGTATACAATTTTACAATTCATATTGAACTTTGCTGTTGACAGCAGTGTTCATGAGTCCCTTTTATTGAATCTGATGTGACTTTCTTGAATAGTGTTAAATGGTTCAGCATATTTCCCAGATGAAATTCTGATGTATAGAATTCAGATTTTAAAAAGGCATAAAATTCAGGTTTTTTATTTCCATGCTGATTCAACAGATGTACAAGTGTGTGTGTGTGTGTGTGTGTGTGTGTATGTGTGTGTGTGTGTTTGATGTTTCAAAGCCATGGTAAAGGGTAATAGAGCACTGAAGCTCACACAGAAGGGTGCCCAGGACGCCATTAACAATAGAGCATGCTGGTACTCATTATCCTTCCCCTGAACTGACCATAGTCATTGCATGCCACAGTAGAAGGGATGTCAGACTTCACCTGGACCATTAATTTCATTCCACTAATGATGAAATGAGACCCAGGGAGATAAAAGTCATAGATTTTGCTATTAGCATTGAGAGAGTTTGAGAGAGAGGGAGAGAGAAAAGAGTAGAAGAAAGAAGAGGAAGGATGGAGGAAAGAAGGATACAGAATAGAACAAAGGTTAAAATTATATTCAGCCTTCTTAATAATTTATTCTTCATTTTATTTTATAATATGTATATAATTAAATTACAAACTAAGCACGCAGGAATCACATGAACCACTCAGAGTTGAACGGCTGCTTGTTTTATGGGGGTTTTCTGTTAAAAACAAGATACTTCTCATATTAAAATCAAAATGCTAAGAGTCATTAACAGGACTGCACAGGCATGAAGATAAGAATGTTCTCCAGACCAGCTGTAAGGCTATTTAGACTTTTTGCTTAACTGAAAAACAAGCCTACATAGAACAAAACAAAAATGAATGCCAGAGCTATGAGTCCCCTGAGAGTTCCTATGACTTAAGCCCTGGCATTAATGAGAATGTGAGGCTGTCGCTTCATGAACTGCTAGTGGCTTGTTATTTCCAAGATGAAGACCCACAAAACAGAGGAAGGAAAAGTTCGTTCTTGGTTAGAATCTCTATTGGAAAATGTTGAACAACCAACACAATAACTGGAAAATGCATGGTGTGTGCTTTACTTGCTTTTTATTGCAACATAAACTCTGACAATTTACTCTGATATCCTGAAATTCCCATCATTTATATTCTAATACAAACTTAAAAAGTCAATTTTTGGGCTATAATTTCAAAATTTTCCTTAGAAAATTTTTGCAAATGAGATAAAGGTGCATAACAACGCAGTAATTAATTGATGAGAAAAAGGTTTATTTCTCTTACAAATAGCTTTCCCCTCAGCGTAGACGTAGCACAACCAAAACTGGCTGAGGTTCAGAAAGTTGCTAAGAGGTTCACAGACACACACCTCTGAAGGCTACTCGCTGCAAATATTCTCAATGCCAGCTGCTTGTCACTGGGAATTCTTGTTTTTTCTTTTAAATATGACATCTTTACAAATCAGTTGATAGGGGAGACTATTCTGAAAAACCAAATGTATAAATTTTATAACTGAGGTATACAGAAATATTGTAAGATTAGCTAACACAAAGATCGTACAGACCTGAGAAATAATATTTAATGAAATACATGCTCCTTTTTAGGCTTAATTTCAAAATCTACCAATGATCCAGACAGGCAAAAGAATTTTCTCCTTAGCTTCTTTCCCACCTCCTTTTTTTTTTTTTATTGTGGTAAAATACACATACAATAAAATTGACCATCTTGACCATTTAACTGAAAGCACTTTATTGAAATAAAAGCAGTACCTATTTGATGTATACAACAACTCAGTAAGTTTGGAGAGAAGTGCATACCTGTGAAATCATTACCACCATCAAGACCATAAACACATCCACCAAAGTTTACTTCCAGTACCTTTATTATTATTTTGTGTATGTGTGTGTGGTAAGAAGATTTTACATAAGATCTACCCTTTAGCAAATTTTAAGTGCATGCTACCATTTTTAAGTGTTTAATTCAGTGGTATCAAGCACATTCTCTACCAGTCATCTCCAAAATTTGTTTCATTTTGCAAAAGTGAAACCTTATACCTATTAAACAATAACTCTCCATCTTCCCTACTCCCCGGCCCTGGCAACCGCCATTCTACTTTTTGTCTCCATAACTTTGACTATTCTAAGTATTTCATATAAATTGAATCATACAGTATGTCTTATTGTGATGGGCTAACTCCACTTAGCATAATGTTCTCAAAGTTTGCCCGTGCTGTAGCATATGTCAGAATTTCCTTCCTTTTTGTAAAGCTGAATAATATTCCATTATATGTATGTACTACATTTTGTTTATCCATTCATTTGTCCATGCACGCTTGAATTTTTTTTTTATGTTTTAGCTAACATGAATAATGTTATGAACATAAGCATATAAATCTCTCTTCACGACTCTGTTTTCAATACTTAGGGGTATATACCCAGAGGAATTTCTGGATTATTTGGTAACTTTATTTTTAATTCTTTTAGAAATTGTTTTACTATTTACTATAGCAGCTGGTTGTAAATTATTCACATCCTTACCAATACTTGTTTTGTTTTATTTGATAATAGACATCCTATTAGGTGTGAGGTGGTATCTCATTGTGGTTTTGATTTGCATTTCCCTAATAATTTGTGATGTTGAGCATCTTTTCATGTGCTTATTGGACATCTGTATATCTTCTTTGGAGAAATGTCTATCAAGTCCTTTGCCCACTTTTGAATTATTTGAGGTTTTTGTTGTTGTTGAGTTTAAGGAGTACTCTATATTCTAATTCTAATATAATATATTCTTAATTCTAATATTAAGATATTAATCCCTTATCAGATATATGATTTGCAGATATTTTCTCCCATTCTTAGAGTTGCCTTTTACTCTATTGATAACAGCTTTTGGTGTATAAAATTTTAAAAATCTCATGCAGTGCAATTTGTCTATTTTTTTTCTTTTTTGCTACCTATGCCTTTGGTGTTATATCCAAGAAATTAGTGCCAAAGCCAATGTCATGAAGATCTTGTCCTATGTTTTCTTCTGACAATTTTATTGTTTTGCAACTTACATTTCAGTCTTTGATTGATTTTGAATTAATTTTTGTATGTAGTGTTAGGAAAGGGTCCATATCATCCTTTTGTATGTGAATAGCCAGTTTTCCCAGTACCATTTGTTGACAAGACTGTTCTTTCTTCATTGAATAATCTTGGCAGTCTTGTAAAAAATCATTTGATCATATATGAGGGGTTGTTTCTGAGGTCTTTTATCATTCCATTGACATACATGTCTGCCTTTATGCTAGCTACTTACTATTTTGATCACCATAGTTTATAGGAAGTTTTGAAATCAGGAAGTATGAATCCTCCAACTTTGTTCTTTTTCAGTATTGTTTTGGCTATTTGAAGTCCCTTGAAGTTCCATATGAACTTTAAGATGGATTATTTAATGTCTGCAAAAAAAAATGCCATTAGGATTTTGATAGTTATTGCATTGAATCTGTTGATTACTTTAGGTAGTACTGACATTTTAACAATTTAATTCTTTCAATCCATGAACATGAGATTTTTTTAAAAATTTATGTCTTCTTTATTTCAGGAATGCTCTGTAGTTTTTACTGTATAAGTATTTTCTTCCTTGGTTAATTTCTAAATGTTTTGTTATTTTGATGCTATTATAAATGAAACTGTTTTCATATTTAGTAATCAGAAATCTCCCCAGCCAGCAGAAAAAATTCCCTGGACCTGATTGCTTCATTAGTATATTTTGCCAAACATTTAAAGAATAACTAACATCAATCTTTCTTAAAATTTTCAAAAAAATTGAACAGAAGGGAACACTACCAAACAGTCTCTGAGTTTAGGCTGCTCTGAAACCATAGCCAGACAAGGACAGTTACAAGAAAATAAAACTATAGACTAATACTGATGCAAAATCCTTAAGAAAACCGAATTCAGTAACATCTTAAAAGGATTATACACCATGACCAGGTAGGAATTATTCCTGAAATTCAAGAATGGTTCACCATGAAAATGGATCAATGTAATAAACCACACCGACAAAATGGAAGAAAAAAAGATGCATGATCATCTCACTTGATGCAGAAAAAGCATGTGACAAATCCATTACCCTTTCATGATAAAAACATTCAACACAGTAGGAATAGAAGAAATTATTTCAACATAATGAAGGCTATATATAAAAAACCTACAGAAAACATCCTGCTCAGTGGTGATGGACTGAAAGCTTTTCCTGTAAGATCAGGAAGAGGGTAAGGATACCCATTTTGCCACTTTTATCAACTTAGTACTGAAATCCTAGCCAGAACAATTAGACAAAGAAAGGAAATAAAAAACATCCAAATTGGAAAGGAAGAAGTAAAATGATCATTGTTTGCAGGTGATATGATTATATATATATATATACTCTAAGGATTGTCCCCTCCAAAAAACCCCTGTTAGAATTAACAGGTGAATTAAGCAAAGTAGCAAGATACAAAGCCAACATCCACAAATTAGTTGTATTTCCTGTATACTAACAATGCACTATGTGAAGAAGAAATTAGGAAAATAGCTCCTTGACTTTTTAAGACTTTACATCAAAAATATATTCGTGGAGCCCAAAACAGAAAATAACATACAAAATATGCATTATGAAAATGGAATTTTCATTGAAAAATATAACTCTCATAGTAAGTTTTAAATTCATTTCTGTTTTTTTTTTTCTTAAAATTGTCAGTAGGATAATTTAATTTTAGATATGTTGGGGGTTTACCTACAACTGAAGTCTTTATTTCATGGCTGGAAAAGTGACTTGCATAGTTGTCACAGCTGGATCTTTATTCATATTCTATGCTACTGGCTCCTCTCCCCATAAAATGCACACACAACTACATCTAAATATAGTTTTAGCTTTCTCTCTCAGTAGCTCTGCAGAAATTGAAAAATCATTGTTTTCTCTGGGCTTGATTTTCCTTATTAGGAGGGGAAAAAATGGAGGGGACTCTACTAGTGTCACCTTCCTGCACAGGTTGCCACAGTGGTTTCCTGCTATGTTCCACTCTGCTGAAGGATCCAAGAGATTATTTCAAGGACTAGAATTGAAAACTGGGCACTTGGATGTAGGGAGATTTGGGGTGTCATTTGGTATGCAGGTGGAGCTTGGATTGCCCCTTCCTATTTCACATACACTTCATGCAAAGGCTAAGCTTATGTCTGTTATAAATTGATACTTGATTACAAGATTCATTAGAAGTCAGAATTCTTCCATTAATGTTGATTATTATGATGATCCAAAGGACCAATGTTTTGAAAAGAGGCTTTACAAAGTGTAAGAGGTATTAATATTATAATTTAATCAGTATTAATTTAATGATAGTTATTTAATTCCAATATTAAAAGTGTTTCTTAATAAAGTAAATCACAAAGCTGTCACATCCAAGACATATAATAGCACTAAATCAGTATTGTACACAATCAAAACAGCAGTTTGTTTTTCTATAAAATATTCTTGACAAGTGAGGAGGACAGACTTCATAAGCTTTTTACTTTACAATTTCCTATTCTAGGCCTCCAATTACCAAAATTAAGAATTATAAGACTATGTTCAAACTATGTTTTGTTAACGTTTTGGAGAAGAGATAGTCCTTAGTTTTTGTTCGTTTTGTTTTGTTTTAAAGATTTTATTTATTTGAGAGACACAGGGTGAGTGAGAGAGAGATCACCAACAGGGTGAGGGGCAGAGGGAGCAGACTCCCGGTGAGCAGAGAGCCTGATGTGGGACTCGATCCTAGAATTCCAGGATCATGACCTGAGCTAGAGGCAGACGCTTAAGCAACTGAGCCACCCAAACGCCCTAGTACCTATTTTTTTAAGACTTCATTATTTCCAAGGTCCACAAGACTATGTCGATCACCCCTATTCATTCTTATCTAGCTCCTGAAACAGGTAGAAACCCATAAAACTACTGATTAGCTGAAATATTATATATATATATTATACATACAAATATATGTATGTGTTTATTTAAACATACACATATATAAATAGAGATGTTTCAAAATAGTTTCCTTTGCTATGTGCTTGGTGGCCTTTAAAATCTTTCAAAAAGAAGAGGACAACAGTCTCTATCAGTTTGAGTTGCTATAACAATTTACCATAGAAACTGGGTGGCTTAGAGACAAACATTAATTTCTCAGATTTCTGGAAGCTGGAAGCCCAAGATCAGAATGTGGCATGGTCAGGTTCCTAGTGAGTACCTTCTTTCTGATTTATAGAGAGGGCTACTTTCTTGCTGTACCTTCGCGTAGTATTAAGAGAGCTAGCTAGCTCTCAGGCCTCTTCTTATAAGGACACAAATCGTTATTGTGAGGGCTCCACCTTAAGGACCAAATTACCTCCCCTAACACCCTAACTCCAAATATTGTCACATCGGGATTGGAGTCTGAACACAGGAATTTTGAAGGGACACAGACATTCAGTTCATTGCAGCAGTGAGGGGACTGATGTTTGGTAATGGTTTCCCAAACATGAGCTGGTTTAGAATAAGGAGATTAGAGAAAGTGTGCCTTAGCAATTGTGGGTTTAATATTTGCAGTTCCGACTATTTGCTTCAAATCCTGAAAGTCCCTTATGTGTAGTAATCTGTTAGACTCTGAATTTGAATCATCTTCTGCTAGGGGTAGAGGGGAGGTAGATGGGGGGTCACCCCTGAAGTGTGGCAATTAGTAACTTATTAACCAGTGAACCAAGCTGACCAGGCTACAGCCTCATCTCTAGTCTGCTTCACTGTTCTGTTTTTTGCTGCAGAAATAATTGATGTTTGTCTCTGAGAAAATAATGGTTTTATACCAATAATACATCCTTAGGAAATCATTAAGGACATGCATTAATATTTTTTGAGTAGAAAACTATTGAAAAGTTATTTATTATACTGGAACATGGAAATAACTTGAGTTCAAAAATAAGGGGGCTATATAAGTAAATATACAGAATGTCCAAACAGTGAAATTTTGTGCCTAAAAAATGATGCTGCTGAAAATTATTTAATGGAATGGGAGGTTAGTCATTAATTATACTGTTAAGTGACAACAGACTATACAATACGTGTTAACAGAGAGAGAGATAAACATAGAACAGACAAGAAAACCTAGATATGTGCCCAAATCCCTCATAATAGCAAATTCTTCAAAATCCACTAAGAATATAAATCATTTGCATGCTAGTTCCTTCTGTTTTTAGCCTCCAGCTTGTCTATTTCCACAGTTGACATACTAAAAACTTTTTTAAAGACGGCAGCCGAGGTGATGTATTTAAAATGAAATTTGGATGTTAACAGTTTCCAAAACCCTCAATGGCATCCCAGTATATTAATGATACATTCCAAACTCTTTAACATGACATGCAAAGCCCTACATGGAATGAGAAGGAGCAGGAGCTCTGCCCCTGTCTGCCATCTCATTTCATGACACTCTCCCTGGAGTTCACTCAGCGCCTGGCACACTAACACTGTGCTAAGCTTTGCCCCAGTTTAGGGTTTCTGAATGTCCTATCCTTCTTACTGAAATATTCTTCAGTTGCTCATTCCTCAGGTTGCATCACTCAGCCTAAATGCCATTTCCTCAAATATATTCACAATCATAAGAAAGCTATGCTATGGCCTGTATCATTTTCTTCCTCAGTTTTTAGTTGTCCATCTGGGCCTTTACGAAAAAATTATTAGACAATAAATTCTATGAGAGTCATAATCATATCTGTTTTTGTCATTATTATACAATGGCTGACACATAGTAGGTGCTAAAAATAATTGTACCTGAATTCATAAAGAAAAATCTTATCTCTTGGTATGTTCATATGAGCTGTAGCCAGAACCTCTATTATAATCGTGAAGATCAACAATAGTTTAAGACATTATTCAAGTTTTAATTTTTGCAGAATACAATATACTGTATTAAATCAAAGACTTGAACAAAATGAGCTCCACTCTATAGTTTTTACTTTATTGAAAAAAGTGTTTTTAAGTACTAAGGGTTTTCATTTTACTCAAAGAGTTTATCAAAATCTTAGGCAAAAATGCTCATCATGGCACTCTTATGTGACGGAAGTAGTGACAGCAAGTTATGAACAATCTGGCTTCTCTGTAAAGCAAACCAAGTAAAACAAAATTATATCCTTTTATTAAATTAAAAATTTTCTTTTAAATAAAATACTTAATCTTGTTCCAATTTAATTAAAGATGCTAGATTAATAAGCTTGGATAGGAGTTATCATTATAATCACCAGCATTCCTGAAAAAGAACAGAATTGCTATGGTTTCTCTCCTTTGTGGTTCTTGAATTTAAAACACACACACACACACACACACACACACACACACACCCTGTTTCTAGGAATATTTTGAACATCTACCATTTACTAAAGTGTGTCATCACCTCACTATCACTTAATATAGATTTTTAAATTAAATTTGCTTCAAGAGATATTACCTTTTGTGAAGCATTAATTATTTTTAGAGAGATAGGGAAACTCAAGATACAAAGTGCTCCAAATGAATTACAATGAGTGGATGCCTTCTATCCCAGCATATGTAGTTCCAAATCCCATATGAGAGACCCTCAAAATGTCTATCAAGAAAAAATTTTGACATGTTATCTCTTCACTGTAAGTATCTTAGAAAAGGTCAGAATCTGTCTGAAAAGCAGTGAAGAGTGGAGTGCTTTTGTCCAGAGAGCTGCACATTCTATGAAGTTGCTTTTACTTGACTGTATTTAAGCTGTGAATGCTAAGACCAAAGCATGTAATGTGTAGCATAATGTTTTTAAATTGTATGCACACATTTTTCTATTATACCTTCAGAGATGAGAAAGTATATGTATGTACTCAATTCTTTGTGCTAATAAAAGAAATACATTCACATATGTATTTATATACCCACCCACATCTTTACAAGTACACAATTTACCATAAGTATCAAGTATGTAAGTGTGTAAATTGTGACCATGACTCTTGGCCTAGTGGGAGGTACAAATCATTGCCCATAGAAACTTCTTCTTGCAATGTAAATAGACACTTTCAATTGAAGGTGATATTACATATGGATATGAAATTTATAAAAGATGTCCGTTGGGAAAATGGTTAGTCTGTGAAGGACTCTGACAAAGCCAAATTGCCCTTGATTTTCTGAAGCATGAAATGGGTGGAGAGGGACATTTTAAGTCAATGGGTAGGTTAAACCAAGCTGTATTAGGAATGGCTCTAGTTCCGTGGAGTTCAGCCCTATTCCATTAACAGACAACACTATTAAAACCAACACAGTCCTAGACTTTGGTTACATTGAGATACATACGTCTCCAACCCTGGTCTGAATGAGTTTCCAATCTCACAGGGACAGATGTAAATACACAATGATAATTATACTGCAGTGTACCACATAACGACATAGGGATGGAATCTGGAATTGGTCTGGAAAGATGAATTATAGATTTATTTAAATAAACTTAGAACTAAGAAGTAAGTTATCAACATTGTAGGAGAAAGGAGTTAATATGTTCCTACAGGGTTGCTCTGCATAAAGTTATTTATGGAAGATTCTTAAGGGGGAAAAGAATAGTTTAAGGGGAAGAGAAAAGTTGAGGAAATAGCAAAGAAGTAGCCATATAATTGCACACTTGGTAAAGAAATATTCCACTTTCTCATTATTCATCCCAAGCAAGGCAGAAAGTTAGCTATGGAAGGGGAATGGCCAAAATACAGATGCCATCCTATTTTAGTGATTGCAAGAATAATAGAGAAAAAAAAACAAATTTTCTGATATGAAGCTCCCATAACTTTCCTCTTCTTTGTATTTCATTATAACTAAAGATATTTTAAAATACAAAAAAAAACAAATTGTGTTCTCTTCTAGTTATCAGGGTCAGGGAGTTCAGAGGTCCACACATAGCCTTCACTGACATCTCAAGACTTGGTGTTGGTTTACCAAAGCCAGTAAGCCAACATCTGGCTCAGCTATTTTAGAGTTCAGTACATATAAGACAATAAATAAAATATAGCTGGCATCCTAAGGCTTTCAGTCTAAAATACAGATTTCATATCTTAAATTCTCAGATTGATCTAATAAGTAAATATATTATCAATGTGCAGTTTGCTGGCATTCATATTTTTTAGACATTTTCTCTCCCCTCTTCAATTTCCATTTTTGTTTTCCAAAGAGGTGAGGAGGTAAAGTGATAAAAAAAAAGAAAAAAAAAAGATATCAAAGTATGTGTGAGAGAGTAAATATTTAGACTAATTTGAAGATGAGCCACAAGAAAAATTGAGAAACTAGTACTTCAATCTAGCTCTGCTTAGAATAAAGCACAAATAAAGATTTGGGAGTGGAATGGTTTCTTTGTGGTCTAGAAAAAAAAAGAAAGAAAAGAAATGGAAGGCTCTAGAGAACTATCCTCCTCCTCACCATCCACTTAATGCTCAGTGCCTTCATTCAGAAATGTATACTAGGGAATGCGATATATAAAGAGCAGAATTAAAGTACTTAAGAGCCTTGAAGAAAGAATGACTGTATTTTAAAGAGAAAAGAATGGAGATAATTTTGCTAAAATCTTCCTACATGGTTCTGAGTAACTTCCAGTTGTATTTACGGGACATCACAGGTAACAGTGCGTATCCAGAAACTGAACACATTTACATATAGTTGACACAAAGCAAACTGAAGTAAATGAAGATTCCCGGAGAAAGGTCCATGCTTGTCACTCTGAAGAGGCTCTAATTCTCAGGCTTAGCCTTAGAAGTTATTTTTAGGTTAGTTCAGGGTAGTTCAGGCATCTGTTCAGGTGATTCTGACCACAGACCACACTGAAACACTGCTTTGTGTAGAGCTATTTCTTCTCTCATTTCATCTTTCTAAGTGTAGCAGCTTAGTGGCAAGCATTATAGTGGGTGAGTCATCTTTACTATTACACTGTGTCCCTTGCATTTGTAGCTGGCTAAATATTCATTAACATAAAATGATAAATTGCTAGAACATTAATTATATTTTCTCTTAAAATTCTCCATTATTTTCATATTGGATAATATTTATTTAATATTCATGTATATTATAATCATGGATTTTATTAAACACAGAAGACAGAATTAAGCATTATGGAAGGATACAGAAGAGAAAAAAGGGAAAGAGAAAGTTCTGACTTTTAAGTTCTACTGCCTATTTCTTGGTTGGATCACCTTCAACAAGTTCTTCTCTAGCCAAAATCAAGGAAAACAACCACAGGATCACTCTATATCTCCTCCGAAATTTATTTATTTACTTATTTTTAAAATTTATTTGTTTATTCAGAGAGAATGGCAGAGACATAGGCAGGGGGAGAAGCAGGCTCTTCACAGGGAGCCTGACGTGGGACTCGATCCCAGATCCTGGGATCACAACCTGAGCCAAAGGCAGATGCTCAACTGCTGAGTCACCCAGGCATCCCATCTCTTCCAAAATTTAAATTCAATAATTATACTCAATAGCAATTCAAGACATATGAAATATGTTTGTTTAGTCATCTAATTATTTATATAGTTAATTACTGTAGAGCATGCCTTATTTTAAATGTGGTACCATAGTTAATTAAATGTCACAATGAATAAAATAAAAGCAGGTCACTTTAACATATTTTATTTGGGCTTCATATCAGTAATAACTATATTTGCAATATGGCATTGTCTTTAAAATGATCATTTGATTAGTTTGATAATATGGAGATGTGTATATTACATAATTATTAGGGGATGATGCTTTCACAAGGTAAAGAAGACAAAATCCCTCCCTTATGTAGCAAATGGCTTAAGTTTCTCTAAAAAATGTCAAGCTATTTCATTCTGCACGGTGAAATCTTATTGATCTCGAAAAACTCTACTCAAATGTCATTTCCTTCAAGAGTTCATTAAAGATAATCAATTCACACCTTCATGTTCAGATAATTTATCATTTACATCCTGTGTGATAATTGTGTCTGTTGTATGATTTCCCATTTTTGCACATATTATATACTGCATGATGTATATATTCCTGCTTCACCCACTAAATTGTGAGTATCTTAAAAGACTCAATTGCATTCATTTCTATATTCTCATCCTAAAGAAAATATGTAGCTAGCACAAGGCAGATTCTGAATAGATGTTTGTCAATAACATATGAATTAATTTGTTGTCATCTTCTCTAATAACTCTACTACTCTTTTGGCAGGAGGAAGAGGATTGAATTATGACCCTTCGATGCAAAGCACTGAAAACTATACTGAGCCATAACTGTAATGAAATGGAAGAGAGTTCCCACTCTTTTCCCCCATGCTGACTGCTATTTTAAACTAGCAAATAGCAAATTCTTTTAACATTACATTTGGTGCTCCTAGTTTACTGATACCTTGAGCATGTATTTAGCATTCTTATTGGGTATGAAAGCACTGAATATTTAAGAGAAATGGGTCCTAAAATTAGAATGAAGTAACTTAAGTCCTAACTCTGCCATTTATTAACTATGTAATGTTAGACAATTTATTCTCCCTCCCTTAAACATACTTGCCTTGTTTTCTCCTCGGTGAACTAAGGGAGAAAGCAATACCTACTCTGCTAAAGTACATGAGGGGATTAAAAAAGAGCATTTCAATTCAGTGCTCAGCACTTTGAAAATATTTAATAAATGTAAAATTAGAGTCCATAGCCTCTTGATTATAATGGAAATTTTTTTGATTATGAAGGAATCTGATTGTAAAAGGAAATGTCTGCACTGTTTCATTATTCGGTGTAATTTTTAATGCTGGTTTAAGATAGTATTTTTCATTGTGTTAAATAATTATTGTTGAAGTGCCTGGGTGGCTCAGTTGGTTAAGTGTCCAACTCTTGGTTTTGGCTCAGGTCACACTCTCAAGGTCATGAGCTCAAACTTTGTGTCAGGCTCTATGCTAAGTGCAGAGTCTGCTTGAGATACTTTCCCCCCTCTTTCTCACCTCCTCTGCTTCTCCCCCCTGCTCAAGCTCTCTCTTTCGCTCTAAAAATAAAGTCTTTTAAAAAATAATTATCTTTTTATTTTTCCAAGTTTTTATTTTAATTCCAGTTATCACACAGTGTAATATTAGTTACAGGTGTACCATATCATGATTCAACACTTCCATACAACACCTGGTGCTCATCACAATTGCACTCCGGTAATCCTCATCACCTATTTAACCCATCACTCCCACAGCCATTTCTCCTTTGGTTACCATCAGTGTGTTCTCTCTAGGTAAGAGTCTATTTCTTGGTTTGCCTGTTTCTTTTTTTTTTCCCCCTTTTTTTTCTTTCCAAGTTTTTATTTAAATTAAAGAATTGGCTATTAAATCTGGAATAAACATTGTTGAGTTCAACAAATGCATTCTTAGTACCAAAATATTCATATATATTTTCTGCTTTGATCTATAAGTGTGATTAACACAAGTCATTTTATAATTTTATTTAACCCTAACATTTACATGATTAAAGCACATTGTTCTTTTATTAAGTTACTGAATGAATGTTTTCAACTTTTATTTTCTGTCTTCTTTGTGTTATTTTATAGTTTAGGTTGTTTTGGTATCAGGGTTCCCAAGATGAACAGAAGATATTCCATCTTTTTCTTTGATTGGCCAATAGTATAAAAACTATTTGATCCTTGTGTTTGCTTATTTTTAAAAAACTTATTCTTGACTTTTTGTTTTCTTTCAAATCTATGTGCTAGGAAAACATAGAAATTCATATTTGTTAAATATTTATTGAGTGATAGATACTTTGCATGCACTATTTTTGCAATACACATCAATAATTAGAATTATTTCTACTTCTTAGAGGTGGAAACATCTTCAGAGGGGTTATTTTCTTAAACTAGGTTGTTAAAAAGATAAGATTTATATATAGGCCAATCTGTCTCCATTAGACCATCCTATATTTAATCACAAAATCTAAAATGGAACAATTTCCTTTAAGAACAAAGATTCAAGTATGGAGATGAATGGGGAAAAAAATACCACTTCTTAATTTTGCAATTTTGAAATAAACCACATTTAGTAAAAGAAAAACAAGCGAAATTCAGCAATTTAAAAATGATATTCAGAAAATAATCTAGCAGTTTTTAAATTCTATTGCAAAACAATTAGATTTGCAACATTGTTAGTAATAAGGTAAAAAATTATATGCATATATACACATTTTGTATGTGAATATACAATTCTTTTAAAGTTCTTTGAAGTGTGAAATGAAAAGGAAATGGAACATAAAAAGTAATAAGTAATCTGGCTATAAATATATAACAAGTTGGCAATTCATAATATTTTAAAAATCATAAAATAAATATATTGTAGAAAAATGAGAATATAAAGGAAAAAAATCAACACCAAATGACACATTTGCAGGTTTGGTCATAGTATAATAAGTCAAAAGTTAAGAAAACCTTGCCTCAAATAGAGAAGTAGATCACTCAGTCTTTCTATGCAATTTCTTATAGTTTTCATATTTCTATATTTGTAACCTCACCAAGAAAATCTTGCTGCCCAAATAAAATTATATTCCCCAAATCTTCAAACATAGTGATGTATAGACATAAATCAGAAAGTGGGCAAATACTCTAGAAGTAACCTTCTTTTTTTTTTTTTAAACTGCCAGACTTCTTATTTAAACCTAACCACTAATAAAGCCTCTTTTTAATTACAAAGTCAATTTTAGGAAACATCAGGTGACATTTTCTTGATATTTAGTAACACCATTTTACAGATAAAATAGGAACATTCCTTCATGATTACACAATTTTCAATTTAAACTTGTTGACTCACTATAAATCCTTGCTTCATCTGTTGTACTACATTTTCATATATATTGCTTCCTGATGAACTAGCACATGTATGTCACTGTTTGAAAGAGACAGAATGAGGCAGAGCAAAGGGATTATTTACATTCCCTGCTATGGCCAGGGTGAGGTGGGGATTACTGTGGGGCTGCAGGGCACAGGACTGGACCCGCAGTCCAGTGGCACAGAACCACAGTGTCATTGTTCTTTATAAAGGATATGTGATTCACATTCAAAGAGAATAGGTATAAACTCTATGAGGTTCTGGAAACTTTACTCTTGCCCCTTTCCTCCTTTTCTTTGTGTCAAATCCATAAGTTTACACAAAGTAAAATAGCCCTATGTTACGATGTGTGTGGTTAACCAATTTGAAATATCTTCTCCTGTATTCATCATTATATTATGGCCGTATTGAGAGGAAGCAGTGTTTCTCATCCATTATTCAATCCCTTTGTGACTTAAGATTTTGAAGTATGAATGTCAGCAAAAGACTAAAAACTAAGCATATTTCAAGGATTCTGGTATCATTGAAGAGGACATAGCTGTTGATGGTATACATCATCAAATTATAACTTAAGATTTCTCATGGCAAATATCAAATATCTTTTCCTCTACCCCAGTTTTTCTGATCACTATGGAGTAAAGGTTATTATGGTTTTAGAACTTAGAGAAAATTTGGAGATGATGTAGCAATCACTTTAAGAACTTTCCTTTCTGAGGAGAGCTTGTAATAAAGTATGCCCTGCTATATTAAAAAAATATCTTAAGATTCTGCATATCAGAACAGATTCCATGCTGAGACACTAGAAAAGAATTCCAGTATGGTTGACATACAGTGTTATATTAGTTTCAGGTATAGGATATATTGATTAAACAATTCTATACATTAAACAATTCTATACATAGGATATATTGATTAAACAATTCTATACAATTCTATACATTATTCAGTGTTCATCATGATAAGTATATTCTTATCACCTCTTTAACCTATCCCCCACACTTCCCCTCTGGTAACCATCAGTTTGTTCTCTACAGCTAAGAGTCTGTTTCTTGGTTTGTCTCTTTTTTTTTTCGTTTGTTTGCTTTGTTTCTTAAAGTCCAAATATGAGTGAAATCATATGCTATTTGTCCTTCTCTGACTGACTTACTTCACTTAGCATTAGACCCTCTATTTCCATCCATGTTGTTGAAAATGGTAAGATTTCATTCTTTTTATGCCTGAGCAATATTCTATTATATAAATATACCACACCTTTATCCGTTAATCTGTCAATGGACACATGGCTGCTTCTGTAATTTGACCATCATAAATAATGCTGCAATAAACATAGGGGTGCATGTATTGCTCAAAAAAAAAAAAGAAAGAAAAAAACAGAGGAAACCAGGAGACGCTGGAGCCCTATATTAAGTTGAAAGAATTATATATGCATCTGTAACAATTAAATCAATTAATGATGCTACCTGTCACTAAATTAGCTGACACCCTGTTCAAAATAAGATTTCCAGGATAGCTGGTAGCCAAGATAATTCTGAGAGACTAAATCTTTTTTTTTTTAAGACTTTATTTTATTCATGAGAGACACACAGAGAGAGAGGCAGAGACACAGGCAGAGGGAGAAGCAGGCTCCATGCAGGAAGCCCGATGTTGGGATTCCATCCCAGGACCCAGGGATCATGCCTCGAGCCAAAGGCAGACACTCAACTGCTGAGCCACCTAGGCAT